>NC_050584.1:8583333-9190000 GCF_013368585.1 Megalops cyprinoides
GCTATGTTATGAATCTACTATGATAGATAACTATAATGGAAATGAATATCTTTGCTGGTCAAACTAATGCAGACCAAATATGAGTTTGAAATAGATTAAGAATTGGTTTTAAAGTATTTTCCACAGAGCACAACATGTAACAGTCTTACAAGTACACATATCAGAACATGAAGTTTCTAAAAACGTACAGTGTGTGTTAAAAACATTGCCGTGTTCCAGAGGGCCAGGTGGTTGCCACATAGTGTTTGAGACAATCCATTAGCTAAACCCGATGATGAAATGTTGTATATGGAGTGTATAATAAAACACCGCTGAGAGCTGCCATTTGTTCGTTCAGTGGCAAAGTGTGCATCAGACCCGCATTTCTACCACCTTGCCTCCCTCCCTGAAAGCCTTTTATCAGTTTCATGCACTGCGCCTCCCTCTCAGAGAGGGAAATTTCAGGTAGGCTGTCAGGGCAATTTGGAATGATTTGTCCGCATTAAGCACTATGCCATCCTGCTTTGTTCCCTGATTCAAATATGAATCAATTTGTTTACACTTCAGCCCTCAGAATGTCCCACTCACTGAAATTGTATGGCTGTATCAGACCTTATTTAAATTACATGCTGAGAATATGGACTTGAATTTGGGGAGTAAAGCTGACATGTTGGTTCAAAATGTACCCATTTTCAAGTTTTTGGGGTTTGAATACTGAATCAGGAACAGAAAATTGAATGTTATCGATGCACCACACTTAATTAGTTAGTGTAAAGGATTTCAGTGAGAGCACTACATAGCAGATACTTAGCAGATTATGATTACACATGTATCTGGTGTCTCATATCTCAAAATATCATGTTAATATCAAAATGGAAATAGCTGTCTGTTTTATTTCTTCTTACATGTCTAACTAGCTGAAATAGTATGTGCATCCTTTATGGTTGTACACACAGAAGTATTTGGAGGCAAAGTTTTAATGTTATTTTGTCTTGCAGCTGGCAACAATCGATGTTGTTGGAATAATACAGAGACCAATAGTGAGAATCATGACTAGTGGTACTGGAGAATTTGTGATGGTGTAATACAGCAGTAGTCAGTCTGGAAATTCCTACAGTTTAGCCATATGACATTATCCGGTGTCTAATGTCAAGTGTGTTATTGTCCCGTGTTGAAATTCTGTGTTTACATGAGTTTACATTATACAGATGTTAATGTTTGTAAAGTCTCAGGATTCAAGGGTCGTTGTGGTCATCTCTGTAGTAAACCCAGACAGTGCCTATTTCAAAAAGCTGTACAGGAATGAGACATGTCCCACCAACTTGATACTTGCCATATCTGCCATCCCATTGATCAGAGAGATACTTGTCTTTGTTGTTGTATCATTTATTTTATGTTCAATCTGTGTGTTCTTTGAGTTTTCTCAAGCGACTGAAGCAATTAATTTGATGTATTCCGATGAATGTTTTCTTTACTCATTATCAGTGAATGAAGAACTGATTTATTAAAGGTTTCAATATATCCATGCTGTTGTTTTACTTTTTAAAATATACAAATTCATCATTAATTCATACCAAGGCTGAGTTAGGACATGCGGTATTTCCACAGTGGCATCGTGACTATGGTAGGTCCTTCTGCAAACTATTATTGCTTCAGTTTTGATTGTGTTTCAGAAAGCTCATATGCCATATTTTTCTCTCCCACTGTCTCTCCTCTTGAGTCAGTTACCATGCTGACCTGCTCCTTTCTGTCCTTGTGCTGTCATAGTAATCAAGAAGAACAGTCAGAGGTATTTAATGTTATTAAGGGGGCTCTGTTGCTATGTTTTTCTGTGTTTTTTTATTATTTTGGGGAGTAATTGAAAAGGAGGACACTGCCACGGCTGTTCTGTTCAGTGGTACCCCTGAAACATCACTCTTGTAATGGAACCTAAAATACTTGCGTGTATGGACTATGTTTTTTTTTCTGTTTAGCTTTGTTTGTTTATAGTAGAGCACTGTAATCTAGCTAAGCAAAGGTAAATCAAAGACCTATGTGTCAAGGATAACAGTATAATGGAAGATTGAGGCAAATAATTTTAGAATGTTCCACTACTCATGTATAAAATTTACTGACCAGATGGTAAATTGGAAATTTTGTTTTTTGTCATGTACCATCCTTTTTACATTACCTTTTAATTCTCTAAATATCTTGTATTTAAGTATTGATATCTGACACATTTGTTGTTCTCACAAAATATTTTGGTGTGTTCCTGACAAGGTCCTTGATGTTAGATATGAGGTTGAAGAACTCACAGAGTAAAAATATTAATGTCACGTATTCATGGCCAAACTATAAATATTGTTTAAAAGAATGAATGAAAAGAATGGAGCCCCTTGATAGATTTCTGATTTTGTAATTGCTTTTTCTGCTTATAATGTTACAATGATATTTATCTATAGCTCAAATCAAATGTCAAATCTATAAAATAACTTGTGACTCGCCAGAATCCATTAGAGATGTGCACCATTACCCTGTCTTCTTTATTTTGCTAAAATAAATTTAGAAGTGGCATAGTGCCATTTTATTTTCGTAAAAGCTTTAAGTAAGAGCATCAACCCCTCTGCAAGTCAGTTTCTCTTCCAATACTCTGTAACAGTGAATGTTTTATTTCTATTGTTAGGTTGGATGCAAGGCAGTGATAGTTTTTTTCCAGTACTGCATAATGGCAAGCTACTTCTGGCTTCTGGTGGAGGGCCTGTACCTCCATGCTCTCTTGGCTGTTTCCTTCTTCTCTGAGAGGAAGTATTTCTGGTGGTACATACTGATAGGTTGGGGTAGGTATCCTTATGTGTTTATATTGACCTTCAAATTTTGTTGTTCAAACGGTGTGTGTGTTGTTGCAAATGCAGTAACAGGCAATAATCACCTGTCTTCAAGTGGTATTGAATGGTCAAATGGTCTGCTTTTAATACGTTTACAGGAGGCCCAACGATTTTTATAACAGCATGGAGCATCACAAAGGCCTGCTTTAATGATGTCGGGTAAGTTACAACACATTAATAGTACTTCTCAGACTTTGGTTGTCTCTCTGTGCATCTGCATCCTGAAATCAAGCCTGCTTTTAGATAAACTTTGGAGAGTACCCTAATAGTGACCACTTGCTGTTACTGAATGTCAGATGCATTCCAAAATGTGAACATATTCTACAATGGTAGATTGGTATAGCCAAACTGTGGCTATAACTCAGTGCAATCTGTGGCTGACTTATTGCTAAAATTGTGTGACTCAGAGGCCTTTATGATGGCAAATTGAGCTGGGGACTGGCAGTGAGTCTTTCAATTAGTATGTGGGTTCATGTTTTAATTAGACTCATTAAAATAACAGAAAAGCCAGGTGCTTTGATTTGCATGAAAAGGGCACCAACCCTTGTTGAACAGATCATATAGTATCAAGAGACAAGCCTTTTTAAAATGATTAGTTCTGCTTTTTGGATGGTATGCTATTTTAATTAAGGGTGGAGCTCAATCCTCCTGCAAATTGAACGCATAAATGATAATCAGTTTGAAAATTAAGATTTGTGTGGTAAGTCAGTGCTTTTAAGTGCAGGGCTTGTTACAGGAGTTGCACTCCAACTTCTTGATATTATGGCTAGGGAAGTACTTCTAGTTTTATATCAAGCTTTACAAACCTTCCCCCTTCCCCTAACCTCAGATGAGGATAAGTAAAGGATTGGAATGCTCAGGATGGAAAATTGCTCAGGAAGGATATAAGATCAGAATACTGGTGAATACTGGTGATGGCCAAATTTTGGACATGGTCACACATTCTCTGCACTGACCCCAAGGATTCTTCAGGTTTTCTATTGAAGGTTAAGGCCTTCAGTTACCAGGGTGAAGCTGGTACACAGACCTGGAATTAGTGCCATCAGGAGGATGAAGAGTGTTCCACAAACGTTAGACATGTGTGAGGGGTTCCAACACCTTTCCTCATCAGTCTTCGTTAATCATTGGCATCACCACCATTATTATTGCTACAATGAGACATTGTTCATGTAATATAACCTGTGTTGCAATATGAAGTCGTATCATGGCAAAAGGTGGCACCATTATAGACTGCACGGTGAGCTGGTGGTCCAAGAAAGGCACAATGACATTAGGTCAAGGATCAAATTGCAATAGTATGTACTGTACAATGAGCAAAACTACCTCAGCCAAGTGCAACAGTTCATACAGGCATTGCTAACAGGTTATCATCAGGACTGAATTTCTCCCCTTAAAACCAATTGGTCCTGACAAGATTTTAAATCTTTTTAAGGCTACTTTGGCTGGAATTCTTTGAGAATGTGGCAATCAACATACATTAGAACAGAATTAGTAATTTGGACATCTGAAAGACATAACAGTGATAAAAAAAAAATGATAGCATCACTGTGCTTGCTTATTCTCTTCCTTGCATCTCCCAGTGCTTGTGCTTGAGTGGTAGTGACAGGGGCATGATCTGATGAGAAATGTGGCACAGCGGTATTTTCTTCGCAGCACAATTGTCAATCAAATCTACCTGGCGAACAAAAGCAGGTTGAAATAGTAACAAGTCCTTTATTTGTTGGCTAGCCATTAAGTGAACTCTTTATAGGGGCTGACTATTAGGAAAAATAAAGATTAGCTCCAATATATGGGGGAGATATATGGGGAAGTACTATCGTCTGAATAATATAATATGTAAATATAAGGAAATAAAGGATTCTGATTGCAGAAATTCCATCTTACAAGTTAGGATGAGGGAGAGGGGAGCAGGGCCGCCATGTGTAATAGCTAATGTGAGTGAAAGTACAGGAAGGAAATTCTAGCCAGTTCCATCCTGAGGTGCAGGCGTAGTTGCTACAGTATGACAGCTACATGCTGACTGACCACATACCCATGGGTTAATTGTGTACATTTAATATAGCTAGGTAAAGGTGTGTGTGTGTGTGTGTGTGTGTGTGTGTGTGTGTGTGTGTGTGTGTGTGTGTGTGTGTGTGTGTGTGTGTTTGTGGGCTAGATAAATGCATAGATACATAGATTTAAAAATATTATGTAGTATTCAGTATTAGGTACATGGAAGGACATGCCTCATATCCTGTACCCTATTTTAAGTGAGTGTTTGTACTGTTAAATATAACATTGTAAATGCACCGCTGCCATATTTCTTAACTAAAAGCTTTGAAACAATTAATAAACTGATAGTTAGGTAAACAGGTAGTACAATTTCCATTTTGTATACTTCTTTGGTCAGGAAGTGGCTATTCATTATATCCCTGTAAATATTAATATTTAAACTGATCTGTCTTCAAAACAAATATGAAAATACAGTGAGTACATGAAATACTGATAAATATGTAACATTTAATTAGAAGACGATATTAATAGATCCTTAAAATAAAGTATAATCTGTTTAACACATTTTGCATAACCTGTTGTAGGTGCTGGGATATTATTGAAATGTCTGACCCATTCTGGTGGATCATCAAAACACCAATTTTAGCCTCAATACTGGTAAGTTCATGCTCTACTGCCAGGAATGAAATTGTATTGCACCACACATCTGATCACAGCTATGCTACCTCCAGATGTTTTTGGTCACAGTTGTTCTGAGTATATCTTTCACACTCCCTGGTCTGTACTGCAGGTAACTGACCATTAACAAGTTCATTACATTTTGTTGGTTGATAACTGTCTTTGGGAATTAAACTGCAACAGTTTAATTAAACTGCAAAATAATTACAGCATAATTTTGGCATTACCCTTAATCAGATACATAATGAATTTGAGTGTGTTTGTGAGTTTGTTGTCTGGTCTGGTCTGGCTATGACAGACATCAGTTGATATTTATATGGCTGGAAATGCTTTTGACTGATTGTAAACAGCAATCTAATTGTAAGATGTGGTGATTTGTAGAAACTAGTGTTTTCTGCAGTGGAAAGAGATGTGTTTATACCTTAGGGACTGGATTATATGTGAGACACCATTAAAGCTTTAGGTGTGAAGAGTGCTTTCACAGCACATTCTAGAGAGCTGTAGGTGGAGTTTGTTTGTGGCAGACAGGCAGATAGGATTTACTCCAATATTTTGCAAAGAATTTGCCATGTGCAGGAGCTGTAATACAATTCAATGCAATTTTTGGGTGTCTGTGCATGTTATGGGAATCCCAGCTGAATGTGATCCATTGTTTGGAATTTTACTTTGTATGGAATAGTGTTCTAAACCAATTTTTACATGCTTTTAATCAACTATTTATCTAATAATAAATGTCAACAGGACTGTACTATTCTCTGGTTACCTGAGACATCTGAAATGCAGACTACTAAAGCTGGCCATCTATTTTCTGTCTTGTGGGGCCTTAAACTTCAGGTTTAACTTCAGATTTACCGCTAGGTTACAGGATCAAAAACTCAGCATTAGGAGAAGCCATGTCTGCTCATGCCTACTCATGTTCTGCAACTGGCTGTTAAATCGATCGAGCTATTTGCTTAATTTTGACATATTAAGCTTGTTTTTAACTGCATAATATACACAATTTAAAATCTGTACTTTAAATTGACATAAATTGACAACTGATGTTGACAAAATATGTGAAATTAAGCAAATAATCTGATGAATAGTCAATTTGTCCTGAACCTAACAAACACTTTGCATGAATTTTATTTATGTGTTTATTTATTTTTTACAAACATAAAATGTACCGACTAAATGAAACCCAAGTAAATTAATGAATCCACTTGGGAGTGATAAAAAAAATCAGATTTCACCTTGTCTGCCTTCCTTTTTTCACCATTTACAGATGAACTTCATTCTCTTCATTTGCATAATCCGAATACTTCGTCAGAAGATAAACTGCCCAGATATAGGACGGAATGAATCCAATCAGTATTCGTAAGTGTGTCATCCGATCTGTACTCCCTTTTGGATCTGAGTCTGAATTGTAGGAACACTAACAATTGAATGTTTCATGTCATTTGACAAAATGCGCTGTCTAAAAACAGATATTGTCATGTCTTGGGTTTGAAATTTGTAAAAAGTGTTGCTTTTACCAAGCTTTTTAAAAAAGTATAGCTGCTCCAAATGGTATACTTACCCCTTGAACAGCATATAATTATAATGTATATAAATTTTTATTTTTTGTTTCAGGGGTAATTTGTTAGTTCTATGAAGTAAATGTAAAGATGTGGTACTTCCATTATCACATCACAGAAAAAAATTAATCAGAGCACAAAATTTAAGGAATATTAAGAGTACTTTTTGTAAACTACACAGCTGAAGTCATCTCTCTTGCATATGCTATCCTGAAAATTTAAATTGAAGTATAATCTCTGTGCCATCATAAATACAACCAGGAAAGATTGTCACCCCATCTCCTGTGGTTACAATTTATAAGCACCCTGCCCAACAAATACACAGAAGCAGGGATTAATGATATCTCTATGGCATTTGGTTTGTTTTCTTCCATCAGGGGTCTTTTAGTTTTTACTAGGACACCTTTTATTTGTCAGAAATATCTGCAGGATCTGAATGAGTAAATGCAGATAAAGTAACTGTATGTCTCTATCTGTTTATGCAGGCGGTTGGCTAAATCAACTTTGTTGTTGATTCCTCTCTTTGGAATAAACTACATCATATTCGCATTTATTCCTGACAACATAAAAACAGAGTTGAGACTGGTGTTTGACCTTATTCTAGGGTCATTCCAGGTATGTAAGCAAGTCCTTGTACCTTCAATGCATCCCACATTACAGTGCATGAGTAAAACAGTGCTCTTATTATAATGTTGACAGGTGGTTGTGGTTCTATTATAATTTTTACATTCTACTGTTCTAGCTATCTGGAAATTAATTTACAGTTTGAATTTAAAGTTGGTAGATTTCTCCAACTGTTTTCACAATATGATCAGTCTTGATAAGACTTCCATGCAACAACTCAATAGAATGGACAAGGTCTGTTCATGCTGTTAAGTTGCAATTTGAGTGGGATTTAATTGAAAGTATTAATATTGTTGTTGTTATTTTTACAGTTACTGTTACTAATTTGATTAATTGAATAATTAATTGATTCCATTTGCCAAATTAGTTTGGTAGGGCTTTTGAACAACAAATGGAAATATCACTGAAATATTGCTATGTGGAGGCAGTCCACAGTAAACGTAATGGACAGGACCATGTGGCTGTTCATTCTCTTTGCACACACAAGAGATCTCAGCCCACATTTCTGTCCATGACACTGTATATATATGTAACTTACAGCAAAATGTCACAGCATTAGAATCTTTACTTTCTTGAGGTACTGCAGTGGCAAATAAAAAGACCTCCTTGAAGGTTAATGGAATTGTGTCCCTGCATTTCAAAGAAACCTGTGCCAGTTTTCCTCATTATACAAAAGGACTCATAAAGAGGAATAAAGTAACTTGCCTGTATTGCCTGTATGTACATTAGAAACTACTCAAGGTATTATTTCTGCTGTTGTTAAAGTAGGGGGGAAACTGTTTTATTGTAACATTACGGCTTATAAACATCATGACTGATTTGATGTAACCGAAATTGCCAAAAATTGTTCAACAGTAGAAATGTAAACTGCTTGAATCATCACTCAATTTCAGTGCATTTCATCTGAATTAAGGCCATTTGTATGTGATTGTGAATATGCCCATCAACAGTTTTATATCTACATGGTATTCTGAATTTCCCTTCACTCTGAGTTAAAAAAGGGAGGAAAAAATCCACCTCAAGTGACCATTATCATCTGCCAAATTGTGGGTGTGGGTGGTTATTTTTCAAATTCCTTGGAACTTTTCCAGGTGCATATGCTCACTAAATCTTCTCCCCAATGCTGCTACAGTTCTGCTTTTACCATATGCCACTTAATGAGAAATGATGGAGAGACAAGAGACAGTCTGCATGAAGGCATAGTTCCTCATTTATTTCATTTCGAATCTAGCCTTCCAGTATGTTTTCCTATCCTGTCTACTCAACCACTCTAAAACGTACTGGTTTTATTTTTATAATGATATGTCTAAAAACAATGAACCAAATGTTGTACTTACACTGGTGATGACTACAGTCACTGTATTTAGATGATGTTTCTATCCTTTCAAAAAAAATTATAATGAAATTTGTGTCTCTTTTGTGGTCATACTGCATGTGGTCATTTTGTGATAATGTGCAATAGACATAGGAATTCTAATTGTTGCTGGTTTTTTTTTCAGGGTTTTGTTGTGGCTGTCCTTTATTGTTTCCTAAATGGAGAGGTAACACCGGCTCATATATCACTATATGTATATATATGTATATATGTCACTATATATCAGTGTTCGACTTGTAGGCTTGAAAGGTATAACTTATACCAGTTTACAGCTTCCCTTTCTCTGAATTGTGTGCTGTGGTAGCATGTATTTTTATTGTACAGTATTTGCCCATATACACAGGCTATTTATACCTGTGGATATTTTTTTTTCCATGCCCTCAAAGAAGGGCATGTTGATGATGGGAAAATCTATTTTTTGCAGTTTAAAGGCTCATGGGGAGAGCAGTTTGTTCACTGCATTTCAACACTTGTGTTATGTGCAGTTTCAGTGTGATTATGAGTGTCGCCTTTGTAATGATTGATACATTGCCATTCTAGTGATTTACATTGATTTTATGAAGGCAAACTCTTATTATGCCATCATGTCAGATATAATGAGGATTAAGGAGAATTACATTTGTTAAGTAAGTAAAAACAAACTAACAGCAATGATCGGTTAAAGGTGAGATTTTTGCCTGCTACATTTCAAGTTCGTTAACTAACTCTGTCGCAAATAATCATAAAATGTTTTATAGTGAAGAAAACACAAGGACCTCATGCAAATTGTTTTCATTAGTCACTAGCTACGTAACTGTATTAACTATTCACTAACCTAATTAACTATTGTGATTTACTCATGCCAGCTTTCAATAATAGTGTAATGTTGTTGATAAAAAACAGAGTAAAAAGTATCTTTTTAGACTTTTGAGACTTTAATTCTTATGTAGTGACTGTGGTCCAGAAAACTATCCAGAGTCCCAAACATGTTTTAAACAAATATATACCTAAATTAAGACACCACTTGGATAAAAAGTGGTTAACGACGAAGCCCTGCAAACCCAAGTATTGAAAAAAATCACAGGAAAGCCTTATTTGTAAGAGGCTTAAAAAGTTTATATTTGATGTTGTCCACAGTCCTGTAGTTTCCTGCAGTTCAGTAAACTGACTCTTTTTAGCTAAACTTGTGTAACGACCTCATTGCAGTTTGTGACGACTTGTCATAACATCTGAAGTTTTTTTTTTGTTGTTGTTGCTTATTGTGCAGAAGTTCCGAGTTTAACAGAGCAGAGGCTGTGAAAAATGAAATTATGTACAAATGCACAAATGCAGTAGACTGCTGTGTGTGCCTTTATTCTGTGCAACTGCTGAGGTTTATCATTGATTATTTTCATTCAGTCTTTTAGTTCCTTCATTTTTTATGAAATGAATATGATTGGATTTGGGTTATAAAGAATTTTACAAATTTACTTCTGGTTTGGAAGATCATAGAAGTCCTCTATTTATAACAAAACTGGCAGAAAAACGGCAGTTTTTTGTTTGTTTTTCCTCAATAAATAGTGCTACTGATTCTCCATTTAATTAGGTTCTAGCAAAGTGCCTTTATCTGTACATGACACAATTGAATGGTTCATCCAAATACTGTCCAAATACAACTAATTCATGAAAAATGGATCAATATAACTACAGGTCCCTGTTGCCGTCACAGTCTGTAACTGCAAAGCCATGTCTCAGGAATAGAAATGCCCGTCTCCTAGGCTGGAGCACTACAGGAAGGCACATCCTTGACTTCTCCCCATCTGCCCACTGTCCCAGGTGCAGGCGGAGATCAAGCGCAAGTGGAGGAGGTGGCACCTGGAGAGGTTCCTGGGCGCTGACATGAAATATCAGCACCCCTCCATAGGCAGCAATGGGACCAACTTTAGCACCCAGATCTCCATGCTCACCAGGTGTAGCCCCAAGACACGCCGGGCGTCTGCCTGCCAAGATGACTCCTCTGTGCTCTGATGTCATCAGCTCCCGTGTTTGGTCTGCTTTGCTGTGTAACCATCTCTGACATTTTAAGGACTGTTGAAGAAGGTGAGGAGGCAGACACTAGAAAAGGGAAAACAATTATGTGGCCAGCGCTCATTGAAAATGGGTCTTTTTTTTCATGAAATTCAGCCTCATTGTTAACAAAGACTTAAGAATGTTATTGCTGTCTGATGTCAATGATAGAGGTCAGAAAGTATTCCCTCATTTTTAGATAAGATGTATTCATCGCATGTAGTTGATGAGGTAGGTGTGATTTCAGAAGAACAAGCTCTCCTGGAAAAAGGTTCCTGCTCTTTCATTTAATGTCTCATTTCATCCTAACACTTTCTTCCACCCAGGAACATCTGTTCAAAACCATATCAAAAAGTTTTCAGATTCAAAACACCAGTGCACTGCTGGTAATCTCTGATCTCTTCTGTTGTCTCTAAGGTAACAGATCAATGAGTACATTTGCCAGCAAATATTTCATTCAAATGAAAAATAACTAATTAATCTTGTAATTTGTGGATAATTACTTTCTTGTGTAAAAATCCGTTCCATGGACTGTACTGCTCCCTCCCATTCAGCTCTGAGAAACACTACACAGTTTTTACTGCCTGCTGTCTCTTGTTAGTGGACATTTTGGAAAGTGGATGTGAGACTAAATGTCTTTCTTCTACAGTTAAATATGGTGTTGCTTTGCCAGCCCATGCAGTGGATTTTTCAACAACACTTAAAATAAAAATCATTGTATGATGATAACCATTTAGGGCACAGAAGTGAATGTCTGGAACTGGAGTTTGTAAGTGCTCATTTTTTAAAAAGTGGGCCACAACACCAGTGTGCTATGTGTAAAAAAAAAAGTTTGTCAAAATTTACATGTTGGGTTTTTTTGTGCAAAAGACAGCAGTATCAGGTCTGGAAAAAAATTAGATAAACCACATAAATCCCTGGATTTTTCAGTAAGTTTCAGTTTTGGTGGAACTTCAACTATGTGTGAGTAAAAAAGCAACAGTTGCATATAATTGTGTCGTCTTTCGGGACAACTGATTGAATCATGGAGAAAGTTCATGTCGGTTAAGCTTCTGTTTGAATGAATGTGAACTTTCATTCACATGAAGAGTGTGGGTGGACTCATTTTTTTCTACAAACAAATATTGGAATAGAAGCTATTTCAGGTTGAATGTCATGTCGAAATGGGGAAAACCAAAAATTTCTGATTTTTTTTCTGTTTTTTTTTCTCCCAAGAAACACATGGATAACATTCCAAATGACAAATCTGGGATACAAATGCCCTTTCCTGCACTACATATTTTGATATGAGGTCTGTTCTCTGTGATTATCTGCTTGCTACCTGTATCACTCCTAGAATCATCCACCCATTTGATTTGTCGTTGCATTTTTACCAGTGGCTTCTGTAAGCAGCAGTCTTGCTTGTGCCATACTCTCCAGTTGACATTGGCATTAACCTCAAAAATTCAAATGCATGCACAGTATGGATTGGATTAAACCCATTCGAGTTGTACCTTAACAAATGTTTGAAGAAAAACACTTTGATGCATGGCTGCTCCACTGTGATGTCATAATATTGGAATCCCTTAATGAAATTTGCCATTTTAATGTGAACATCTATGTTGTATTTTAAAGGTGTCACATTTCACATCCAGTAATTCTGTGGAAATGTCATATTTAAAAAAAAATGCTTGAAGGGGTAAAATAACTGTCCTTGGATATTGTTCTTATTGTCATTTTTTCAATGTCAAATGTGAATACATCTGAGTGTTTCTCATACAGTGTCATGAAGAATGTAAATTTTAACAGTGCTCAGAAAATATTGTGCAGTATTTCACACATTGTTTTATGGGTAATTTATGTTTATTGGTAATTACTGGTATGGTGTGTTTATAATGAGCTTCTACATGTATGGTATCAATTTCTCATGTCTGTCTACTTGTACAGTATGTTTTGTCCAGTATTTTGTACAGTATTATAGTTTTAATGGACTTGTTTTCAATGTCAATACATAGATTCAGAACTGGATGCCCTGTTATTATATAATATTATGCTGTGTTGTCTGGTTAATGTAGTTGTGTTCAGTGTAGACTGCTGTATGTTTCACATGTAATTTATATGTATTTATATGTAAATATGACTTGTATGTTTGCGCAAGATAAAATTAAATTGTTTAGTTCACATCTTCACAGCAATCCAGATGTATTTCTATGGTCTTATACAGAAGGTGCATTTTTCTGAATTTTTATTATGTTTTGGGAGTATTCTACATGCAAATTGTATTCTATTATTGTATTATAATAGTGTGAACTCATATGTACAATTTAATCATTTTCCATTAAAATATTGTAGAAGCAAGGAACAGCAAAACAACAACAATAAATAATAAGAAGAATAGTAATAATAATAATGTTTAATTACAATGTCATTTGGACTGGATTCAATAAGGAATTAATAGAGGGAAATAAGACCACACAGAGCACATTTGCACCCCCTGCTGGTAGATGGAAATATCGCCATGTTGTTAAGGGGGTTCTTTTGCATGCCTTTTGAGAACATTTGGGGAGATATGGACAGGACTAGCATCAAGGGTACACAGCAAGTCATTGCTAGTTTGACAGAAATGCCACAGCTCTGTGAAAATGTAAATGACTTACTACTAAACTATTTTACAGCTACTGAGGAATGGTGAAGCTCTTGTCCTTTAAATATGACTGAGTAATCAATACTACAAAGAGAAAAATCCCACTACAATTTTTGTTCATTTACAAATGTTTAGTATCTTGTAATATTTTTGCCATGTTTAATATCTATATCGGTTTTTTATGTTTCACTTCACTGTGGTTCATGGTATTATGAGATTCAAAATGACACACTATACTTCACACCTAAATATTTAGTTCATGTGTGATGTAATTTAATTTCACAGGTCAAGTTGTTCTCAGTACAGCATCATTAAAATGTTACCATAGCTGCTTTAGCAGCTTTTGCACTGTAGATGTAATGAACAATGATTGCTGCATTGAGCCTGTGGGGAAGTATTATATCCCAGCTGCACTCAAATTGGAAACGTGGCAAAGCAGAGTTTCCAGTAACAATAAGATGTGCAAAGTGGTAAATAGTATATAATTCATGAATGAACACTACAGTGGCTAATTCTTATTCAGTGTCAGTGTCAGGTTAACCCTTTTATGCTTGCTGTGGCATTCCCTGATTAGATTAATCGAGGTTGATTCATATTCAGAGGAATAGGCTTACTGTAATGAAGAAATTTGACCTCGACAACAGTATTACCCATTGGCAAAATATTGTGCTCATGTTTTCTTTCCTTACAATGTAAGTAGGCCTAAACAGCACCAGAGGTGGTTTATGGAAACAATTGTTGTTTCACTGTCACCAATTGAAAGCATTTGGTTGGCTGTACTGGCCACTTTGGAATTTATCATATACACATCATTGACTGAGCCTACATGTGAAATGTCCAAATAAACTCTTTTCTTGGATTTCATCTAACTTTTTTTTTTTTTTTTTTATCAAAAGCTGAAAAAATCTAATCATGAAACATGCCAGTTGACCATTGTAAGGTATATCTCCGATATTTGCTCACATAACAGCCAAAGGTACTCCTTAAAGCATACTGATGTTCCTTAATGGTGCCATTTCCAAACACTGTCAATTTCAACTTTAGTTAAGATAAGACATTGCTCATCTAGCCCTGTAAATGCCATGCAAATTCTAGACGGTGTGCCACACCAATGATAAGCCTGACATTTAAGTTGTAAACAATAATATTGCTAATATTGTAAACTAATAATATTGCTTTGGTTTATTTTTGGCTCTTTGGAAACACATTTTTTATTTTTCTATTTTCATTAAATGTTGCGGATGCTATATTTTTAAAGTGATAAATCCTGTTATCATATGTTGTCATAATCTTAAGTATATATTAAATATTATAATGGTGAGTGAAACTACTATGATTCATTCTACTTCCCCTGCCCCTTACTTTTTTGGTTCCTCCCTTTAGCAGGCTGCTCGGAATACCAAACATGACATTCCTGTACTCCTCAGTTTAATGCATGTATTTTCCTAACAAAGCCAAGTGGGCAACAAACTACATGATCACACAGTGATCTACACACAGTACATTGTAAGCAAATTGTTAAGGAGGTGCCACATGTGAATTACAAACAGCAATGTATTGATGAACTGCAGTCCAGGTCTTAGTGTCCATATTTTCATGTTTGTCTCAAACCATTTTGTGCTCTTACTTTATTGATGGAACTATTACTGCTGTACCTATATAGTGTGGCCATCTGAAAATACATTTTCCAGTCATGAACACAATAACACTACTGTCAAGGTAGGAAAAATCCACTTTGCGAATTCCCCAATATCCAAGTCAGCCCAAATATTCTGTTTCTTTCTATATCTGCCTTTCTGAAGCTGGGTAGGATTTGTCTTGGATAATGCTTGGACTGGGAGAAATCACTGGAAAGTTGTGTCAGTGGGCCAGTAAGGTGAAATCTTCTCCCTTGATAAAGTAGAATCCAGTGGCAAAAGAACAGTAGATGTTAGATTTTAGCTTCTCAGTCTAGGTCATTAAGCTTCACATTCCACCTTTCTACCATAGTTACCCAAATTTGCCATCTGACCATTTTATCATCCCTCAGTCTTATCAGATTATTAAGTTTCTCATCACCTCACTTTATTATATCATCTTTATTAATAATACTGATGATAATAATAATCATAATTAGTTCATTTCCATAGCTGATGACCTTATTAAGGGCGACTTGCATAAATGACTTTTAAAGTACCATTACATTTTACTGTTAGGTACTTGCTTGAGGGTAAAACGGTGCCACTTTTGAATCCATCCTGCTTTATTGTACCTATCATTTATTTTTACCCATAGTTTTTTTATGGGTAGTGTCTGTGTGTGTCTTATTTCACTTTTATTTTCCCCCCACTAGACTTAAAAGGCCAACAGAGCATCTTAATAAATTGATCAAGCAGAAAGAAATCAAGCAGTCAACTTTTCTGCTTGTCAGTTCCATTAATCTAACAATCTCTGAACCTTGAAAAGAAAACCGTTGAACCAGCAGGTAGAGTGACCGTTCTCACCAAGTCAGCTGTCATCAAACTGGGAATTCTCTCTGCTTCTGACCTTTGAGCACAAGAAGGGCGTGATATCACACTCCTGTTGTCACAGTAGGCACTTTGCTCACAGAGCAATAAAGCCATTCAGAATTATGGAGACTGCCCGTCTTCATTTCATGAAGAAATATGTACTCTATTAGGTGTGGGCCAACGTCTTGTAATCTGCATGTAAGAAATACATAGCCATTTCAAAAACCATACACTGTTGAAAATTGTAGGCCATAAATAAAGAGATGTGCATCAAGTGTCTTTGTATTTAAAATAATACATTTACAGATATCTAACTTAATACTGGGAATTTATTCTTGTTTCATATTTTTATATGACTTTACATATGGATTTCCAAGGAGGGAAAAGATAAAACATAAAAGTAACATAAAAAACACCTATAATAAGTTATTTTTGCAGTGAATCAATTTCATGCCCCAAGGGGTTTATCTGAGGAAAGAGGAAACAAAGGAAACAATTGTTGTTTTGGTGGCCCTATTTTCCCCCAACAGTATCAAACACATACTAGCCTGTCTATGCAGCCTACTCTCCCATTTCAGTATTAAACACAATGATGCTGAATACCTGTCTAATGTTAAAGGAACAGTCCTCTTCCCGGGGGAAAGGCTTTATTTTATTTATTTATTTTACTTGAGTTTGGTGTTTTATCCATTAATTTCCAAGTATTCTCTGCTTCCTTTTAAAGTGGGGTACCTCCAAATCGTTTGAACTTGAACTTGAACTTGGCTCTGCGCAAAGGAGTTAAATTCTTATTTCCTTGAGTCACATGGTATTTGCCTCATTTGCTGCTTTGAACTTTCTCTGACCTCTCTTGTCATTAGCATTGAAACAAGTGAAGACATTTATCATAGGCTCTGTTTGGGTTATGAACCTAACTGCCCAGAACCACTCACACATTTATACCAGTTACTCTGGTTTCTGCTACCCTCCATGAATACGTTCCTCTATAAAGTCATTTCATCAAATGAAATTAGAGTGAATACGAATGACCTGTGATACACAGATGCTGTAACCTTGATGGCGTTACAGTTTCACATTAGTACTTGTGTCCTATGCGATATCTTACCCATCAAATCTCACAATATTTCATTCAGTAATTTTGAAACCTGGGGAAACACACAGATCAGAAGAAATGGCTTTGATATGAATCATTAAACATTTGCAGTATGTGGTTTCGTCACCAAAGCATGTCAGCTGCGTATTTTAATTCACATATTAAAGTGATGTCATATTGTGAACCTGCTTGCAAGAAGTGAAAGCAGTGCCAGTGATAGATCAGAAAATAGTTTTCAGTCCACTTGTACCACAAGAACATATGACCCAGCCAC
This sequence comes from Megalops cyprinoides, assembly GCF_013368585.1. NCBI lineage: Eukaryota > Metazoa > Chordata > Actinopteri > Elopiformes > Megalopidae > Megalops > Megalops cyprinoides. The sequence continues at coordinate 8,600,906 of NC_050584.1, forward strand.
AAAATCATGTCAAAGCAAATGGCTGAACCATGTACCTTAGACTATGAATATTTCAGTGTGGAGAGAACAGTTAAAATATGTGGCTCAAATATTTTCTGCATAATACTGCAATATAAAAAACACAAAATCAGTATTATAGATATATAAAACCCTAAAAAAAGATCAGACTTCTAGTTCACCAAGTCACTCACAATATCATTATATCACTTGACAATCCAATCTTTCAGACAGCCACAATATCCTGCAGCCAATATTTTCAGCACTTTATAAATTTTAGGGGTTCAAGCAGACTGTATTGGACAATTGGAGCATTTGAAATAGCTCTGGAAGCAACCATACTAAAATAGATGCATTGACAGAACTAGGCCAAATACAGAGTTTATATGTAACATGTATACACTACAGGTTGAGAATAATAAAATAGTTTATTTACTGTTGAGAAGATTGCATGATTGTTTTATTTTAACATTTTTTTACATTTAATACATTTGTATTTCAGAGTTCTTATGAAATTCTCAAATTTTGATCTCTGACACTGCGTACACATATAGAGAATAACATGGTCACATCAGTTTTTTATACTGGTATCAGCCTTTAGAATGGCCCTCTATTTCAAATTTTAAGATGGCAAATCAAAAAAGCCTTCAAAAACAAGTAAGGATTTTTATATTGAAGAAACTGATAAATTAGAGCCAATAGCAATTGCATTCAACGGTTTGCCCCATGTGTCAACTATTTTATTTTTCTATTAATATTAATGTAACAAACTTAGGCTTTCAATTATGTTGTTGTGAACAGTCATTATGCATTAAATATGAAACATCTACATTGTCAAGCCTTTAAATGTTAATTGTTTTCCTAAAGGACCAGCTGAAAGTGTTTTTTTTTAATAATAATACATCCATGTGATATTCTTGGTTCAGCTATACATTGAAACCACACTTAATTTCACATTCTTAGTTACTTTTATTCTTACGTTTAATGACTTCATGCTTATTTTAAAAAACTTTCATTTTCAATCGTCACATGCATAACCAGCAGTGTTAGGTTTATCAGATTTTTCACATTTCTGCAACCTAAATGCAACCCAAATGCTCACTGGGAAAGCATACCCACATACATAAACCTATTTCATCAAATGAACAAAAGTATCCCAAAACTCCCAGGAACTCTCTATGTAAGACACTGTTAACCTATGACACACTGTGATACTTTGGCCTTTGGAAATGGATGTTTTTTTTCCCTGCTCCTGTGGAATTAATGATTTTATTAATTAACAGGGTATGATTTTGATACGCATTTTTAGAATGCCTCAGTTAAAATTTTCATTTTGACACAGAGTTACAATTTATGTGGGAGTGAGAGTGTGCAGGTGTGAAAGATTACAGTCCTGGCTCATTTCTTTTTACATTTCAAGCTCACATATGATTCTGACTCTTTAGCACTTCATGATTCAAACTTCAAGTTGTTCAATCAGATTCAAGGTTCAGACCCTATTACAAGAGGCAAATACACTGATGTGTCAATACAACTTGGATAAAATTAGGCATTAACCTCAGTTACATATTCAAATCGAGTTGCTCATTTAAATGTTAGGATGATTAGGTTACGTTTCTTTTACATAGAAAATTATACGGTGAGCTGATTGGTTGTACCATTAACGCAAATTTACAGATGTGTTCACAGGGAAATAGCATAACCATCCTATGATACATTTGATTTAACTGTTCAGACTTGTTTCAATCGACTTCTGATGCTGTAGTATTCCCTTGAGTAAAGCTTTCTAAATCCAACTTTCAGAAATATTTATGGAGCAATTTATGGATTAATGTTTCCCAGGTTTCACCAGTTCCTTTTTACAGCAGCCTTAGGCTGTGATGACATTTGATCCTTTGTGTGACAATTTTAAGGATGTACTTCATGATTCTTACATATCAGTACAAATGTAACAGTGCTTAGCAAGTAATGAAGAATATTAAGAAAAAATGGAATACAGCACTTAATCCACTTTTTTACTTGATGCTAAGGATGAAGTCTCACAGGGTTGAGATGGAATGATCCCTCCAAGTATTTTTGAGGTAGTGGCGATGCCTGTAGGTGCATGATTGTCAAGAGTTTATAGTATCCATTGGGAAATTAATTTAGTACAGTATTTGCAATATCATAACACAACACTAGGGACCAAATCCAGTAATGAAAGGGTAAGAACCGTTTTCAGGAACAAGTTGAAAAAAAAGAGAATATGAAATCTTAGAAAATTCCCTAAACAAAACAAAAAAGAATAGATAAGACAGATAATTTGCACATGGTCCCCTGATCTTCTGTGCATTGCAAAGGCATCCCAAGACAGCTGTTGTTTTTTCATGTGTTGTCAGCAAGAGCACATCAAATGGCGGTGTCCAAATCTATCACTCCACAAGCAACATATCAAGGGTCTGCTTCAAGCACTGCAAAGTGAATAAAGCAATATGTTAAAAGCCAATTTTTTTAATCACAAGGGAAGAACCTCATGAATTGAAATATGATATATGTTAGTGTTAATAATAAAGAGGAGTGTCAATTGTCAATTTATACAATAATTCATTGCGTCAGTTTGGACTCATTCTGAAAAATCAAATTCCATATTATTTTCAGCAAAGAATAAATAAATTGAGACATAAATCCCACATATGCTGAAGCACTGCATTTGAAAAGAAACCAATGACAATGTGTTTCATTTTGTCTGACAAGCTGGTTAGAGCTCGGAGTATTTAGCCATGATGAGGAAGTGATAAATTCAAAATTCAGAAGTACAAAGTCTGCAATTTTAAATGACAAAAGAATATTGCTGTGCTTTGATAAAGGTACATGTCAGACAGTTCACTTTCAATGTGTTTGCAATAATAAAGCCACATTCTACTCTGTCTGTGTAGAGGCATGAAAGGGCAGGAGATAACAGACAAGACACATGAATGCAAAGCTGTCCTTTTCACTTTAAACATACATTCTTCTCATGTAGCAGCTGCGAGTTGTTGGGTTTTATCTTCTTATGATAAAAACTGTGGATGTTCTTCTCTTTCCATCGATCACCATGTGCTTTGTTCAGCTTGCCCTCAGTTCCATTTTGATCTTTTCTAGAATTCAGAATTGTAGTTTCAGCCCCTCGGAATACTCTGTAAACAATAATGAGGCAACTGCTGACCTCACCGAGCTTTTGAACAAACATTGTGTCAACTTCCTTTTAAAAATGTGTACAACATGGAAGAGTTGTGCTCTAGTAAAAAAAAAAAAATGTTAAAACACATGGGACCTTTGCTGACCAGAGTAATAATCATGAATGACATAGTAAAGAGAAATGTGTCTATTGCAAGTCAATAAATCCAAACGACAGAGATTTGGTAAACTATATGATTAAACTGATCTGATTAACTATATGACTCAGTGATGATTTGGCAGTATTTAATTCTTCACTCTAGGAATTTCAATTATGTGGATATAATCCATTAGTTGTTCTGTGTGGCTTTGTGCTCATAGCCTATTAACAATCTTTTCAGTGTTGTGCAACTTTGACATTAATTAAACTATGTCAATCCTCTCACACCGATTGGACCAGCTATGATGGGGTCATTGATCGAAGGATCTCACTTTGGAATGCATCATCATGTGTTAAACTATTCCAATGTCCCATGAATCTTTCAATGCAATCTTAATGAGCCAAACCACATTTTTCTAATCTCTTCTGTGGGAATTATCCCCTGTCCAATTACACAAGGATAAATTAATGGACAAATGGTCTGTTGGGGGTCTAAAATCACAAAGTCCTATTCTGTGTTCTGAGGTACCTTGTCTAACTTTCCTTGCAAATAAAAGTGATTTGCATATGAACTATGTACTTCTAACTCACAACGTCACCTGTTACATGCTTTAATTTGACCAACATCCTCTCCAGGATTTATTTTTATGAATTTCTTTATATCTTTGTAGAACAAATAGGTTATGTTCGTGTAATGGAACAATCGAAAAAGGAACCATTGTCTTTACCTCAACTATATTGTATGCAATGCAAGAGTTCACAGTTCTGTATAAAGTTCCTTTTTGTATTGTCAGAAGAGAGAAAAAAAAAAACAACCGAGCATTCTGCTTTTCTGGGACTAGGATAAAGGTTCCTGAGCTCTTTTACCAGCAAAACTAAGCAACTAGAGACAGACCAGACATGACATTGCAGAATATGTATTGATTTTGGACTGATATTTGGAGTGATAACACTTTAGTTATGAAATGTTTTGAAAAATAGACTCCCCCAGCCATCACATGAAGTAATTCATTTAAAACCTGCTGGGAAACAGTTCAAGAAACAAAAGCTTAAAGAGTCCCTTGGATTTTGACGGATTGCAGTTGCACCTCACTTTTTAATGACAGATTTATCTCCTACCTCAGGGCTGTCTTGCCACCTTTGAGCCAGAATATCGGTTTTATTTTGTTACAATACAGACGTTGATGGGTGCCGTACCAATGAAAAAAGTGATGGAATTAGAAAAAAAAAAAGTTTTTTGAACATATTTGAAAATGTACAGTATGTTACAGCAATTAACTTTTTCCGGTGATAATTATGTTTTTTTAACATTTCCATCAGCTAGGTCTCCATATAGAATATTAGACCCACTACTCAAGATTAAAAATAGACAGATTAAGTTGCTGTCAGATTCAGATCATGTTGGTGGTATCTGCATTCTTAGTCTCTGTGACAGATTATATTATTTTGCTTTATTCTAAACTTTGATGTAAGTGTAGTGTAGAGGTTGAGCAATCAAAATAAGTGGGTAATACACTTGTTCAATCAGCACACAGTAGCACTTTCTGTCTGATTGACACCAGACTTGCAAGAGGATGCAGGCCCAAACACAGAACACTTTCATTTGCTCACCTGCAGTTTTTTTTAATGAGACACAAACCTGAATACCTGTATCTTTATCTATATACAACATTGAGGCTGGTTGAGACACACCCAACCAATATTTATTTTAGTATGTAATTTTTTAAGACATATTTTAGGGACTTTATAGACAGACTAATAGTATTAAATGTTATATATTATTAAATATTATTAATAGCGATACCTGTGTAAGTACAATCAAAACAGTCAATAAAATGACTCATATTTAATTAATGACATATTTAATTTTTAAGCTTTCTTGCCTTCATGCAACCCTATTTTGGAATCACATACTGCAATAGGCTGGTCCCCCCCCACCCCCCCACCCCCCATGACAACCTTGCTGAGAGGTACAGTGAGTAAGATGAATGCAATAATCTGGTACACTTGCATAAAGGCCAACAGATATTTTCCACTGCAAGTACATAGTGCACTACAATGGAGCGGGAGCTCATTGGAGGATAAGTTCTACTCTGATGAGTCATTCGAGCAACTTGCAGATGCCTGATGAATTTCAGGGTGCCTGAAAAACAATAAGAAAAGTAACCCGTGCTGACATACCCACATATCCCTGATAGAACAAAGCCAAAATGTCCCACTGGTGTGGGCTCCTGGTCATCGTGTGCTGATGACATGGCTTAAGATTGAACCCAGCCCGTGGAGCTCAGCTTGCACTCAAAGCAGGTGCTTTAAAATCTGAGCTACTCAGGAGCCCTAACCAGGCATATATCTGACTTTCACAAGCAATATAGCCACACTTCCATTTGGATAGTGACTGGGAAAATAATAGATAACCAAATAATATTGTAAGTAATACTCCTTACAAACAGTGGTCCACATGCATAAGGATCTTAGTTGCACACAGTTCTTACAGGTTATAGATGCAAGTATGTAAGGTTGGCTGAAAAATATGGACCGGGCACAACATTGGTAAGCCAGTCTTGGTGAATTTGATGTGTATAATTGAAATACAAACATACACACACACATGCATACAGACATGCATACATAAGTATAATTAGCTTTACAAAATGGTGTTTTCTAAAAGTTTGCAGAACTGGCTGTCTTAAGCACTGTGTTGAAATTTGTTCATTGCTTGTTAGTCTACTTTGAGTTGAGCCTTATTGAAGCCTTCCCTTTATTTTCCCTCTGCTCAGCTGAGCCCTGTTATAGACTGCCAAAAAGCTGCAAAGGATTTGATCCATCAAAGAATCTTTCATTGCTGCCACCTGCCACATCAGTCTCCAGCTGCAACTGTTGTCACTTCTGGGGCTCCTGAGTGTCACCATATGAATCAGGCTGCAGGGCAGGTCTTTTATCACAGCCGCTCTCAATTTACCCAGGTTGGGTGCAGGGTGTTGTTCTGATCTGATGGTTTTGGTCTCCATTTTTGAAATATGGAATGGCGTTTCTGTTTTTATTTTCCATGACAACATCCTAGACACCCCTGAGACTTCGGCCCTTTTCACACAGTGGGATTTGGTAGGTATTTTCTCTTTTCAGGGTCCATAATTTTCTGAGCCCTGGCCTGCTCCATTGTCTGACTTAATTCCCCATATCACTCACAGCACTTTTTGAATTTTATCCTGCAATGTCTGCCTGCTGCCTCTGGGGATCTGCATTGTGCTTCAGGAGCCTCTGAGCCTTTGTGATACTAGAGCCATGGTAGAGCTCATTAACAAGGGATGTTTTGCCGCCAGTTCGGCCGTAACAGGTAATTTTATGAGTGGTCATCAGAGTGAAACAGCCTACGAGCTGCCCTGCTCTCAGTTTCTGAAGTTTTGCTGCCTGTATCCCTCCGCTAATCGCTCAGCGGTGCTTTACCCGTCATTCGCTGATCCGTCACTCAATTAAATCTCACTGTTACTCATTTCCTGAGCTCTGCCAAGCATTAAATCAGAACTGGGCTCACCACTTCTGCACTGCACTCTACGTCTCAGCCTGAGGCCCTGCTCTCATTTCTGTGCCTTAGTCTGTCTGCCCGATTTTCTGTCAGTGACTTCCCACTGGTACGTTTTTGCAACTGGAGGGTGAGGGCTGTTGTCCAGTTTCACACCTGGTATTTAGATCCTATTTCCCCTACTTTGTTTTGTAACCCTTCTGTATTTCCATCGTAAGGTATTCAGAAAGCATCCTCACAATGATGAGTCTCACTATCACAACAAACATCATGATTTTTTTTTGCCCTTTTTTCTGTATATAGTGTTTATGCAGGCAGTTTATTAGTTTCTAAACGGCAACAAATCTCCCATGCAATCTCTGTGTTTTTCCACCCTATGTATGATATTTACCCTCTTTCTACTATATTGCACTCAGAAACTGACAATGCTGGGGCTTTCTGCACTATAGTCAATGCACACACTAACACCAACTCTTCCCTTAATGGGCCAAGGTGACTGCCACACGCTATGACTAACTGTCAAGGTCATGTCTTGGTATATTCCTGGGCATTTTACTGGGTGTTCCGTATGTATTGACACAGTTGCCATTTTTTGGACCATACCTCGCTCCATGCTAAAGCTCCAGGGACCCTGCTCACTATCAGCCTTCACTTCTCGTGTGAGGACGTCTCACTGTCTTGGATATGCGACAGTCCTTGAATGTATAACCATGGAAGTTGCACAGTGGCTTGAAAAAGTATTCAGACCCTTGGCCAATTCTTGTTTCTCATTTCTCATTTCACTGATTTACAAATGATGCATTGAAATTTAATTCATTTGAAAACACTGAAACTCAAAGTTAATTATTTTAAGGTTACAATGTTTGGAAAATATTTTAAAGAAAAATAAACTGAAATATGCTGTTTGCACAAGTATTTAACACCCGTGCTCTGAACGCTCCAAGTTTGCACAGGTGAAAAAGAAATTGCCCTAATGAGGACATCATTGCCTTACAATTGGCCTCTACCTGTGAACCATTAAAGCAACTGTCACATTTTCTGGATAAAAACCCCATTGGTCAGGCTGTGAATCTGAAGGAAAAGTGTGAAAATGAAGATGCAAGTTAGACATAAAGTAATACAAATGCATAAATTAGGAAAAGGGTACAAAATAATATCTAAATTTTTGGATATCCCAGTGGGTTCTGTAGGATCAATAATCAGGAAGTGAAATCTGCATCACATCACCCAGGCACATCACCCTAAAGGCCATCCCTCAAAACTCAGCATCCAAGCAAGCCACAGAGAGGCCAACAATTGCTTTGAAGGAGCTACAGAGCTCAGTGGCAAAGAGTGGAGTAAAGAGGCACCGGTCAACAGTATCAAGAGCTCTGCATAAATCTGTTCTGTATGGAAGGGTAGCAAGAAAGAAGCCATTACTCAAAAAGAACCATCTCAAGGCACATCTGGAGTTTGCCAGAAAGCATGAGAGTGACCCAGATGTAAGAAAATGTTTTGTGATCATATGAGACCAAGATATTGTTTTTGGCTAAAATTCAAAGCACTTTGAGTGGAGCAAACCGAGTACTGTCCATACCTCAAGAAGCATCATCCCTACAGTGAAGTATGGTGGTGGCAGCATCATGCTGTGGGGATGCTGTTCATCAGCAGGGACTGGGTGTCTTGTTAAAATTGAAGGCTGGAGCAAAATACAGGGAAATACTGCAAGAGAGCCTGCTAAAGTATACTAAAAAACTGAAACTTGGGAGAAAATTCATCTTTCATCAGGACAATGAACCCAAGCAGAATGCCAAAACAACATCCAAGTGGCTCAGGAGCAAACAGATGAATGCACTCCAGTGGCCCAGTCAACATCCTGATCTCAATCCCATTGAGAATCTGTGGCAGTATTTCGAAATTTCAGTCTACAAGTGTCAACCAACCAATGTAAACAATCTGGAGCAAATCTGGCACGAAGAATGGGAAAAATCACTCCCAAACAGTGTGCAAAGCTGGTAGATGCTTATACCAAGACACTGCTATTGCAGAAAAAAGGTGATTCTACCAAGTATTACTGGTATTATTAGAACTGTCATGCAAACATCAAATTTCATATTTCATTTGACTTTATATTAAATATAAAACCAATGTCACTTTAAAGTATTTCTGTTTAAGTTTCATTGTTTTTAAACAAAATATCACACAGAACAAAATTTCAATGTACCAGTAAAATGTGAAAATTGGTCAACTGTCTGAATACTTTTGCAAAGCACTGTGTATCCAGATATGTTTCCCTGTCCTGTTTTTGGCATGCATATTGTTAGTGGGGAAAAAAAGGACAAAAAAAAAAGAAAAAAAAGAAGCATAGCCATTTTGAGGAAATAGTAACCAAAAAGGCATTTTTACCAGGAAGGCCATCCCTGACAGACTTTAAAGTATGAAATGTTGCAAAGGGAGATCGCAGGAAATTATGGAAAATGCAATTCACATTACAAATGGCAACATGCAGCAAATGTCATTGCATGCAACAAAGTCAGTACTTAGAGTGGTTTCTAACTGGGTGATCTGAACGAGTGAATGGCTGTTTTCATTTATGATCTTAAATCTTAATTTTTCCCCTTCTATTTTTTGTTTCGTTTTTTCCCCATCTATCTCGAGGATTGTCTCTCAACCTCTTTTCCCTGAGGTCAGAGAATAATTACCTGTGTGCCCTAGTTTTCTTTTTCAGTTCCCTCCATTCAGCGTTTTGTGACAATGCAGTTGTGAAAAATGCGGGATCACACAATTTTCAAAGTTTGTAAGTAGTTTGAAGGTGCAAGAATGGCTTTTCCAGCCATCCTGTGCGAAAGTGTTCTATGAAATAAACGTGGCATTTCACGCAGCCGAAGGCGTTTTGCGCAGTAGAAGCAACACCGCATTGCCTCCTGCACTCCAGCCCATCCCTTAGAGAGAGACCTAATGGGGTTGTTTTCTATTCCTTCAAATCCTTGCAAAGCAGGAGCCCCCCTGGAGGCAGGACCGCCACCAAAACGTATTCATTGTGCATTACGTCTCACTTTGTCGATCCAAATAAAATCATTTTATTCTGAAGTCTGCTTGGCTGAAATAGGATTTTTAACAGGAGTTCCACCAGGGAGACTTCCATGTCACCCCAATCTCTGCATGCCCTCAGCAGCTAATAGGAGCAAATATCTGCCTTTATTTAAGCAAATATAAGTACTTTACCCATGTTCTCTCTCTGACCAAGCTAGCCAGCATGATGTGATATTCATCAACCTGATATGGTCTTGCTTATTATAATTAGTACAGATTTCCAAACCTAGCCACATATCTCTAGCTGAAATGGTGACATACTTTAGACTGTTTTTGGTTGCATTTTCTGCCATTTGCCATGTATACAGATATTTATTTCTTGAGCAAAGTGACAAAGAAAATTCATTTTTCTAAAATACATGTATTTCTTTGCTGCCACATGTAAGGATTTTGTAAGGATACAATCTATTATGCTTTTTTTCCAATTTGTACTTTCCAATTTAATCATAGAATTTAGTTGGTTAGTTCACTTGAAATTACAGAGGACTGCCTCATTTGACAACACATAAAACAACTCACAAACACACAAAAAAGTGATTGTTTGTTTTTTTTTGACTGAACTGTGATTAGTAACATTAACCAGTAATCTGTCCCAGTCATGTGTAAGGAAATATACTGCAAATGAGAGTACTGTCCAAACACAGCATTGCTGATATCTCTCTCTCTCTCTCTCTTACACACACACACATACACACCAGGCTCAGCACCAGGAGAAAATACAGAGCGGTGCTATTGCAGTCTACGGGGGTGCACAAGAAGTCATAAATACTATGTAGATATCGGGATATTAAGGTCCATCTGGGGTGCACCCCTAGGTACCCCCACAGTGCTGGGCCTCACACGCACACACACGAACACACACACAGATATGTAGGAACACACAGAGGCTTTCCGGAGGCTTTGGTGCCCACTTATCTCTGGTCTGCTCATTAGGAAGTTTCTGTTGTATCAGAATTGTATCCTTAAATGACTGTCTTTTCCCCTGTGGGCTTATGCATGTCTGTATCAACTGAACTCTCACCCAGTCTCACAGCAGGAATTGCATTTATACTCTTTAAAAATAATAGGGCAATGAAAACACCATGTCTGTTATTGTAACAATACTTTGAAAAATGACTGTGAAAGAATCAGGACTTTTGCCAATCAATGATTCTTTAAAACTGGTAACTACAAACTGAAATAAGAGCCTTCTTGACAGGTTTTAATCCAAGCTCTGTTGTTGTTTTATATTTCACTTTCCCTCTGATTTCCACATTAATTTAATGTTACATAAAAAGCACTCCTTGGAAATATTAAAAAAGAGACTCGATGATGAATCAGAAATAAATCATAAGCATGAGACATCCATAAAAGTTTTTTAATCAAGTCACAAAATATAGCCCGTGACCACTTTCATTTCCCTTTGGAGCAGGTAGAATTCAAAAGACATCAGCGGCCTTGCCGGGGAATATTTGCAAGTGAGCTGTCACTGGAGATATTTAGCAGCTGTACTCCCACTCAATCAATTTCCCTGGATTCAGTGAAGTGTTCCCACTGCCCATTCGCAATATCAAAGCCTTCTTATATGCCTCATTTATTTTTTTTCCCTGATTGTACTACATAAGAACAAGATTCTGTGTTAAGATCTAACTCAATTTTCATACCTCCTGTGAATAAGCTTCCGGTGTAAATGCGGCAACAGCTAGATGTTAACAGCAATCACAGTAAAAAAGCAGATGCTATCAAAATGTATGTGGATGAGTCACTAAACCTGAATAGTCTGGGCTACTACTGGTGCAATAAATATTACCAAGGCCAAACCACAGGTTTCTTTTCATTTTATTGAAGCATCATCACCATTGCAATATGTTTCACACATCACTTTTTCTAGTAACATAATCTTTGGTTATTCAAGTCCACGGATAGAGAAAAAATATAAAATTTAAAAGATCACAAAATCTTCGTTAATACTATGACTACTCACAAATTCTATTCACTTTCTATTCTGCCTTTGTTTCACAGAAAACAGAAGAGAAACAGACCAAAAGATGCACATGGCTTTCCTGTAAACAAACAACAAAAACAGATGTTATTAAGCCATTAGGTGATCAGTCTATTCAAAGGCTACATCATGTAAAAATGAATATGAAAGATACAAAGCAATGCAAAAATACCAAAATTGCCTTTGGAGACAATATAATGGCAGTTATTAAAGGGCTTACAGTTTAAGAAGTTAAAGTATGGATCTGCAACATGATATTTATGCTCAAATTCCAAAACACTTTTTATTAGTGTAGTCTTTTACTCTTAATGTTCCACAGACTTAAATTTAGATCCCTATCACATTAATTCACTGAAGCGTAGTGTAATGGCTTTTAAATATGATTCCATCCTTCTGAGGAATCAACCTCACAGAGGGGATCAAGGCTTGCTTTCTTTTATGGGGCACCATTTAATGAATTCACATTAACAGTTAATAAGAATCTAGGAGAAGACCACAGACTGAATTGAATTTGTTTGAGTTCATTTAATCAATAGAGCTCAACTTATTAGAATAATGAGACAATGTTTTTTGTAAAAACATAGTGGTTATTAACAAAACAGAAAACAAAATTGTTATGCAGACACTAACTAGTCATTTATGATTTGGTAATCTAAATGATAAATGATACAATAATCCATAAACACACTTTCAGTTTAATAAATAAGGGGAAATCAATCATGTTTTAAACAAGCACAAAATGATGCAAACTCCCATAACTCTTGAATGGTAAGGGGTTGTGATACTTAATATGTGTCAATGATGGCTGGATTCAGTCTTGGGTTCATGGCTGGGACTGTGTTTTTTGCTAATTGTGGAAATGCTTGGTCACTAGTTTGGATGCTGAGATTTTTCAGCTGTACTGACACCGAGGGAAATCACAAAAAAACTGCTGACTGGTCCTTCATCATGAATTTACAATCTTTCATTGTGGGACTCTGATTGAAGAAGTATGTTAGCCTTGTGGTCAACCTATTCTAGATTACTACAGCTTGGTCATCTAAATAACCAGGAATAGTCTTTTCAATTTAATTCCCTGCCTTGATATAAAAGAGAGTGCCATAGCCTGGAAAAATAATATCTGCTTGTGGAGGACCACAAGTCTCATCACATGATTGGATTGGATTATGCAGAGCCTAGAGGAGTCTACTTTGTGTCCCAAAAAACAACAGCAATGTTCACAGTATAGCAGCAGTTAGGGAGATAAACTTTGATTAAATTACATTTATTCAGGTGTGCCTATATAGTAAACCACTTCTGGGATTCCCTAACTTCATGACCACATTAATGCTTCAATTAAATTTGCAGATTTTCCATGCCTGGAAAAACTGGCATAAACTTCACTAGGATGTGTATTTCTGAAAAGGAAACTGTTTTGAATATGTTTTTTTTTTTCCCGAGTGTATAAATTTCTCAGTATTTAAAATCAGAACAAGGAATTCACTTAATAGTGGGTAGTAATTCATCATCATCAAGTTCTCATTTAGTACAGTGACAGACTGCATCAAAACCAAATAATTCCTCTGTGGCTGTCGTTGAGTAAAGGCCAGACGAGCTCCATAAAGTCCCTCACTGAGTTATCTTATGAACAGGCTGCAATTTCACAGCTTTGTGCATTTCTTTTTGCTTTAAATTCAGGAAACATAGTGTGAATAAATATTTTTGCTCAGTTTATAAGATCGAGGCATAAAATACTGTTGCTTGGTGATAAAAGCTGACATTTTACCAGTCTGAAAACAAAGGCTGGAAATGTGTGTAAGGAGAAGGGCAGTATACATTAATTGGTGATGTTAGTTGTTAGTGGGTATGATGTAAACATCTTCAATATACTGTTTTGGGCACTGAGATAAATTGCTGTTAGAGGAAACTGGAGCAACATTCGCACCACCGAAGTATAGTTATCACTGGGAATTCAGACTTTTCTCTAAGCCAGGGGTGTCCAAATCTCTCCTGGAGGGCCATTTGTCCTGCATGTTTTAGATCTCTCCCTGCTCCAACACAGCTGATTCAAATGATCAGTTTGTTATTCAGCAGCTTCAGGAGTTCATAACGAGTTGATCATTTGAATCAGCTGTGTTGGAGCAGGGAGAGATCTAAAATATGCAGGACAAGCGGCCCTCCAGGAGAGGTTTGGACACCCCTGCTCTAAGCTATAAAAACCGGACGTGCAGACATGCTGGAACCCCGCTTGAATAGTTGTGTAGGGTTTCTCTCTCTTCCCAAATCTTCATTTGAAACTAATGTAAGTGTATTCTCTGTGCTTTCAGACTTTTACCAAGTCACCTGGATAGAATGCATATTGACCTACCCCAGGGCTCAACAGATCCTTAGTTCATTTGCTGTTTGCACCAGATCACTTGATTCGGTCCTCTCTGCATATGGGTTTAATCACTGCTATTGCAATGATACGCAACTGTTTCTCCGCCTTCACCCTTCCAACTTACAAGTGTCCAGTCGTTCCAGCCTGTTTTGCACTGCTCTCTACTCTAGATTTCCAACTGTTATCTTAAACTCACAGCATTTTTAAACCACTGTTTCCCACCCAGACCATAATGCTCATAATGACTAAGTGACTTCAATGACTAAGTAATTTGTCCACTTCAGACCACCTACTCACCACACCATCTGGTTTAGAAATTTTTCATGTTCTGGTCCTATTACAGATGTTCGTTAGGCACTGAATGTATGTGAGTGCAGTACCAAAAAAATAAATAATTACATAAAACATGTGGCAGCAGTAATAGTAGTAATAATAATAACAACAACAACAATAATAATAATAATAATAATAATAATAATAATAATACTGGTGCAAATCTGATCCAGTACGAAGCCAAACGACCTATGTTCCTTCTTTACAGTTCAAGTATGTTCCACTTCATCCCCCTTCCATCCATCAACTCCCATCCATCTTAGCATGGAGAGCCATCAGACTCTGAGGACTGTAGCCATTAGCCTGCTCTTTTGCATAATCAACTCTGATGGCTGCAACCACTTTCCTGTGCACTCCTGTGTAGGATCATCAGTTTTAATAGCTCTTTAAACAAGCCACTTAATGGTATCAGTCAAGGCTCATTTGACTCCGCGTGCTACCTGGGAAAGGATTTCAGTGACTGGGAGTCACTTGGCTACTGTTCAATAATATGTTCAACTTAATAATGCTGCTTTTCTCTCTCATCAATCTCCATAAGTCCCCATATTCAGTAACATACAGTAGCTCTCAAAACAATTCTTTATGTGTGAGCATGTTATTTTTTCAACACAAAGGTCACCTCTGAAGTCCCAGCAGACTACGTTTGCAATGCTCAAGACTCACATGGTCATGAAATGTGTTTATATTGTTGTATGACCATGTTCACCATGTGGACAGAACTGCATTAGTGGGGTGATGTCAGATGACAGAAAAATGAAGTTGGGAAGTACATTGCGTCAAACTCTGGAAGAAAATTATCTCAATAATTTTAAAAAAACTTAATTTTAGGGTTTCTTCTCTTAGTTTTCTCAGATGGGCAGCGTAAGTTGTAGGTTGACATTGTTTATGAATGCACCCATGTAAGTAATGTAAGGTATCACCACTACATGATGCCCCTTTCACCATTAACAACATGACTGTGTCATCATTCCAGAGCACCAGGAAGCTGGGGGTACTGATGGAGACTAACCTGTCCTTCAGAGACAAGGACAGACAAGGCATCAATGACGTGGATCTGTACATCCCTACTCCATAACATCTAAAAACCCACTATATTTCTAAATTATTTGCTACTACTTCAGCACACCTCGTGGGTCAAACCATTATGCCTACCAGACTAGATTACTGCAACTGTCCTTTAGCTGGCCTTCCAGCAAGTGTCATCGTATTTCTCCAGCTGATTCAAAATGCAGCTGCCCAACTGATGTACCACCATTTAAAACAGTTTCATGCTACACCTTTCCTTATGTCTATTATGCCTATTATGACTTTGATAAAATTTAAAATTAAAAATTAAAATATTTTTTTTAAACTCTCGTTCTACTGCCTAAGCAGAAACTGCAGGCCTATCAGGATTGTACTGGGGGAAAATTTCAAGTCTTCAAAAATTTCAATGAATTCCAAAAAAAAAATCTCCCATTTTGGAAATTACCAGAATTTTGTACCTCTGACCCCAGTACTCAATCTATCATCACACCCAATACTCCTGCCAGACTACTCAGCTCTGCTACCTCTGGTCACCTGGTAGTTTCTTCAGGTAAGGGTCATTCTTGTTATTCACATCCTTTCTCTACCCTTGCCCCCAAGTGGTGGAATGAATTCCCCACAACCATCACATCAGCAGGACTGCTGTCTATTTTTCAGCACAGACTTAAAACATACCTACTAAGACAACCTCTTGGTTCTCCAAACTCTGACCCCTCCCCCTACTAACACTTTGGCCATAAAATGATTTGCAGTTTTAGCATAGAAGATAAAAGTCTGGCAGCACTTCAAACTTTTGTAGTGGTAAGTTCATTGTGGTGATTGAAGCTGGTGGAAGTACAAACCTGGCAGCTGGAAATTGATGGTAATAGCTTAAGGTTGAGCTTTGGAGTGTCTGCCAAATGAACGCATTTAAATGTAAAGCTGATAAAGCTATGATTGATGATTCCGTTGGCAAGTAACAGAACACAAAGAGGATAAAGATATAAAAGCTGCACATGAAATAGAAACTGTCCTTCATATTGCTTGGTTTCTTCAAATTTCACTTGGAAGGACCACTAAATCAAAAAAAGATACAGGGTGACTACAGCAGCATGCAAATGATTCTCCACGGTAGTCCACTGTTATCACATATCCTGCTAATGTAGAGAATGCAGCTGCAGTGTGGATCATCACATGGACGTGTTAAGGAAGTCAGCGCACGTAAAATTGGCAGCGTGAAATTAAACCGAACCATCATACAAAGTCTGTTTGCGAATGATTGCAAATCTAATTCAGGTTCAGACCAAATGTGAAAATGACTTAGGGTCTCTATAACGGCAAGGTCCTTACGCTGCTCACTTGCATGTTGCCCACCTGCTGCTCCCTTCCAAATATATCACAAGAAGCTCTTTGAGGTAGTGATGGGAGGGAGTGATCAAAAAATCTGAGTTTGTCACAAACTTGTAAAAGCAGGAGTGTTACAAAGCAAACTGTCCAACTCTTACATTTACATTTATTCATTTGGCAGACGCGTTTATCCAAAGCGACTTACAAGTGAGGCAGAGTAAAACACAAGCAAAAAAACCATAAGGAGTCGGCAATGCTAGAAGCACTGCATGACCAGGTTTCAATGGTTGGCCAGGCAGAGACTCTCGACTGAAGTGAAATCAGTAAGTCATTATGTTGTTATTCATTATGTTGTGCCTCAGCTTGACCGTGTGCAGGGCAATTTTGTCAGTGGTGAAATACAGCTCATAGGGGTACATGAGTATGCTGCAGAAGCCGATGGCACAAGTCCGGAGAAAACCATGATTCACACCCTTAGCTGGGGGTGTTGGGTCTTTGGCAAGGTGACCTGATTGCTCTTTATGGTGTGCCTTGCATATGGAGGTGGAAGTTAAATCAGCTAAACCTGCAATTAAAATGCACCACATTGCAGAGGTGCAATGCTCCCAATGTATAGTTTCTTGTTCTTGAGTTCACATTATCTTCTAAGCTGTTATATAACATTAATATGTTTATTAATTTATTGGAACTGTATAATCTCATTGAGCAGTGCAAGTATTTACAACTGTCTCAGGTAGATACAGAAGTAGCTCATTAATCATCACATTGAGTTAAGACACATGAAAGAACTCAATTACCAGTGTCAGATGTATCTTACGAAAGCAATTAAGTTTTTTAAATGAATTTGGTGAGCAATTTCCATCATTCCAAGCAATCATGTGCATGAGTCTCACCTGCCTTCGCCTACGGCAGGTTCATTGCTTACCTTTGTATCTTACAGAGGACAGAAACTCAGAAAAAGTAATGCTATTATGGCACAACCAATTTGTAACTTGGTAATTCAAGACAGCATTCGCAGTGATGTGTGGCTGATGCATGACTTAAAATATACAAAAATTGTGTGTCACAATATACTGCTCCCTTGACATCTATACTGATATCTTCACTAATTCTTGACAGTTGAATCATTATTAAGTACTTTGTGTACTGTAGTGTAAAGATAATGAGTTGGTTCACTATACTTGTTCAGATGAAATGAGTTTCAGCTCTCACTATTAAATAAATACTGTTTGAAATGGTAATAAATCAGTGTTAACATTTTCTCCATCGCCATTGAAAGTGGCACATGAATTTAGCTAACCAAACGTGCATAGAGCAGACAGGTGGCACTGAATTTAAATGGATAACTTGGCTATTATAAACAAGCCTTGAATGGTTATAATGTTCCTGATAACAAGGCTCCCATGTATCATACTGTATGTGTCATGGTGGAGTGTGGTTCAAAGTGTAGTTTTACAATATGAACTTGTGATGACAAAAACCAAATGATGCATCGCAGATTCATCATGGGAAGTAATGGAATTTGGTAAGGTTTTGTAGGATTCAGTTGTCAGTGCTCCCGCCCCCTAGCTATTGTGTTTTTGTGTTTCCCTGTCCATGTGCTTTTGTTTTCCTTGTGTTCTAGCCCTGCCCCGCTCTCCGCCCTGTCTCCGCCAACCTGATCATCTCCACCTGTCTGCCTGCACACCTGCTTCCCATCATCTCATCAGCCCAGCCCTATATCTACCCTGCTTGTCTCTGTCTTGTTGCCAGTTCATTGCAGTGTGTTTGTACCTGTCTCGGTCCCGCCGTGGTTTCTGCCTGATCGCTGTTCCCCGAATCGACCCTGCCTGAGCTTCGACCTTGCTCCTTCCTGCTGCCCTGCCTTATTCACCTGATCTACCTGACTACCTGGTTTGACCCTGCCTGTCCCCAGCTTTGATTCCTGACTGCGTTTGGACTGGACGCTTGGTCTCTACCCTGCCTGTTTTATGGTCACGATTCTGCCCTGCGTCCTTAATAAAGCCACTTGAGAATCTTGAGTTCTCGTGGTCCGCGCCTGAGTCCTTGCCTGTGCCCTGACATCAGTATTCAGTTTGGTGTTCAGTTGAATCTTGTGCTGGATTCGTTAAACCAAAATCTAAAAATATGGATGCAGTGCAGCCTACTTTAAAAAGAGACCTCTAAACAGAGGTTCTATCCTCAGGGTTTTCCTTGATCTAAAAGTAAGCACATTACTATTCATATTCATATACCTTTTCTCACTCAGATTAATCTCAATAAATTTTTGCATATCATGTCATTTTTTTATTAAATCTAAAAAAAAAAAAACTTCTCAGTGACAGGTAGAACATCATCACTGTCATTTATATTAGCACTGTGACTTGCTGTCTGGGGCTACTTGTGAGTCATTTGTGCAGGAATTTGATTGCTGTCAGAGGACACTCTAGATTAGATTTGATAATGCATTGCTTGATATTGAACCTGTCTGGCAAGATCTGCAATCTTCCTGTGTGTAGTGCACCATTTGTGATGGGTATGGAAACAAATATTCTATGCCATGCTTTACATTATGTATTATGCACTTTAATCTTAATATGTAGTCAGGGTTGAATACTCACTCAACTTCCAGATCCAAGTTCAATTTGTGTCTTTCCTCATTTTGACCAATTACATTCACAGGTTTGGATTTAAATATATATTGAAATAAACAGGATTTTGTTTTAATATGCTTGGTACCAAGCAGTTTTCTGAAGCTTCTGTTTTGTTTTTAATAAGGGTGCACGAAGAAATGTTCAACTGTCATCCATAACTGCACATCAAATTTTGAAATTATAATGCTTTGTGGTCTGGGGCTGAGAACCACTTAGTATGTCCTGTGACCCTTTGCCTTTGTAAAAACAGCAGACAAGTAAAGGACTTGGTGGCTTAAAACCAGTCTTTACTAAAGCCTGTCAGCTCAGTCTTTACCATTGTTAGTCCCTGTTTTCTGTTTATTTTCTGTAATTCCGCAGTCTCCACTTAGGGGAAAACAAAAATAGTTGCCTAAATTCTCATTGCTTGTGTTGCAAAGTAGAGCCGCCTCTGTAAATCCACCAGAAGTTCAGTTTTACAAGCAAAACATAAATACGGTATTGAACACAGTAAGAGCATAAATATTCAGGTAGCAGCTAACGATGTTAAGGTTGCCCACAAAGGCTTGTTAACAATGAGAAAATGAACAATTATCCATTGGGAGTTATTAGTCTATGAATACTCTGGCGATGTCCTTGGAGGTGGCTGTATATGATGCTCACTCAAATTTACTTTCCTCAAGACAGCATCTCTTTCTCGATATGAGAAATCATACGAAAAGTACTAGTGAGGTACAGTATGACATTAGGCTTATGTAATGCACAGTATTTTTGTAACAATTTATGATTCAAAGGGGCAGTTTTTTTAATTCGTACACACACAGATAAATGTGTAAAACATTTACAGGAAATTATTATTACACAATTACAGGAAATTATGAAAAATCATGGTCACCTATTCATTGTAAATTGAACTGCTGTTAGTGCACTCTAGCTCAATACCCCTTAATGACAGATTTAAGATTTAAGTAGATTTAAGCAGTCTGTAAATGCCTAATTACCTATTCTTCAATTGGCTGTACCACAGGTAGACAGTGTGATTGCTAAAGATACACAAATTTCATACATTACAATACAAAATGATTTTGCTGTTTTAATGCTTTCTGTGTGTGGAGCAGCGTCTCAATTTATATAAAAAAACAACAAAATTAAAGTGCCACTAGTAAGGTACACTTGGTTTTCTGCTGTCAAAAATAAAGCTAATCAGCCAAATCTGTTAGACACGCCACTGTGACAGATCCAAGAGTATCTGACATTATTGGCGCATAGCTCACATACCGCACAACAGGACAAGGTGAGATGTCAACGGTTTTCCGCCCGGGCTGATATTGGAGTGGATGTGTGAGGGGCATGGGAGGCAGACAGCTCCTGGTCAGCTCACAGACAGGCATGCCATATGCGCTGTGGGGCTGAGCACGGGGCTCTCCTCTCCCTGCTGCCTGCTGGTGCAACAGCCACCGACCTCCGCTGAGGACATGCGTTTGACTGCATGTGAGTGCGCTCGATGACCTCCAAAAGACAGCAGCTGAGTGCCTTTTTTGTGTGCGCAGTGCCATGTCAACAGAGCGCCTGCAGTTTGTGCCTTCAGACCTTCATGCCTGTAATGTCAGTTGTGATTGCGGATAAGTACCTGACATGAGTCTACATGAGCATGTCTGCATGAGCATAATTTTAGGTATTTGGGGGGGGGGGGTTGCCATCAACCATTGCATAGCATGTGTTTTTGCACAGTTTTATGTGTTGCACAGTCCCTTGAGACTTTTATCATAAAATGTGCAAAACAAACTCATGATCAGGCTTATTGAATAGGCAAGATAAGTATGACACATTTTCTGAATGCTTGCAACTGTCACATTTTGCTGTGGTATTCCAAGCACAGTGCCATGAACACTTGGCCCCCACTGCTCCTACCGTAGTGGCTGGTGTATCCCTTTGTATGTATGATGAATTCATTTGGGTGTGTGTTCACGTTGCTGAAATAGCCACCCCTTCAGCTCAAAGTTGTCACATTTTTGTCTGTGAAAGTACATCAACTGCAGAACTTGAGAGACATTTCTTCTACCCACTCCAGTGATCTTAATTATATTTGCTTTACCGCATTTCACACGAAACATCAGTTCCAAATTTGAAGTGCACAGGTGTTGAGGAAAAACAACATTATTGTCTTCACAGCAGCATACATCAAGGTGCCAAATCTGTTCTGCACAAAATCTGAGCCATGTAGTGTTGTCCCATATAAAGCAGTATATTTCACTACAACTAAATGTACCTTTTCAGTGACTGAAAACACTCAGGATAAAAACAGTTAAGCTTGGACAGTTGGCCTTTTGTTTTACAACAAAAATGTACTTAGCCTTTCTTTAACAGAAACCTGTCCTTGTCACCTGTAGAGGTCTCTCCTGTTTTTGCAGACTGTGTGTCATTTTGCAATCACACCTTCAATAACACAGGAAATCACCTCAGGGTGAGGTACCCTGGGTGGAAACCAGACTGCTGAATCTTTTGGCCAGTGTTTAGGTATTGGCTTAGCAGTTAGCCTTGGGTTTGGCCTCTCATGACTCTTTTTTCATTGGTGGTAATGACTAACAAGTGGCATTCAGATGACAGTGAGCAACAGCAAACTATAAAGCAGTTCATTAGTTATAGACCTTGTGTGATGACTAAGGCCATGTTTTCTTTCTCCAAACCACTTCAGTCCTCGATCCTTGAGATGCCAAAAGATCCCATTTTAACTCCATCGATTTATTATTCAATCATTTCATTACACAAGATTTCTCATCTGTGACATCAAACAAGGCTCTACTTGTCGTGAGTCATAAAAACCATCTGAATGACACACAGCAAACGTTTCATGAGCCACATTTCCAACTATCCATATTTATACAACAAAGCCTTTAACCTCTTGTTAAAAACAAATTTTAGCATATGAGGACAATACACCATAGCTGGCAAGTAGTTCTTTTAAGACCAAAAAATATACTGTTGATTAATTGCATATTTCTGTAAGACACTGTTCACAACAAAAGCATATAGATTGGCATTTTTGAGTGTCAATTGACACTTCTTTCGTTGCTCAGTAATACACTATAAAAATTACTGACAGAAGCAGCAGTCACTGTGGACTGTCATAGTAGGCCTAATAATAATATTTACAACAATGTATTTTTCTTTTGTGATAAATTAGGAAGCACTTTTCAGTTTCATCAAATTTATAAAATAATTATGAATATTGACAACAGTGACACCTTTTGGCAAAAGTAATAACACATACCCTACCGTAATACAAAGAACACATAAGAAAATAAAATGTTTGAATTATAATTAGATAACTAAGCAAAGGTGCCTGAGGAGATGGATGTTCAGTCTGATGGAAGATGGCTAGCAACTCCACTGTCCTGACCTCTACGAGAAGCTTATTACCGGGTATAGAACAGACCGGATGTGCAACACCCAGAGAGACAGATGGCCAGGAGTCCTGAGACCAGACTAGGGCCTGCACAATCTGGGTAGGTAGGTATGTAGGTAGTAGGTGGATGAATCCTTTGGATTTTGTTGTGTAATACTGTGCAGGCCCTGCCATGTGTTCCACAACTGTCAGTTTTTGCTGTGTCACCGTGGCTGCAGTCTGGGAGGGAGACACCGCAACTTTGAAGAGAGAGGAGACACCATAGATGGTTAGTCATCCATAATGAGACATCAGCAAGGCAAGCTGAGATGCAAGATGAGGCCTGCGTGTCAGATGGGGGAAAGGAAAGAATCAGAACTATTTGATGTAATGTACAGGGAGGACAGGAAGGGGGCAAGCACAGAGCTCTAGGGGATTCCTGTTGCTACAACTGGTTGATATAGTCCCTCTCCAGG
The DNA here is from genome assembly GCF_013368585.1 of Megalops cyprinoides. Classification (NCBI taxonomy): domain Eukaryota; kingdom Metazoa; phylum Chordata; class Actinopteri; order Elopiformes; family Megalopidae; genus Megalops; species Megalops cyprinoides. The sequence continues at coordinate 8,624,288 of NC_050584.1, forward strand.
CAATCATTGCTCCAGGCAAATGCAAGAAAGTTGCCACTTTGCAAGGAGAGAGGTTCCTATGTCATGTAGGCCACAGCCACTTTGATCTCTGTACTCACTAGAACATAGCAACTGTGTTTGTTTGGGATAAAGGGCTGCATCACCAAGTGAATTATCCTTGGTTCAAGCATGCTGATAAGGTATGAGGCCCAGTGGCAGATAAAAGCTACTCTTCTGCCTTCACACAATTCCACCCCTATCAAAAACACATAGTTTCATAACTAAGATAGCATGTGATCAGGAATTCAATTTGAATTTAGTTTGATAGCTGGTGGACCAGGTTCTGAAGGCCATTATGGGCATAAGGAGTTAACCCGGTTCCCTTGATTCTAGAGAGCTGCCATCCCTCATTCAGCCGGCCTACACTGTCTGTGGGAAAACATACCTGTCTGCTGAATCCAAGATGGCAGGGCTCTGTCTGGCTTCCAACAGCATTGATTTCACACAGTTGTGTAAAAAAAAAAAACAATTGCTTTACCAGCCTTAACATCTTGTTCTTGAAACAGCCATTGGGAAGAATCCCTCCAATTCTTGCATACAGGTACAAGCCTCTTTAGCTGCAAAATTATTGGACATCCTCCAAGATTTTTCACTGTTTGGAAAGATCTGGTGCCAACCACCAGATTAATGCTCTCTGTGGGTCACCACTTGGTTCTGCTTTCTCACATAATGACAGAGCTGAGTTCAGTTAACTTTGATCAAACGCTGTCTCAAAATTGCTTTATAAGGGTGCAGTGCAGGGGCAGTACTGTCATTCTCCTCTGTCTCATTTAGGCTTGACAGCAGGTGGTGAAGAGTCATCATTTCCCAGAGGAAATGTACCAATATAACGTGTCCAGGGAGAATGGAACAGCTCATGAAACTGTTTGGATCTCTGTGGGCTCTCAGGCTCTGTGGGTGTGACTACAATAGAGACAGCGTATGTATAAGTATTGTGGATATCCTGTGGTGGCATACTTGCCAGACACACCATACAAGGATGACGTTTCTGTTCCCCTACTCTCCGACACATTGATATAACATGGGAATGTGTCCCCTTAATGTGTGATCCAGCAATACTGTCTGTGTATAATGAAGAATGCTACACTAACATAGTGAAACAATATTGTAACTGTGAAGGAGAACGTTCACCTTTCCCCAAAACTGTTTGTTTGTTCAATTGTCACTTACAAACAAACATTAAAGGATTGATGTCTTTCTGTTTTCAGTCTCGTCAATAACTGAGCTTGTTTCACATGAAATGCATCTAAACAGGTTAGGTGTTCAATTGTTAATTGTCATTGCCTAATTGTGTGTGTGTGTGTGTGTGTGCATGTGAGTGTGTGTGTGTGTGTGTGTGTGGGGGGGGTCGTTTAATTCAACAAAACCAGCCATGAGTTAACAAGCCACACCTGTCCTAATTAAAGGCATATTAAATACAGATGAGTGGCTTTCATTATTTATAAGCTGAGTGATATAAGATGGATATTTAAGCCTTAAACCATGAACTTTCTTGTATCCAGGTGAGCACTGGTGACAGAAGCAGCAATAAACACACACTGGCTAAAATTAGAGCTAAAGAGAACATTTGATAAATGATGTTTGGGCCAAAGAGCTTGCATGGAGCATGGAGTCCCCTAAACGACAGAGTGCTAGTTATGCTGATATCTCTTAAAATCAATATACATGCACTGGCTAGAATGAATACTGACAGGAAGGCAATGTTAATTTGCATTGGAAGTTACACGTCTATCCTACAGGCTATACAATCCACTCAGCTCCAGTCACTGTCTAATGAGAAAGTGAGAGAGATGTCTATTGGGGGAGTCTGTGAGCCAGCAAATGTCAGGTTAAGTAGCAAGTGCTATCTTGGGAGACTGAGCCGACAAATATCCACCAAGATAAGTAGTTAGCTAGCAGCTGATTCAGGCTTGAGATACACACACATAACCCCCCCTTAAAAGTGTTGCATACCTTTGTAACTACTAAGCATATTTAGACATGGGCTGCTTACACTCCAATGTGAGAGATGCACATTTAGAGAATTTTTTTTTTCCAAATTAAGTCCACATTGCTTGAAATGATGGTGTGTCTTATTTTTCTCCAAGATACTCATATTCTGATTTGACACTTCAGTCTGTTTTCTTTCCGCAACCCTTCTGCGTACGAAAAGGTTGAATAGTTGTGTGCCATAATGACCATGGTGTGTAACTAAATTGTTGCTAGACAAGAATTGTTGTACATTGTTATTAGAAAGACAAAGTTATGGGGTGCCTTTTACGAAAAAAATTATCCATTTAGTGTGTATATACAATCACTGAGCACTTTATTAGGAACATTATACTAATACTGGGTAGGGCCTCCCTTTGCTCTAAAAACAGCCTCTATTCTTCGTGGCTTGGATTCCACAAGATGTTGGAAACATTCCTTTGAGATTCTGGTCTATGTTGACATGATTGCATCACGCAATTTCTGCAGATTTGTCAGCTGCACATTCATGCTGCGAATCTCCCATTCTACCACATCCCAAAGGTGTTCTATTGGATTGCACTGGGAAGGCCACTGAAGAACATTGAACTCATTGGCATGTTCATGAAACCAGTTTGAGATGACTTTTGCTTTGTGACATGGTGCATTATCATGCTGGATGTAGCCATTAGAAGATGGGTAAATTGTGGCCATGAAGGGATGCACATGGTCAGCAACAATGCTCATATAGGCTGTGGCATTCTAGAAATGATTGATTGGTATTAACAGGCCCACAGTGTGCCAAGAAAACATTCCCCACACCATTACACCACCACCACCAGCCTGGACTGTTGATACAAGGCCGGTTGGATCCATGGATTCATACTGGTGCCAAATTCTGACCCTACCATCTGTGTGCCTCAGCAGAAATTGAGATTCATCAGAACAGGCTACGTTTTTCCAGTCTTCAACTGTCCAGTTTTGGTGAGCCTGTGCCCACTGCAGCCTCAGCTTTCTGTTCTTAGCTGACAGAAGTGGAACCCGACGTGGTCTTCTGCTTGTAGCCCATCTGCCTCCAGGTTCGACATGTTGTGCATTCTGAGATGCTTTTCTGCTCACCACGATTGCACAGAGTGGTTATCTGAGTTACTGTAGCCTTTCTTTCAGCTCGAACCAGTCTGGCCATTCTCCGTTGACCTCTCTCATCAACAGAATGTCCACAGAACTGCCGCTCACTGGATATTTTTTGTTTTTGGCACCATTCTGAGTAAACTCTACAGACTGTTGTGTGTGAAAATCCCAGGATATCAGCAGTTATAGAAATACTCAAACCAGCCTGTCTGGCACCAACAATCATGCCACAGTCGAAATCACTGAGATCACTTTTTTCCCCCATTCTGATGGTTGATGTGAACATTAACTGAAGCTCCTGACCCATATCTGCATGATTTTATGCACTGCACTGCTGCCACATGATTGGCTGATTAGATAATTGCATGGATAAGTAGGTGTACAGGTGTTCCTAATAAAGTGCTCAGTGAGTGTATATTGGTTAGGTTTACATATATATATCGGTTTGTTGTGTACATGTATTGGTTTGTCATGCATGCATATATGGGTTTGTCATTTTTGTTTGTATTGGTTTGTCATTCATGCATATACGGTATTGGTGTGTTGTTTACACATCTGTTTGTCTGACAAACCATCACATCTATTTGTTTGACAAACCAATAGATATGTAAGCGACACACCAATATATGCGTGAATGACAAACCAATACATGTACACATCAAACCGATATATATACACACTAAATGGATTATTTTTTTCCTAAACAGCACCCCATACAAAGTCCAGTGAAAATAAACACCTAAATGCAGCATATTATTTTCTGTTGTCTGAAACTGGGACAGATTGCAAGACATATTCATTAATAAATGCTGAACTCAGCTGCTTTCATAAATTAATTTGGCTGCCCTACTCTGCTTATGAGTCATATGTACATGCACACATGTACATAAATACCAGCAAATAATGTCCCCTGTCATATGGTGTTCCGTAAGAAAAAATCACCACGTTCCCTGTTAGTGAATCAATGATAAAATCTCAGGTTTTCTCTGAAAACAAGTTAGCAAACACAAAAAGAAATACTTTTACTGTGACTCTTTGACCAAACATTGTCAATTGAAAGGTAAGATCAGTATGACAATTCAGATCTCTGTTTGACAATGACATTCCCCATGGTTTAAATGGTAGTTTGAAGACAGTGCACAGTTTTGTGAAATAGCTGACACCAGGCCATACGTGCAGAGTGGAACAATAGCAATTTTCACTTCAATCATCACTGAAAGCATTTTGTAATCACTTCACTCTGGGTTTTCTGTACCACGCTCCAGTTGTAGTCACGCTTATGTAAATGTAATGCAAATGTAAATACTGTACAGTCACACCAAAATTCATATCTACTGAATTAAGGCCATTGCCCCTGCACACATGTTAGCAAAACTAATACTGTATGTCTTACAGAGTCTCCATGTCACAAGCCATGAGTGGTGTCATAATTATATGCTAATTATACAGTGGCTAAGTCCATTATAATAGAATAGTATGTGGTAATATATTGTGGGGGTTTTGCCACTGAGGTAACCCCAAATACAGTTTAACAAGTATAAAATCAACTAGTCAACCACATAGTTGTAAATATTCCTCATTTCCAAAAGCTATATGGGCACAGATTTAAATGAATTAAAAAGTTATGAAAGTAGCAAGGACTCCATCAGTACCTTTCCAATATGAAGGAATTTACCCACCTCCAAGAAACACACTACATTTAATCCTGAGGGAAAATGACAGAGATGTAAAGCTTTTCAGATATTCCTCCAAAAAGAAAGCAATGTGCCAGTTACCTAACTAACCATGCTGCGCTAAAATAAGATACATCTTACCAAGCTATCAGCGTTTTAGTTTTTCTATAAAAAGGGTCATTGGCTAAGGATGTTTTGCACACTTCATTGCCTCAGCTTACTTAGATAAGTGCTAACAGAAGAAAAAGAAAAGAATTTAGCCAATATTCTTTAACCTTCTCTATTGTCATTATGAAAGGACACTTTCAATCCTATAAACAGCCAAATGGGGATGGTCAGCAGCAGCTGTTATCAGATAATTATTATGACAAGAGGTAGGCTTAAGTGATTTATTTTTTTAATTTAGGTATTACTTGTATTACTTTTTCATCAAAAACATACTTTGGCAAGTTCAGCAATCGCTAAAATTAATGAACATCGTGCTTGTATTGGACGTTTGCAGACTTACAGACTTAAGACACATACATTACTTGATGTAATTAAATATGTGTGTAGTTACATATTTATGCATATGTATGTTCATGCATATGTGTATATGTGTGTATGAACTGTTATTCCCAGTATATATGTCCACAAAAAACATAAAACACCCCCCCCCCCCCCACTGTTTATTTCTCCCATTAAATTTTAAATGTCAAATGTATTTTTTTCTTGTGTTATACTGTGTTTGCACATGTACATACAGAAAAGCACTGTCCACTATGCACTTTGTAGTCATTTAGTAATAATAATAATAATAATAATATTAATAAAAATAATAAATGCTATCAAGAGTGTGCTCGGAAGTAGCATCAAAGAGGGATCTCACTGGTAGCAGAAGCCCCTGGGGTAAAACTGAACATTTTCTATTTTCTCTAGGTCTCCCTAACCAGATGTTAGACTGTTGATGACTGCCTGTGTCCATATGTTTTCTGCTTTTCTCATGAAGAAATAAATCAACATTCCAAGAAGACCCTGCTTTGCATGCAGCTTGCAGTCATTGGAGCCATTCAGAGCTGACTAGTAGCAAGTTATTGCTACATCCAAAAAATACCAGGGATGAAAGTGAGAGCTGCAGCTTGTTTACTAATTAGCTAGCCAGAAGCATGGTAGAGGACCCGGAGACTGCCAGGATATATGAAAGCAAGAGAGTGAGGTATGCACAGCTATTATGGTTAGTTTAGGAATGAGAGAGAACATTGAAATTAATTGTTCTCATTCTCTACAAAATATGATCTAAGAATTCACCTTGCCTGGTAGAATACTGGTAATATGATTTTCAAAAGATCCATTTTCCTTTTTATTTCACTATAGGTGAATGTATGTGTCAGCTCTAATCTTCATTGTTCAGCTCTAATCTCATATTGTTCAAATACTTTCTGTTTTGTCATCCTCAATTGTTACGCGTTTAATTGTGACATTTTAAACCATTGACAAGGTATGCATGCAATTTTTGGCCTACATGTTTTTTTCATTTTGCGATGTTTACATTTGCGATGGCATGAAGTACCACAAACATGACAGTTTCGGTGCATTTTAAGTACTGCTGCAGACTGTACAGTATTGCTTACATTTTGTGATGACTACCAATATGATGGAGCATGGATTTACCCCAGAATTTGTTCAGATCGTAGTGACTTGTCTGGTTAATACAGCTAGAGACGGACTAATTTATGAGGCTCTCTGTTGTAGAAAGTTGGCTTTGATTCAGGTATTGAAATTATCCTATCATAATTATATGAAGCTCACTTCGTTTCAGTGAACATGGTTAGATAAACTAAAATTTCAGCCTGCAAAAGGCCCTCTCCCATACTATCTAGTAATTACGTGATTTGTGCAGTGCTGATACACAAGTAGACACTAGTGTTTACAGACAGTCATACTGAAACACATATACTAAGTTACTTAATAATGTAAAGGAACAGCAACAGGTTGAATGAAGGATGAAGACCATCACATTTACAAAAGCAAGGCCTTCCTGGAAAACTGTCAAAGTTGCCAGTGAAGCAATGTAATTTGAATTGCATGTCTCTCTTAACCAATTCTTGAGTGGTGACAAACAGCTGAACCATTCATCACCTCTTCTATATGTGGACAGCGGACCAGATTACTTTCAAAATCACATTTTGATGTTGGAGCCCCAGGGAAATGGCAGACAATCTTTACCTCCTGCGCTGGTGAACTTAATGTCCCAAATGATTGAGTTGAGAATCATTACTGTATCTTTTTGCATATTTTGCAGTGGGTGGGTTGGGCTCACAGAAATAGTGGGCACAGGACAGGGCAGTTTAGGAGAGGTGGGAAATGAGGACACCCTAACAGGCTGTTGGGCTCAGTTGTGGCATGACTTGGGGAGTCCTTTTAAACCACTTCCTTTCATCATCCTTTGAGCAAACCAACATAGCTCAGTGCAAATCAGGGTTGAGGGTATACTTGCTGCATTGAAAGTCAGGGATGTAGGTAGCACCCTCCACCCTCAAGTACATTTGGCAGGGTTGGCTCTTCAATGCTGATGTCCTCCTCCATTGACTTGCCACCATCACTCTCTAAAGAACTCACCTTGGACAATAAAAATAAATAAAGCAAAAGTAAAACGAAATCTTCACAGTTAACCCTTACAGTATTCCTGCTAAAATAACAAACTATACCAACAACCCCCCCCCCCCCCCAAAAAAACAAGCTAAATAAAATACCCACAATGGAGAGATGCTGTTAAAATCACTAAAAGAGCCATGTTACATATATAAATTTGCCTGTAACCCCTAGAGAAACCTTGCAGACCTGCAGACAGAGCTGATAAGGTCCACTTAGGCCCAGAAAATGGGGTTTATCACTTTGTCCACAAATAAAATGAAAGGAATTTTGCACTCACCAGCAGTACCTGCCTAGCAATTCAAAGGGAGATGCTTTGCAGCAGTCTTGGTTGCCAGAAACTAGAGGCACAATTTATCTGCCATCCTGACAGAATTAAAGGATGCAAAATTGCCTTCTGCCAGAGAATACTCTTGTTGCTGGAATTTTGTTCTCTTTGACTGCAGCACTGCACATGAAAACATTTACAGCTTTTCATCATTTGAAAGCTGAAAATTTTCAGACATTTCAAGGGACAATGAAAGAATCTGACTTCTAAAGCAAGTTCTGAAGTGTGGTGAAAAGTTCTATGAAGAGAGAATTTTCACTGCCAAAGGGGCTTTAAACTCTGACTACAAAACCATTAAAAAAATCTGGCTCATTTTCCAATCACTGGTTTGTCTTTGGTATGAGCATAAAATAACACCAACATTGTAGGTGAATATTAAAAGGGGGGAAAAAAGGGGGAATAATTTGTGCATTGATCCAACAAGTGTTAAACACTCTGTAAAATTCTTCTGAGGTAAATGATGCCACTAGCATTACTTTGAGGGAAGGTAATCACCTAATATAACTTGGATCCATTAAAGTACTCACCGTCCACAATACTATCCCATAATACCAGTAAGTGAAGGTGGCCAAGGTGTTTCCTGGATGCACTTTTTGAGAAATCCATTAGAAACAGCTGGCATATAGAAAAAAAGATGTGAGAAAACCAAGCCTGGCAACACCTGGAATCCTCTGCATGTAAACCTAGAACCATCACAAACGCAAACCTTCCAGTGGTGATGATACAAGCATAAAATAGTCAACTAACTTCCAAAAAAATAGGGTTATAGGGTAAAAAATATAGGGTAAAAATTTAAGGTTAGGAAAAGCTTTAATGAAAAAAGTGAATTTATTAAATACATTTTGTGGACATGGTAACTAATAATGATGGGATCTTGTAAACTACCTGTATGAATTTGTGTAATTCATTTTTTTTTTTTTTTTAAGATTGTGAAGCTACAATATCATACACATTTAAAATTGCCCTGCTTATGTCTCAGCCTACCACATAAAAGGTGGTACATTTGCAGGACAACATATAATTATCAGAGCAGACATTATAGGTACACTTTTGCGTTCATGTTTTAATGAAACATGAATCATTTAAAAACATGCACAGAGTAGTTCTAAATAATTCAATTGACATATTTTGGTTATTGGGGACACATTATTATAGGGTCATACTGACAAGCTTGAGAATTGTTTGCGTAGAGCTTTGGTTTAAAAATGATTTGCTCTGAGTGTGTGCTTCCCTTACCTGTTTCTAATATTCACATTGCCTCAGGTGAGGTGTGCTTCGAAGTCATACATCTCCAACACAGTGTCAGCATAATTTTTAGTGAACCTCCTGAACCACTTATTGTTGGTAACTGGTACATGTCCAGTTGATTCACATCCTTTCTACCAGCTCAGAACATTATCATGTATTGTGGGATTCCCCCAGACAAGGACATACTTATACTTTCAAAAATGTTTTCTGCACAATGAACATTCTGAAGTAGCTTGTTTTGTTGGAATTAGCTTGTTGGATTTCTTTTGCTCAGAAATGTTGTCCTCATTGTGTTGTTTACAATTAGAAACTTTATCAGGGATTCATTTTCATTTGATGGCGGTGTTAAATATGGATGAGAAAAGCAAAATAAACATGTTATTTTTATTTGAAATGGAGAAATAGGGCCATAAAGCATTCGAAAATGAATGTGTAAAAACACCCAGATAAAAACAGTTAATGTTCTATAAGCTATACATTAGTAAGTATCAACATTTTATAGACATCCTAGGTTAGAAACACACTTCAGATTTCCCAAAATCGTCTTTAAATGAGTGGCTTTCATACTGGGACCTGGTTAATTGTGAATTTTTTATTAATAAATTTTTTATTTGCTTTGAAGTAACATTTCAAACATACCAGATGAGCACTTGCAACCAAAAGAGCCTGTATTTGTGGTTTCATTTTTTTGTGAGGGTGCAATCAACAAAATGCCTTTTTCATAAAATGTTTATTTAAACTAGGGGTGAACCCAGGCAATGTTTTTGCTAATATAACTTTTAGAATTTAAAAAAGAAATGCCAAAAGTGTGTAGATAACATGAAATTCCCCAGCGTAATGTTAAATGGGGAACAGATGTTTTGCCTGAGAGCATGTTTCAGTATTTATGTTGAAGGTGAAACATTTATATAGTAAAGTGCTTGGAGAGATACCTCTGCCATGCTTTTTGTAGCGTTTCTTCATTAAGGTCTTGATTACAGCTTTTCCTTAACTTTGAGTAACAGGTACATTTTTGAGACTATAGGGTATAGGTATAAATGTTTATCATGACAGTAAACCTGATGAGCATGCATATACCATTGTTCAGCAATGCATAAAAGTGTGTTGTATGGGTGTTTATAGCCCACATTATCCTTCTTTGCATTCATGTAGCTATTGAATAAACCAAATGTGCTCAACAACAGTTCTACATTAAATTCTGTCAACATAAATTAAAAATCTGAAACATTAATTCTTTTGAATGTCTCTGTGATAATTCACAAAGTCTCTACAAATTTATCCAGTGGGAAGAGCGCCACTTTAAAGTTTAACCAAAAAATGAATGAATGGGACTTACATGGACCGTTAATGGTTCACATTTGTTTCTTGTCTCCTTTTTTTCTGTGAGATCCTCTTTCTGGATTCTAGAATATTATACAGAGCACACTATGTCCCATTTTCTTGTATAGAATAACTATAGTAAAACTCAAGACAGCAGTGTTTTTCATGAGCGGAAAGGACGGATGGTGTATTTCTTGTTATGTGGAGGACATACAGGAGTCCAAGCATTTTGTTACCCATAGCTTGATCAGCAAGCCACTAAGACTTTAAAGAGCTGTGAAACAGCCATAAATCTGTGACATACGGCATGTCTTGTAACTGTAGAACAAAATCTAGTCTGGAATGGCATGTGGGAGTTGAGAATGTCATGAATCTGGATGATAGAGTCTATTTCAAACTGTCCTCAAATGTGAAACTCTTAAAATACTACACCTACAACAAAAATGCCATTTTAGGGATTTCAGGGTAAATGGAAAAGTTATCCATAATTTAAAGCTTCTACATCCTAATTGGTTTCTTAAAATGTACTTAAAATAGGGTTTTCTCAGGGGGAGAACATAATTACCATGATTTTGGTTAGATAACAGATCTCTCACCCAAACACACCTCGAAGACCAGTCTTAATCTGTGCTGGGCCATAAGCAGTAAAAACCTTGGTGTACACACTGAAAGCTTACAACAAATAACTGTTTTAAGAATATGATGTCACTGTATGCTATTGTCTGAGGCGAGTAAGCAGAATGGTTCTGTAACGTCCAGGGAAAACAGCTACAGTTCAATCTAAAGAAGCTTGTGCAGGGCCCATAGGATTGGGGCCTAAGGCTACTGCCACAGCTGTGTTACCCTCTAGCCAAATGTAATGGTTAGATACAAAAGACAAATTATTTTTCATGTGCCCATTAGTGTTCTATATATTTAAATATACAGAGCATAAAAATATTCAGAGTCAATACAAGTTGTATGAGAGCCAACACGTACCAGTCATGCCTTGCCTTTACTGGAGTAGCAAATCTGTCCATACAGATATGTGCAAAGAAATAAAGGAAAATAAAGGTAGTGTTCCCCCTATCATATAGCTCTGGCTCTGCAGTATTTGAACATTTTTAATCCATTGACAGTTCTAAGTACTTCTGCTGGGATTCTAGGAATGAGGTTTCAGCATTGGTAAAACAAATCAAACACGCTTCTTTAATCGTAAAATCACATATATTTTAACGCAATACAAAAACCATTATCACAACAGTTCAAAGCCAAATGAGGTCATCTTGGGAAACACATCTAATGAATAATAAAATGTCACTGAGACATGTAACCAGTACATATCTGTGTCTTTGTTTCATTGCTACTGTTCTTAGATAGGATAGATAGAAGATATGCAGGACAGTGGGCCTCTGGGAGTAGGATTGAGAAACACTGAAATCAAGGCAAGTGAAATCAGACTTTTTTATTTACACATTGTTACCAACAATATCTAAGTGAACATAAAATGCCTCTTTTTTGTATTAGAAATGAAAATCTTTCAATATCTTGGATGCATAAGTCTGCATATCCTTAAATTAATACCTGGTGGAAGCACCTTTTGCTTTGATAACTGCACTGAGTCTGTTTGGATAAGCCTCTGCCAACTTTTCACATCTTTCACATCTGCAATTTTCTCCCATTCTTCTTTGCAGTAGAGTTCAAGTTCATTTAAACTGTGAAGCAACCTCTTATGAACAGCTCTGTTAAGGTAATTCCAAAGACTTTCAGTGGAGCTGAGGTGAGGGCTCTGACTGGGCCATTCCAGGACATTGTGTGCAGTGTGACAGGGTGCATTATCCTGCTGAAAGAGGCCACTGCCAGTAGGGAATACCATTGCCATGAAGAGGTGTACCTGGTCTGCAACGATGTTTAGGTAGGTGGCACGTGTCAAATTGACGTCCACATGAATGGCTGGACCCAGGGTTTCCCAGCAGAACATTGGCCAGAGCATCGTATTCCTTCCACAGGCTTGTCGTCTTCCCACAGTGCATCCTGGTGCCATCAGTTCCCCAGGTAAACGGCACATCCACATGATCTAAAAGAAAATGGGACTCATTGGACCAGGCAACCTTCTTCCACTGCTCCAAGGTCCAGTTCCAATGCTCATGTGCCCATTGTAGACGCTTTCGACGGTGGACAGGGGTCATGGTCGCTCTGACCAGATTGTGGCTACGCCGCCTTATACACAGCAGGGTGCGATGCACTGTGTGTTGTGACACATTCCTCCCATAACCATCATAAAAATTGTCTGTTATTTCTGCCACAGTAGACCTGCTGTCGGTTTGGACCAGACGGGATTGCCCTCGTGCATCGATGAGCCTTGGGCGCCCAACACCCTGTTGCCGGTTTGTGATTTGTCCCTCAGACCACTGTCGATAGGTACTCACCATTGCTGACCAGGAGCACCCCACAAGCCTTGTCGTTTCAGAGATGCTCTGACCCAGTTGTCTGGCCATAACAATTTGGCCCTTGTCAAAGTCGCTCAGGCCTTTACTCCTGCCCATTTCTCCTGCATCCACCATGTTGACCACGAGAACTGATTGTTCACTTACCGTCTAATCTACCCAGACCTTGACATGTGCCCTTGTTTGGAGATGATCAACGTTATTTGATTAACCTTATTTTCATCATAATGCACATGTGCACATCAACCTACATTGAGCAAAAGTTACGAAGGATTGGCTTCCCCCATAATACTGACTCAGCAAGAATCTAACACGTCACAAGACAACCCCTACATTTGGAAACTTGACTTTTTCACAGTTCACTACAGAAAGTATAATAGTCTGCATCAATAATAACTTCCCTGAGGCAAGTCATATTATTTTGTGACCTATATATGTCACTCTACATGACAGGAAAATAAACTAAAATATATCAATCAAGGAATTATAATTTGCCTTGGGGTTAAACACTGCAGGAGACTATTGAAGACAGTGAAAGACCATTTGCCAGAAATATATTCTTGTTCATTAACAGCTAAAATTACAACCGTTCAAACTGCAGATATGATAATGACATTTATGATAATGGCATCCTGCCGAGAGACATCACCACAACACCCAAAAGTCTTGTAACTGCTGGATGTCCTTCAGACAACCTTTTTGGCATGTTATAGGTATCTTTTGCTTACTGGCTGTTTCATGATCACACCCTCAGTAATTCTATTTCTCCAGCAGAAACCACTAGCCAGAGCTTAAGTATTCTTGCACCTCTGTCTAGCCTGGCTGTGTCATTTCATTTCATTTCTTCATGTAAGGACACTAGAGTTCTAGGCTCAAAATCCTACCTCAAGATGTCAGTTGCAGTGCAAAATGTTATTGCAGGAGATCATCAACCCCATGAAAATGAATCTAACCTTCATGATAGGAAAATTGTAAAAATGGTTCTATAAAAATATCTCTTAACTACTGGACATCAATAACTTGAAGTATGATATTTGCCCTCTCAACAGATGACAGAATGCTACAAAACTACAAATTACCACAAATACATATAAAAGTGGAAATATCTGTGTGTTTCTTGAAGAAAAACCTCCGTGAGGGCATATATTTGTGTCTTTGTGCTCATTTTTAAAGGTGAAAACTGGAGTTTCCCTTATCATCAGGTCAAATCTATGGGAGGTTTTGAAAATATTTGTTACCATTTACAGTCAGCGCCCTTTCGATAGCACTCTGTATCGCGTAAGACTGAATTCTTCTGTGTTCTGAAGTTGTTTAATTTGGTAGAGACATACAAAAGAACACCAAATTTGGAAACAAATAGCAAAGAAAGATTGCTCTCCCAAATCTCGGGTAAACAAGGAAGATTCTAAACATACACTGTGCTGTAATCAGGACAGAGTTCACATTCTTTTTTTCCATTTCTGGAACATGTGCATATTACTTTACATTGTCTGTAAATATTTGTTCTCTTATCATTTATATTTTGTAGCGGGTAATCATGGTGGTGTCTCTTTGTTTCATGTTACAGTACTTTTTGGTGTTCCCTAAAGAAGCAAAGCAACTACCAAGCCTGTTTATATGTACATGAAACTAAATTTGTGAAATATCTGGGGGGAAATATTCATGAAGGCTAACTGCACTGAGAAAATTATGCAAATGTTACATTTTTAAATTTTCTGCATTTCACTGACAGAAGGCACTTTTGGTAATACATAAAGCAGGGGGACAACTAGCTTTAAATGACTACATTAAAAAAAACACATCATGTAATCAGAATTGTGCTTCATAGCATATTTTTAAATGAGTAAAACTTCTACAATCACCTCTACAATTGTTGAAAATGAGTGTACAAAGAATTGCAGTGTTGATTGGACAGACAATTCCTGGTCACGTTTGTCTATATGGTCTCACCAAGAGTGTATCTCATCAAACTAACAAAAGGGGGGTATGTGAAAAATTACTGGGCAGTCTCTGTATGTCTTTACAGTCTCTTGAGAGATAAATACTGTTGTGTCACTGTAATTGTCTCAGCACTAGACATTAGCAGTGCCAGTCACTTTCACTTCAACAACCTGTGGAACATAAAAAAACAAGTGCATTCAGTCAGATTTCATTAACAATAAAACACATGCAGGTGGAAGAAATTACAGAGGTTGGAGCTGTAACCAGAGAGGCTTTAATTCTTTAATTTATTGTTAATATTACTCACTTCTTTATCAAAGTGCCAGGGGGCTGCAGACAAGGAAAGATGTATTCAGCCTATGTTGTTGGGAGGGAAAACCATGATTGAATGTAAATGCTAACATTCAAAGGTAGCAGAAATCATCTTGGACATATTCGTCCACAGAAACATGCCTCTACACAGATATGAATAATGAATGACAATTAGAACAGGCTCAGGCCTCTGGCTGAAATGAATAATTCACTGCCTAGTTTTGGTTGAGAAAACCATGATTCATTTGGTATCTGAGGCATGTCTTTCTGCATGAAAGGGCCACGTCTTAATTCAGTTTGGTGAGTCATCTCAGTAAGGTGAATTTACCTTGAGGATCAAGGCTCTCTGTTTCAGTGCCTCAGATGCATTCATCTGAATGGCGCTCTACATTATATCTCTGAGAACATAGCTCTGAAGTTCCCGTGTTCATGTGAATCATGTTCACGTTCAGGTCAGGTCCCTATGGTCATGTAACTTATGTCCCTTGTTAAATGTGAACACACATTACATTTCCCTATGCCCATTGCTGGCAGATAGTTTAAATGCACTGTAAATTTGACATAGAAGAACAGAATGTTTGTTATCAGAGCTTACCTAAGGGGTGTCAGTGTCCCCCCCACCCCCACCCCCCCGTATACACAACGTGGATTTAAAGTGGTAGAGTAAATGTCAGCAATGCATCGCATTAATTTAACAAGAGTGGTCAAATAAGGCTGCACTTGTGTGGCTCAAACAGGGTCACTCTGGTGCCTGCAGTGTTAGGGCTGAAAGGAGTGTTCCTTTTGCATGTCTTCCCTTTGATGTTTTTGTGAATTCTCCCATGTCCATTGACGACTTTCAGGTGTAACTGGCATGGCTCTGATATGAGGATTTCATTTACAACTGCATATTCTGAGGAGTATAATGCAGGATTGGTGCTCGGGTAAAACGGAATACTTTAAGCAGCAGGAATATACCTCTGAGGAAGTCTCTGCATGGGCAAACAAACATGCTATTGTAAATCTTGCAACACATCAAAACAACAGACGCCTCTGATGCAGATTATATTATTCAGTTATTCAGTACTTTGATGTTCATTTATATACACAGTTATCTTCCAATGTTTTGTTACAATTGGATGACATGTCTCATGATAGCGAAATATTAGGAACAATATTCTAGTCAGTGATACTAGTTTTTAAATTAAACATACTGCACATTTTTACACTAATGAAAACACAATTTATTCAGCTTGGAAAGGAAACAAAATACCGAAACAAACCAACCTCTCAGAAGCTTTTTTTATAAATGTCAATATTGTCCAGTAATTTTCTGTTTGATAATGCTCTCTTTCTGAATACCGCTCTAGATAAGTGGCTTCGTGATCAGCTGTAGACTTTAATGAGTTAATGAATCCTGCACAAGAGACTAAACAAGCAATTAAATCTGAATGTCAATCAACCCTAACATTTTAGAACAGCCAACATACTGTATCTCATGATATAATTTGTACAATAAACATCCTTAACTTAAATAATACTGTACTTTGATCTGCATAGTCATAAAAATATAGGATTATGAGGTGTAGTTAAGATAATTTTCTCTGCTGACATTACATTTATTGTAGAATAAGCTGAGCAGAAAGATGTGGTACAATATAAAAGGTTGTCACAGATGTACAAGAACAGTAAATGGCTGGCATTGTCTACTGGCATATTTGTTGAATAAAAGCCAATACTTTGTGACAGAATTAGTGAGAAGGCTTTATGCATGAGAGGAAGCATGTGTGCATCATGTATACTCATATATAGCTATGCACATTTATCAGCCATGTCACTGTTTTGTGCCTCTATGAATTGAAACAGGTTGTTTCATGTGGAAATTTTTAAACAGCGCCAAATAAAGTCATGGTATTCTTTGCAGCCTTTACAATTCACCATATTACAAAAATTTGTACAGTAACATTTTCTGCACTTCATAAAGGAAAAAAAAAACATTCATGTGAAATGACTTGAAAGCAAAAACTGTATTTATCAGACTGTGTTTATAGTGCATCATGATTCAGATTAGACATTCAAAACCTGTAATGAGATCATTAGACCTAGGGATTTAGCTAATAAGAAGACAAATCAAGAATGAGACTGAAAAACAGACAGACAATCATATTTTCATGGATATAAACTGCTGAGATTTTGAGTTCCATGTTAGCCTTTTGACACTACCCATGTTCACCATTATGAATGAAATTATGCTACTACTACTAACATAGATGTTGTTTCATCTCCATCATTGACATTTTTTTTCTGCTTTATGGTTAGTCGGTTTCCCTGAGAGAGGAGTTCAGTTTGTGAGGGAGCGCACAAGACACTATACTGTACAGCTAATGTGTAATTGCACAAAGTGTTGAAACTAAATACACCAGGTAAAGATACACACCTCCTGCAGTGAGAAATCAGTCCTGAGCATTGAAACTTTGAATGAAGGTTGAACATCCCTGCATTTGATTTTATGAGAATTTGAATAAGAATAAAGTGAGGATACTAAAAAAAAAATATCATAAGTGTTAAATACAGTTCCTTTTTTCTGTTACAGATTAAATGGTAGTAGCCAAGCAATAATTTTAAAATCCACAGGAAAGCCATTGATTCTGTTGAAGACACATTATACAAGTTTACTAATGATCTTTTTTATGCTGATAATGAATTTCAGTACACTGTAAGTGGAAAATAAATATCAATGTCCATCTTTGCTGGCATTTTACATGTGGTTAGCAACTACACACTTGGCAGACGTTCTCACATACAACCTGAGAGATCTGACAATGGAAAGAGAGTAAACCCAAACTATCATGACTGATGTATTGAGCAGGCATCATGAATGAAAATGGAAACACATGAACAGTTTTCTGTACCGAGGTAGCAATATCATGCAATTTTACCAGGCAATGGAGCCAGATAGAATGAAGACATTTGCGAACATGTGCATTAGATGTGATGCAGTGTGATGTCTGTCTTGTTCTTAGGGATAATACAGAATATTACAGAAATTAGCTTTAGGGCATTTGGTTTTTTACACAGCATTTGAAAGGTTTATTAGTTCAGAAACATTCTGAGGGAAAATAATATTTAGGGATGAAATTAATGGATTTTGAAAGGAACAGTGTTACAGAAGGGTCAGCCCTAGCATTCTTGGCATCCTAGGCAAGATTTTTGCTGGAGCCAGCATCCACCCAAGCCTCCTGGGACCCTCCAACCCCCCAACTTTCCACACAAACAACAAACATTGGCCACATTAAAAAGTACTTATTTGTTATGGTATTTGGTTATTAATGTTTGTGCCAGTTGTACTCAAAAAGGTCATCATCCAAAAAAGAGCAGAAATCAAATTCAGCTGGCTTGCTTCTTGTGAATAGTTGTATTCATATTCATGTCTGACACGCAATCAAAAATGACTTAACTGGACATACACATACCAGCACAGGGAAATAATTGGATATGTCATCTGCCTGCCTAAAGGATCTGTAAGCCACAGAAGAAGCTTGGTCACTTGTTGTGTTGGCAGAGTTCATGTCTGGCAAGTTTAAGTTCAAGTCCTGGCAAAGAACATCCAATGTTGCAACAATCCGTGCAGTGCAGTTTTGTATGAGAGCTCTCTATAAGGTGAACATGGCGTTCCTTTCAAAGATATCCAATGGTGTCAGCTGTAGGGCTAAAAAATTCCACAAAATTCAGTTCAATTCAATTCCTTCTCCCTGTAAATTCTATCAACTGTCCACCCCTAGCTGCTAACTGATAACTGTCAATGCCAATATGGTGGTTGCGTGAGCAATAATTAAACATGCCAGAAACAAACCAGTAGTTTGAATGGAAAAAATAAAACGAGAAAACAAATGTGTTAAGTGTTTGACTTACTTTCTGATTGGATAATAAAGTGCTGATATACAACAGGTTTGAGTGCTATAATGCTTTTATGAAAAGGAGTTGACTGGAATGAAACATGAAACATGAAATCTTTCCACCAATGAAAGAATTACCATTTTATGGTTCCATTGTTATAGAGGCAGGCCTAACATTACCCAGCTGCTGCTGGATTGGCTAGCAGTGAACAAGTTATACAACATGCAGAATTTACCCTACTTCATGTTAATGCTTCAGAGTACAGTTCACATGCTGGTTTACATTGAAAAACTCCTTGCTACTCTTTGTTTTATCCATTAATGTGTAGACACAGTACAATTAACGTTACTGAGATAGGTGCCCTGGTAGTCAGTCCCTGTTTTGGAAAAGAGACTGCACACATTTGTTTTAGACAGACAAGATATTAATCCAGTGGTTCTTGCTCTTAAGTGATGGTTCCCTATAACTTGCCACAGTGTAAATTAGCTATTTCTCTGTTTTGCAACTTTGCATGGATTAGCTAGCTAGTTAGTGTATAAATACCATGAATATAGTAATAGCTAGGGGTGTTTTCATGCATTCGGCATATTACATTTCATGTAGTCAATAAAACTTGTTAAATTTGGTCTCTCCTATTACTTTATGAAGCTACCAAAGTAGCCAACTTTAGCCTAAGTTCATCTGATAATAATTTGGCTTTGTAGAATCAACAATTCCTCAGTGTGCACGAAAATTAATTTACCCATGGCATATCAAGGAATATGGTCCGGGCTATAAAGCTAATTTACCAATAGGAACAAGGGATCACTAAACACTAGCATGTTTAGCCCGGTGTTTGTAGCAATTCCTGTGAATAATCCCAAAAGGTCAGTGCTAACCCTGCTCTGGAAGAGGATCAGCTATGAACTGAGGTGCATTCAAATTGGCAAACTGAGGCGAACATTCCAGGCAAGCGGGTTTTCTTTCAACTTTTAAATTTGAACGGTTTTGTGTGAACATTCCAAATTGTTCGGTCTCCCTTAGTCCGGTGCCAAGAACTATCTCCTCAGACCGCTTGTGTGTGTTTGCAAACATTCGCAGTGAGCTGAAAGCAAATCCCTTTGTTTGCTGATTTGAACGCACCTTTGGGTTAAGGGTGGTGTTGCTCCGTGTCCAGGGCAATGGCTTTTGACTATGAGAGGACCAAAATGGAGTTTTCAGTAACCCCTGAACAAACAACAACAAACTCATATAGATAATTTGCAAGAGGACAGAAACACAGGCAACACAGCAAAGACTATGTAACCACAACTAACAGAGAAGAAACTATCGGTTAATTTCAAAACTAGGCCTACAACTAAAAATGAACTACATGCCATCCTTTGTAAATTTCATGGGACAGAAATAGCACTGATGAGTCATATAGCACAAGTAGTTACATTGGGCTGCACAATGGTATTAACAGGCATTTAAATGGTCTACTGCTGAGTTGGAGCTGGTGCCCGCTGCAGGACATGGAGTTCACCAAATCCAGCAACGGCTTGTGGGCACAATTTAAAAGCTAAGACAGGATGGCAAGGACAAAATGTCACATCGCCCTACCATATCTGAAAGGCACATGCAGATTATCCAATGTTCGGACGCATTAAACCTCAATACACCAAGAGGACTTGTTCAAAAAAGTTTGGTTCAATATCCAGCTGCATTTTTCCCACAGTAGAAAGGAGGGCAACAGACAGCTAAGGAGGTCTTATTTTTTGTTATGCAAGATGAAGTTGGGATGAAGTACATAACTATGACATACAACAAGGTGTAACAGCATATCCGTACCAGTGATGTGGAGATTTCCAAAACAGTCAGGTGAAGATGCACGATGCCATGATGCTATGTGCAGCTATATTTGATCGAATCTGCTTTCCCATCCAACCAACCACCAAGAGACACTGAATACCTGGCAATTGTACCTGGTGGCTGCCTGTGAGAGACCACCATGACTGTAAACCATGAATGTAAACCAATTTTACCATTATAAAAGACATACAGTTTGTAAGTATTTCATTTTTCATTACACCAGACCTGCTACCTTATGCATTGTAACCATAATTAAAATTGAAAACAAAATTTCCCACTCTACACATTCAATAATTGTAAGGCAAAGAATGAACTGTTATAGCAACACTTACAATTAAAGGTGAACAGCAACTGGGTAACTGGTTAATTTTAACCAATTTGTAGGGTATGAACAGTGTAATTGTCATGCGTAAACGCAGGTAAGTGATTGTGTATTTTTCCTCAATGGAGATATCTAATACTCACTGAAAATACAAATGAGCATAACACAGCTTTCCCTAACATGGACTACTGATCACTGGAGTCCCTGATAACAATAACCACGGTAAAAAACATGTTCACTTCATTACTACATTACTTCAACAGAAAATAGTCATAAATCGGCTTTCTCATTGAATTCAATGACAGGCTGCTGTTACCTCGGATCTGCAAATGATGGTCTGCAGCGGCTGAGGAAAAATGTAAACTATTCGTGGCATACAACAGCTAGACTGATCTAATAAGAGTGCTCAGGCACAACAGGACATCAACACATGTCAGAGCTGGTTACGAGTTTAGGTGATTTACGTGGTTAGGAAGGCATCTGGTGAGGAAGTGTTACAAAGCGGATGTGTCTCTTGCGTTTAATCGTAGGGTGGTCGAGACTTGTGGAGACCAAAATGGTGGATAAAGGTTGCGCATACATGTGTGGAGTAATTAGGTGAAGAACTAATTCTAAATTCTTTTAGTTCTGAAGTTTCAGGCCTGAGAGGGGATAAATAAGTAAAGGAAATGACAACAGGAAAAAAGTAAATATAATGCCATAGACAATATATGCACAGTTGGGGTAAAATCACCTGCCAGACATCACAGTTGGGGAAAATAATTTAATTTCAAGGGATAGTATAAGGGATAGGCTGTATGTGTTAACTTATGATGAACAAGTTAGTTGTAAGGGTTCTTTGCAGTTGAGAATGCATTTAGCTGGATGGTATCCCAATCAAACCAACATTCTGAAGTCTTGACTTTGTGACTCCATACCTGGGTCAGACCAAGTATATTACATTTTGATGATATAGTCATAAATATCAGAAAATAACCCTCAGTGCCTGTTTCAGGGCTAATCCATGCAATCATTGGATGGGAAATTAAGGGTGCACTCCATATGCGTGGAGTGTGGATCTTCACTGCAGATGCAGAAACCAGAGAAGAGGATGGAAATGTTTCAAATCAGAAAATAAAAATAGCCCCCTCATTACAGAGATCCTGTAAAGTCTGAATGGCCTTAGTAGTCCAAGGGTGATAGACATAAGGCTCAGCTTTTTTCAAGAGGAAGTAATTATGCCATGGGGGAAAAGAAACTTGTCGTTATACCCAATGTATTTTTCTACAATCGACCATACAGTACATGTACAAAGATCCAAATCATTGGACCGAATTTTTATAAGCTGATTTGAGCATGATGCCAGCAAAAAGAAAATCTTCTCATTTGTGTGGGGTTACCAAAGCCCACTCAATCCCCGCCAGGGAGCTGGGAAACCATCATGCCATATTCTCAGAGAATTTATTTCTTAAAGCTCAGTAATAAAGTTTGTAATTGGGAAGTGATAATCCACCAGAACATTTGGTACATTGGAGTGTATCAGAATGAATGCATGACCTCTTACTATTTGAATTGAATTGTCAGGTTAGAAACTTCAGCTTCTCAAAGTGAATTAATTATATTTTGTAACTCTTATATGTTCATTCCTACAACAGACAGCAGATGGATTCTGCCAGACTAGCTACATTTAGAGGAATAATCTACTCTGTAATAAGTATCTGACCTGACCAAAGTTGTGCATAAAATGTACAATAGATCAATGTTTCAGAAGGCTATATATTCCATTTTTGACATAAAAAGTTTATTTATTAAGGATACTGCCAAGAGCATGGGAAGTCCTGCAACAATATAGATTTGGAAAAGAAAAACATATTTTTAAGCATAGATTTAAAAATAGACGTAAGAAGCTTTTCCAACAAGCAGAAGTGCCTAGCGGTCTCCCTCGAGAGACACTGTGCTCTCCCTTGTGAATACAAATGGCCTGTGATCTGCAGCCATCAGTTTCAACACAGACATGCAGACGCACAGATCTCACACTTTGCAAGCTAATCCCAGTAGACCTTTATCTGCAACAATGACAGAGGAGTAGGATCACAGACACATGCTTTATTCCCACTAAAATGCCAGATCATGCTGAGATATAAAAAAGTCTACTTTTATATGCCCTGCAGCCATATGGTATAGGTTATGAAAGGGAAAATTGACACAGAATTGCATGTAAATCATTTATCATGAGGCTCACCGGATAGAGGGCTTGCTAGTAAAACTATAGTCACCATGGGTTTTGAATAGAATTACTGTAGGATTCTAGAATATTTTACACAATAACATTAGATTAAAACAAAGTAGCAAGGTAATTTTTTTCATCTTGGGATCATGAAAAAATTGTTATTGATCTCTCTCATGCTCTGAATGAGTGGTGTACCTTTCATTAGTGGATTTTGAAGTTTGACAGACTTTGTTAAACTGAGCTTGCAGCTATATTGCAGCTGCACTCAGAAGATGTGACTTGGACGTGGAGACCAGTTTGCACTGGTTTCTTAAAAAATCTGTCACATTTACAGCTCATAGACATGTTTAGATGAGATATTTAGATTTAGATAAAAAATGAGATATTTTAATACCTTAAAGACTGCAAAGTAAACACCAGCCTAAGGTCACTCTCAAAGGGCCATTCGGTTTTGTTCTGTGTGTTTGCTGTAGATCAAATGCAGTGCAACAAAAATTCTTTACCCTTTAAGTCTTGAAATATGTTGCTTCAATAATATATATGTAGGCCAAAATTTGGAGGAGTTTTTGTCTAACATTATTCTTTTTACTCCCATAACATTCCGCTGTGAACACTTTCATGAATATGTAATGGGACATTCCCCTAAAGAAGAGTATCACCAACATCAGAGGCCTACTCACTCATCGTCTCGCGCTCAAAGAGTTCAGACACAATGTAACTGCTCCTTTCACTTTAGCTAATTTAAACTCAGTGCTGCTGTCCTTTCACTGTTATTTGTGTTCGCAATGCTCGAGACTTCCACCAGCCTTTGACTAATATCGCCTTTCTTATCGTCTTCTTGACACAGCAATATAAAATTCTGTCAGCCTTTGTCTTGTTGATCCTTTAAACTCAAATGAGTAGATTTGCTTGTGATTCATGTGTGTAACCACCTGGCAGCAGCAGAGAGCACACTGAAAAGGATGTAGACAATCCAGCCAGAGCAAAACAAATCATGGAGATTTAGCCTGAGAGAGCAACTTCCCTGATGAACTGGGCCACTTACTGAGAAATAGACAGCATTGCTGTCAACACAAACAAAAGCACATTAGAAAAACAAATGGTTCACTAATTGCTTCATGCTATATAACTGCTCTGAACTTAGGAAACACTTGGAAAGTGTTTTATGTCTCCCGTCTGCAATTATGGGTGTTTGTGCGACCTTTTTCCCCACCCACTGTTGATATATTGTTTGATAGCCTCAGCAAACCATGTTTCAATTCTTCTCTCTTTTTGCCTGCAACAAAATAATCTGTATCACCTGCTAACCCACCATGATTAAGTCTATGAAAATTCTAGAGAAAAAAGTTTTTTGATGGAGTGCGATTATATGAGTATAACTGACATTTAGACTACTTTTATGAATAATAATCCAAACAATGATTCTGTGTATTTGTGAGCTGTTGAGCAACCATTCACACTTTGTTTCTATTGAGGTTAACAGGTGTGTGATGCTCTCTACAGTATATCCACAGACTATGTTTAGATGGTCTTTTGTTTTGTCTGAATGAAACAGTGGCTGAAAGGCAATTAAATGGAATTAAATGAATTTACTTTTTCGGGCACTAAAATGTAAAACTGTTATTCTAATGGAAACATGTGACTAAATAAACAAATTGATTGTGATGATTTTTAAACTACAATTGACCACTGGTGTTTTGAGCCTTAAATAAAGTATTTTGTCCTGGGTCAATGCTACTATCGATGGCAGGGAACTTGTGAACCAGTCTGAGAGAGAGCTGAGCCATAGACTTGGTATAGTACATTCACCTGAGCCTCGGGGTTCACACTTCCTTGTTTAGCTAGATCCTACAAACAAGGTCTACCATCTGACCTGAAGAAACACAGCTAGTCAATCACAGTCGAAGTCTCTTCAAACTCACCTCCAGAGAGGTATTGCATATTAATATTAATGCCACGGCTTGGATAAATTATGTATTCTGTTTGGGAAACAACCATACAATAGTGGGATACTATGTGCACATGGTCAAGATTGTGTCCACATGGATGCTATATTATGTATATGACACTAATCAGTTTGAAATCGTTGAAATCTACAAACTCACTGTACAGATTGTTTAGGAATTGCATTTAAAAGGAACCAGCACACCTAGCTGAGGTGCAAAATATATAACCATACCACAAAAAAATTAATTCTTTCCAAGATTTATGGAAAAGATGATTATTCTGCCCCAATCACCAAGCTCTTTAGCATGAAGTACTATTATAAGAATCACATGTAGTATAATAAAATTAGCACATGTTGATCAAAAACATTACAACAAAATCTGTCATCTACTAAAGCTGTTTATTTAAATATTTTGCTTATAATAATCAACCATTAGTTTATAATAATCATTTTGGACTTAATAGTAAAACAAAACACAATACTTAAATGAGCACAATGGCGCAAATGTGAAAAAGGCATTTAGAATTTAATGCATCTCATGTACAATAAATATCAGTAGAATAAATGTCATATCTTGCATAGTGTAGCTAAGTACTTGTATCCCACTTTCTTGAATCAAAATATTTTCTTCTTAAGACCAACCAAAGAGTTCTGGCTGAGAACAAGGACTGTCCAACAGAAATGTAGCCAGCACAAGACCAGTTATCATGACGACACTGTATTTTATTTTGGGAAGAGCTGGGAAGTATTTTATGTAAAGGAGGACACTGACTGCTCTCCAAAATTCTAGCCTCCACAGCACCAACATTTTGCAGAGTGGACACTAAAAATAAAAAAACATGAGTCCTATTATTATGAATATTTTTCCATAAAATAGACGTTTGGAGGTCGTGATTAAAGGGCAAAATTGATTTATTTTTATTTCCTGTACTTTTACATGTTAAAACAAGTATCAGAAGGTGTTCAACGGATCTCTCTGACAGTAAAAACACAACTCTGCTCTCAAATGGAAGTTCTTCTGCTTTAATCCCCCTAAATCCCTCCCCTTAAAATCAATGCTCTATTTGATTCCCTGATTATTCTTGTCAGTCATGTCAGTTGCCTGCTATATGTCATATTGCTTGGGGGGAGATGTCAGGGCAAGAATACTCAGGGAATCAAATAGAGCGCTGATTAATACACCGGAAGGGGAAGCACGTACACAGAGATACAGAGGGAGATACAGACAAGTGTCAAAGGAAAGGGGCCATGGCACTATATTTAATAAAGGACTATATAACAATATTGTACATTTCCTGTATCTTTTGCCTATTGTTGATTGCATATGAATGTGTATATAATGTTTAGAACAAAGAAAATACATTACATCTGCCAATTTATGGAGGAGGACAGTCCAGCTTGCAAGCTACCACTAGGTAATCATAATGTAGACAATCGTACCGTAGATACCTAGTTCAATAAATAGTCTACTACTTATGGAACTATCTCAGCAACTGGACTATTGCCTTATTTTAGTTTAGCTACATTGCGTTCATACAGTGAGTGAGATGTTTTCATTAATTGATGAATCACAAAAACATATATAAAAAATTTCATTTTTCTTTTGTTTTTTTGATTAGTTTTGAATGGCTGTCATTGAAAGCATTGATACACTTTATATTCACTTTATGATACAGTGTGGGTGTGCAGTGCTACAATAGCCACCACAGTCTGCTATATTATTTGCCCTAAAGCATGTGTCACTCATGTATGGGTGCTAACAGTGGACGTTCTGATTATTGTATAGTAATATAAGATCTTTCATTTGTAGTAGCCATTTTGCAGCAGTGAGGCTGAACTTAATCATAGCTTCAACTTGTAGTGGGCTAATTCATTGTTGACATTGTATAATGACGCTATGAAAAGGTAGTTTGATGGCTGCACAATCAATTGCGTAATAATCAACATTAAGATCAAACGCTCAAATTATGTATGTGTGTATAGACCTGCACACACACATATACACACAATCAAATACAAATTCCCATATTTTCATCAGCAGAAGTATATATCAGTATATATTCATATACCTTCATACTGAATATTCCATAACTGTAGAAGCTGACTTAGAGCAGAGGATGTCTTCAATGTTATTTTAGAGCATGTATTTAATCAACTGGCACATACCCCAGCATTCTGGAGGGGAAACATCTCTACATGCTGTGGTTGCTGCTCTTTTTTGTCTGCTTTTTCCTCCTGGGAAGAACAATACAGTTAGTCTTTAAAATGTCATCTTGGTGGCCTTGAAGTCAGTATCTGATCTGTCAACAGCATGGTAGGTTTTTATTTATCATGTCAACAAACAGATGAGTTACCACATTCCTGTACGCCCTTTCATTACAGGAACGCCAGTCCTTTCTGAGCTGAAGAAACTGAAGCTGCAGACTAGGCAGAGCTTTAATTAGACTTAATGACCTTAATTAGTGTAATAAGCATTTTTGCTCATTTCAAGGGCAAAAATGCACATAAATAAATGTTTTAAAGTACAGTGTGGCTAGACTGAATCTGAGGGTCAGACAGAATGAAAACTACATCACAGGTTCTACAATTATGACATTTTTGATTTGACTGGAAAACCTCCAGTCCCATCTAAACCCAGCAGGTTGGGTAGGGGCTAGACACATTGTGAGGTGTCATAATTGGGGGAAGATGCAGTGGAGGTCTGTTGTTTACAGTGGTTTCCATTTCTTATTTGATCTGTGACAGCTACTGAAATAGGGCTGAACTTCTGAGTTACCACATTAAGTCTGGCGCCACTTTTCACACAGAACCCCAGCTTCACCCAGGCATTCCAACTCCTTTTTTCCCAGCATGACCTGTTTATACCAAGCTGTAAACGAAGTAATTTCCTGGATTCCCCCAGGTTGAACATGCAAAATGATTAGAAAAGAATCTACTGCTCAGATGAGCTCTGTGCCCCTTTCAAATTACACACTTCACTGACTTACATATATATATATATATATATATATATGTATATATATGTATATTGCACAGTCCTTGACAAAGAACTCTATGTCACAGTCAATATTAGGTCACCAGATTGAGTCTCTGCAGCGCTGCTTAAGTTTTAGCATGCCAAGATGCCCTTCATGAGCCATACAAAGTACTCTGTCTCTCTCTCGAATCAGTGTTCGGTGGCCCCTCGCAATGCATACTTCTTTCCAATATGAAAGCTCGTCTTTCATTCACTCTGTAGAATGGAAGTAATGAGCTATCCACTGAAACAGGCCACCCTTCTCTGATAAGAGTACGGAGCTTTGATAGCAATGCATCATCCTGCGATGCTTGCTTGAGTTCCTGTAGCGTCACAGCTGATTGCAGCGGGCCATGCAAACCCAATCCTCCTCATCATCCCTGGCCAGATGCACCACCGTTGAGGGCATGATTGCCCTAGACAACAGGTCTGCTACTGTGTTATGACGGTCTAGAGTGAACTCTGGTACAAAGTTGTACTGGTTTAGATGGTCAAACCACCTGAAAAGCCTCAATGGCTTGTGACCAGACCCAGCAGTGCTGTGAGGGCTTGGTGGTCCGTGTGTAGCATGAAGGATCGGCCATACAGATATAGTGTATATATATATAGAGATATACAGTGCCTCCCGTTCTCCGACAGAGTATTTCTGCTCAGCTGGTGACAAGGGCAGGGTCTAGGTGAGACAGGGATTTGAACCTTGGATCCAGTGCAGTAGATCTATGAAGGTAGTCCTGCAGATGAGGGGGGTCAGTGTATCTGGGGTTCAGGTTCCCTCTAATGGCAGCCTTGACATCTCTAGTGATGGTGCTGTCTTCCTCACTTAGGGCCATGGATTATAGAATCCTTGTTTTCAGAGGTAGGATCACGGTCACAGACGGTGCAGTTTCAGTGCTCAATAGGGTTGTAACTGTTTTGAGGGGTTTGAGCACCTGGAAGACCTCCTCTGCCACTTTCTTACTAGAGTGACCAGAGGTTTGCAGAGCTGTGTAGTTTGAACTCTTGGCGTGTATTGCTTAAAGGGTTTGAATTTATTCACGTGTGGTATCGAGACCTTAGCCTCTTGTTAGTGTTTCAGCTCTCAGTGGCTCGACTAGTCCAAGCACCGATGGCTTTGTAATTCCCTTTTCTTATTTATTTATTTATTGACCAACCAAAGCAACCCAACTTCTAAGATATTTAATAAAGATTGTATTTTTATACTTTTCTAAAAACCTGTGCTTGTACATTTCTTTGGGACAGAGTTCCCCTTGCTCTGACATTCACACTACACTAATCTAGCTTAAGGGGTGGCGTAGTCCACTATACACTTAGGGGGCGCTACACAAAAAAGGTCTACATTCTTTTCTTTGCAGTTTTTGATGGAGTGAAAAGAATACCTAAAGTTGTCTTCCCATGATGGTTCATTGTCCTTTGCTCATCACCAAATCTATGTGGCACCACCTTTCCTGCCCAAATCTAGAGGCAACATAGCACTATAACAGATTTCATTGCAACAGAATTCATTTCAGATGTGGTAGGAAGTGACACATAGCGGCAAAATGGTTGTCATGCCTCACTTAAATGAGTGCTTCACCCATATTACTGATGAAGTCTTTCTCACATTCATCTCATATTCAGCAGTGCTTAGTAGTTAGGGATTCATCCCCCTTGTTCCTACAAAAGACCAAGAGTAAGCCTTTGTTTCTAAGGAAACAAGCCTGTCCATAATCCAACATGTCTTTCATCTGTTCAAAGGGCAAGTGAGCAGGACAATTTATACAATTATGGAATCATGGCTGAATGCATTTCAGGAGTAAATGGAAACAAGAGGGTTTTTCTCTTATTAACTTTCCCTTCTTCCTTCAAAAAACTGAGTGATTGTCCTTTTCACATCCTCCCACCAATATATGGAATATATATAAAAAATAACGTATAGAACCCATAGACCTATACTGGACTAATGCCACAAAGCTATATTAATGGAAAATGCCATTTTATTGGTTTGTTGTCAAATAGGCAAGGTCAGAGTTGTGCTGTGCTGAGATGTGCTCTGTTGTGTGTGCCCAGTGGCTACTAAGTAGATATATACCACAAACCATGCACAGAGAATATCAAAAGTAAGTCAACACCTTGATGTTGAATATGTAATGATGCCTTCATTCCTTCATGCCTTCATTCTGTGAATATGCTTTATGTTGTCAGACTTGCAAGACAGAAATGAATGCCAAATGAAATTGTATTTATGAACATTTAAATAGCCACACAGATGAATGGGCATTTACAACTCATGTCTATAAATAAACATACAAAAGCAAAAGGAAGCAGCATTTTCTACACAATTTGGTCTTTTTCTATCTGTTTTGAGGAGATGCCAGTGAACATGTCAAGGCACAGGCACACAGACTCAAACGCAGACCAGGTGTACTCAGGTTCCAAGAGGTTTTATTGAATGGGAAATCGCAGGGCAGGTTTGTAGTGGCAGAACAGGCAGGGTCAACAACCAGAAAAGCAGTCCAAGGCAGAATTAACGAGGAGCAGGGAATGAAAACAGGAGCAGGCTGGGTCAAACCAGGCAGTCAGGCAGAACAGGTAACCAAGGCAGGGCAGCAGGCAGGGATGAGGTCAGATGTCAGGCAGAAGTCAGTACAGGATCAACACAACAAGTAATAAGGGGGATACACAACAGACCAAAAACTGAGACAAATTGACCAAGAGAGAGAGACAAGCAGGGTAGATAAAGTCAGGGCTAACGAGGAGATGGGATGCAGGTGAGCAGGCAGGCAGGTGGAGACGATCAGGAAATCAAGAGGGCAGGGACAGGGCGGAGAGCAGGGCAGGGCCGGAACACATGGGAACTGTAAACAAAAGCACATGGACGACGCTGACAGACAGGGAGAAACACAAAAACAGCAGCCAGGGGGCCGAAGTACTGACAGGACGTTTAACCAGAACAATACTATGTGTTCTGTGTATCCACAGAACAATGTGCAAGCCCAGAGCAGAGCCAGGTAAAAGGTTCTGTTGTAGACTGTCCCCAGTTTTTGCAACTTCTCAAGGAATGAGTTAAGATATGTACTTTACAGATATTATGAACATGTATGTAGCTTTTTAATCTTGAAATGTACATTCTGAATAGAAATGATAGATATAAGATTACATTCGGAGGACATTAATTAAATGTTGATGAGAATCTTATCTTATCTTATCTTGCACATTGCAAATTAATTTTCTAGCCTTTGTTTTTTAGGTTTCATCAAAGTCAGTAATGTCTTTATCAATTGCAGTTCTGGCATTATTTGAACGTCTTTGCAAGCAAGTGTAATTAATGATAACAGTGTTGTTCACCATCTGTTCCTGCAATATATAAACAATTGATGGGTTGTAGACTCATAATTAATGCATTATTAATACTTGAAAATTTTCATATATATTATTCAGTTGGTTCAAGGTTGTGCTTTCCTTTGTTGTATATTTTCAAAGTAATGTTACTCTTAAAGATTTGACCTTGTATTGACATGAAAATAACCGTTAACAACTTGAAGTAGCTCAATCAGTAAGGCTCCAGTAACAAATTTAATTCCTGTAAACCTCAGTACAATTATCAATATACAATATGGTTTCCTTTCAGCTCCGGTTATAACTACTTATTAAAATATAGTCGGAAGTAATGAGTAAGTTGTGATTGCACCATTTCTTTAAAACTTGGAATTCAACTGTCTCATCAAATGTACATTGTGCATTCGGTGCATTGTGTCATCTAGTGAATTATCAGTACAAAGAAAAATTGAACACTATACTGCACAACGATACAGGGAGTTCTACTGTGTTTGTGGTAGGAATTAAACCAGAAACAGCACAATTACTTTAAGCGAATGACTTCTATTTTAAACAGTTAATCCAGAGCAATAGTAAAACCAAGTAAGGAACTGAGGAATATTCAAAGATAAAAAAGCAGTAGTAGAATGATGTAAATCTGTTCATGTTCTGTTCAAGGTTCTTGTTTTATTTTACCCTTACCCTTATTTCTGCAGAATTTGTATTTCCTTTCAAGATGGAATGGATGGCATTAGACTATCCCTAGAATAGATTGTTGCTACTGAAATCGTTCTGGTCTTTCAGCACCAGCTTTTGTGAATAATAAAGGCACTCTGCATTTTCACAGCTTATATCAGTAAATTGTCATGGTGATTTCATGAGAGAATGTTATGTCAGATCTGTTCATTTGACATGTAATCATCTGGTGATATGCTGTCTCTCTTTTAAAAAAGTAATCTGACAAGTACTGTTCACAGGCATAAGGAATTATCAGGTTTCAGAACAATGAAATGTATGGTCAGGTAAACCACTCTGTTTGTGAGCAGAGAAGGAACAGTGGCATGGCAAAATCCATTGTTTCACTCTTAATGCATGGCATAAAGTAATATCTTCACCAAAGAGGTGCCTCTGATTGCTTCATTCTGTCCTTGCTCCACAGATACGTACCCTTCAAAGTTTAAGATGATTATAATTTCTGGACAAAATGGGCCTGGTGAGTGGGCAGACAGTTATTGCATACCATTGAACATGGAGGAGAGGTGCAAACACTTGATGATGAAAACAGGTTCAGTTCATTACGCTCCTCTGTCCTTTTGAAGATAGGGTTTGATGTGAAGATTGAAAAGTATTATGATCGATGCTTCAGGGCTCACACCAAATAAGGTGAGGAATACACTGTGCACCTACAAAAATCCTACTGTCTCAGAACTATGAACACTTCGCAATGAACTGCTGGCATAGGCAAATATGTCTTATTGCAAAGTAGGTGGCCACATTGCATGACGCACCACTTGTGACTGTTTCTTCAACTTCATGGTAACCAAAGAGCAACAGGCTATTGCCACAGCTTGGCATCATTTTGCACTGAGGAAACAAAAAAGAAAAGGAGAGTTTGGACCCATTAGTGGCTTGGAAGGAGTGGAAATCAAATTATCATTAGACTTAGATTAAAAAATGTCTGGAATTTTTATTTGCTTTGCTTGTTCTGTCCTTTTATATGCTGTTTCTGCAGGCATTTTAATTACTTCTAGCTATTAATATACTATTACCAATCAGCACTTCTCAGGGGAAAACTGTTTCATGATAGTTTCGTTTCACGCCCTCCATTTTATGAAACATTGTGCCATATCGTGCCTGTTTGTGACACAGGTTTTATTAAGTTTTGCATTTTGATATGAAATTGTGAGCAGTAGATAAACAGCATGACTGTCAATACTGTATCACCAACCAACCGTAATTTGTGCCTTTGTAAAGTCAGAATGGCTAACAAGCTACCATACTCTCCCTCACAC
The DNA here is from genome assembly GCF_013368585.1 of Megalops cyprinoides. Classification (NCBI taxonomy): domain Eukaryota; kingdom Metazoa; phylum Chordata; class Actinopteri; order Elopiformes; family Megalopidae; genus Megalops; species Megalops cyprinoides. The sequence continues at coordinate 8,657,791 of NC_050584.1, forward strand.
ACACACAGATGGAGACATTTGTATGATGTTATCCTCTCTCCTAGCGTGTCCGGTAAGAAGTGTCATTGTTATATTTTAGCTGGCTTGCTGTGTGGTATCCACTTACCAGCGTGCTGAAGTGGTAGTGTCAGGAGCTGCCAATGTTGGCCCCCACTACCCCAGCACAGGTTCCCCCAATGGATCCGCCCGCCACAGACAACCAGGACACTGGAAGTACAGGTACGAAAACTTTATTGTTAAAAGTGCCACAATTCATAAGTGGACGGCTCATGCTCTGCGGACCTCCCCTCTGAACCTTCCTCCCCCCCCCGTCACCATGGCGGCCCTCTCCTCGTCCCGTCCTCCCACAACGAGAGCCCGGTGCCAGGAGTGGAACCCCCCCCCACAGCACCACAAACCTAGACACACTATAAGTAAATATCCCCCCGTGCACACACACACACACCACTCAGTGACCACTCTCCGACTCATCTCCCGCACCGGCCCTTGCGACAGAGGTGAGACCCCTCTCGGCCGCCCAAGGGGGGGAACCACACACCAAGGAGGAGGAGGTCCCCTCACGCACACGCACACATGCACACAAAGACAAAAAAGGGGTGGGACGCAACTTGGCCCGCGCCTCTATGCCGGGCCTCGTTTGCGTCCCAAAATAAAAAAACAAAACCAAAAAAAAAAGGATGGAGTGCTACTGGTGTTCTTGGTCCAGGCCGCTGCCTCCAGACACTGATGTTTGCTGCTTGTCCTCCTCACGCAGCTCCGGAGCAGGAACTACGACCGCACTGGGGGAGAAGAACACAGCGGCACAAATCACCCTTTCTGCTAGGCTGGGCAGACTTAAAAAGGGCACGCACACACACTACGGTAACACTGCCAGTCACATCCCTTACTGCGCGGGGGCACTGCCCCGATCTGCCTCCTGCCCAGCCTGGGGCTCTGTTGCACCCCCACCTTCAAGCCTCTCTTCCCCTCTCCATTCCCAGCTGGCCTCTGTTGTGTTGCCTGCCCCATGCGTTACTCTAGGAAGCGGTCCAGGTCTGCAGCTCTCCGCCAACACTTGCTCCGCATCCACACTGTTGATTAAAATTAAATCCCTCTGATTGGGATTTCCCCCCAAATTAAACCAAAAGGAAACAAAAAAAATGAAACTTAAAATTAACAAATTAATTGTAAGCAAAAGAAAAAAAAAGCCCAGCCGAAAACGCAGAACAACACCAAAACCAACCAAAAAAGAATAACTGAATGAAAATAATTTTCCCCAGTAAAACCAGCTGTGCGGAGCCTTCCTTTTCCCAAACCGTCCAACCCCCAACTGTCTGAATCGTAGCCTTCTTATACCTGTACCCCCGGTATTCAGAACAGCCACGAGCTCCGCCAGTTTGCCACAGGCAATCCTTCAATAACCCCGGCTCAACAACACACCCGTGGTTCCCAATTAACATCCCCAATTGAGAGGTTCAACATGGCAGCAACTGTCAGCCTACCTTCTGACAGTAGCCCTGTCTCTCTCCAGTAGTAGTCTTTGTTTCCTCTGTCACTGTAGTACTCACAGGAGATAACCACTAGACAGCTGTGCTCCAGTTATAATGCGCGTCAACAAAAAATTCTGACATGCCAGACTTTTCATTAGGGTGTTATAGAGTGATCAGGAGGACATAGGGTTAATTTGTCAGGCATAACTGACCTTGTCATGTGAGTAAAGATGTCTGATCCTAACCACTTAAGATTGTACTATGATTTCATCCCAAAAAAACGGTCGGCACCAAATTGTAAAATTGACAACTGACTTCTTGAAGATAACAAATGCTAAAACAAAACATTCTAAGGTGCTACATTTCTCCCTCCTGCCAAGGTGCAGTTGAATATTGACCTTTGATATGTCAAAATCAGAGTGCATGGTCCTAACCATTCTATGTATTGACACATTGTTCTAGTTTCTCATAACTGGAGTACTAGCTAACTTTGGCTGTGGTTATGAGAATATGGAGTTCACATGTCTTATGTCATCTGGGTTAACATTACTGGTCACGACAAAGTAGTGAATGATATATGCAAACAGCATGAACTTGCCTTCATAATGCATACAATTTGGAGGAATTAACACTAATAAATTTACTGTGTTCAGTTCCGTTCTGAGAAGAACCCTCTGTGGTCGTCTTGGTTTGATTGTTTTAATTCCTATAAGTTCCACTGCAGTGGAGTGGGCGCTCATTGGAGGATATGATCTTCTTTGCTGATGTCATCCAAGCAAATTGCAGGTGCTTAATGAATTGCAGATTTCCTGAGAGTAGTAAGACCAGCACTCACCACTGTAGTGTATTGCTGTAATATCTGTGTGTGAACTGATGGCAGCCTCACAGAGAAAACCCTGCATAGATAGCGCAAAAATGAGCTCTCCATCATAAATGGGGTTTTCTTTTTCTTTTTGCGTTTCTTCAGCTGTGCCTCTTTCTTTCTTATTATGACGAACGTCTGCTGGAACCATATTCAGATTATGTTGGCTAGATGTTTGTATTTCAGAGGGCAGAATTATTTATATAAGTTTACAAGTCAGAAGGTAGGAAATCTCTGTTTTTTTGGTTTCATTATAGCCAATGCTGCTCGTCAGAGGGTGCCTTCCCCGCGTCTGTCATAGTTTACTGTTATTTTTAATCAGATACCCTTGCCAAATGTTCTCTGTAGACATGGCGCCGGACTTTCCCACCAGATGGTAGAAGGACAAAGGCAAAAATGCCCATTGCATTGTGCCCAAAATACCACTGCATCCTTATTATTTACAATTGTGCCCTGAATCACTTGACCACCACCCAGTGTACTCTTCTACACTGGGTAAAGCACATTATTGACATGCAAAAGAGTGTCATGGTGTCCCTTGGGGCCTGATTTTGATGACACAAAATGCACTGGCAAACGCTGTTAGTGTTTGGTTGTGACAACTGAGTAGACAGCATTTGCTGACTAAGCTGTGTTTTTGTCACAATCAAAATCGGGCTTTATTAATATGACAGAAATGGAAGTCTGATACACCTCAAGACAGGGACAATACCAGCTTTACAGAAACAATAGTCCATCGTAGAATCTTAGAATCTACGATTGAATCTTAAATGTAATCTAGAATCTTATTTCACATAGTTTGCTTCAAATTAAATTTTAATACGACTTTAACCTTTAATTTCATTTTAAGGTAAAATGGCCAAAAATAATAGAGCTGCTATATCTGAGTACTGTTTCCATTAAAGTAAGTTTATTTAATGTGTGCACTGCGGATTAGCCATTGAGGTTTTTCTGAACTGGATTTTCTCAGCAGCATGCTCATAAGATTGCTTGTTACACTGTGACAGTTAACCTTAGAATTATGTATATTTATCAACCAGAAGTTTGTCAAGAACCAGAATTTTGTGAAAATGGCATGTTAAATTGCACAGTGAGTGGAAACATTCTAAACTTGAAATTTGTAAGGTTTTGGTGCCTGGTCAGCACTAAACTATGATATGAACCTTTGTGTCAAGGAGGTAGCTATGACTACACTCCCGGGCAAAAAGAAATGGGCCAAGCCCAAAATCGCAAAACATTAAGCTTAATGGTCTTAATAACAAATCATTGGTCAGGAATTATACAAATACACTCCTGAGAACGTCTGTGCCACCATTTGCTGGTTAGCTTTTGCTGCAGTGAATAGGAGACAGCTAGAAACAGGGAAATTCACTTATATAGTGTTCTTGTACACAAGGTAAAATAATGATAATGATTAAAATGTTTGATATAAAATTCAAACTAACACATGTCTGGATGTACAAAATTTTCTAAAAATACAGTATCTTCTGGGATGTTTTTATTCTGAAAAGATAAGTCATTATTTGGTGATCTGCCACACCTAACGCAGCCCGTCAAAGGCCTGATAATGAGCTCATAAGTGGAGCCAGGAGTGATAGAGAGATCTACAATATGCAGTGTTGTGAGTCCCAAGGAAAATCTGCTCCAAAAAAAGCAAAATATCATGCAGGGGTTGCTGTCAGAAATCGCATAGCTGGTCTTTCATCAGGCCAACTGTAGTTATTCTGAAATTTACAAGACCCTAAAGGCAGAGAAAATCCCTATAAAGAGAATAGGTCAACACTTTGAAACAATAGGTGATGTTGCCAGAAAGAAAGGATCTGGAAGGCCCAAAGCCACGTCATGCAGGGATGACCACCTGCTGAAATTTACAGTTCTCAAAGACGGGAAAAAAACTTCAGACTTCAGACAACAAGGATCTTTCGAGAACAACAATTACCAGAAGGTTGTCTATTGCAGGTTTTGTGTCTAGAAGATGTGTTAAAAAGCCATTGCTGTCTGAGAAAAACATCAAAGACAGAATGAAGTTTTTGGCAGAATATGGAAAGTTTGATTCAGAGTGGTTCAGAGTTGTGTGGAGTGAAGAATCATGGTTTGAGTTGTATGGTGAAGCTCCAGAGAGGTGTCTTCAAAGACCTGGTGAGAAATACAATATATGCATCTCTACCACAGTGTAATGGTGTGGGGAACCTTTTCAGCTGCTGGATCTGGTGAGCTGCTTCACTGTGAAAAGTCAATTAATGCTTTGGAGTACAGGAGAAAGACTTGCTTGTTTTCTAAAGAGAAACAATCAGACATTATTTTTCAACAAGACAATGCCCACACTGAAGTGAGACCACCAAGAAGTGGCTTGAGAACAAGTCCATCAAGCTCATGTTTTGGCCTGGCCAGAATCCAGATTTGAACCCTATAGAGAATATTTGGTGTTACATTAAACACAAACTAGCCAGGAAATGTTTTTCAACTATTCATCAACCGTTTGAAGTCATCAGCGCTGAGTGTAACAATATTGACTCTTCCTTCCATAAAAAGCTGTCTGCAAGTTTACCCTCAAGGCTTCAACATTTAAAGAAATCACAGGGGAAAGCTATCCCATACTAAGTTACTTTATCTATTTGTTTAATTCTTGCTAATTTCCTGAAAAGTTATTTGTTATTAAGACCATTAAAAGCTTAATGTTTGCCATTTTGGGCTTGTCCCATTTTTGCCTGGGAGTGTAATTGCTTATTCTGGTCTGAATACCTGACAAACTTTTAAAAAGTTATTTTCCTCATTTGTATGCAAAGCAACTACGACCTCAGTTAGCAAGGGGACAAGGGGGGACTGGCTAACTTGCCAGGTAACAAAGGTGAATTATTTCACAGAGTCTGATTGCCCATTTTCTGACTTAAAGAAGCAACAATTTCCAAATTAAAAGATTCTTATTTTGATAAAGAAATGTAATTTTATGCAGCATTCCTTCCCTATTGGAATGATTGGTCACTTCCTTGAGTAAGCCTAACTTTATTCTGTGCAGTGGAACACAAAGGACATGCATGCTCTCTTTCTTTTGTGTGGAGGAGTTATGTGTAAGGTGTGTGTGTGTGTGTGTGTGTGTGTGTGTGTGTGTGTGTGCACACGCGTGTATACACATATGCGTAGGGGAGCATGCCTGAAGGGAGCTTTGATTTTCCTTCTTTTTTAACACTGTAATGGATGCTGGCTAATGGAATGCTTGAACACAAGAAAAAGGGGATTTGACATGGCTATGACAGAGACAGCAAGGGATTATGGGTAAGCATGCCTTGATTACTTGTTTATTTATTTCACAATAATACAAATGCCATATTCATTATATGCAAATTAAATAGTATATGAAGTTGCATTCATATATATTGATTTCTTAATTGATTGTCATTCAAGAGCCAAAAGGTGCTTGTTCACCAGGAATTGCAAATACTCTTTGAAGATAACATCAAACAGGCAGGGATCAAGCAAATCAGAGTTTTATCACCCCTTAAATTCCCTGTAAAGATCAATCAATATCATGCCCCAGCATATAGCTTGGGGACACAGAAGTATTCTTTCCCAGATTGCAGTTCTGTGAGAAATGTTTCCTTTCAATATACCACGGATACCAATGGGATCCAGCAACAAATAACATTAACATAATATGTGTTTATTTTCTTCTCCCAGATGAAGAAGGGGCTATGAGTCCATCTAAACACAATGCTCTGTGCTCTTGAATTTCAGCTTTAATTACAACTTTAAATTTTGGTCCTATTACCCCTGTAACCTAGTAGCTACATGAGAGCTACCATCTTAAAGTGTAAAACCTCACTCATTAATACAACTGTGTGCCAAGGAAACTACAAATAACCCAGTGACACTATCACTGACTAATTAGTTCTTTTTTCCTACATGCACACCCATGATTACCTTATTAACAGAGACAGGATTCAAAGACCTCCATGTAGGCATGCACAGGAAAGAAAAATGTAGTGTAGCCAGATAGTTAATGAGGGTAATTATTGTCAAATTATTGCATATTGCCAAATTATCACTTGAATAATTTAAAAAAAGTGATTGATACAGAGATTCAAGTGAGCCAGTCATTTTTACTTCATTTGGACTCTAAGAAATTGACATGAAGTGAAAAACTGGATTGGTTTATATTCTTTGGATACTTGCTACCTAAAGAATAGACAACACTGACAATATTCCCAGAATATTTTACAGATATGAAAAGGTTGGTAACTTTCTTTTGAGGGTGAGAGGAGTACTCTTAATATGTTAGGAGAAACCACTGCTAAATATCAATGAAGAGATTACTCAAAGAACAGGTTTTGTTTTGAAACTGTCAAGGCACAGGCACAGACTCAAACGCAGACCAGGAGTATTCAGGCTCCAACACTGCAAAAAATCCAAATCTCACCAAGCATATGTGTCTCTTTTCGAGTCAAAATATCTCTTTACACTTAATATAAAACACAGTCACCAAACAAGCAAAATTTCCTTGAGCTACAAGGACTTGTTTTTAGACCGTGCATCTTGAATATCTGTATTTCCACTAGTTCCATTGGCAGATTTTTTCACTTACTAGCAAATAATTAATTATTATTTTATTTCTTATTTTTGAAGGGCTATTTTTTGCAGTGAAGAGGATTATTAAGAATCATAGGGCAAGTTCGTGGTGGCAGAACAGGTAGGGTCAAAAACCAGGAAGGCAGTCCAAGGCAGAGCAAACAGGGAGCAGGGATCAAAACAGGAACAGGCTGGGTCAAAAACCAGGCAGGCAGATCAGGCAACCAAGGCGGGATGGCAGTCAGGCAGGAGTCAGCACGGGATCAACAACACAAGTAATCAGGTGGGTATACAACAGAGGAAACACTGAAGCAAACTGGCAACAAGGCAGAGACAAGCAGGGTATAGGCATATAGGACTGGGCTGATGAGGAGAAGGGATGCAGGTGGAGGCGATCAGGAAATCAGGTGGGCGGGGACAGGGCGGAGAGCGGGGCAGGGCCGGAACACATGGGAACTGTAAACAAAAGCACATGGACGACGCTGACAGACAGGGAGAAACACAAAAACAACAGCTAGGGGGCCGAAGTACTGACAGAAACATCTTTTCTGGTTTCTTACCAGTGTTGTTGAAATGCTCTTCTTCTGTGTGAAGTTTGCAACTGATAAACCATGTTAAAAATGTCAGAAATTCAGCTTGTGCTAAGAAGCAATATGTCCCGCTATGAACTGCATTTCTATGACAACCAAGAAATCTTCTATGTGGAAGTGACAATGAAATTAAATTAGCTTCCATTACATCACAAACTCTGTATATAAATTGACTAATTAAAATTTTGGGCAGCATCTGACCTGACTAAATCAGTTTGTGACTATAACAAGCATGGCTGGCTGTTAGTAGGCAAAAGCAATGAAATTCATTTAGAGACCGGTCAACTCTAAGATTGAAAGAGGAGGATATAAACTTATTTTTAAACAGGCAGGGATCCAGAGCCCTTTGCTGGTTGTTATAATTTGATTGTTTAATTAAAAGGGATTTTATTTAAAGATATGAACCTTGTTTCATTAGCAGGCAATGAAATAATGTTCTTTCATTGTTTTGTCAATGATGGCAGTTTAACAAATGAGAGGTATTCTGTTAAACAGAATTCATATGTACAGATCATTTGAAGGGTTCTGAAAATAAGTAGCCCAAATATGGCAGCAAGCAATTTTACAGTTGTTACAAAAAAGGAAATGGTCAATTTAAAATACTCATAAAACTCATTCCCAGACATTTATGTCATGGTGAGAAAACGGCCTTCAATAGTTGCAAAAATTTGATAGTGATGGTTCTACATTTATGCAGAAAACTGTCTTTTATACATTACAGCTTTTTTTTCTCCTAGATTCATTCACCAAGCGAGTGTATTACATCCTTGCTATTAGGCTTGGGTGTTATTTTAAAATTTTCACAAGCATACGGATTGCACTTCTCCGTCAGTCAGGGGAGGGAGCTGTGGATAAATACAGTACTACATTCTTACACTATCAATACGAAATGTTTAAACATTGACTTACACATTTATACATTGAGAACTCAGGCATAACATTGTATTCATATTGTAAAATCGAACCTAAACCTAAGTCTCAGACATATCTAACTATGCCTCTACCTCCAGTCTAAATTGTATCTGTATATTATACACTTTCCAATATGCATGCAATGTTTTATGAGTACCGTGTTATGCATATTTAAGTAATCAACAGCTGGCTGTCTGAATACACTTGAGTATAAATACGGCGAGCTGAGCACAAAGAGTTGAATAGAAGCACACATTTACCAGCAGCAGATATTCAAGTCATAAATGTAAGGGTAATATATCTCAGTGCATCGCACCAAGACCGCAGAGGCAAACAAGCACTCATTTTTCAGAAAGATGAGAGATCAGGGAAATGGCTAGGCTCCACACATAAGCTGGTGCTTAAGATATGAATTTAGACTGAGACAAATTTATCATCATTTCCTTAGTGACTTAACGCCGCTTACCTATTTAAAAGCAGCACTGAAAAAATGTACTATGAAGAGCTCCCAGGGCTCAATGGTATGTGGGTTCCTCCTAGTGGTGACAAATGACCACTACAACTTCAGACAACAAGCACAGAGAGATTGCCATGGTCCAGCTGAAACTCGTTCACCTATCTTCTCGGAGAATAGAAAGGTGCCTATACGGGCAAGGTGTAGATAAATTGGTAAATTGAGTGGATACACTTAAACCAGAATTGTATTTGCTTGCTCTGCACAATTACTTCCACAACACTTAACCCACTGACTGTAGACGGATGTCCGGAGACATTGATTTACTTGTATTTAGGTGTATTTGTGTATTTGGGCTTGTAATGTAATGTAATTGTAATGAAATGTTTGCTTTTGTGGCATTCCCACATACGTTGTGCACTTCATATTTTCTGTCATTCATGCTTTCATTACTTGTTTATCAGAAAGATCAACACAAAAACAAGTGCTGAGTGCTTCATGTACAGCACGTCTTACTATACACTATACACAGACTCTCCAGTCTACAGTACTGTAGATTTTTTTACTGAATCCGTCTGATTCTGCCCCGTACAAGACTGTAGCTGAGCCTTGGCGTTTTTTGCAGATTCAGCAAACAGCTGCAGACCTCCTGCCGAAGATACCATGCAATTACCAGGACTGTCTCTTCTCAGTCATCCCAACCCAGAAATTCATTTACAGGCAGTGATTTCTCCCGGGGGAAATAATACAACATACACTGTCAATATAATGTTAAAGTAAGCGCAAGCATTTTGAAAGAGCTTTAAATGCATGAGAATTTTAAAAATGAATGAACAGTGGGAAGACCTGAGAGGCAAACGCGATTAATAAGAGCTGAACAAGATGCATGTGCCCCCCGCACTTTCTCAGGCGAGGGCTCATTTCTTTAATATAACCAATTTGCTATATTTAATCTCGCTGCTCCACTGAGAATTGTTGTATTACCAGTCAAACAGAAGACCAGGCAGTGAGCCTCTAAACAGTGAGCTCATTTTGCAATGCATGCAAAAATATGCATTGTTGATGTACTGCACATACACTATATGGACAAAAGTATTTCGCCACACCTGTTTTTCAGGGTTTGGGCTAGGCCCCTTATCTCCAGTGAAGGGCAATCTTAATGCTTCAGCATACCAAGACATTTTGGACAATGCTATGCTTCCAACTTTGTGGCAACGGTTTGGGGAAAAGCCGTTTTCTGTTCCAACATGACTGTGCCCCAGTGCACAAAGCAAGGACTATAAAGACACGGTTTGATGAGTTCGGTGTGGAAGAACTTGACTGGCCCACACAGAGCCCTGACCTCAACCCCATCAAGCACCTTTGGGATGAACTGGAATGGAGATTGCGAGCCAGGCTTTCTCGTCCAACATCAGTGCCTGACCTCATAAATGCTCTACAGAATGAATGGGCACAAATTCTCACAGAAACACTCCAAAATCTTGTGGAAAGCCTTCCAAGAAGAGTGGAAGCTGTTATAGCTGCAAAAGGGGGGCCAACTCCATATTAAAGTATATGTATTTGAATATAACATCATTACAGTCCCAGTTGGTGTTATGGTCAGGCGTCCAAATACTTTTGTCCATACAGTGTACCATGGCAGGGAACCTAGTAGAATACAATAGGAAGTTACTGGCAGATAACTGAACTGAGAATGATTTAAAGGCAAGGAATCATGTAGACTGGTGATGTCCTTAAAGGGAAGGAGAACCATAATGCATTAACATCAAAATCAGGGAGCATTAACTAATGCACAAGGAAGATACATCACGGTCACTGGCCATGGTAAAATTTTTTGCACAGACAGGAATCATTCTGGTAAAAAATATATATATTATTATTATTATTATTATTATAAGGCTAATAATAGAAGTCCTCATAAGCACTTTTGATTCAACATACAAACAGAAAACATGCAAATTGGCACAATTAATTTCCTTGGCATTCTTGCTGAATTAGCATGTAAACAACATTTATTTTGACTTCAAATACTGTTTCATGTGTTTTTTTATTAGAATATTTACATTTTTAAACGCAACTCAGTTATTAAGGCTTAGCAATGAGGGTAAAGGAATTTAACAGGGAAATGGTGTTGTGAGAGGTTGGCAATATTGCAGAAGGTACTCATTTGTGTACGCACAGAATACTAATGTAGTGGAACCTCTTGATATAACGCACAGGGTAATATCATTTGTGAAGCAGTTGTGACTGGTAGTGGGCCACACTAATGGAATACATCTCAGGAGAAACAGACTTCATCTACTACCAAAGGCTGATGCGGACACATGCTGTGCTGTAAATTAACAAGCTCAACTATTTGGATTCTTTCTGGATTCTTTATGGCTCAGAATGTTATACTGCTTGCTCAATTCAGTGTGGATTGCCTAGATAATTTAAAATAGGATGGAACATTTATTTTGATCTTCATTCCAAACACATTTAATGCAATACATAGAACACTGCAAAATAGTTGTAAATAATTCCGTTTTATCTGAACAATGTTTAAAATAGAAAACTCCAGCTTCATTGTTTACACTTAAAATTTAACTTTAGGAGATCTTTGCTAATTCCTTATGTCACGTTTGTTGAAAGGGTGGATACATAAGGTCACCTTCTTCAACTGTCAATGGTCTCTTGATTTTATTAATTTTAATATTGGAATAGTAATGGTCCTCTCATTGCCTTGCCTGTTTTACAGTTAACTTCACTGATGTGCCATGTCAATGGTGTAAGGAATGGTCAGATTATTGAAAGCTATGTCCATAGAATGTATATCCATCCAAATTTAGAAGACTTTGGTTTCTGTCTAAGGACTATTTATCTTGTGCCAGTGGAATTTAATTCAATCAAATGTCTTCCAAGTGACAATGTAAATGGAAATATGCCATGATGTTGTATGCAATATGCAGGTTTCTGTTCATACACAGAGCATGCAGTCATTTCAAAATAGGTTAACCTCATACCTACTCATCTACCTAACAATTATCATATCAGATTTTCTTATTTAGCTCATTTTGCTACATACTGGAGTGTATTAAAGAACATGTCAGGAAGATGAAATACAAAAGCACTGCAATAACTGAATGTTATAGATGAACGGACAGACAAGTAGAGGTACAGTGAGAGGTACCGTTTGTGGGTAGATGCTAGAGGGATGATACATTACCTGGAAATGGCTCCATCTCCTGGACTCTGGGACCATGCATCACTGGATGTATCACTCTGCTGTGGTTCCTCCCTTTAACTGAAACGGTATCCTACTCATTTCTGTTCCTTCTCATTTCAGCGCTCCTCGCCCTCTTGCATTGCTCTGCTGTACAAGCTTGTCCCATTAAATATGTGCTATTAATTTCCAGGGATTAAAGAAAGGATACATTTTCATCCATTTACCATGCCCCTTTGATATGTAGAGCAAGAGCACACAAAAGAACGAGGTTACTGAACCCTCAGACCCCTTGCCCCATCATGGTTGTAAAAGATGTGTAAGGTGTAAGGTGGATGTTGTCCCAGGCCTGAGGTTTTGCAGTAGATGCTGGATATTAGTAATCCGTATGTTGGTATATTTGAGGTTGAATTCAACTGAGCTTCTAGCATTAGCAAGCAAGATGGCTGGCTAGCTAGCAGGTGTGCCTCATTTGCTGTCTTTTGGCAGCAGGGAATTAATTGGTTTAGTGTGCCAGTCCATACTACGATAAGGCGTACTCATTTCATTTAACTAGCTAACCTGGTTTTATTTCTAGCTAGTTGGCTAGCTAGCTATATTAAATTCAACTTGGTTCATGTATTAATATTTGCAAAACACGAGCACATATTTTAGACATTATGCTACACTGCTTTTTAGAGCAGTATAATCTAAATAAATCTAACATTGAAAAATGCAGCATACAAATGCTAAAAAAATTCTTTTTCTTTTTTTGGTTCCTATATAATAAATGGTAAGAATAAATGTGGAGGGCATTGTGTATTTGGAAGAGGATATTCTTGGGAATATTGCTCATTGGCCAAAAAACTCATATAAGACTGCAGAAACAATATTAAATTTATGCACTTACACTGCCATCAAAAGTAACAATGGCGTATTTCTCATACTAACTACATTGAAAAGAGATTAAGAGCCCACTGATCTCCGTATTTCCCTCTGAAGCAGAAATAATGACAGTATGCTGGGACATGATGAATTTGGTTCACTTGTTACAATGTCGCTGGGGAAAACTGTTTCATCTGCTAGTGGTAGTTTGTATGTTGGAATAAAAAAAAAGGATTGGATTAAGAGAAAAGAAAGCTATGCACTCAAGACTGCAGTCTTGTACCTTGCAAATGTAAGAATCTTGCCAATTTAGCTTTTCTTTGCTGGGAGAGCTGAAACAAAGCTCAGACCCAAAACCATGATTTGTGCATTTCTCTTTCAGGTGGCACAGCGGAAATGTATAATTTGCAGCTGTTTGCTGAGGCTTCATAATCGCTTTAGGTTTCGGTATTAAAGTTATTTTGTTTCAAAATCGAAAGGAAGGATTTGGATCTCTTGTTCCTCATTTGCATGTGCCCTGAAAGCTGTGGGAAGGGGAATGATAAACAAGGATATCCCTGCTCGTGAATAGCATATACTACATTAGCAAGGAAACGCTTGGAAACGCTAAATCACAGAAACATACTGTATACTGTATACTGTACATGATGGCATCCATATACATAATTAGCTGTAGATTTTAGATTCCATTAAGCTTTATTGATGGGTTCTCACCTCACCACGCAGTCAAATTGTACTTGGAGGTATTGGAGCGCATCTTATGTGGTTTTTATTAGCCGTGCACTGGTGTTTACAACAGTACACAGTATCTTGATTGCAATTTAATCCTGAATGTTCTTGTTAGGGTTAAAGTCAGGTGACTCTGAAGGCCAGGTCAGTGCCTCTATCACATCACTCTCAAGCCACACCTTAAGACAATGACGTTAAGAAAGGCTTTGAAGCAGAACTGCAGTTCAGGTCAAAAAGTATTGCTCAGAATAGGTATGCATTTCTATACTTGGTGATTCTTTTTGACTGCATCTTTTGCTTATTATTGCTTCATAAAGTTGAAATGGCTTGCTCACAAAGGCATGTTGTATCTATTAAAGAGGCCTTACGAAGGACCACTTAATATAATGTTTGACCACCTGTCTTAACCTCAGAATAATACCTGTGTAACCTAACAGAAAGGAAAACAGAAAGAGAAAAAGTCAATTTAATGTAACATTGCTGAGATGGCTTACATTAAACAAGAACCACATAGCTTACGGCTCCAAGTATGCAAAACATTGCTTTATTCAATGACACATTTAACCAGACAGGAAGCACTTAAAGCTATAAGATCAATTGTCAATGTCTGTTTTTGGCAGTATATTAACCAAAGTACAAAATGGCAACCTCATCCCCCAACTGAGCTCAGTTTTTCTGAATCATAATGGCTTTTCAGCCACTCATCTCTTCAGGAATACATGACCGGATTCAGACCAGCCAGTATAACGGTTTAGTTTTATGACAGTAGTTTTTGGTTTACTTCTCCTAGTATAGAAAGGGATCTTGTTTTGTTTCCCTTTCACTTACTTTTTAAATTTATTTTTAATGCTTTTTCCTCATTTTATTCCACCTTTTTGAAACAAGGCTCCTCGCGCTGCAGCAACCTCTGCGCTCAAGCCCGGAGCACTGGGGGTAGGAAATGCAACCCTCTGAACCCTTGCACACCTACAGCAAATATTGTTCATTCTACAAGTCGCACGATGCACTACAGTGAAGCTGGAGGCATGTCCCCGCTGATGTCATGAGAGGCTCACAGGCACCTGATCAGTCGCAGGGTGTCAGAGAGTGGCGAGATGAGGAATCCCTGCCGACAAACCCACCCCTGAATTTGTTCCTCCGCTGTGGGCTCCCAGTCATTGTCAACTGACGAGATGGCCAGACCTGAACCTAGGCTGTTGGGCTCAGCCTAGGCTTGGAACAAGTGCCTTAGCTGAGGGAGCCCCTTGTTTTTTTGGGGCTGAGGTTCACTTACAAAATTACAGCTGAAGCTGAGCCCAGATTGTTTCCACTGCCAGGAAAATAAACAATGGACTCACTTATGTGTGAGTGAAAGCCTCAGTCATTTCTGTGTACATGCTCCAATACATAAAAGAGTTATTTCCCCCCACACCACTTAGCGGTATATTACAAAATCCGAAGACCATTAAGAAATTCTAAAAATTAACCAGGGGAAACATTAGGGGTGGCTAATACTGCAATTCCCTTTTTTTCCATTATTGTGCATCTTCGAATGTCTTTTGTATTTGAATGAGGAAAAATACATTTCAGTGGCATCTTTGAACATTTAATCTACAATGATTTATAAATCCATCATTAAACAACACTGCATCTACTCAGTAAGTTCAATCTAACATTCTAGAACATACTGTCTATGAAAGGTGCTTGATTTCAGTTCACATCTGTGATTTTATGTCAACATCTGCAGTTGTGTGAATCCTCAATGGCTTACACAAATATATTAATGCACTTTTGGACATCAGAGACCAAAAAAATGCTGTCTGACAAACAATTTTAACACGCATGGCTACCTCTCACCTCAAGACAAAAAAATCCTTTTGTCCAATTCCAACAACTCAATTAGCTCAATTAGATTCACAAGCACTGGCACCACATTGTTTAGTAAAAGCAATCTAATACTATTTACTTAGCAAAAATTATACACTTGGGGTGCATCTAGGAGAACAGTCCTTTCCTCTCTTCACCCACACAGAAGAAAAATAATAAAAATTAGATATCTATTCAGATTCATCCAGCGCTTGCAGCTTTCTTAAATAATCCTGTCACCAATTATAAAAGTGCACTCTCTCTTGCCGAAATACTTAAAGTCCTATTATTCACAGTCCCACATCCACATGTTAAACTAATGATGTATTAGTTGTTGAATATGAAAAACAAACTATTGAGAACAAGGACACTGTAAGTACTATGACTTTTGTTGGCACAAGGAACACTCAATTATTACAGCTCAATGCATACTGTCGGATGTCTGACTTTACCAGCTGCGAGCTAGATAATGTAAGGATGCTAAAAATGGCTGCAGAATATGGCAAATACATGGCAAAAACTGCTATCTGCAAACAGAGGGCCCAGCTCAAGGAGATTTTTATATTTCATGCACATTGCTTATTGGTGTAGAAAGACACTCAGCTCTGGTGCAGGAAGGCCACAATCTGTAACATCTATCTTTAAACTGAAAACAGTTGTTCTGAGATAGTGATGAGATATTAAATTGGTTCAATCAAGGTCTTGATGAGCTCAATCACGCAGCTGACTACTTGGAAGAAACACCTGCAGATGCTGCTACCCTTCAGGACCACGTTAAGTAACCTTTCTGACGTACATCGCCGTGCCAAACAGAATTGTCTAATCAAGTTGATTAAGACAGAAATGTATTCAATTAAAAACAAACGGCTGAGAGATAAGTAGTATTGGACACACTGACACCTAGGAACCTCACCTATTGTGTTTGTAGGACATTGCCATCTGTAATCTTTTTTTCACCTTTCAATTAGCATTTATGTTCCTTCAATGTGAATTAAACCCTTTGGGAACCAGTGAAATTATTTCAAATGCAATATTGAGCAGAGGTGGCATGGACCAGTTCTGCGGGAGAAAAAATCACCTCCCCATCTGACCTCCTGAGGAAAAAGAAACCTGAATGTTTTAAGCACCATGCCTCGTCACTGCTACACAAAGTTTGGCCGTCAATCTAAAAATAATAATGCAAATAAATTTAAAAAGTGCATCGCTTTAAAGCAGTTCTTATTTACAGGAGCATGTGCTAAATCTGTCAACTGAGTTACAGGTCAATCTGACACAAGACATAATTATGTGTTGTTTAAAAAATTAATTTTTAAGCCAAAATTACAATAGTACATACATTACACAACTTTTTAAGATATGATCAAAGTTACATACATTTGTATCCAGTAAAACTAACCTGTCCTTGTATCTCTGTATTGTTAAGAAATTCACCACTCAGCTTTACAATTAATAACTGACAGTAAATACTTTATCGCACACTGTAGATACAATAAATATGTGTCCCACTAGAAAGCATGAAAGTTCTGTGTGATTACCTTTGTGTAGGAAACTTTATGAATATTTCAATAACCCAGCTACTTAACTGCCACCTCGATCAACCTTCACTGATCAAGACATTCATATCAGAAAGTCTGCAAGGAACTTATTTTCCAGGGGCTACATCCAATCATCATGTGGAAGTTTTAGTTAATCGTGACAGTTTTTTTTTTTCTTCTTTAATACATTTTTAATGTATACATTTTTAATGTACACTGAATTAATCGTATGTAAACACAGTATTCCATATTTTATATCCTGATTCATCAAAATTTATATTGTAAAAATATATACAATGTTTTTAATCATGAACAGAGCCCTTACGTTTTTGTTTGATTATAGCTACCTGGTTTAAAATTGAACACACTCGAAATTAGCCTAACTGTACATACATTCCTATCCCACATATGAAATAACCTTTCTAAGAAGTTACCATTGATATCAACGCTAATACTGTTATAAGGCATTACCACAATTACCAAACATACTTAAAAGTCTTCTTCAGTGATTTCCAATCCTGGCATCGCATCACCTACATTATGGCTACATTGTGTCTAATTAAGATTAAAAATTATGTTGTATTATTTATAGGTTTTTCAAGATAGTCCCCCCATTTCTTTATATGTTATTTTCTGTAATAACAGGTATATGCTTCTATTCAGAGATGTGGCTTTTTACCTGCAGATTGGTTATTGATTTACCTTTTTTGTTTATTGTTCTCTCCCAGTTATTTCTACAATGGGCCGTCAATTTTCTTGTTACTGATTATTTAATTAGGGACAAATCTGATTAGGTACAATGTAATTATTTTTGTTTGTAAAAAGTCTGTAAACATCAAATGTTTTTGGTCGCTGTCAAAACATCTAAAAAACTGAGCAAAATGTTAATTAACACAAAAGAACCTAATTAGCCAAAACATTAACAACCATTTACTAAATGCGTAGGATAAGTCTATGACATACCTATATATAATATCTACATCCTTACTAGAAACTATGTGGATACATTTCCTACATTTTAAAATTTGTTTTCCTTTACAGTATATCATAGCATTACAGGGTGTTTGAAAAGGACTGAATCCTACAGCACATTCTGGGTGGTAGCACAACCTCATAGTGCCATGCATTTACAGTATATGACGTTTTTTGTTAGCAGAGTGGTAGTAAACAATGAAGAACATATGTATACATACTGTGGATTTTTCAAAGCTGAAAATTACAATACACGTAAGTATATCACATCACATCGGCCTCAAGCTGTTTCACATGTTTGTGCTTCTAAAACCTCTCCTGAATTACCTTCATATGTTTACCACTAAATCTGCTTTTGTACTTTTGTGCAAGTAGGACAATAACTTTATTTAAGGGTATTTTACAGGGACGTTTTTCTAACAGTTGCCAGTCTGTTTAGGTTTTTAAACAGTACGAAGCATCTGTTTTCATCTAAATGAACTGAAACAGCAAGAGCGGGAATAGCCCTGTCTGTAGTGTGGAAATACAGCATTACTCAGAACTGGATGAGAAATAAGGTAGCTGACACTTTTCTACTATGACACAATTCAATTCCCACTTTGTAGCTTTGCCTTAATTTTGATTTTACTATTTATTTTTCAGTTTTTTCTTCTTCACATGTTCAGTTAATTTAACAGAAAAATAAACTGTGTTAAAATAAATACTCAAGTTTTGAGGTACACTATAGAGCCACATGACTGAATAGCCAGAATAGCCACAAAGCAGCTCTCTCTTTAGTGCAATCATTTTAGATAGATATTACTGGTTTCAACATATTGTATTTGACTTGTATAATTCATAAATTAGGGTTTTCTTCAGTTTTCTTTACAGTTTCAATTGTTGAGTCGTCAAATCCTAGTTATAGGTAAGACTCTAGAACAGTACATTTATGCAATAATATGCAAAACATTCATTTGCTCCAAATCACTGACATTAAACACATTTCAATAATTCCATGAACATCCGTCAGTTCTTTACCTATTGCTTTCATTTTGGCTTAGTCAGTTGGCTTATATGCAGAGCATTGTGGAAACTCCAATACACTGCTAAGCACCAACATTTCCTTCCTTTCAGACAAAAAACATACTACAACTACATCAGTGTAGTGTGTTTTGTAAACATAGTACAAATAAACATAAGCACGTTATGTGATTAAAAAAAAAAAATTACAAGTGATAAAACTAGAGTAAATGACGTGTTTTGTTACCACATTCAACTTTCTGATTGGTGAGGCCAGTCCTGCAGTGGGCTTAGACTCCACAGTCAGCTGTCCTCTCCATAGCTTTCCTGGACAGGATGAGATACGTGGAGAAAGACGCCACTGCTATGTGGAAGACCAGCTGCCAAACGTTCCGCAGGCCGAAGAGAAAGATGTTGCATAGAATAATGAGGGTCAGTAGGGTGAAGGACTTCAGCTTCTTTAACGATGAGTAGAACACGTACATGTAGCACTGTGAACATAGAGATATCATTATTATTATTATTATTATTAATATATAACTGTGACTTTTCTGAGAGCTTAATCATGACAGCAAACGCAGTGACTGCTAGCAAATGGTTTTATGATTTCCCAAAAGTGGCATTTAAGATGGGTTAAATATTATATTATAGTAAACATTATTAAATAATAATAAAAACATATCACTTATTGCCACTTAACACTGTGGAAAATAAACATTTAGGTTTGCATTCCTACCATTGCTCATTTCATAAAGATAAACAGTGTGCAGCAACTTTGTGACAGACTGGCGATTGAGAAAGCCAAATCATAGTTTTAATTTAGTAGCCTTAATTTAGTCTTAATTTAACTTTACCTAATTCCTCTCTGCCCTACTATACAATTTCAGTGGTATTTCAGTTCCAGAAGAAAACAACAAGTGGGTGTCTCATTATTTTCTTTTTAACCACGCATTCAAGGCCCAGATTCCATCCAAGGGCACTGCACTATGTCTACAACTACATAATGAATAAGACTTAGATGTGTACCTTTGCAGCATGCTGTGAAAAAAAAAACATCCTTTGTTGTAAAGTAAAATGCTGAAATGTAAAAATGGTCTGAACTATGTGACAGTATGAAAGTAAAGACAAAAAAATCCAGCCTTTAATTAGCCTAATACATGTATAATGATTACCTGTATAAAAATGAATTCCTGATATAATTGAAAATTGCAAGATAACACACGATTGGCTCCATAGCTAAATAATAACAGAAAGGTAGAGTAATAACCTTTGGTACAGAGCCTGCTAGCCACCTGCTTGCAATCTAGCAGGCTAGATGCCCATACTCAAGCAATCTGCCTTAATATTTGCCAACTAGTTAGTTAGGACGTTACTTAGTGACGTTGCTAGCCTGGGTGGTTAACCAACAGATCTAAATATCATTAAACTCCATTTCTGACTAGATATGCCAAGCTGGACCTTGTTATGTTAAAACAACAATGCCATTCAGACTTTCAAATCCAGTTACTAAACAAGGTGAATGTGTTCATTAACATTAACATTTTTTCTTTTCAGTGTTGTGTGTTTGTACTAGATTTTTTCTTCAGTGCTGTGTGTTTGTACTTAGCCAGTATATATTATGCTGTTAGTTAGCAAAGTCCTCTAACAGTGAGGCTACTTGGTCACATTCATTTTTCCTCACTCCTTTTTTGTGATTTATGTATAATGAATGAAAAACTGACATCTACCAACATGGCCATTAGTTTTGCTTTGAATTTAAGTAAGGTTACACTAGTGTCATCCACATTTAAAACAGTTGCACAGTAAAATCCTTTTATATCAGGGAATTCTTTCTGATATTGAGTCCATCTGAGCCTCTCATCCTTTAGATGCAATACAACCCAGGTGCTTCCTGTTGCTCAAGAGGAGTATAACCTGTGTGTTACAGCCTGAGCTTTAAATACCAGGGCTTGCCATCATCAAGCATCTCAGAGAATGAAATAAGTGCTTGAAAACTGACTGATGTCAGAGTGTTCCTACTCGTATTCCTAAGAGTAGAAGCTTTCTTCAAAATTCTTTACGCTCAGGTATTTAGGAGACCTAGCGACCCGTCCTAAGTCAGGAGTTGTCTAAAGGTGGCTACATGCATACATGTGACAACGCTGAGCTGTTACAAAGATACATCCGTCAGACAAGGAGGATATCGTATATGTCATCGACCTCGTCAGAGGTACTCTGTCTGTAATTGACATCACCACTTACCTCTTAATTTAGGCCTAAACTTTACTTTTTGGTAACAGGGAAAGTTTTCATTGGAAAACAATTTACTCTTGATACGAATGTCACCTACTCTGTGACAATAAGGTGTAATGGTCTTGGTGTAATACATGATAGCCAACTGTCTCTTCTCAGGTTGCAGCCGTGAGTCAGGCGAGCAGATTCTTTTTGTACAACGTCCAAATGATCCTACCTCACTATGTATTCTACGCAGCTCCTAGTTCAGGCTCTGGTCCTCATGCCTTTATTACTGTTACTCCTTCTTTGCCCGTCTTCCTGCCTGTGCTTATTTGCTGGCATTCATTCACATTTATGAGATGTTTGATCATGTTCACAAATTGCAGTGCTACAACAATGCTACTGTTTCAATAATTGCATTTACTGGGCATTTTCTCAACATATTGGACACTCTATGAAAAAAGTCATCAGTACCTTTTGTTTTCCGCACCTCACATGTTGTAAAAATCAGCTGAGATCAGCTAGAAGGAAAAGGTCTTATTCCCATCTGAGTAGGAGTAGCAGACTTCATAAATATTTCCAATTGCCTACTGTGAGATAGAACCTTTTTACTCCTAAATGCTTTTAGCAGGAGTAATTCTCAGGCGCTTGATAGATACGGGCCCAGAGCTTCGAGCAGAAGAACAAAATTAATCGTTAGTTTCTGTTGCTCTTGACACCCAATGTTTAATATGCTTAGTTTAAACATTCTACCTGTTCATAAAGTATAAAGCCAAGACATAAAGAAACTTTTCATGCTGTAAAAAACACAGTAAGTAATCCATTCCTCAACTACAATGAATTCTAAAACGACTTGTGCTAACATTATACAAAAATGCTCAAATTAGATTAAAAGTCTGTTACAGTATGGAAATATAAAAGAGCAAAAAAAAACATTCTTTACCTGAAAGAGACAGCAGATAAATGCCAAAAGAAATGCAATGACATTCCATATTCCCTCATAATCATCCTGTTTGAAAGAAAAAAAAAGAAAATAATTTTCTGTGTAAAATTTATGTTTTTACTTGGGGATGCAAGGAGTAAGAATAGAATTTGCAGAAACTTGCGATGCCAATCCTACAGTATCTGTAATTTGTCTAATCATATATTCAAACAACAGACAAAGATTTTTTTTCATTACTCTCCTAATTATGAACACTGTATGAATTCTTACCAATAAAAAGTGTCAAAATACTTGCATCCAATCCAGATCAGCAGCAACAGAGTCAGTAGATTTTAAATCTTACTTGTGTGCTAGTATAATGGTTTGCGGTCCAGGGAGTTAGAATACGCCAAAAAATGCAAAATATTTAGCATTGCAAATTAAAAAAACAAAACAAAACAGCACCCCCATGCTCCCCACTTTCTCTTAAGGGCCTTCTCAACTAGTCTATAGAAGCATAGTGGTTTTGCATGGAAATGTGGAAAGAGCTGGCCAAATCACAGTCTTAAATATACAGTAGTTTATGGAAAAACAGCTGCCCCCCTGGATTGCTGACCTGGAAAGAGTACTCAATGAGATGCACCCCGCGAATGAGGTTAAGAGCTGCACACATGATGTTGAGGACCAGAGAGAGGACTCCAGGAGCTGTCACCGGCTCTAGTCTCTGACTCTGGCCTTCAGAACCATCAGAGAGAACACAAATGCAAAGCTGTGTTACTAAAAGTTTATATAATCCTTCTCATAATCTTCTTCGTGAATCAAAAACTTGTACTTGTGAGCTGAACACTCAAAGAAAGGAGAGTAAATTCCTTTTCACACTTAAAGCGTTTTTTTTTTAACTTTACTGAGACATTTGCATATATCTAGTAACTTAAAAGCTCTCCTAATACAAATAGAAACAAACAGAAATACCAACTTAATAAAGGTAAACAGTCACTGTGAGATTGTTTCTCATATAAAAAATCTTCAGACTGATCATCAATTTCTGTATGTTTCTTATCCTTAAAAATGTAAACAAATGATCATGCAAAACCTCACCCGATCCTGGCGCTGACTCTACATGCCCGTTGGCCGCCCCGTTGCTCAGCTCCATGTCCTCCAGGTTGAGGACTGTTGGAGGTCTCGTCCTCAGGTCCTCCTGCACTTCGGCTAAACTGCTGCCCAGAGCGGGCCCGCCACTCTGGCAGTAGTGCTGCTTCACCTTCTGAATGATGCTGTCTGAGTATGAGTGAAAAAAGCACAGTGAACAGGAACATTGTTAGGAATACGTTTTAGCTTGAGACCTCTGGGTGTCAGTGATTCATTCTCTATGATTACTTTTATTTTACTTATTCCTTATATTTTTTACTTACTTACTTTACTTTTATTACTTTACTTTTATTTAATTTATTTACTTTTATTTTTACTACTATAATTACTTTTATCACTTTCATTGTTACTAAAATATTTTCATGCCTATGTGACTTTAATTTTGACTTTGAGTGATGGTAAAAAGATGGTAAAAAAATTAAAGTTTATTATTTCCAGGGGTAACAGTAGGAGTAATAGTACTTGTAGTATTATGGTATCAGCAGAGGAGGACACACATTTTACACACATAATTTTCTACATTACTATACAAGTGGGTGCAAACTGCTGAGCTGCTGTCTCTGTTTTCTGTCCAAACTTATGGTTATCTATGTACTACTCAACTGTAGCCAGTCGACAATCAGTCAGACAATCAAACAAATTATTCAAATGAACCTAAAAGGGTAACCTCAATATTCCATGACATAAAAGTTGGAGTGCACATCTAAAATGTTATTTAAAACAGATATTAATTAACGGATTGTATCATTTTATTTTCTGTCACTTTTTAAAATATTCTGCAAATCCTGTTATTCAGATAAAACAGGTATTTGCTCAGTTTCTTAAAACACTTTCAACAGATGTATAACCATGAATTACACAATAAGCACAAAGGACATAATAGTTCATATTTTGTATTTTGTGATTTCAGTGATGCTCTGCACCATCTGCTATAATTCTCTTGTTAACCCCTCAGTGTGGCCTTGTAGGTCTCCAGGAGGGCTGTATATCTTTAAATAGGGGACATTCTCAGTTCACCTTGTTGCCTCTGAGTGCTTCTGTTCCTGGGGAGCAAATTCCAGCCGATGATTACTGTTAACAAGTATCTTAAGATCTGAGTCAAACTGCAGCATAAGCACTTATTTATCTATAGACGAGGTCTTTTGGCCAAGGAAGTCTAAGCGCCTTACTTTGAATTAAGATCAGACCGATTCAAAATTTCAATTAGTATCCTTTATTGCCTTTGAAGACCTAAATCTGGATATTTTTTTGTAAAATGTTCTGTTCTTTTCATGCTAATCCAAGGGCAGGGCTAGAGATTGTTTGATATAAGGCGTCACACTATGTTCTCCTCTGTTCTAATTCCTCTAACTCTTAACAAAGCTCTATAAACTTTAAAATCTAAGAGCTCACAACTATAAAGAAGGAGGCATGTAAAGATTTTTTCCCCCCTCTAAGATATGTACTGTATCAGAACCGAAATACTCGTCGCTTTTGATGGCCTCATGTTTGCTCACCAAATTCCAAAAATGGATATGGCCTGGATGCCAAAGAGACTGTGGTGCTGTCAAAGCATGCTGTGAACTCCCATCTGAGATCTTCCAGGAAACAGAAGGCCATGGCGGTGGGGAGTCTACAGGAGCAAACGGCCATATAGGAGACACCATCTGAGGAGATAAAACTAAAAAAAGAACGCTTCGTCAACAAATGACTAAGGGCTTACATATGTTTGCTCATTTTTTTTTTGCTTATTTTTGGTAGGCTTTTTCAGGCCCCTCACAGCAATTTGCTTTGGTCTTGTTTTAATTTTTCCCTTTTCCCAGCTCAAGTATTAACTACTGATTTTAAACAAATTCAGTTCTGAAAAAGTCTGGTGAGCAGTCATCATTTTCCACTGCAAACAATGGATTATGTTTTTAACTGTCATCTGCCTTTAAATATCAGGATTTAAAAACTTTTTAGAAAAAAAAAAATGTTACAGATCACCCATATGTTTGAAGGATTCCTAATACTTAGGGGCATGAATTGACATGACATTGACATTTGTTAGCTCTTCTACTCTTCTCTGCCAGTGAAAGCAATTATGACTGAAATATTCACTACACGCTATTACACTACACGCAAAAATGTAAAAATGTTGCTTACTATATGTTAAGCTCGCGGCCCTTGACTGTCCCTCTCTCTGGGAAAAGGGCGAGGGCCTTAGATATGCTCTTCAGCTGCTGTTTGCGCTCCTGCAGCTCTTTGTTGTGTTCGAAATCTGTGGAGGCAGAGAGAGGGAGTCCATCCCTGACCCGAGCTACAAAGGCGAACAGGATCAGTGACATGATATGCAGAGGCCCTGGGGAAGATGCAGCCTGCAGGGGTAATAAACACAAGCTGTCAGCATCCCCCCTCAACACGACAGAATCAAAGTGGATTTGAATATGCCGCATCACTGAAAAGCAGCAGTTACCCAGGAACCCAAGTGCATCGGTCATTCATGTATTCATGTCTGTTCAGTATCAAAATATCTGGAACAGCAAACACATGATCGGTTGTCTTAACTGTTTTCACCACAAGTTTCAGTCTCTTTTCTAAAAATGCATTATTTTCAGGGACTAGAATTAATTTCCCCTTACCCATGCTAAATTAAAAAAAATTATAAATTACTATACATATATATAATATCTATCTATATAATCACATAAAGCTATAAATAGTTCTAGTATGATATTCAGCTCATTCTGTTGAGTGTGTACAACATACAGAAGAGAGGGATCCCTTATGAACACACACTCACAGATCATATGACAAAAATCAGGATACTTCCACACTTCTCTGACAGAGATAGCAACTGATTTCAATGGAGTGGCGTTAACCTGTTGGCATATGGCATGGTTTACATGGGATTATACGATGTAAAGCCACACCAACACGTCAGCCTGTTCATCAGTGAAGTAACGCTGTCACTTAAAAAGGCAGAGGACTGCCCAACATTCTCAGTACCTGAATTAGTTGATGAGGCCTTGAATATATATATATATATTATCATTATTATACGTTATAATAATGATAATGACAAAGACAATTTACAACAATTATGTGAGTAAAGATCTAATGTTTTATGTAAGGACTATATAACGTTACGTCAAATTAATTTGTTGCTCGTAATATAATTTGCCATACAGCAGAGATCCCACCAATCAAACACACGTAGCTACCCAGCAAATGAACAATAAATCTCACACTTTACTTCACTTATAGCTAGACACCTAATGGAGTACTTCTACTGATTTAATACCAGTCGAGCTAACGGTCTAGCTGTGTGTCACGTCAAAGAAAATAATAATAAAACGTGTATAGTGTTACTTCTAGAAACAGCTAGTTAACTAATGTTAGTGTTGTTAAACGACTGCTTACAGGGAGACAGCTACTGTTGGATAACTCATTGGCCACCTAGCTAGACTGCAATAATGTAAATAAACAATCTAACTAGACAGTCTAACTGGACAGCTAACTAACGTAGCTAGCTAAATGAGAGCAAACATCTTTGTCTACAAAGCACACTGAAACATTAGCATGCTATCCCTGCTTTGCAGCTAGATAGAGTACCTTGTTACATATAATAGATGCGGGACAGAAAGATTTTTGGTTTGGGTTTAACCAACCAACGTTATTTACACAAAACACCTGACCAGCCAGCTAACAAGCTAGCTAGCTTACTTCTCATTGCAACAGTGCAATTGTTTCCTTACCTCATCACTCTGAGATTCATTGTGTTTAAGGAGTATAAAGGAGTGTAAAATATAAACTATGAAATATGTGTAAACCTAGCTAAGAATGCAAGGTTTTCAGTTAACCAGCAGCTACGTAACGCGCTGACGATGTTGAAAACTTAGCTAGTGGCTAACCACTTAGCTAGTTATTGCGCCATACTTTGACAGCTCGGTAGCTTGGTTCTGACAGTTCATACTGCTATGAACTATGGGAAAAAAACAGACTGACGTCATGCTTCTTCCGCCAACGATTCTTAAAGAGACAGCTCCGTTTCGAAGCGTATTAGATACTTAATTCTTTACTGCTCTCTGTTTCTTTCTTTCTTTTTTTCCGAACACAAAACTGCGCTTAACTAGCTGGCTACTTCATCTCGACTTGCCATCAGTTCATGTAACTCATGTAAAAACCAGTGCGGTCGTACTTAAATAATCCATACAGCAAAATGTTCAAAGTTATATATTTTAGATCACTGTTTTTTAATACGTGAGGTGTCATCGACGTTTCTTTTTTCGTACTCCAAAAATTTTCATGACTGAATGAAAACAAGTCCTTGAAAATAAGGAAGCTGAAATGCAATGTAATGTAGTTATTGGCATAATGGATTTTAATAATAATGCTAATGGCTAGGTGGCTATATTTGAAAATATTGCAAAAGCACTGTTTTCAAAACAATTTATTGTAGAGTAAAACATTATAGAAAGAGGGAATGTCCAATATAGGGTGAACTATTTCAAATATACTATGTAAACATTCCGCAGCGTAAAGGAATGTGACTATTGAGAGGCGACATGCTTGATGTTTGCATGTAAAGAATATTCCGGGTAAACACGGGGACACTTATCTGTACCTGATTTTCACATAGCAATTATAATTCCCTTTCGGCATAAGCAAATTCACAGGAAAATGTTGCTACGTTATTCAAAGGATTTTATTGTAAAAATAGACTGTAAAGAGGAAAATCCGCTAGAGGGCGAGCTCTTTCAATTGTGTTAATCCCAATATTCCACAGTAAAAAGGAAATTTCTCCAGCAAGTGGACTTCGTCTGCAATAACAGTGTTCACTTATTTATGTACATACACGCGTAGCTACATTTTTTATTTTGTAATTCAGTCATTCAATCATTAGATATATCAGCAGGTAATATCATAACACATTTTAAATTTCACAACATCTACATTTCCCATATGCAGAGTCAGTTACATTTCAGTTCTGTTGGAAAGACAGGCATGCCATTTGCCAAATTACAGGTTGACAGGGCATACCCCATACCTGTACAGCACTGAGACCCTTTTTGGAATATGTATAATAAGTGCTCATATTTTTGTTAACCAGCTGTGATGAATTCTCCTTCTACACCTTGCTATTCAGTTTGGTGATTTTTTTTCACATACTTGTATATTGAAATTTTAGAACGGTTGTTGCATGTTTTCCCATACCTTAATCTACCAATATCCATTATTAATATGTGCTACAGGAAGCATTTGTGGTGCATAGGGAAGAAATAATGTTTGTTCTGAATAGGCTTTCCTTATTTTTTTTCATCTTGTCTGCCACTTTGGATGTAAAATTCATGCCTCATCAAAAACCCATAACATCTGGCATAGAAATAAAGGCTTATGCCAATATTGTACCCCAACTGTACAATTCTTTGAATTTGAATTCACTAGGTTAATATATTTAATTTACGCCATCATGGATTTAACATTTACATTTGCATTTATTCATTTGGCAGACGCTTTTACCCAAAGCGACTTACAAGTGAGGCAGAGTTCAACACAAGTGAAAGCCATACACGTACAATATTAGCCTTACAATATTAGAAGTGCTGCATGACCAAGTTTCAATACGTAGCCAGACAAGGTACAAGCTAGCTAGTAGACACACAAGTGCATTAAGCGATTAAGTGCATTAAGTTTTGCTTTAAAAGGAAAACAGACTTTAGGACATAAACAATGCTGCTAGAGATATGAGTACATTAAACCATTAAATCTTTTTTGTTGTAAAGGAAAACAAAATTTATAAGAAATTGCTTCAGGTGGTAGTGATTCTGGTGATCGGGTTAGTAGCCTACGAAAGAACTGTGTCTTCAGATGTTTCTTAAAAATAGTGAGGGATTCGACAGAACGGATGAAGTATGGAAGGTTGTTCCACCATCGGTTGACAACTGCAGAGAAAGCTCTGGATAGCGATTTTGTGCAACGATGTGGCCACCAGATACCATTAGGCAGCAGAATATAGTATTTTGAAGTGAACATACACTTGTAGTAGAGCATTGATGTACGTAGGTGCAGCTTTGTTGGCTGTTCTGAACGTAAGCAACAATTAAGGCCTTGTGCCTGATGCAGGTATCTAGAGGGAGTCAGTGGAGCAAGACCAAGACGGAGCCTCCATGTTAAAAAAATGACCTCACGCTGCTCAGAAAGCAGACAAAAGCTTAGCAGCACACAGCTAGCATGCTCCCAGGGTGAGAAACCTAGCTAGGTGTCGATCGAAACCATTAGGCCCTCTGTTTGAGGAAGAAACTTTATTCGCTGTCAGGTATCCTTGTCTAAGTGTACAAACTGAAAAATTACACCCTCTGTTCAGTTCCAATGTGGCAACTAGGTGATGCTGGCTACTTTTTGTTCCCATCACCTTCACTGCTGACGGAGCCGCGATATTTAAAAATAACCTCGCATCGCTCAGGAAGTACACAAAAGCATCACATTGCTGCAGCTAGCATGCCCCCAGGGTGAGAAACTTAGCTTGGCGTCGATCTAAACCATTAGGCCCTCTGTTTGAGTCCGAAAGCACGAGCTTGGCCATCGTTGGCTTTATTTTATATCCCATCGCCGTCTCTGCCGAAGCCGCGATATTTATTTTGAATGCGCAAAGACACACTAAAGTTTAAGAAAACCTTATTCGCTGGATCCTCATGTAAGTGTAGGCCTACACACAGAAACATTACGCCATTTGTTCAAGTGGCAACTAAGCGATTGCTGGCTACTTTTTGTGCCCATCGCCGTCACGTGAACCCTTTTAGGTTGCTTAAAAACCAGACATGCAGCCGCATTTTGTACCAACTGCAGAGGCTTAATGGTGCACACAGGAAGGCCAGTCAAGAGAGTTTTGCAGTGGTCCAGTCTTGAGATGACAAGAGCTCGGACAAGGAGCTGTACAGTCTACTCAGATAGGTAGAGCCTGATTTTGTACAGCACAAATCTGCATCATCTGGCTGTCACAATGTAGTCCTTAAAGTTTATCTGGTCATAAAACTAGTGATGGGTGGACAAAGCCTTGTCAGGCTTTTGAAGCTTGATTGAAGAAGCCTGATTGTGCCGAAAAAAGATCCGAAGCTTCGAACGAAGCATCAAAGACAGACACAGTGACATCTGGTGGTTTGCAGAAATTACAGCAGCCATGAGCTCGACACTCCGGAGGAAGACTGCACACAACACCTGGTTGATTCCAGTTTCAGAACGTTATGTACCGTGAAAGCCTAAGAACGCGATGTGTCTTCAGTCTGATCTTCGATCACTCATTAAAGTCCTGCAAGAAATGTATGTTGCTACCTGTCTCTACTTGCTACAATAAAATTATGATTAAATGCGTTATCCTTGAATTATAGCTGCCATGACAGCATACAGCATAGCTACCATCGATACTTGTGATGACCGAGGCTTCATGCCTATCGACTCAGGTTGGGCATGTGTCCGCCTAAGTGATTTGACCTAGGCTAAAGAAACAAATTAAATATTAAAAATATTTTTAAACATATAATTGCGGCTACAATGTCTGAACATTACAATTAATGGATAACAGGTCGAAATGTTCCTACACTCGCGATCGACGCTTTCCACTTGTCATCTTCATATTTTACATATCAATTTATCTCGGCTCACTATGAAACACCGAAAACCTGCCGGTTCTCTCTCCATTGTTTTTATAATTAATGGGTATGGGATAGCGCCAAAACTTCGAATCGTTCAGTGACATACGAAGCTTCGGACGTCATCAAGTCACGTGGAAATGGCAATTTGATACAAACTTCAACACACTGTTTCGAACAAGCACGCTTTGCGAAAGTGCAGCATGCTTCGGTGCCTCGGTGTCGAACGTCCCATCACTACATAAAACACTACCCCCAGGTTCCTTGCAGACCTAAATGAAGTTAGTGTTGTTGAGCCAAGCTGTACGGAGATGTCGTGCTAAATGGACAGGCTGTCTGGGATGATGAGGAGCTCCGTCTTAGACAGGTTGAGTTTAAGGTGGTGTTCCTGCATCCAATCTGAGATGTCCGAGAGGCAGGGGGAGATTCGTGCTGAGACTGTGGGGAAATCAGGATGGAATGAGACAATTTTCAAAAAATCTCACCTTGATTGTTTGACATATTGATATAGGACTTTCACTAATTTCCACATTGAGCAAAATGGTTGCTGTGAGCTAATCAGTTTACGGCACAACTAACATGTAAATTGGATCTAAAGTGATGACAATTAGGCCTATCACCATAAAATCAGAAACACTTGTACTTTACTCCATGTAAATGCCTCCAACGTTCATACTGGAATGTTACAGAACACAGCCTTCAGGAACCATAAAATGTGACCCATTTTGTTCGTCAATTACATGCAACTCTTAAACGGCATCATCTCACAGATTACTTTATGTACTGTATTTATGTGCAACTTAATTCCAGTTCTTCAGAAGCTCCTCTTTAAAAGATATTACTCATCATACTCATGACTAGACATGGCTATTTGTAGTCATTTTGTTCTTGGATATTGCTGCTTGCATCTCTGTTTTCTTTTCTGTCTCTCACCGGATTTATCCCTGTGCTAGAAAAAGAATAACTGTAAGAATGAGCATAGTGGAAAATACTATACTTCTGTATATGCATTTATTTGATAAAGCAAATATTTACTCTTGATGTATATCTTGATGTGTTAATCTTTATCAAGATAAAATAATCCCTACACCATATCTTACCCACTCTCACGTGATGAAAATACCTGTCAAAGTTGATGAATTTAAGGTGCAGTAATTTGTGTGATTACCATTTACTGTACTCATCTTGCATGCAATTTAACTTTAAATGGTGCAGTACAATCAAATCAAAGTACTTTAAAAATACAGCCGTGCTGCAATTAGTGACAATACTCAATCATTTCCAATGGTTTAAGCATCAGTCAAGCAGTTGATTTTTGTATGTGGCACAAAAACATATCATTATATTAGCATTCTAAAAATGTATAACTGTGTAAATTATAGTTCTGTGCTAATTCCTATGGCAAAGAATCTCTCAAGCAGCAGTCTGAATAACTTTAAAATTTGACTTCTACTTCACTTGGTATTACTGCATGCCTATGGCAAACATATATGTAATCAAATAGATTTAGTTCTATAACGAGTATGCTTCACATTTTGAATAAGTAGGTTAAATCATATTTTGTAACCATAGTTTGATTAGTTATAAATAAGATCTTGTAAACATCCACTCATCCACCCAAACTCATCCACTCCAATTTATCATTCTCAGATTTTCCTTGTGAATTTGTTTGAACAACTTCATGACACAGCACTCATTTCAACCGTTTTGGTTGAAGTGTTTGGTTGGGTTTACCAAGCATTTACTTGCATGAACAAGGATAGTAAAGGCCATTAATTTGTATATTTATATGTCCATATAAACATTTTTCATGAGCTTCATTACATCATAAGGTTTTACTTATTGACTAGATCTAAGAAACGTAACACTTTAGTTTAAGTTCCATTTAAAAATGGGTGTTATAAAAGAAATGTAACATAAAACACTGATGCATTTAAAGAAAACTGCCTTAGCTGTGTATTAAGGTCAATCTTAAGCATTTATTATTACAAAGCCCCGGGGCCAAGCGTGGCCTGTCATAAATTTCCTGTAGCCCTTTGATAAACGAGGAAAAAAGTATCTGGTCTATGCATCAAAATTGCAGCTCTGAAGTCCAGAAAACATTATTCTGTATTTCCAGAACAATCGCATATTTTTTCTCTTGTTAATATGCAATGTAATTCCTGTTACTTTGATTTCCTAATTGTTAGTGGGTAGCAGTGTGGTTTAGCGGTAAGGAGCAGGGCTTTTAACCACAAGGTTGCAGGTTCAATTCCTCATTTGAGCACTGTTGCTGTACCCTTGGGCAAGGTACTTAACCCACAATTGCCTCAGTAAATAACCAGCTGTATAAATGGGTAACCTATAAAAACTGCAACCTTTGTAAGTCACTCTGGGTAAAAGTGTCTGCTAAATGCTAATAAGATAAGGTAAAGTGAAAGCAAAACAAGACAAGCATAGAAACTGCATTCATTTAGACATGTTACATCACATGGATCAAGGTCATGTGATGCAATACATCATACCTTCTTTTTGCTTTTCCAAACTGTTGCATTACCTTGATAATGAATATGGGGAGCTTGTATTTAATATTTGGACTTTTTCCTCAGTATTTTGTTGTTATTAACTGTAGAAAGGCCAGCAGTAGGTACTTACTGGCTAGCTCATTCAACAGAATGGATGCCTTTAGAGGTAGCTAACTGGCTAAATCTGGTTTTGATGACTACCTTGATCTTGTGTTCAAGTTTGAGCATATCAGCAGTGAGAAATAAATGGAGATATGTTTTTTATCAAAATAAAGTGATGTTCTCACATATTTCCTATTTTCAATTTTTAAAGTGGATCTGTTTTTCATATGCAATAATGGTTAATCCTCAACATTTTTATTTTAAACTGAAAATAATGGGCCATATATGACATATCTTTGAAATAAACATTTCCAAGTGTCATTTGTTCATGCCTCTTCAGTGGCTCAGCTTCCCTCTCTTAATGAAAGATGACTTATAGGGCAAGCCAGCATAAATGCATGGACGACTTCACAAGCACTGAAAACTATTTAAAGTGATTTAGTAGTTGGAGTCTTTTAGCTACGTGGATATTTGGGTAGTATTCCTAAATACTCTGATTGTGCTTTAAAAGATACAGCATTTTTAATATCACTCCGGAATAGAATTTTTTTTTAATTGTTGCTATAATTCTGATGCTCATAAAGGTTACCCTATAACGGGAAAGCAGGCCCAAAATTTATACCATAAACACCTAATTAATGCTGTCTGGTCGACCCAAAAAGAGCAGCTCTGTCCAGACTAAGAAGTTAACACCCTACACTAACGATCTGTCTGGGCAAACTAGGTCTGTATACCCTCCATTCCAATTCCACATCTGCAGCCCAACTTTAACCTTAAAGCTAGTGCTTTTTAAAAACAGCATCTCCCCGTAGTTAGCTAGCACAGACTTGGCAGGATGGGTGTTGACATCACCTTGAGCGGTAACCGATTAAACCAGTCTCGCTTGTGTTAAATGCAGCCAGCCAATTCTACTTGTGAGCAGAAAGACATAAAAATGATCTCTGTACCATCTCAAAGTACTCTCTTGCCTAGGGTGTGCACTTCAGTATTGTACATACATAGGAATACGTGACCCCCTCCTCACCACACACACGTTTTATCAGTATGAACGCCCCCACAATAGCTTAGGGTCAGACCACAGACCCAGATATTTAAAACTGTTCTAAATACAGAGATGTTCAAACTCCTGTCACCGCTGGCCCACCCTAACCTGAATACTTCGGCCAAACAAACATTTTACAATCCAACTGCATAACCGTTCACCTACACGCAGTCGCTTGAATCACTGTATTCTCTATAGCTAAAGCCTTGCCAGCTTCCAGTCCCAGTACAGAATCCAAGGTGGACGGATTCTACAAATGGACCCTTCGCACATAACAATCACACAAGCTTTCGCTTTAATTTAAGTAATTCCTCCAAGTTCCCGACAACCAACTGGCGGCGGAGAGCGACATCAGATCGTGCGAACACTACGGGCATTCAAACGCAGCTAAGAGGATCGCCTTCGTAAAAAAGGTAGGGTATGTTTTTTACAAGACTCTATAAACTTAAATACAGTTTGGAGGAAATCGTCGAAATTACGGATGAAACCAAATGCACTCGTGCTGCAAGAATAACAGAGATTGAAAGACAACTGTATGAGGAGCAAGCCATCTCACGACGTTTTTCTGTTGTTCGCTTCCTGAAGAGGGTGTAGCTAGCTAGCGCTTCAGCCAGGGCTTGTCGGCTAGCTAACTAAAGCTAGCTAGCAAATTAATTTACTGACATTGCTAGCTAGCAATGCAAGCTAAGCCGAGGTTTTCGTGAGAATTGAACATGAGGTTCTGGAGTGTTTAAACGGATTTACATATTCACCGAAATCAGCCGCAGTGAGAAATCGAGAGCAAGCAAAGTAGGAAGGTAATATTGGATAATTATTATAGCTGTCGCTAGCTAGCTAACGAATCTTAAATATGCAGCTAATCGCAGATGAACTAGCCATCTAGGTGATATCGTTAATGCCTTTTGCCGTGCGACTAACTAGTATTAGCTATCTAACCAAGACTTGCTCAAACGCCATGTGATTGCACACGGTTTAGCTGGCCTCCGGATGCTTTCATTTAGCATGTACTTCCTAGTTACTGTGCAAAGAAATGTTGGTTTTGTCGAGAAAGGCTCTAACTAAATGGTTAACGTTATGGATTAGGGCTTGCATTTTCACACAATCTGGCATCTTGTTTATAGCTTCAGTGATATGGTGGCAATGCCAGCAAGTTAGGCACCTAAACTAGCTAACTTAGCCAGCTACTAAGCGAGGCAGTTTAGCCCTTAGTGCAGGGCTAGTCACGCAGACTAACAACTCGTATGCTTCATGAGTTAAAAATGAGAGAACCTCCGACAATGTGTTCGTAGCCAGCTAGGCATGCAGACACTGATTTGTAACATAACTGTTAACTTAAAGATGGCTCTCTTGAAACCTGCTTAGCTGAGCACAGTGCTTGGCTGCGATAAAGGGAGGTGAAGTCTATACGCCACACCAAGCTAGTTAGTAAACTACTGCAAATGCGTAGCTGGATAGCTAACCTTATCTGTATTTAATCGTTCATTTACCATTAGCTAAATTAGTCGTTGTTAATAAAAGGCTTGTCTAGATAATGATATCGAAGTAGCATAGCTAACTACCATAGGTGATTAAAGCTAACTAACAAAGTTTCTTGCACCTAGACAAAACGTGACCGTGCGCCACTCGGCTGATATTGGCAGTTTTTTTTACTCCAAGTGCTGTCGGCAAATGTGTTATTTTGATGCGTAGATGAACTAGCAGAGAACAGCTAGTTGGCTGATGCTATCGTTAACTTTTCATGAGCTTCTTTCACCTTTGATTCATTGCAGTATGGCTAACGTGGACCACTGTTGTTTCTCCTATGCCACCCTCTCTAAGATGCTTTACTTTATCCCTTGTTTTGTTTTGATCATGGCAGCTTGGACACTAAAAACAAAATCTAACCTTAAACAATCTGCGAAATTGAAAGGTAACCGGGCAAAGCACGTCTTGTCCACGTCTAGACTCCCCAGAATTAGAAGCCACAAAAGAAATCATGATATTATTCCAAGTGCTGCAGTACCAGAGGTAGACAACCAGGCCCAGCGCTGGGGGGGGGGGGGGGGGGGGGGGCGGCGGCTTAGGGGTGCATTCACCAGGAGTATCTGACCTACACATTATATTGTTGGATGTCTACACAATCTTGCTTTTGTTGTCTGCGGAAACTTGTGCTTGTGTCGCAAAACCCATATGGGCTGCAAGGTGTCTTTCGATTGAGTCTTACATTAGACGTTGCTGAACTTAAATTGGAACTCAAGAAGATAATTAAAAACGGTTTCTTCGTGTTATTCATGAATACAGCAATACGCATTTTAAAGGTAACTTCCTAGAGTAAGACATGTCAGTTGAAGTGGGTGTGTTCTGAATTTGCTTGCTAGCTAGTTGCAGACATCAGAGCATTGCTCTTCCTGTTTAGCATGCCAGTGAACTGGAAAAAAATCAGTTCTCTTCCTGTTGCTTTTACTTAATGGAGGTTTATGCTGTGCTTTGACTGGAAGTATTATATGCAACATTTTATTAACTACGTGCCAAGGTGTTGGATCTGTTGTGAAGGTGCTCCAAATTCATGCAGCACTTGAGCATGAAATTTCTGCTGTAAACTCTGATGTGTTTTGAATAAGAAGTGGGTTATATAAAGAACAAGTGTCAGTTATATTGGACTTGGTAGTAGTTCAGGGTTAGGTTTTAATGCTTTTGTTTGATGACTTGCCAGACACCTTCAGCCTGTTTAGTTTAGGTGTTGTACTGTAGAGTTAATGGTATGATTTGTTTAAGATCCATCCTTTTCTGTGTTTTTAATAATCACTAACATGATTAATGTTTTTTTTTTTTTAGTGGCAAATGCAGTGTTCAGTTCTGTTGTCCTGGGCACATAGAAAGTGCTCAGCACATAAACACAAAAGTAAAAAAGGTCTTGATGGCAAATGCAATCCAGCAGATCGAATTTAACCCCCAGTTGTTCAATTCAGATAAAGTTGAGCAGGATCTGGTAAACCATGGTACAGTAGAAAAGTTAATGACTGACTAATAAAGTCAATGAACACAAAAGAACAGACTGTGGTTCAAATTACATGGCCATTTCACTTTTGCTTTTGATAAAGCATTTCTCAGATGAAATGCTGTGTGAGCAAGGCTACAAGTGCAAATTGTACTGGTAAGACCTGTTCAGTGTTAGCGTTTTCACCATTTTTCCCTCCCATTTTCAGATGGCAAAGCCACGTCAGGTTAAGGTGGGGATGTAGCCCATAGATTGGGCTTCCCTTATCTCTCATCGGGTTTTGTTTTTGTTTGATTTTACTTGTCTAGCTTTTCTATCCTACTGAAATGAGTAAATCATTACCATATTCTAACTGCACATTTATATTCTCAGGATTTTCTATGTGATTATTAGTTGATCAAATGGCTGTGTGCACCGAAAGTTATTTTTAAATGCATACTGTAGCATTTCTTGGTTTACTCCAAAGAAAATCTCTGGCTTGTAGTAAGTCCCAGTGGGGAATGTAAGCACTTGATGCATATCATAAAACGGCAAGTCTTACATTTGATAAGACTTCTCCTTTAAGACTCCTTGAAGTATTATAGGACTGAACAGTGCCTTTAAGATGTTTCTCAGTAAATGGGTTAAATAGATTAATGTTTATAAGGTAATGTGTTGCATGTTGAAATCTGAGGTGGCATTTGTTTTAAAGATGTCACTGGCTAGACAATGGTGGTTTTTTTTTGTTTTTGTGTTTTAGAGATTTACTCTGTCTGACTTGATAAATCTGTAATACTCTAGAAATTCTGGTGTAGACTGGTTTATGTTTTTGTGTGTGTGTGTGTGTGTGTGTGTGTGAGAGAGAGAGAGAGAGAGAGAGAGAGAGAGAGAGAGAGTCCCTTTACGGTGTATCTGAATGGGCCAGTAGAATTTCTTTGCCTGCCCTTCCTAGTATGTGTTCCAACTGTGTATTTGATAGAATGCAGTAATTAGGCTTAACCTGTTCTACATTGAATTGAAGGATGACTTAATATTCATGGTAAACATTTAAAATATGCAGACACCCACAGAAGGAACATGTTCATGCTGTGGTTTGCTAGTTTGTTAAGTTTGTTATTAGTAAGCTGTTGTGTTCACACGCTAACTTTTCGTGTGCAGTATCAAAATGAGCATTCTTTATGAATGGTGTCATTCTAAAATGGGGACCTGGATGTCTTTGCAAACATTTCTTTGCAAGAATGTTCTGCCCATGACTGCGAATGGTAACCTCAGTAGTAATTGAATGTGGAGAGAGGTAGAGCAAATCCTGCAGTCTCAGGATTCCACAGTAAAGCACTGGTGAGACTTGTAGCACTACATGCAATTCCACTCTCTCCTGTGCCCCAGGGGAAGTCTGCAGAATCTTCCCAGCAACACAAGGGGCCAGAATAGTCTGTTCTGGACCTTATTTTAATACTTCTAAAACCAAGTCTGCACGTGCAAAAACGGCAGTAAATCTAACGTAGGGCAAAATAATAACCTGTGAAGACTGAATGCATAAAACCGTGCTCCAGTCACAAAGCTCATTTAAAAAAAACATGGTGTGAATGATATTTTTTGTCAAGGTGCCATTCTTAAAACAACTGAAGCATGTGATTCTGCTTGTCAGTTTGAAGTTGGCCTCTTTATTTCCCCTTCTCCTTGTGTTTATCTCATGTGAGAGTTGAGGTACATTGTTCTTGCTGCCTTGAATATGCTGGAAAATACATGC
Organism: Megalops cyprinoides; assembly: GCF_013368585.1. Lineage (NCBI taxonomy): Eukaryota > Metazoa > Chordata > Actinopteri > Elopiformes > Megalopidae > Megalops > Megalops cyprinoides. The sequence goes on from NC_050584.1 coordinate 8,697,033, forward strand.
AAATAACTAATAATGTTGGATTGTTGAAGGCTCTGATGGACAGAGAATGCCTGCTGATGGACAGAGGCCATATTGCCTCAAATATAAAGCACCCCCAAACAGAATAATTTAAAACAAAGGAATGCACATTATCAAACCAAACATTACCTTATCAGTCAATAAAAAATAAACCTTTTCTTAGCCACCAACATCTCTTGTGTCAGCAATCCAGTATAGCTCTTTGTACTTCAGTAACAAGGTTTGAAAACTAATATGCCACAAAAGCAACAGACAACCCCCTTGTATCTTCAGTCAAAGCGCTTTAAGGTCAGCAAAATTATTTCCTCAGAGCAGTAGCATTCAACGGCCTTTTTTTTTTTTTTTTTTTTTTAACCTAAGCCATCATCTCACATTAATTCTGGTGACCACATCATTTTTTAGCAGCATGACAGTTTGGTCAATTTGATTCTTCTGCTTCATTAACTACCACGATCTTAACATTTGCATGATAGCTCTCTCTCAATTTCTTGGATACCTGCACAGATTTTAAATCCTTTTTTTTTTTTTTTATTCGGTCACAGCAGGGATGCTTATCCATTTTCCGTGTGCATCATACATGTAGTGTGAAGGTGTGTAGTATGTTTGATTTTTTTTTATTAGAGGAACTTGGCTTGCTAGGGATGTAGCACTAATTGGGAGAGGCACATCTATTTAGCTTAGCTGGTTGTGTTTGAGGTGTTAGATCTTGTTTTCAGCAGCATGGTTGAAATGTTTTTGTTTTTTAAACTGGCTTTCTCAATAAATAACACTGTTTTATGGCCCAAATCAGACATTACATGTAGGCTTGTATGAATTTCAACCAAACATGTTTGAACTCTGTTGTATTTGTTAAAATGAGAGGGCTTAGTATTACTACTAGTAATAAAGGGAAGGCATTAATATTGTGCATTTTTTGTCTGAAGACTTGAATGATGGCATTTCTAGTGTGCAGCAGGGTAATCTGATATTGGGAAATTGTGTAGCATGGCAGGCTCTTCTGCAGACTCACAGCAATCAGGTGCAGAAAGAAAAAAACCCCTCCTCTTTTGTAGAATTAGCTGTTCCTCATCTGTTCTGGCTCCATATCTGTGCAGTCTGCCTTTCATTTGTGTAGTTGTCTCAGTTGAGCACAGTGATTTGCCCATCTGTCCAGCATCTATAAATCCACACTTTCAGCACATCATAATTAAAGTTCAGCAGCTGCCTCTGATATTTGTTTCTGGAGCTGTGGCATGACGATACTCAAGAAAAAAAAGAAGTGGGAGTGTTCAAATTTGCATATCTTTGCGAGGCAAGGCATTTCCTCGTTGGTTTTGAATTTCACTGTCTCACTCTTCAGTATGCACCATCATTAACAAGAGTGAGAAGTTATTTGCCAAGCTGCTGAGGACTTGGTGAAGCTCTGTATGGTAGACACTGAGGATAAAATTTCTGTGTGCCACTAACTGTACATGCTTTTTACAACTCCAGGTAGCTCGGACCTCTCTCACAATGGGAGTGAAAGATCGCCCTCAGTGCTACTTTGATGTGGAAATCAACAGGGAGCCAGGTAGGAGATGTGTCTGCTCCTTATTTTTATACTTGGTGACCAGGCTGAGAATACAGGGAATTGATTTATCTTTCTCAGTTCTGATTCCTTCAGGTGTAATGTGAAATCATGTGGCTTAAAGAATTCACTGTAATTGTGTGTTAAATACACCATTTTGTATGTCATTGTCTGTGTGCATGTGTGATAATTATTGCTGAAGTGTTTGTTCACTCAAAGTGTGCTGCAGCTCTAAAAAGAGTAAATGCCTCAGGGTCATTGCTCTTCTGAAGTCTGTGTTATGCGAAAGCGTGAGGCAACATGGCTATCTTCTCACTTAACAGCAGACAGAGGAAGAGGTTCTCAGATACTGTCATTAGTCATTTAACCTTGTGGGGGGTGTGTCAGGCATATCCTTTAAAGAGGACATTATGAGCTCATTGCGTTACTTTGCTGTCATATTGAAAACTGTAATTTTTTTGCAGTGGCTGAAGTAACAAAACAAACAGAAATGCACTCAAGCAATCTCAGCAAGTGCATGCCTGGAAGCAAAAAATGAATGCTGCTATAAATGAAATGAATCCTGCCAAAGCAGGATATGAGAAAGGAATGCAGGGCAGCCTGTTATTGTATCAGTGCAAGGAGACACAGGGGTGTTTTTTGAAAGAGAAAACCTTATAGTCATGCAGCACAGTGTTTTTTTTATTACAATATTAAAATATTAAAATAGCAGAATCAGTTGTGAACGATAATAGCGAGTATGTCACTTGGTGTGTTTTTGGAACATTTCTTAGAACAGGTTTTCTCCCAAAAGGACATGTTTAAATGATGACAGAGGCCCCGCCCCCTGTAAGGAGCTCCTACACCAGCACAACTGATTTTCTGTTAATGAGAAGAGATGATGAGCCTGCTGATATGTGCAATAGTTATTCCTCCTGTTGAATGTTCTGTTCTTGTGACATATTGTCCTGTGTGCACTGCAAAAGTGGTTCCTGTCTTAGGGGTCAATCGCAATGTGGCTTCTTGTCAAGATGATGAAATGAGAATGGACTGTTGAATTTTGAAAGAAAGCTGATTATAACAGTGGTTATATCACCACCAAACTGTGTCATACAGACAGAACAGTGACAGCGTTGTAATATTTTTGGGATTGTGACAGCTGTTGATATGGAAATAAAACATGGCTTAACCTAGTGTTGTTGAAAGGACAGATGGATCAGATGGCATTGAGAGATTCATGTGCAAAAACATCCAGTGAAGGACATAATGTCAAAATCCAGAATGAAGAGGCTTTAGGCCTTGCGTTTAGGGAAGTGTCAGGGTGAATGTTTCGAATGGTTCAACAGCTATTTTAAGGTAGCCAGTGTCAGCCCTAAAAGACTGCTTTGGTGTTTGTAGTGTGCTTAAACAGAAGAGCTGACGTCTTGTTGTAAATGTGATTTAATTATCCTCTCCTTTTTTTTTTTTTTAGTTGGACGCATTGTGTTTCAGCTTTTTTCAGATGTTTGTCCCAAGACAAGTAAAAATTTTCTTTGCTTGTGCACCGGTAAGTACATCAAATGAAGTGTGTTTGCTCTCCATTTCCAATTTGTTGACGAAACAGTACTTGTACTTTTGTATTTGCTTACTACCGCATCTTCTTAATTTAAGTAGACTAGGCTGGCGCCCACAACTGCTGTTATGTTGTACTGCTTTCATAGTTGTAACAGCAGAAAGCATTTCAAACAACAGTGCAGAGTAACCACACTCATAATTAATGAGTATCTGCAGAACATAGTTATTTTTATGTCATATTTAAAGATCTCAGTGTCTACTGGTAACACCAGACATGTTTTACTGTCCTTCATCCAAACAGTCATACAAGTTTATCGTAGCAATGAAGCTAAAATGAACATTGTCAGGTAGCCTGCTGCACTTACTTCTGTCAGCACGTTAAATAAAACTTCAGATGAACTTCCTCTGGAAACCAATACAAGCTGCCATGCATTACATTTCAAGTATTAAGCAACAGTGCAATGAAATAAGTAGTAAGCCTGACTGTGCTCTGAATATCACGCACCCAATACACACGCATATGTGCACAAAATTCCATGCACTTTCCTCAGACCATACTGCAGTGACTGCTGCTGCCTGAGGGTCGATGTATTGATCTCTGCTGCAGATTTACACCCTATCATTTTTCCCGGTACCTGACAGCAGGAACGTGAGGCTGGCAAGGACAGACACAAGAGACGGCTACACTTTAGGCCCACTGCTATTCTCAGCTTCCTAATGGCTCCGGCTTGTCACCCCCCCCCTCCCACCCCCCATCCCAGCCCTTCCTCAGCCCCACTTTTGGGACCCACTACCAGCTTCCATGAAACCAAAAACCTTGCCCGAGACGGTCAAGTAGAAAGTCGCCCATTAGCAACCCAAGCTGTCCAGCTGCACTGCCTTCTGTTAAAAGAAATCCTCTTTGCGTGCGCCGACCGGGAACACCGTGTCCCCTCCCACACGCATCTGGCATAGATCTCCCTGTCCGCTTTCATCTCATAAATGTGGGGAACGTGTGATGCCCCCCTTTGTAGAAAAATTATGGTGTGTGATGAGCTGATGGACAGCTTTAGATAAAGGTCCTCACTTATTGGAAAGGTTGTCTTCACCTCTGAATGCTGTTGGTTTCGTACACTACAACAGGGAATTTGACGGATACTTTTCAGTCCTTAATGATTGTTTTTGATTAAGGCCTTTGAATGTCTGAGTATATCCTCCCTGGCTGCCAGTGTAATACCCAGACTACTAAAGGTACAATGGTATGGAATTAAATACCAGGCCACCCAGACTTTGGGCTCTCACAGACTTTAGGCAGGAACAGCTATGTGGCTTTCATGAGCTTAACATAATTCTTTGTCTGCAGGTGAAAAAGGAACTGGAAAAACCACAGGGAAAAAACTGTGTTATAAAGGCTCCACGTTCCATCGAGTAGTAAAGAGCTTCATGATCCAGGGAGGGGATTTCACAGAAGGTAAACTTATTTAAAGTATGCTGTGTTCCCTGTGTAGATTTTACCACTCCAGACATGCTGTTTAAGTAGGGCAACCAAAGAATCAGTCTGCAAAGCTGTGTCTGTAATTCAAACAGGAATACCTATGGGTATGTGCTCACCTACACAACATGCAGCTTTTTTAACACTTAATAACAGTTATCAACAAAGCAGAATCTTGCTGCTGTCATAAACAGATTAGCTGAAAGGTATTAGAGTAGAGTAGTTCAGGTTTGATAAGTTGTTCAGTGGAGCTAAACTTGGCCATTTTAGATTTAACTTGCTGGCTATCTAGCATAAAGATCCATTGATTTTCACAAGAAAGGCTTGGCTTACAGCTTGCTCTCATTGCCTGTGTATAATAACCTGGCTGTATGAGGAGATGTAGTGCTTATGCAACATCATTCACTCAGTGTTAAGGCCAGACATGATCTGTTGATCATGCTGAAGCTAAAAACATATGATCAGCACATACGCATGTTGCATATATGTTTATCACATGGCCCAGAATGGAAGTGAGGATGTATGATGTAAGATTGGAATTGCGCTTCATCGTGAACCACACATAGGGAATATCAGAATGCTGCAGGCTTTTCCCTCAGGGGGGAATCCATATATACTGTGACACAGAGATCTACAGAGTGATTTCATTTGCAGGTAACGGAAGAGGAGGGGAGTCGATATATGGTGGCTACTTTGAAGGTAAGTAGACGTATCAGATTGTACCGCACCGTCAGATGAGAACCCAAAGTGATTAAAACCTTAATGTAAATTTTAAGTAGATCTATTTACTTCCATCTTGTCTACTTCTGCATGAGCCTAATGTTGCATGGAAAGTTAGTAAAAGCATGGTTTCTGTTAGATTATTTTGCTTTTTGGCATTACTTACACTTTTTCTTTCTTGTTTTTGTCAACTTGAAGGTAATGATTTTTAGCTGTTTTTTTTTTCTGACTCAAGCATGGAGGTTAGGCAATTTTTTAACTTGAAAGCTCCAATCTTCCTGCCTAAAATTTTCAACATATTCTTTTATTTATAGAGAGTGTGGTCTTATGCAAAATGAAAAGGTAAGAGATGTACACAGCTCAGTAACACAATACAAACATTGTTCCCTTCTACCCTCCCCATCAAGAAAAAGGATCAGAAAGTCTTCCATGATCAATGTGTGGATGGATATCTAAATTGATTGAAGACTTGGAGGTGTTTTTTTCCTCCCCCTCCCCTTTTTAGAGTCATTAGTTTTAGTAATTTATGTGAATTCGAGTAGGTACATAGTAGCAGTTTTTGTCATCGTTTTTGTTTTATCAGTGTGTACCTTAATGATGTACAGGTGAACATGCATATCAACTTGGTGTCTGATCATTTGCTTTGAGTTTATTTTTACTTAAGTAGTGAAGAAAATTATGTTTATACGGGACACTAGAGTTTTTTTATTATTCAAGCAAATGCGCTTTAATTTAAAAGTGGTCCTCTGATAGCTATAAGATGGCTGCATCAGGAGGTTGTGGGCCTTGGTTCTCTTATATCATGCGGCTGCTTGAATTGCATGCCACCTAAATTGGTCTCCCTATTCTTGTTTGTCCCCACAAACAATTAGCGTTTCCTTTCATGTTATGACTAAATATTTTATAACTTCTGTTTCACTGTTGGGATTTATATTGTTGTTAATTATTTATGTATACACAGGTTATGCTTCAACAAGCTTTCATAAACTTTTTCATCTTCTGCAATGCTGTCTTCTGTGTCAGGCATTTCATTAGTCACAGCGAGGAGCAGTGTTTTGTGGGCTCATTCACACTGACAGTCCGGACTCATTACGTACAAAGTTGTAGTAAATCGGAACAAAGTTATACTAAGCCAAACCCTGGTTGCGGTGCTTAAAGCGGGTACTTAGAAACACGCCTTCATTCACAGAGCAGTAGACTGGCCCATGCCAGCATTCTGCGGCAGCACTTTGTCAGCGTTAGTACTACATCTACAGGACACGTGGGCATTACAATTGTACTAGTAACCTTGTGATCACATGTTGTCCATGGTGGCTGGAGAAATGATGCCGATGTCTGTTTTTGGGGGCCAGCGTTAAAATAGAGGCGACTTTTCCCCTCATGCACTCTTCACCTTCTCACCACCACTCCTGACAGGCAGCAGAAAAATCTCACCGGCGCTCTCTCTTTTTGGACAGATGAGAACTTTATTCTCAAACACGACAGAGCGTTCCTTTTGTCAATGGCCAACCGAGGCAAAGACACGAACGGTTCCCAGTTCTTCATGTGAGTAGCGTTCTGTTTGGTTTAAAACAATTGTTCTGTGGGAAGCAGCATTCATGTCAGAGTTGGTAAAAGTGACTGTTGCTGAGCCATTTAATATGACTGACCGATCACTATTAAATGGTGATTATGACGTGTTAAAGTATTTAAAGTATGTGTATCACAAAGACTATTTTATAGAAGTAATTCATCATGCACGTATGTACCATATTCTTTTTTTTTTTTTTTTCCCTGAGTATATTGAGAACAATAGCCATAATAACCATAGTTCTAAGAATCATAATAGTTTACAACATTCATATTGAAAATTGGGTCCATTATGCTTCATAGTTTAACAACATTAATGCATTTCCAATCATTAATATGTCAAAGCGGTGCTTTGCCATATATTTCTAATGAGCGGGCATCCGTCAGCTTCACCATGTTAGCAGTGGAGTGTGGTGTCACTAGGAGTATGTTTCATTGGGCTTTTGAAATCTAAGGCTGTAGAACAATCCTTGAGTTGCTGGATGGTGCTTCCCTGATCTCTGTTGTTTGTCCTGTTTTATTGAACTTCTGGGATTTCTGACAGACATGGAAGTTTTGACTAGTTATGTGACGTCAGCTTCCGTGTACATGTCTCATGCATTTACACAAAAAGTACTTCATACCTCACTTAGAAACGGGACTCTAAAATTTTCATTTGAGCTTTATCAGAGCACCAGTGTTCACAACGGCACAAGCTAGCAGAATTAGATCATTCTATCTGATCTGATTACTGTGGCCACTCCATAAAAAAAGCTTCATAAAAAACAATATGTTCAACAAATACTTTGTGTATCGTAAACATGCATTTAGGTACATTTCTTATGCAGCTCATAACTGGACTGCGGCAGTCTGCTAGGTGTACATTTTCATTCATGCAGGTAATTTGATCCATGATCTGTTTTAGGAAGAGAAACGTAAACGCAGTTTTAACAGAACATTTGGGTTATCAAAACAGTCATTAATACACTGGTGAGGGGAACTGTTCTGCTTCAGTTTGCCCAGGGCAACTCAGTAGTACAAACGCCTTTGAGAACGAGTAACCTGCTTATTGAACAGTACAATATGGATGAAGCAAAAAAAAAAAAAAAGATGAAGCAATTATTTCAACAGCCGTATATTTTTACATAAATGTATGGCTGTGGTTGTTGCTCTTCTTTGAAACCTTTGAGCAGCAGAGTTTTGGTGATGAATAAACTGTACAGATGTTCCGTTGCAGGGTTTTCGTAGATACACTGCATGTGAAATTTTTAGAGTCCTCTGTTTTGGTTCATATTTGAGAAAAAAAACCCATTTTTCAACTTGAGAAGATTTAGCCGAGCCCTCCATTCCTGTGCTGTTTATTTCCAATGCACTACATAAACCTCTTTATGTATGTGTACATGCAGAGGATTTCAACATGCTTATTGCTTTTTTTTTCTTCTTGATGTATGCATATTCAGCAAAAAAAAATAAACAAAGAAACATAGACTCCTTTTTTGCCTACAGATGTATTACAATTTTTCTCTTGCCGTTTTTGTGTAAAATTTACAGAAACTCTCTAGCATCCTGCTCTTCCAAGGTAAAGTGTCACTCTAAGGCTGTGCTTCTCTCTCCTAACTGTGTACTGATGATTTCTTAGTTTCCTCTCGCCGCCCCTCTCCCTTTTAAAGCAGAGCTCCGTTTGAATTGACGTGTGTTTGAATAAGGAAGACTCATGTCCGAAAGATTTGAAATATTGACCTTATTTGCTGTTCCTTAAAAATGAATAGCCTTTTTGACTCTGTTCCATTTCAAACAAAACACTTCAGCAGGGGACCCTAAAGCAATTTACCAGATGTTCCCAAAAGTATAAAACCATTGATGAACCTGCTTAATAGAAACTGGTTCAGAAATAACCCAAATAATACTTCATATAAAACTGGCGAGCAGTGAACAGCTTGTCTTTGCTCTGCTATGGAACATGCAAGCAGCGTGATTACTTGAGGTCCTTATCCTTAATGTCTTACTAGGTGTGTAAAGAGCTGTGTTACAGTGAGGAAACCCTTAAATGTAAACAGGTGCAACACACTGACACATTTGTTTGCATTTTATTTATTCCTCTGGAACATTTTTTATTTAAATTAAGCTCACTTTTTCATTTACTTGTATGTATGTTCTGTAAAATTGTCATTTAAACCTATCTGCTATGTACATGTTCTTAAGCCTTGTGTTCAACCTTTAATTCTTTACTTCTCAAAGTAGGTTTTGTAGAGGAATCTGTTGCATAAACCTAAGTTCTTGCAAATGAACGTTGTTCTTGCTTTTATTATAAATGTTAGTTTTTTTTCACAAATATTTACTCTATTCTTTTCCTTCTTTTTCTCCATGACTCAACCTGATTGCTGAAATGTGGCTGTATAAATAACCTGATAACAGCACCACAAAGACGGCACCACATCTGGATGGGTACGTCTGTCGCTTGAGTCATTCTGTGCATGTTTGATGATTTTGTTTTTTTTCTGTGACATTTCAAATCTAAGTGAATGTGAATAACATCTGGGCAATTCGCATGTACTTGAACTAGGACTGTGGTTATGTGGTGTCATGTAAGTTTAAAGGAAGTGATGCCATTTGTCTGTCTTGTACTATTGCGGCAGTGTAGCATAGTGGTTAATGAGCAGGACTTGTTACTGAAAGGCTCCTGGTTCGATTCCCCACAGGGGCACTGCTGTTGTACCCCTGGGCAAGGTACTTAACCCACAGTTGCCTCCGTAAAATATTCAGCTGTATAAATGGGTAACATTGTAAAAACCTGTAATTGATGTAAGTGGCTCTGGATAAGAGCGTCTGCTAAATGAAAATAATTTAATGTAATAATGTCCTGCTCCACGGGGAACCCTCTTTTTATTGACTTCAGAGTTCACGTGGTCTTTGGTCTGGTTATCTCTGGGTTCGAGGTGGTAAAGCAAATCGAGAGCCTGAAGACGGACACAGCCAGCAGACCGTATGCTGATGTGAGGGTGATCGACTGCGGACAGTTGATAACAAAATCGGCCAATGACGGTAAGCGTTTCACCTTCCCAAAAGTGAAATGCCCATGTGTTTTCCTCTGCAGACTTAAGTCAGTCAGCTCAGCACGTTGGCCTGCTTGAAGCTACGCCGTAACTTTGCGGTGCTTTCTCTAAATATGCTGTGATTGGGATCCAGAGATGGGAGACTATATTGTAAACTCTGTATTACAGAGCAGTTACAATGGGTTGCACAGGAGAAAAACTCACGTGTCACATAATATTCCGTGGTGTACAGCATGTCATTTCAATTACCTCGTCTTTTGAATAGGTTTTGGGTCAGTGTTTTTTACTTTACCAAGTGTATCAAGTGCATAGTAACAGTGTCTGTTGACCGAAAACAACAAAAAAGATCCAGGTCTTTTTAAAGCACTGTAAATATTTTACACGTTTGTCGTGAACATTGGGGTTCTTTGGGCATATTATTCATGGTAGCTGGATCTGTGTTACTTCTCTCACCACTTATGTCAGGGGCTTTTTAAAATGCTATAAATTGAGACTTGCCTTCATGTTGTGGCCCATGGCTTATGATTTGTTGCATTGCGGACAAGCTTCAAATAGGCATTATCTTAAAAGGGTAGATGTATGTGGAGAAAACCACTTCACTTTACAGTTACAAAAAAACACAAGCTAATCTGAATGCATTGCAGTGATTACTTGCTACCCTTGCACCCAAGTTAACAGGGGGACCAGGGACCATTGAAAAAAGCTTTAGAAATAGTTTTTTCATGTAATATAGTTGCAAGGGTATTTACTGCATTGTTGCGTATTACCACATTTTAGATGCTCTTAAAAAGGGGGGCAGTTCACTGCATGTGGTTAGCCAGCTCAGCTCAGCTATCCATAAGCTGTCCTCAGCTAACCACCAGATTTCTCCCTAGCTTGGAATAGAAAACTACCCAGTATTTATCATGGTTTCCCAATGAGCCAGTATTTATTATTTAAAGCCCCATATCTAGCCCTTCATATTTGCAAATCGTGTTTTTGATAGTGGTATCGCTGTTATGTTTTTGTGTTGTTACTGAAATCAAGCACCTGGTCATCTCTTGTACATTAGAGAAACGAACTTCAAGCAATGATGCCAGAACATGACATTGTTGTAGAAGGTTCTTGCTATCATACTATACATACTATACATGATATTTTTAAAGCTACCCTCTGTTATACTGGGTGCATGAACATGTTTCAGTGACACATTGGAACAGCGTGTTTCAAGTGGAATGCTAAAATTATAAAATATTCTACTTGTCAGAATCTGTATGTCAGAACTGGCAGATCTACAACACTGTTCCTGCCTGTTTTACGTTGGCAGTAATGCTGCCCTATATTGCAGTTTCATGTGTAGTATTACAGTAATTAATATAAATTAGTTAGGTTCATAAATACATTTGATAAAAATCATTTGATTGTTGTGTGTTGTTAGCCCATGTCATATCAGTGTCTTCTTTCATTTATTTTTATGGGCTGTCCACACAGCATCCATTTGAAACGAACATGGTTGATTTTTTCCATAGAACATTTTCATTGAATGTACATTTTCAACCACCATTACTCTGAATAAAAAAATGGATGAAATCTTCACCATTTCTCTATTGGTTTGATCAAGGCTTTACTTTTAGTCAGTCAGTTTCAGGGATACTTGTCTGGCCTAGTTCCGCTGTTTGTGTCACTGGCCTCAAAGAGCTGCTATAAAGGAGCATAGCACTATTGTATTTAGGGATAGGATTAACACTCCCAGTGGATAGTGGTTTCAGCAATTCCAGGTTTAGCTTGTGGCAGCACAGTGTATAGAGTTGAATCCATTTGTTGGAAGCTTCCAGTCAGTACACTGACCTGTTGCTGGTAAGACCTTGATTGGCTCAAAGTGGAATGCATTGGGATTTCTGTTCTCATTACTATTATGTGATTATGTGACATGGGCCTCCGCTATGGCTGTGTAAGTATTAATCTGCAGGTTACTGCTGGCTAATAGAAAACTTTATTGAACTTGATGTGCTGGTCTGTTTGTGCTGCTTTTAAAGAGCCCCCTACTGTATAGCAGTTTGCAGCGTTTGTAAATAGGGCTGAATGCATTCAGTGTTTATTCATTAAAAAGTGGTAAAATAATCATTCCTATGTTACAAACATGACACGTCTGAAACAAACACATCTGATGTGAGGCTGGGTGCAGTGGTCGCATGCAGCTGATGCACATCATTATTTTAGATGTAGGTCTTTTAGTTTAATATCGACTTCTTTTGTGATTTATTGGTTTTAGGTGAATAAGGCTGAGAGAAAAATATGTGAGCCTTAATTAATACATCACTTTGATGAATCTCTTTCCCTTAATTATTAATATTTGTACTGGTCCACCTCACTCATGTCTGAAGGCAAGAGGAAAAGGTACATCAATGTTTCTGCTTTCATTGCAAAATACTCTGAACCTATGGGAGATATTGAGTGTTTTACAGTGCCATTGAAAAGATAAATCATCCCCATTGTATGGAATTCAGAGCCTGTGGTGATTAACTGTGCTTTTTTGCTTTTCCTCTTATAGTGCTTGGAGCCAAGAGGAGAAGAACATCACATTCAGCTGACTCTTCCCTTAGCTCTTCGGACTCCTCTACCTGCTCCTCTTCTACCTCAGAGTCGGACAGTGAATCAGAGGAAAGGTACAGGCGTCGCAAACGGAAGAGAATGACCAAGAGCAAGCGCTCAAAGAAGAGAAGGAAAGAGGTCAAGAAGAAGGAGAGTAGGAACAGAAGGCCGCCATCTAGTCAAAGAAGGTAAATTTCCTGAGCCGCCTGTATGCTACAGCATAAGGCGATTTCATCCCACAAGGTTTGTAAATCCACAGAATGAGAGTATATTGGTCTTTGGGTCCTTCTGCGATTTAAGAAATTTCTGGTCCATACAGACATCCTTAGTCAGATATTTTGTCAGTCAGATACTTTCAGGTCAGCAATTTAATTGATCACAGAATATTAAAATGTTGTAAATTGAAATATTTTGACTTTTTTGATAACCACAGTTTCACTTCAAAGCATGCTCAGTTTGCTGCTACTGAAATAAATGTACTAGTAGCCTACAGAAAAAACCTTTGCAAGGCCTTATCACCTCACATATTCAGAAATACTTAGGACTCTGCAACCATGTCGGCGCATTTTCAAATTCTGTGTTTTGCTTGACTGTCATGTAAAATTATTCTGTACTGTACTTCAGAAACCTGAATGTCTCTATTTATAGCTGTCCTGAGGAAGAGACTGCTGATGAGGACAAAGACAAGGACCAGAACATGAAGCGAGAAAAGCCTGTAGTTCGGCCAGAAGAGATCCCGCCTGTACCGGAGAATCGTTTCCTACTCCGACGGGACATGCCAGCTCAGGAGGAGAATCCTGAGACGTTAGTAATATCTATAAATTTGCGGTGGTTTATTGTTTGATTGTTTACAAACATCGTGAGGCGCACTTTTCATTCCATGTCAGTTTCACTTTAGATTACTGAAAAAGGATTAGAGTTCAGAATCAATTAGCTCACTCAACTTACACTCCAGGTGATTCTAGTTTATGGATAGCATCAAGGAGTTGAAATAATTTATTTTAAAGGATATTTACTTCCTAATATGGAAATCTTGCCTAACATAATTTTTGTTTTGTTTTTTTTTTTTTTTAGATGTCCTGCTCTAACTTTTAGTGAACAAGTTTAAAATGGAATCTATATCAAGTCTCTGGTTTCGTGACAGTAATCCACAGTGATATTCCCAACAGTGCTGTGGTGCCTCTTCAAACCACTAAATAAAAATAGCATTTGTGTTCATTCAGAACCCAGCAAGAGTCCTCGTCCGTTCCAAATGACCTCAAGCCAGCAGTCACAAAATCTGGACGGAAAATCAAAGGCCGTGGAACAATGGTACGTCCCATCTCTTGACAAAACAAGGTTTGGTTTCTGAGATAATGTCACATCGTTGCCAACATTACAGTGTCTAATTAATATGAAGTTTCGATAAGGATCTCATTGATTTATCTACCCACTACAACATCTACAAACTAATACCCTGTGAAGAAAAAAGCGCACCACAGATTCTGTTGGTCGAGAAGAATTTAGGCTTTTCAGAGTACACAAAAAACATGAACTAAAATCCCTGCAAATGTTCTTTCTCTCCCTCTTTTTCCTCTGTCTTTGCTTCTTTCTTTCTTCAGTATAACTACCTGTCTCTCGTTTTGAATTGTTAGACTATTTTTCCTCCCACAAAAAGCAAACCTTTGATGTGCACTTCCTGGAATTAAGGTAATGCTATTTGCGAGCCATGTGGAGAAAGTTATAGAGAATAAAGGCAACCCAAACTGTGAGAAGGGTCGGTGTGTTTGTCAGTGTGCCACAGCCTTGTCAATTCCCACTGCAGAGGTATCACACTCCTCCTCGCTCGAAGTCCCATTCAGAGTCTGAGGAAGACAGAGGGAGCAGTGAAACTCCACCTCACTGGAAAGAGGAGATGCAGAAAACCAAGACCTATCATCCACCCAGTGTGGAGAAATGGAGTAAAGGAGACAAGTAAGCCACCATTTTGGCTCATGAACGTCAGCTAAAAAAAAAGGCTGGATTTTTTTCTCCCCATTTGTTCCTATAGATGCCTTGTCACCACGCAGCAGGAAATTAAAATTTCAGTTATTACGTTAGGTTTTTTGTAATGTAAAGTATTTTACAATAATATATATTTTTCCTTAAGGCTCAAGTACTGTCCTGCCACTGAAATCTAGTATTTATATTGAATAAAGTACATTATCCTGGATAATGTAAAAAATGTATTGGTATTCTATGCCACACTGTTACTGAACATAGAATTCTCAGAAGGAGACAAAATTAGATTTGCAGATGTTGTGTTTGTATTTGTAGTTCCAGAGACTTGGCTTAGTTTTAAATGTGACTGTCCTCTCAAAAAATACAAAACAATAATTTTCAACATTCACTTTTAAATTAGTTATTGTATTATTAATTATCTTAGAGTCTATTTTGGTAGGTGATGTTCATCCCACTGAGGGTGTAAACATTTTGACTTAACAGATTGAATGACCATTATTCAAGCAGATGGGACAACAGAAGTGTCTCTCCGCGGTCCAGGTCCTGGTCACAGGAGTACTCCTCTGGCCACAGCTCCAGGAGATCCAGCCAGCACCGCCGACACAAGAAAGAGAAGAAGAAGGCCAAGCACAAGAAGAAGTCCAAAAAACAGAAGCATTCAAAGCGGCGTAAAGTACCTAAGAGTAAACTCAAAGAGTCTCCTCTCTCTGAGGGTGAGATGTCTGTCTCGTCTGACAGAAGATCAAAGCTGTCCAGCCACCGTGAGGGAAGGTCTCGTTCCTCCTCAACCTCCAGACGTTCCTCCAGGAGAGAATGGTCAGGGTCAGACAAAGAGCGCCATTCCTCCCACTCCTCTAGAGACTCCCGCTCCTACACTCGAACTAAAAGCCGGTCCTATTCTCTGAGTCGATCGAGGTCACGAGGAAGATCAAGGTCCTCTTCCGGCTCCAGGAGTCTGTCACGGTCACGGTCGCGATCACGGTCAAGGTCAAGGTCGAGGTCACGGTCCAGGTCTCGGTCAAGGTCCCGTAAAAGAAACATATCAAGATCCCCTAGACAAACAAAGTTAAGCGAGAGCGTCAAACCAAAACTAGAAGCCTCAGTTCAGATGGCAGTTAAAGGTGAAAGTAAGCTGGTACCAGCGGCAGCAGAGAATGTCCCGGTGTTACCTTTGAGTGACAGCCCCCCGCCATCCAGGTGGAAACCTGGGCAGAAGCCTTGGAAACCCTCCTACGTCCGTATCCAGGAAATCAAAGCAAAGACCATACCATCTCCTCTCCCTCAGATAAGCCATGCTGTCAGCAGGGTTTTGGAGAGCGAACGCGCATCCTCGCGGCACAGCCGTCGCGACACTGACAGCGAGAGCGAGGACTCCGAGCAGTACAGTCATAAGAGCCGAAAACGATCGAGACCGTCCCGCAGCAGGTCCTCCAGAAGCAGGTCCTACAGCAGGTCATACAGCCGCTCCAGGTCACGGTCCTCAGCCAAGTACCGTAGCCGCTCTTCATCCTACAGCAGGTCAGACTCCTACGATTCACACCGGGGACGAGACATCAAGAAGAAACACAACTCGGGTGAAAAGAAAGGGAAAAAATACCGTAGCGTGCACAGGAGAAGTCCAGATGCTGAAGTTGTTGACAAATATTTGAAGGCCAGTAAAGTACATAAAGTTAGAAAGCAAAAGCGCACCCCACCATCCTGTTCAGAGGGTGCCACTGACAGTGAAAGCAGCCCAATTGACAGACACAGACAGAATAATACCGACTCTAAAGTGGTAAAAGGTAAATTTGGCTCCCTATCCGAAACTGCCAGCCTTCAAGCCTCTGATGTAAAGTATGATAAACCAAGCAAGGTGTTGTCGTCGGAACATAACAGTAAATCTGGATGGGACAGCGACAGTGATAAGTCCAGAAAAAAGACCAGCTTGAGTAACCGGTCCATTGAGAACCATAAGCCTGAAGTTAAGACTGATGAAAAAGGTGGAGATAAAAAGTCAACACCTTTTAGTAGATGGGACTCGGATAGCGATTTTGAGGGAGTAGTGAAAAAGCCTGCTGCAGCCGACTCAAAACACTCGTCCGGCAAAGAGGAAGGTGAGGCCAGCTCTGAGTCGGAAAGCGAAGGCCGTGCGTCACTGCACAGCAAAACGAGCAAAATCACACGTGATGCGTCCTCTGTAAATTCAGACATGGATCCGAAGACGACTTCCAAGAGTGTGCCTGGGTTTGAGTTAAGTGCTGATAAAGGTGCAGAATGTGAAAGACACAAATCAAAGAAGAAAGCAAAACGGAAACACAAGCACAAGAAGAAAAGCTCCTCAAAAGCAGGCCTCCACCGATCAAAATCCAAGTCCAAAATGAAAAAGTCCAAGAAAAAACAGCAAAAACCCAAAGGAACATTCCACTGGCAGCCACCTCTTGAATTTGGTGAGGAGGAGGAGGAAGAGGAAGCTTCTGTCCAGGAGAAACAGGTTAACCTCAAACAAGTGGGGGCAGTAAATGAAAGTCCTTTAAAAGTAGTCAGAGGAAGGACTCCTAAATCCCAAGGTATGGAAAATGAGGTCAAAACAGGAAAAAATCACAAATCACCCAAAGGCAGTAGCACGTTACAGGTGGTGTCTCACTGTGTGGAAGACATCATGGAAACCACCAGAAAGGGGCAGAAGTCAAAGCAAACTGCTGTTGCAAATCCAGCTCCAGCTGAACACACACAGGTTACCCTTAGTAAAACTGACAGCATGGCGGAGTTACCAAAGATTCCAGACCAACTGGAACCACCAGATGATTGTATGGAGATATGCACTCCTGAACATGACTTCCCTGAAACAACAAATGAACCAGCAGTTCCTCACGTGATGCCTGAACCATCACAAAATACACCCTCAAGTATGGATCCCAAGGAGGGTCCAGTAAAAAATGGAAATTCTTTGCCGTCACCACTTACTGAAAAGCAGCCAGCTGCGACAGCTCCCACTTTGATGCCTAATTGTAGATCAGGTGAAGAAGCAGCCACAAGCAAAGCTCCAGGAGTCACCATTGACCCCAGATGGAAACCCCTGAGTGGTATCGCTGGTCTGCAGGCGGTGAATGTAAACTCTGTGAGTACAAAAAATACTGAACCTCAGGAGCAGGGTGAGAGCAAAGTCCAAGGCCTCAGGATTGAGATCAAAAGCAAAAGCAGAGTCAGGCCGGGTTCCCTGTTTGATGAGGTCCGAAAGACAGCCAGGCTGAATCAGAGACCCAGGAACCAGGAAAGCTCCAGCGAGGACAGGTCTCCGTCAGCTGGAGACAAAGGCAAGTCACTCAGCCGCAGCAGGTCAAGGAGCAAGTCCCATTCTGCCTCGAGCGCCAGGTCCAGGTCCAGAAGCAGATCACACTCCTACAGCCGTTCCAGATCCAGGAGTTCCAGTTCCTCCTACAGGTGAGCATCACAGTTGCTTTGTCAGTCTTTGCCAAATAAAATATTGGGTGGCTGGTACTGACAACAGTGATTTTTAATTATATTGGATTTTTTTTTTGGGGGGGGGGGGGGGGGGGAGTTTAATAGGACTAGTTTTCTGAGGGCCATGGTGAGTATGTCTCTGTGGGCAAGGGGTCAAGGGGTATGTGATATTTTTTGAAACGATAAAAAACACATAGGGATGTCTCAGGCCGGTCAGCTCTGTGAACACTGAGACCGAGACTCAGGGGTCATAATTGAAATTGAGTGGAATCCAGCATTACACTGGTTCATTTTGTGTGCTGATCATACATTGTGCAAATGTTTTTGTGTGTAGCTTTTGTTACATTCATACCCAGATTATGTCTGTATATTTGGAATTATGGACAAATGCACATTTAAAATATAATACAAACTACAAAATACAGGAATTCAAAATATAAAACACACCACAATGACAGTGTCCTAAATGCATGTTGTAAAATAAACTCTGAAAATATTCCAGGAAACATATTCTGTTTTTGAGTATTTTTTAAGTGAAAAACCTGAACACTACTGGTTTATACTGGATATTAATACATTTCTGCTACAAATGGAACGCAGTCTGTTTCTGTTACAAAGAAATTTATTATGAATAAATCTGTCACAAATAGGCAAGCAAGGATATTTAAAGAGACTAACATGTTGGAATCATAAACTGTGGTGATTATGTCACCAGTGGAACTTAGTTTAAAGCTCACAACTGTCTGTGTTCAAGGCCTTTTGTTTTTCCGTCTTTGAAATGCATTCAGTTGAAAGTGGAACATTGAACAGTAACTGTCAGTGCACAATCTTGTTACCGGTCTGTCTTTTCAAATATGAGTTTATATGAGGTAACACATTTACATTTATTCATTTGGCAGACGCTTTTATCCAAAGCGACTTACATAGGTTATAGTTCTTTACAATGTTATCCATTTATACAGCCGGATATTTACTGAGGCAACTGTGGGTTAAGTACCTTGCCCAAGGGTACAGCAGCAGTGTCCCAGCGGGGATCGAACCAGCAACCTTTCAGTTACAAGGCCTGCTCCTTAACCACTATGCTACACTGCCATCCCAGTAACACTTGTGATAAGATCCAAGACGCTGCTTTGGTTTAAGCCTCTGCAGTAAATGCGCTGTGATTTTAGTTCATAGACGCATGCAGAATCATCGCTAGATTTATCTGTGTCTGTAGCATTGTTTATCCGAGGCTCTGGATGCATAACACTCTGCACCGGTTCCTT
The DNA here is from genome assembly GCF_013368585.1 of Megalops cyprinoides. Lineage (NCBI taxonomy): Eukaryota > Metazoa > Chordata > Actinopteri > Elopiformes > Megalopidae > Megalops > Megalops cyprinoides. Next base: position 8,716,179 of record NC_050584.1, read on the forward strand.
GATTGTCACCTTTTACACACAGACAATGCTGCATACTGCCCCTGCTGGTCAGACTCATACACTGCACAAAAATTGTAGAGAATTTACCTTTACATAATGACCATACTATGGGGTCTCTGTAGCAACTTTTTTTAAGGGATGTGTGGAGATAGACAGGGGAAACTCTGATGGAATGTTTGTATTCATTGAACTCGTATGTATTGCATTCAAGATAAATTCATAACTTTGGTCAGAGGGCTTAAAATCATAATGGTAGAAACACCTGAAGACAAACGCCACAACAACGCATGCGGGATTTAAATGATTGTGTGATTTCAGTGCTAATGTTTGCTTTGTGTGCTCTGTGTATGCAGGAGCTACAGCAGGAGTCGCAGTCGGAGGAGATACAGCAGGGGGCGCTCTCGCACTCGCAGTAGCACCTACCGCAGCTACCGCAGTCACAGGTGAACACGACAATAACATGCACAAACGGGAAGAAAAATCACCACCCTACAAAAACACACACACTCTGTTGCAAGCTCCCAATTCCACCTAAACAATTTTGAGTGGTTATTTTAACCCTGTTTTACTATTACCCACGGTAAGCTTTGATTTTGGTGTTCAGCATGAGTTAAAAGGAATTTTTAATCCTGCTTATTTGTGAGGCACGTGTTGGGTAATCTTTTGGTCTCTGGTTGCGATTTTATTAGTGTAATTGTTTCAGGTATGCACAGAATAACCTGTCCTACTGTACTGAAAACAGAGTTAAAAATAGTTAAAATGGTAATTGACCTTGAACCTAAGTATATACTTGTTTGAATGTTTTTTGCTTGAGCTTAAGTGGAGGGCAACAGATTTCAATTCATATCTAACATACTTACACAAGTAGTCCACTTTATGGTAATATGAATGACACCCAAATTTGTACATTAGTACAAAATCAGAATGACTGCACAGAAAAAAATGAACCTGAATTAGGAGAGTAATTTAAAACGCTAACTGTTTTGGTTGAAATTGTGTCTATACCGTCAGCCGGACATACAGTAGAAGTCATTCCAGAAGCCGATCCTATGATCGCCGCAGAAGGTCCAGGTATGTACATCTGTGACACTTAACACAAAGGACACATAGGAAATAACTGCTTATTTTAAACGACTGGTGGAAATCCAGCTACTGTTTTTAAGGTCTAAATGTAACTTCTGGCTGTTAATGCAGGTCGTACACGTATGACAGCTACACTAGCCGTAGCTGGAGCAGGAGCAGCAGGCGGAGGCGAAGCAAAAGTTACAGGAGCTCTGACCGCGGATCCAGGTACACAGAGAATAGCATAGTTTTTATAACGTATTTCAGCGCAGAGCTTTACTCAGGAACATCTGCCTGAGCATTTTTGTCACCAGTTGGTAAGAAGACTGGGCAAATTCAGGAATTCACAAAACATTTCTTCTGTTTATATGAATAAACTATGCAGAAAGCTTCAGGTTAGGAGTTACTTTTAATTATACAATTAGTTTACATGTGCGCAAGCATAAATCTGGGTCTTTACACAATACTATTAATTTGTTAAGTCTGCAAAGCATCTCAGAGATGTGTGTTTTTAAAACGCCTGTTTTAAGCCTTTTTCTTTCCCGTTTGCTTTAGGTCGTACCGATCTTACAGCGTGAGCGACCGCAGTTACTCCAGACACCGAAGTCACAGTCGAAGCAGCAGATACAGCTGAGGAGTGTCTGGGGGGAGGGACCCAGTGTTTCAGTGTACTGATGTTGCCTGTGCAACAACATTTGTCAATATAATGGTGAAAATTCTTGTATTGCAACACCTTGAAGATGTCACAATATTAAACATTTTGTAAGATGAACTGCTTACACTTTGAGAAGGCAGAGTAATAATTTTGTAAATACTTTTATGTACGTATATATTTGTGTATTTTCAACAAATGCTTTTTATTTTCGTCCTTCAGATGATGTAATTTTGACTTTTTAAACACTGAAATGGATGAATGTATGGTAAAGGAGAAACTAAATGATTAAATACCACATCATTAATATGATGACATCAGTTGTTGGTGGTTAATTCCATTGTAAAGATTAGCATAAAAAGATAAGCTCATCCCTGTCACCACAGCCAACGTGCATCATGCATCCTATGGATTCTCAATGAGAGCCTTAAACAGCTTCAACAAAGTAGAGAGGGGTCTGATGGTTACTGAAGGGAATTAATTTTTGTTTTGTTAACATCAGACAAATTTTTCCTTTAATTGCTGCTTGTATTTCCATTGCTTCATTGGTTTTTCATTAATGAATGTAAGAATTTCTCAAAGGATGTCTGCATCTTGGTGGCATTGTTTTCAGGAGCCGCTGTACAGTGCTCTCAAGTTGGAAAATGAATAAACGTTTTTACAATTTTTGAAGTCCTGCCTTTGGAAAGTGCATGGGTTTAAAGCTTTGTCCAACTCAGTTATTGTACCTGTATGAAATTGCGTTGGCACAATACAGGAAGGCAGATGGGGAAAGGAAACACTTAACTCCCCTGGATAGGAGCTTGTATTATGCATTGCGAATTCAAAGGAAGGAGACCTAGATGAGCAGAGAGTAAAGTACACAAATTAATGGCTCTCGTGCAAGATCACAGGGTAGCTCTATTATATCAGCAGCAAACGGCAAGTTAAAGCTACACAACTGCAACTTGCAACCAAGTTCTACAAAAAGAAATAAAAGTACAGCTCAACAATACTTTTTGTGTCCTGTTTAGGCCTGACCATGTTATGAATACTTAATTTTTTGATAAATTCTATCATTTACAGCTGTCTGTTTAATATAAAGTAGAATTATATAATACTAGACTAGACATGCACACAATATAAAAACACTCACATAGACATATGAAGGAAGTTCTACGTACAGCTTCACTACATGCTACATAATCATCTGTAACCTTCTATTTATTTATATAATTGACACCGTATTCAGTAATTCCATATTATAATACAATTATAAAATAGTGGTATTGTATAGTAATATGCAGAATGTTAATACATCAAGAAAGTCCAGCATTTGAACTGGTTTTGTTTGGTCCCACTTCCCTTTGGACAATTCAGTTGCCTTTGTACTGGTAAATGTCATAAATTTACACCGTCTATGCTCAGATATTCAGGATACAGCTGTCAGTTTTCAAGGTATTTTGAAATTTAAAGTTAATGTAATGTTAATACCACAGGTTAATAAGAAATTGATCATTACACTGTGAGGATATATTTGTTCTTAGTCTGAAACTGTTCAAACAATTTAAGGATATTTTATTAATAGAACCAGGGCTTTCTTCTGTAATAATAGTCTACAAAACTGAACAGAAATATATTCTTTCCTTTTAATTAAGAGGACCAATATTCATTTTCTAGATTAAAGGTAATGCAATTGAATGAAAGAGAATAATGAATGACTCCTAATTCCTCTCCCAAAAGCCCTTTCTACACGAACAAGGAGAAAAAGCAAAATTAAATTATTGATAACATTCTGAACTAATTGAATTTTTTGCTCCCTCCTTGAAAATATCTTCATATAACCAAGTGCTGTGCAGAGATTTTCAAAACCTTTTTTCCTCTAGGGAATTGTCTGAACGTGGACTCTGGAAATTGATTTTAAAGTTCTGCCCATTTCTCTGCTAGAAAGGTACTATAATATCTAGCAAACATTTGCAATGCTGCTCAGCTACTGAAACTGGAGGCTTTTCCACAGCTGAATGACTTAAGACATTGTATTTATTTATTCTCATTTCCTCACTCCATTATGTAAAGCAACATCTCAAACACAGCTGACATGGGTGGGTGAGCTTACTAATCTCTCTACTGTAATGATGGTTTGTGAAATGGCCTTTAGATTTTTGAGCTAAACAGAAATTCAGAAATAGAAATTGGTAAGTGCTAATATAAAACAATGTTAATTTTTAATTATGCAACATTCAAATTTTATAAAATATGAGTACTACGTAACCAGAAATTAAAGTAACCTGCTTTATAGGTGAGTTCCTGTTCCTTTAAAATTTCCGGCAAAAAAGCAGTCATTATTTGACAGGTTTGAATGTAACTGAATGAAAATGGGAAGCACCTAGGAATCCTATGGCACGGTAGTGGAAAAGGCCAGAGCAGTTCCGCACCCAGGACTTTACTCTGCTCATTTCTGTTGACGAGTCCAGTTCCTTTAACAATATGTTGGTTTTTGTTGTGAGATCTGCTGACAGCGCTGTCATGGACAAAATTATTTCCGATACATGTCAGATACACAAGGACATTAACTCTGCATTCACGCCAGGTATAATATATACAGGTATAGTTAATACATGGTGTTTTCCTCATTGTGTGCGTTTGCTCTCTTCTTAATCTTCTCAGTTGTGTGTGTGCTTGCTACTCGTGCCAACACTTGTCAGATGTCAGAACCTTTGAATGGCCCAATTTGGATGGAGTTAAATGGAGAGGAAGGGGGGGGTCCTCATTATCTTACAGAACACACTCCCCTCTGCACCCACCTCATGCTACATTATCAAAATGACAAAAAAAAAAACATGGATCCCCACATCACCTTTGCGCATCAACAACAGTAGGTTCAAGAAGTCGAGCAGGCAATCCAGGCACCTGCAGTGGACCTCATAATGTCAAAGTGGCACACAATCACATACAGTCAACCAGGAACTCAAAGATTCAATCTTAACATGAGAAAATTCAAGCGAGCTCTGAAGCAGACATCAAGCAACTTGGCTGCAAAATTTCTGAGCTGTCATTTAATCACAAATTCTGAAAGCCTGAACCACTCCTGCCTACTCTGTCTTCTTAATGAAACACAGAGGGGAATACAGGCTGGATTGGAATGAGATCAGTGTTAACTCTGAAGTGAAAACACCGTTCAGATGACAAAAAATTTCAGTGTGTAGAATCTGTGATGAGCGTGTCAATCAAAGTTTTGATGTAATTCCTGCCACAGTCCACCAATTACAAATAACAGGTCCCTGCAGAAAGTTCAGCTGAAATATAAATGAGTGTTGACATTGGGATGATTCAGATATCGATAGCCCAGCCCTTATTTCCATAGATGCTTGAAAATGTGTTGGTTATTAAAGTATTTATGAAATCAAGGACAGTTCTTAAAATGGCCAGTTAACATGGATTATGTCCTACCCGCATTAATAAAAAGCCTGTGTGTATTTATCGGGTCAAAGGTCGTCATTATAATTTCAGTCAGTTAAAAACTGAAAATTTGGATCGACTACATGACTGGGTAGGAAACATAAATTAGTAATGGATGTTCCCCAGATGAAAGAATGACACTACTAGAATTGCCAATGACACTACTAGTCAGCAAGGTGCACATCTTGAGTGCAGTCAGAGACCTAAAACTTAGGTTCCAAACTGGCTGTCATCTGCTGACAATGACCGGAATCCCACAGTCGGGGGAACACTTGGCTTCATTCTGCTAGCGATAGGAGTGGATAGGTTGGCCAGGGTCCCCTCATAATATTGCTTTTGGTGTCCCGTGACTCATCAGGCAACCGTGAATTGCTAGCATGGCGTCAGTGGAAAAGTACCTTTAAATTAGCAGCAACTTCACTGTAGGGCACTGTGGAATTTGTAGAATGAAAAATAGGCATGCTAAGCATGGGTACATTTGCCTTGCTTTTGTTCCCACAAGCATTGGACTGTAGGGTTCAGCCTGCTCCCAGAATAAGCACTTTAGCCAAATGAGCCACTCATTGGCTTATTTTGTTTACCAGATAGGTTCACAATACGTATGTGGATGTAGAAGTACAGAACAATAACCAATCAGCTGCTGACTACATATATAAAGTTAATCATGGAAAAGTGAAACATCATTCATGTTGCCATTTTTATAGTATTTGTGTCATTTTTGTTCATGAAATTATGAGGCTGTTGTGATCAGACAAAAATAAATTCTATCATAATACAGAAAAGAGCACATCCTGAATAAGAAAGGCCGATAGAGAAATTCTGTTTTTCTAACTTGTCTGAAATTTATTACATTTACTCACATATGGACATTGCTGTGTAATAATATTTTATATATATATATATACACACACCAGTATAAATCCAGGTTTTTTCATCCGTGTCTTTGAACAAATTAAGAAGATTTGCACGTAGACTATTGTTTTAATTATTTTAATAATGTTTCGGTATTTCATCAGCATGTAATCTGACAGGTTCACTTCAGTGTGGACTCGCTGACCTTGTACACGTCTTGGGCGTAATGAGAGCCGAGAGCAACGAAGCGTGTTCTGGAATGCTCGAACTTATAGACGCGTAATGATGCTCAGCGTGCACACGCATGTGGTTTCAGCTTCAGGTTAGAGGAAATGGAAAAAAAAAAACATCGAAAAAAGAAAAATGTAGTTACTCGCTTATAAATCTGGAGGAATATAGCGTCCCTGTCGCTTTAAAAAATCCAGACAAAACGCCCATATGATCCCCGAGCTCCAATCACCAGTTCCTTCTGCAAAGGCAGTCTCTGCATTTTTGTCTTTCTGTATGCTAACATGGCGAAAATAGACTGATATGAAGCAATAATAATAAAAATAACAACAACAAAAATAGGGGAAATGTGAAAATACGGCATCAAACACTTTCATGGCGAACAAAAGTCCGATGCGAAAGGAGGGGAACCAGCACTCCTTTGCCCCAGAAAATCTTGGATCAAAATGGTACAGTAGAGCGTTGCAATTCTCCGTTTATTTTCTTTTCCCTTTTGATCTCTTGCAAATTTGGGCTAGTTAGCTAGGCGGGTGAAACTTACCTGTAATTTGTCTAAGGATGCTAAAGCATGGATGTGGTTTTAGGTGGTGTCTTTGCGTAATGTTGTGTGTGTGGTGCGTTTATGGCTTTATTGAATAGTAAAGTTCGAACTTACATGGAGCGTTAGCAGAAAAGTAGAAAATATTGGACTGAATAACAGAATGCAATGGTAACAACAGCTGCCTTTTTGCAAACAAAGAGTTAAATTCCATCATATCAAGATGCATCCGCAAGGACCAGGTCGTGACTGGTGCTTTTTTTGGACGTTAGTGCGCAAGTGAAACTGATTGTGCTCCTTGCGGTTCTTTTCAAGTAGCTTCTGGCTTTGAAACATTTTAGTTGGCAAGTTTTGGGAGCAAAAACAAATGTTGCTACGCGCATTCTGGCAAGCCGCTGGAAAGAACATTGCTGGATGAAAACATCATATCTACAGTTAACTGAAATGACTAGATAACATTAATATAACTAATGTACTGCCTGTCACATAATTTAGTCGTCGTCTAAACATCTATGACGTGACCTCGCAGCATTTGTGACGTGACTTGCTTTAACATATTGGCATTAATTGTTCAAGTTACAGCTTTGGAAAAAAAGTTTTTTGCCGAACTATTCTGAGATGTTTCACATTTTGTCCTGTTTTCTGGCATTTGCGGATTGGCCTGTACTGTTGGTACCTTTGTGATTTGTGGAATGACGCTGATTCTTATCACTATTTAGATGTCATACCAACAAATACTGCGTTGTACTGCCTTGTAAAGAGCATTGTTATTATTTTGCAGGTTTTAGGTTTTGTTAGACTTCTTCCACATGTTTCAAGAACACCACTGGCTGTAGTAAACTACAATAATATGACTTTTCATCCAGGCTGAATTTATGAAACAGTCTGATGTCTGTATTACTATAGTATTAAAATAATATTAAAATATACTCCAAAATGTGCCACCATTAGCTGAAATCACAATATTGGCCATGCCTTAAGAGATGCCAAATAAAGTGGTTGGCATTTATATAAGATTATTCTTAACTGTATAAAAACTTTTATACTTGCTGAATGTGACTTAACATCCAACCCAGTGCTGTTATGGATAGATAATAAGTGACAGGTTATGACTGATTTTTAAAATATGTGAGGGCTTTTAGATGAAAGACACATGGTAGATGTAATTAGCCTACACCGTATTTAATTCCATCAGCCCCCTCTTAAATGAGTTTTAAACAGGGTTGATGACTGAAGTATGTACCCTCAATTCTGTGTCCACTGTCAGGTTTCCAAAATGCATGTCTAAATAGGAGGAATATTCTATGAGGAATGTTTCAGAAAAAGTTCCCTGGGATGTGTAAATCAAATTTAACCTCGTCACCTTTGATAAGTTTTAGGCCTCTTTGTTTGTGCAGGAATGTTAATGAACTGAACTGTCTACTGCTGAAAGAAAATCAACACAATGGGTGGAAGAGAAATTTTTTTTTCTTTTTCTGCCACACAAGCTGACATGTAGACAGAGTTTAGCAAACAACATGTTAATATCAGCTTTGCCCCATATCTCAAAGTCAAAGAGTCCTCAGAGGGACTCCAGTGATTCCAGTTTGTCCACTGTGGTGAGGTTAGACTCTCTTCCAGCTTGCTCATTGTTGAGTTCAGTCTGGCCTCTGGGCTTTTTGCATGGATGAGAATGATTGCGTGTTGGCTTTGATTCAGCAATGACCAGTTTTCAACAGGGCAGCGTGCCTTGGAGCTGTATGGATTATGCTCTACCAGTCTGAGTGACCAGACTCTTTTAATCAATCTTTTTCATCAGTCTGTGAACTCTGCATTGCTGGACAGGCATCTGAGGTCTGAAGCCTCACCTGACCTTATTCTTAGCCAGTGGTTATGAATAACTTTTAAATTTCAAATTAAAGGAGTATGTTTATATTAATGTCTAGTTTAATGTGGATTGAATTTGCAGAACAGAATGTCTGTCAGATAGTTGCTGGGGGACTGTATTTAAATGTACTTTTCAATGAATTTAAAACCTAAATGGCTGTTTGCCTAACCTTAGTTTATGGGGGAATGTGACTCAGATTTATCTTCTCTGCACAGACCTACAGGACTCATTTACATGTTGACAAAATAACCCATTTCTGCATGTCATGGTGCAAAGTTACTCTGAAATGTTGTCTGTTTGACATAATACACTGTCCACTAGGGACTTTGAGAGACTGGCAGGTCATGGCTTACTTTAGAACTCTCTTTGAAACTTCTGCTAGAATTTCAGGCAAAAATTTGACTCGTGGCTAATCTCAGTCTGCAAAGCTGATATAATTCATGGCTTTATAAAACATCTTTCCTGGTTCATTCTTAATCCTTCCCTCACATCACAATGTACAATGTGCTGGCTGTATAATTAGGCCTGGTGATCAGTGTGTGCGTGTGTGTGCGTGTGTGTGTGTGTATGTGTGTCTGTGTCTGTGTCTGTGTGTGTGTGTGTGTGTGACCTTTGATCTAGTGTGTCTCCATGTATTCTTTGGGCTGCAGTTTCATTAAATTACATTGCATTACATTCATTTAGCAGATGTTATGCAGAATGACTTCCAGCACAAAAAAGAGAAGTGTATCCATCCAAGTGAAATGAGCAACACTGTCAGACCAGGCTAACAACACTCCAAGACCAGTGAGTGTGAGCACAACACCATTCAAGCACTACCACAAGTTAACTTGTGCTAACCCTTTTAGCCTAGAAGACTAAAAGAAGTCAAGTGTATACACTACGATATACAGTATCATAGTCATTAGATCACAGTATCCATAACCCATTGTGATACTACAAGTAAATAAGCAGCAAGTAATACAAGTAGCAAGTGTAATGGGATTGACGTGGAACAATGCAGTCTGAAGAGGTGGGTCTTCAGTCTCTGTTTGAAGATGACCAGTGATTCTGCTGTCATGACCCCTGTGGGAAGTTCATTCCAACTCTTGGGAACCAGTACAGACAGGCATTGTCTGAGAGGAGCGAATCTGTCGGAATGGGACAATCAGTTACCCCAAGGATGCAAAGTGTAGCGATCTGGCTAGTACATATAGTTTGAGACAGACTGCAGGTATGTGGAGGCTGTCCTGTATGCCAATACCAAGGTTTTGATGTAAGCGATGGAAACGATAACAGGAAGCCAGTGAGGTGAGGAGGGGCCAGACTTATCTATGTTTAGGGAGGTTGAAGACAAGTCGTGCAGTTAAATCGTGGATTAGCTGCAGGCATTTGATCGCACAGACAGGAAGACAAGCAAGGAGGGAGGTACAGTAGTCGAAATCAGACAGCATGTTGGCTTCTTCAACATGTGATAGAGATAAAACCTCAAAATGTTTTTTTTCTGCTTGTGTTTCTTTTTTCTTTGTTTCAAGTAAGGATTGCAACACAAATTACATAGCTTTCCATATGTGAAGGAGAAGTAGTCTGCACAAATGAACAAGTCAACAACTACCCCCCCCCCCCCCCCAACACACACAGCTCATCTTTCTAAACAACCCCTAAGCATAATTCTGAAAGGTCCTAATTTAGAATTATTGTCAGGATACACCATGTTTGGTAAAAACACAATTAAAAGTGTAAGAATGTCTGCCACATCAAAGGAACTGTTATTCCATGCATATGCCTCAGAAAATATGCTGCTATATTATCTTTCATTATTGATCCTTCCATGAGGAAACCTGAAACTCATCGAGGGCTGAAGTAAATGTACTCTTTGAGGAAAAAAAAAAGATTTTAATAAAATGTTTTTCTTTTTAATGAGGCCATTTTAAGAGCCAGGTCCTCTGCCTGTTCAGGGTGGAGAGATGGGAATGGTAGGCGTGCAGGCACAGGGGTCATTCAGGGATATTTCATTAAACAGCATTTGAAGCTGGGTGGCGCAGCGGAATAATCCTATAGCCCTTTCACATCTGGAGGCTTGGGTTAATATCTGGGTCAGGTCATAAATGGAATCAGCTTGGTGGCCGCAGTTTAGCTTCCAGTGGGTGAAAATATACTTTCTGGAAATTCATTTTCACTACTTTGCTCTTTTCCTCACTGTATGCATTGAATCATAATGAAAGCCTTGATAAGCATAGAGAAATGCATTATATGTCTCATCATCAAGAGCACGATTTATATTTTTTCTTTGTGCTTTCCTTCTCACTGATACCTAGAATTTTTAAAATGCCATTTCCACTACGGATGATTGATAACTAGTTGTCAGACCAAGCCTAGCTTGGTTTGGCAAATATGCTGTGTATTTAAAATTACTGAACATAGCTTTAAGGGAGCACTGTGTGAAAAAGGTGTTTTTCTTGTGTGCCTTTCAAAATGTGATACAATAAACTTCGCAAGCAATGTCAAAGAAATGTGAAAATAAAAAATGTTCATTTTAGTTGTTTATTTAACACTTTAAGTGAATAATTATAAGCTAAATTTTTTTTTTTCTTCGCTGACAGTGTTCGTCTGTGCTATATACACTCTTTTGAGCACTGGTAAGACAGATGTGGTCTTGATAAGATTAAAATTACTTTCTCTGATTATTGGTACATATCCTGATGTCCTACAGGGCTTTTAACTGCAGTGACATCTTTGCATCAGCAAGTCATGCTGTTTGATCACTACATAGAACAGTTATGCCTCAGTGTTGATGAAGTTTAAGCTACAAAGAGCTGTTCAATGCACAATTTCCCTGCAATATTATAACAATATACACATTTTGTGTGTTTTGTTGAAACTGGTTTGCACAGTGATGGACAGTAACTTGGAAGATGAAGGGACAAACCTGCAGTTCGAGCTGTGGATGATTTAAGGTGCAGAACAATGCAGAAATCTACCTCTTCCCATGGAATTGCGAAACCTACAACCACCTACTTTGCATTTTCATATGTTTGCAGAAACAAGGAACCTTAAATAACTCCAAATGACATGTTGCAGTACAAATTTCTCAAAAACGGCTGCTGTAATCACATAATGTAATTTTATGAAATGGAAGCAATAATTCTCTGGCCCACTTGACTGTGCCGACATTGGCGTGCCGCTGCAGCAGGCTTGGTTTGTTCATAGCCGCATATTCAGGGCAGCAGGCCCACCCTTGACTTTGAAGCTTTGCTGTCTTGCAGTGTTGAGGGGTCACTTCGGTTCTGCTGACAAGTGCAGTCATTCAGGCTCTAAGCAGCAAGCTAGCAGACATGGCCATGGTTTCAGGCCAGTTCTTCATCTTGGAACGCCCAAATGTCCTGATGTAGGGCCAGAGGTTCTGCTACACACACCACAGGGTTGTCCTTTCTGACTTGTAAACCTGTGCATCTGTTATTGTGCTGCTCCTTGCCCCTTTGTTGTACTTATTGTTAAGATATGTCACTGGTATAAAGGGAAATGAAAGGCTATCAGGATTCTTGCTGTCCTTTCAGTTCGCATTGCCATCAACACGATATGTTTGTGCAGTAATTCCCTAAGAAGTATTGGGTTAATCAGAATCTGCTTTCCAGGATGTGACTGGCCTCATGTAATCAGTCTTTAGATGTCCTTTAAATAAACCAAATGACCCAAGTATGGCATGAATGTAGCATTTTTCACATTGCACTTTCATTTTTACACTGAATTAGTGCATCTTTTAATAAAAAGAAGTTTGTGAAAAATACAATAATACATCATGTCAGTGGCAGTTGTTTCTGTATTGTATTATATTGGTACTTCCATCTAAAAATGTATCCCCCACCTCTCAAAAAATATATCTGTATCCATATACTTGCACAAGAGTCAAAGGCATCCTAGTCCCTATAATTCAATAAGTATTTCAAGTTTATGAATTTTCACCATACAAGATTTTTTGGTGTAGATTATGTATCTGACCAGCGGAGCCGATGTGTGAGAGTAAATTCACAAAGGTAATGTTGCTGGGTTGGCAGGCAGCTCTCCATGCAGTTTTCTCAAATCCATATGTATGTATTTGATACAAGCCCTAAGTGAATTTGACAGTTGGCACTTATATGGTTGCTTAGACTGAGGTGCTTTCTTTGGTAATATCGCATACAAATTATCTGATGTAAATTCATATTTCTAAGAACATTCAGCTGTAACTCATGCATTGATAATGATACTGTCCCAAGTTCAACATTTTCCCCTGTACGTAATTAAGCAAAGGTGAATAATTGGCTAAATGTCTGATTATTGAATAGCTGTCATGACTTCTTTTTATCTAGATATGTTTGTATTTTCTGAATGAGGAAAGCAAAACTGCTCTTTGCTAGCTAACAGTTGTAATGTTACATAGCTAGCGATTATATTTTTTGGATTTTTTAATTGACATCTGTTTTGAAGCAGCACAAATTCATTCTAGCTAGGAGCACAATTTTGTGTTCTTACGTTAGACTGACACAAGCCTATTTTTATTAAAAAGTCATAATTGGCATTCAGTCCGTGGATATTTAGCTATTTAATCGATTTTACAATACAGACAGTTTTGACTCTTTAACCATTTAACCTGAGTGAATTGTTCTGGCAAATTGGTAAAGACCTTTTACTTAATCATGACTGCCGGCTGCTGTCATTTTCAGTTTAATAAGATGATAATATCTGAGTTGTATCTCAATCTCTTGAAATGTCTCTGCAACTCCCATGCCTGGTGTAAGACAATGCTTCCATTGCATTCATGTTTATGATTTGTATTTCAGCTGCTGAAATCTTGTAGTAATTTTCTTGATAATGACAGTGAACTGAGAAGCCTGTTTCGGCATGCACAGTAAGCTTTGCATTTAATTCTGAATGTCCAGGGTACATATGCATTTGAGTGGGTGTCTGCTTACCAAAATAGGATACCCCTTAATGCTATATGTGAAAGTGACATACTGTAATTTGCAATATATAAATAGCACATATACTGTGCAGAAGTATAAAATAAACTTCTGTCACTAAGCTTGAAATGTCTTTGTATTCCAAGTACCACGTCTTTTACATTAAAAAACCATGTTTGAACACATAAAATGTGACTCAAATGAACACTTTATTTGAAAGATATCTGTTTAGCAAGCATTATCCTGTAAATGGATTACTAACAAGGATGGTGTTCTGATGTGACAGTCACCATCCTGCAATGTCCAGTAGTATTGTGTGAATTTGTAAAATTCAAAAACAGGTACATTTCTGCTGCTTTGGCTATATTTATGAATTTAAATTTGAACTTTTTAAAGTTTTTGATATATGTTGCAGTTTGAAGGTCGCAAAGATGTTAATACGTTCCTATTTAAAGCTACTGGATTTAGAACAAAGACAATATTGAAGCCAAATATTGTTGAATATGTTGTTGAAGTTGAATGTATAGCGTTTTCAGAGCTGATATTGATGTTCTGAGGTCTTTTGATCTTTACCTGCATGAGTTTCATCTTTGGATAAATCATACCCCTGTTACAAACTTTTTTTGAGCTTTGTACCTCTTTATTTCCATCCCTCACAGAGCCATGTGATAAGTGCTCATCATGGATAAAACATCTCTGAGAAGTTATGCCAGATAGCAGGGGCCTGCCTGAAAATGAAGGCTGGTAAATCTTATTTGGTTAGCTCAACTGGTGACCTGTCCAGCTTACAGACAGCATCTGTATGAATAGCAGAAAATTTCCAAGGTCAAATTGAAATTGAAAACTAATTAGAAATAGTTTTGTCACAAAACTCCTCTGCCTCAACTCTTTGAGATAAGGTTAACCCTATATTACTTTTTCAAAAAGAGAAAAATTGTGTAGAATATGGATAAAAATCATTTATGGCTAGAGTGCTGACTGAATTCCTTCAAAATAAATGAATCGGCACATCTGCAGTTAGGACAGCAATCTGAAATTTGCAATTTGCAGATCTGAATTCTGAGGTGAGCATTGTTTCAGAAAGGTACTTTGCCCGATGCCCTTAAAAATATGTGAAGCTATACGAATGAATATATGTAAAATGTAAAGTATTGTATATAAAATTACTTGGAAAAGGGTTTCTGGCAAACAAGACCATTCACTAAAAGAATAGTGAGAAGTACAAACAAGTGCAGGAAGAGACTGCAGACCCTCACCCCTCTGATTCACGCTCAGCCTCTACTGGTAAAATCAAGTTATCGTGCCCCTTTTATGCTGAAAGGAAGACAAAAACACTGCCACTGAAAACATCCATCACTCCTACCAGTGGACAGAGTGGCGGTGGTGGTCCACACACGCCATTTAGTTTCAGCTTTAACACTGTTTCTCTACATCTCTGAAGTGAGGTCTTGTTTATGTACCCCAATGTCATAAAGGTCATAGCCACCAGGTGTGTGATCATTTAAGCTCTTGTTAAATGGAAAGAAGAGTATTAATTAAATTCTGTTTGATGAATTATTTATACTTATTCAGGTCTTCATCTGTAACTTCCATGTGTGGTTTGTGTAAGTCAGAGTGTAATTCAGTTTAATATTTATATATTAATGTTCATAATATCGTTAGGTGCAGCTTCTGGATCTACCTAAGCAGAAAGAAAGCATTTGGATCCTATGTGTTCGTTAAAGCCAAGTGCACCGCTGCTCACCAGCTTATTGTTTTTGTTGGTTGTAGTTGACTTCCAATAAGTCTTCAAACTGTCTGTGAAATTTACAGAAATGTGGTAACATCTCATATAATTTCTGTTAATTTCCATTGTCATTATTTCAGTTAGTTTGATACAGGCACTTCCAGAGGCAGTCGGTTGCTGAAAATGAGTGGTTCAACCCTCTGGGAAAGTTAAAAGCTCATGTCCTTGAATGAATCTGTCTGAGTCTCCTTTTAAGGTTCCTTTCACTTTACATCTCCAGTTCCTTTGGGTTCAATCCAACCACTTTTAGTGGTGCAACAGGGCCTTGATTAAAATCTTTGTGTGCCTTGAGATTCCCTACAATGCTGGAGGGGTGTGGTGGAAAATCATGGTGGAGTGGGGTCGTTTGATATAAGCCATTGAGGGACCTGAGGGCCAGAGTTGTTGTCTCATTTGGCCTTTCTTCAAAAAAAATTCCTTCATCGTCCTATAGAAAGAAGATACAGTATTTTTGATGCTCTGTAAAGGTTTAGTGAAATGTACTGGAAGCACTGGACTTTAATCCTTATCTGGCTTCATAGACATCCAAGCTTACTCAAGTAGGCTGCAAAACACATTACAAAGCTTTTTAAATTGTTAAATACAATATAAACCATATCAATAGATTTTTAAGAAGTGGAAATGCTGGTTATTAGATGAACATCCCGATTTGATTGAATAAGCTTGCACACCCAAACATAAAATGCACTTTTACAGCATATAGAAGATGCATTCACTTGACATGGAAAACAAGAGCTAACCTGTTTCATTGAGGACATTGCAGTAGATCAGTGTTTACTGGTTGTGATGGATGGGACTGTCACTCAACTTTTACCTCCCTGAAAGAAGTGTTGTATCCCATAGGAACAAAACTTACACAAGTTTAGGCTGGCAATGGCAGCAATTTAAGCCTGTTGCTGTTCAAATTTAGATATTAAAATTCTATACAAGCATTTGTTGTGGGCTGAATTTTAGGTAATAAGTTAAAGTAAGTGAATTTTATGTCTGTGCTAGAGGTTTAGGTTTATTGATTTTGATGGCTTGGGGAGTGTTATCAAATTCAGCACAGCACTTGAGGTGTGAAATGTGGATTGTCTTAAGTGCTTAATGATTGTACACATCAGATGACACCTTTGCATGAGCGGTGTTGAAATCTCCAAAATGCTTTCTAAAATACAGTCTGCCTCTGTTTTTGAACTAGGAGCTGATAGCAGAATTTGGGTGCATTAATGGAGACTTAAGAAAAGACGATTTACACCATATGCAAGGATTTTCCCCCTCTGTTTTAGCAGAAGGTTGTTAAATCCAAGGTCTGCCATTTCATGTGAACTCAACACATGAGGACAACAGTGAAATTGTTGTACACAGGTTGTTAGTTTGAATCACATACTTGGTGGCCATATGCATTCAATGTGCTGTTTTGTTTCAGAATTTTTTTAGCTGCTACACAACAGTAGCATTTGACACTGAAGGCTGGTGTTCCTTGTGTCTTACAACAGTGTCTTCTCAGGGTCAGATTTCTGTGCAGCAAAGCAGTGTTGAATAAGATGATCTGCAAGTTCAAAAACCCTTGAACAGTTCCACATTGATTGCCTTAGTCCTAGAGTCACTCAACAAGATTGCTAAGTGATTTGGCATCTTCCACACCCTCTCTCCTCATTCCTCTTTGTGATGAGAAATGATGAATGAGTTAGGCGCTTCACAGCTTATCCTTGATTCTGTCTACATTTTGACTGCTGTTAACAACTTAATAATGTGCTAATTTTTTTTGTGACTTTGTTGACCTGCTGGTTTCAGACCAGGGTTCCAGTATGCATGCTATACATCTGCATTTATATGTTCTCACATTTGTTAGAATATATTTGGATTTTCTAAAGGTCTTGGTTAGCATATGAAATTAAGTGGGCAATTGGGTTTATGTGAAGTGCGCAGAGGAAATGCCAACCCTGCAGGCTCCCTGGGGATTAGGACTACTGACTCAGCACATATGCACACGCTCCCCCGCCATCCACCCAAGCAGACACTTCCTGGAACCTGTTCAGTGCGGCTGGTCACTCTGACCTCTTGGAGCATCACCAGCAATTCTGGCCCTACAGTGATCTCCGGAGTAAGGCTGGTCATGTTTCTCACCAGGTGTTTGTAGGGAGCCTGTTCCTTTACAGTGACATAGGAATATATCTGGTAGAACTGGTGTGCCTGTCATATGCTTCCTTCAGATCATGACCAACTGTGCCAAAGTCCTGAGAATACCAGCACGCAGCACCTTGGAAATCATTATAGAATTGACTTGGAGAAACTGCATGCAGATTTATTTTCCCCATGGAAGGTTGCCTCTGTCGTGACAGGCCACAGATTGATAGTAATAGGTTTTATTGTCTTGTAATTTGCTGCCATAAACCAGAACTGGATGAAATTAAATACATAATGTTATGTGTCCTCTACAAAGTTCACAGGATGACATCTGCTGGAGCACTGTGTCACTAATTAAACCTTAAATAGCACATCCCTGGTGGTCGTGTACTACGAGGACTGCAGTGCGGAAGCCATAATGGAGAGCCTCTTCCCTTTTTTTTTCCCTCATGAGAAAGTGGTTGCTTTTGATTTAAGCACTGGTCATTTTCTCCAACTATACAGTATGGTTAGATGACTAATTTGCTGATGGTACACCTTAAGCTCAACACAATTACGTATGGTCAATTCATCCTTTAATAATCATTTTGTCACGAGTGTGAGCAGTGACTCAGAGGTGCCACAAGGTCGTATAAATTCATAATGTCAGCGAGACATGAAAGCCAACAAAACTGTGAGAAAGCAGGTGAAGCAAATGGTAGGCTAAACTGCTATAGAAATAATTGTTCATTTTATCATAATTGTACAAATTCGTTTTTTGTTTTGTACTTGTCTGGTGTGTCTGAGTCTCCTGAAATACTTAACAATGATAGTGTTTTCTATATTTTTATTGTGGAGTTTTGGAGTTAAAAGGTTGTTTTACATAATTTATATGCCACGTATGTTAAGATAAGATAAGATAAGATAGAACTTTATTGATCCCACAGCGGGGAAATTCACATGTCACAGCAGCATTAAGACAGAGGTAGAAAGGCAAAGTGGCAATGTGCAATAAGTTAAAAAATACAAAAATACAAAAGAAAATACAAAGAAATATATATGCATTGTTGCATTATTATTAGTACAGTATTACATATTTACAGTAATGTGTGGAATGTGGACTATGATCTCATTTAAAACAACACATGTAAAACCCATTTTAAGTCATTGTAACATTTAAGTACACTTGTCACTGGGTCAGTTGATTACCCTGAATGTTACAATTTTTAAATCTGGCCTGAGCAGTGCCTTTTTACATGTGAAATATACTGTATGTGCCAGTGTCATAAAATTGAGAGGGTCATTTCAGAAGAAATTGTTTCACATACAATCACCCTAAATCTTAAAGTCATTGCAGGGACTGGGGCTGTAACGCCCTTGATCAGCAGTGACCTCCCAATTCAATTCAAGTGTTGAGATTCTATGTTACGATTTTTGTGGCGATTTTTTTTTTCTTTCTGCTGAAAATATATTTAATAAAATGCAGGCAAATAATTAAATCAAAGACTGCATCTCTGAGAAGTAAAGTGCTTTTAATGAGTTTTACTGAACAAATGTACTTGTGCACTGTTCCAAACATATGCAAGGCTGCACAGAATAAAGCAATTTTCCTCTGAAAAAATTGTACCTAGTCTTATCACCACTGTTGATGTACATGAACTTTTGAAATTGAAGTCACCTTGAAGTGATTCCTTAACTTCCAACTTAATTTCATTGTAGATTTCGGGCAGCTCTGTTTCGGGAGGTGGGGGGTGGGGGGGGTGGGGGGGGACACGCCGTGATGGTATGCTATAGCGCGGTTTCAAAATGTGTATCATGTCATATTTTCATATCATATTTTCTACAACACTATACGGACGAAGGTCCTTGCAAATGAAATGTGCTGGGAAGTTTGTTTAGAGTGTCCATCCACCAGCGTTTGCTGGCTCGATTTAGCCGCAGGTTAGCTTCATTCGAGTTCAGCACTGGGTGGTGTCGAGCGAGACGCGCGCGAATATTGGTTGCATTGTTGCAACATTTTACTTTTCCAGGGCAGACTGAGATTTTCCATACAGCCGCTTTAAGATCAAGCTTCCCGTCAACTCTGTAGAATCCAAAGTGATTCCACGCTTTGGATTTAAAATGAGATGGCGCTGCATATACATTTACATTTACTCATTTAGCAGACGCTTTTATCCAAAGCGACTTACATAGGTTACAGTTCTTTACAATGTTATCCATTTATACAGCTGGATATTTACTGAGGCAATTGTGGGTTAAGTACCTTGCCCAAGGGTACAGCAGCAGTGTCCCAGCGGGGACTGAACCGGCAACCTTTTGGTTACGAGTCCTGCTCCTTAACCACTATGCTACACTGCCGCCTGTATATACCTTGTGTGTGCGGACTTGTGAGTTTGGCCATGTTTATTTCTCCCTGTCCGTAAGGGTCAGAGTGCACGGATATAGCATGCAGAACTATAAGGAAGCCCTCGGTAAATTTCAATTGTTATGCCAACGCTTTTCCAACATGTAATTACCAAAAATCCCTATTTTTTATTTTTAATTAAAAAATCGATTTTTGATCAGCGAGGCGATCTAAGAATTGCCATAATCAAGAATTGCGATTTGTAATTGAATCAGTTTTTACCCCCAGCCCTAGCCAGGACAATTGCTCTGTTACTTGTTTTTGAAATGGCACGACATACATGGCATGTAAATGGTTTTGAAATGTAGGTTTTTTAATGCTGCAGTTGTTTGGGAAGTTTGGAAAGAGCTTTGCAGGGTAATCTGAGCTACCGGGTTCAGCTGTAATGCAATATCACAGCGTATGCATGTGCCAAGATGGACATGAACCATTTACAATGTTAAAGGTATCACACAGACATTAAATAATTTTTAAAAAACTTGCATTAATTGACCCTTACCATGATGCAGAGTTGACTTCAGGGATATCAATTTTTTATCTTGACTTTAGCATGATCCATCAAATGCATCCTTTTGTTCTTCATAATGCACAATCAGTGATGTAAAAATGTATACAGTATGACAATATATGTATTAAAAAATGAATTATTGATTTACTTTTTCATGTACCTGTAACCTGAGTTGCTGGAAATGCTGGAAATTGGCATTTATGTTATTGATCCGAAAGTAGTTAAACAAGATCTTGTAAATCATTACAGGCATAAATATATTGAAACGGATTATATATAGACACACAAGATATAGTCTTGTTTCAAAAGCAGGATTTCTGTCCCTCATTTACTATGGAAAGCTTAAGTAAATTAGTGATAATTTATATTTCACTTTGCTGCAACTTCTGTCATATTGTGTTCTGTGTGATTTTTATGTGAAGCAGTAGTGCAGTTTATTTTGTTTTGCATGTAAGTCAAATAGGAGTACTGAAAAAGGAATGGCTAACTGTGAATATGTGCTAAGAAAATTGTGAGGATTAATCCACAGCTCAAGGAACTGGCCTCCCTCATTTTGTGGGGCTGTTTGTTTACAAGTGTCAGGCCTAACTTCACTTTGACCCAACAAATGAAAGCAAATGTGTGAATATTTACCCCAACATTGAACATGGATTGGCTTTACTTCAAACCAAAACTATCATATGGAAATTCACTGTTCTGACTCAAAACCTGGAAAAAGCAGACAGAGTTTCTCATTTCAGTTCCTTATAAACAAAATGCGGATGCCATTTCAGGCTGGCTACGCTTGAAGTGATGCAGACAAAAGATTGTGTTGGGTAGAGTTTACATGTCAGAGTGATATTCATCTTTGTTCTATTCTGTTCCCATGGAAATTAGCTCAGTAGCTTTCCCTTTAACTTACCACAAAGTAATGGTCTTTTTTGAAACTGACACTTTATGAGAACAACTGTAAGTAAAATTCTTGTTATGTAGAGTAAGTGATTTATTTTTCAATGAAGTAGAGAACATTTTTTATTTGATCTTTGATCATCTTCACATGGAAACTGAGGCAAATGGGAGTTGATTTAATATATATATATATTATATTGTATATATATATACATATAAAAAATTGCATTATACATGCAGTGTAACTAATCCTGATTGGGGAATTGTGGGATTGGAATTGGAATTGTTCTGATTGGTTTGCATTGCGCTAAAAAATCTTGCCTTGGTTAATGAGCACAGGTTGCAGGTAGATATATATGTTGTTTACAATTTAAATGTAGTTTAATTTTGATTGTGGAACTTTATGCAGTCAACCACTATCTGTCCTCTGTCTGTTTACTTACACTGTTGTGTGAAAGTGGATAAGATTTGCGTGGTTTTGGAAATGGGTAGAATCATTTCATGGCACCATTAAATCCTTCAGGCGTATTTCTGCTATATGTGGCTATGGTTGAAACTGAAACTGAAATTCAGCTAGCTGCTGCAAGAGAACAGCCTACCACTTAATGCTACATTACATGTTTCAAATGCACAATAATTCCTGTCTGAACTATTTGAGAAAATATTTCGTTCACTTATCACGACAGACCTGATTATGTATAATGTGTAATCTTTTGTGTAATTTTATAATACAAAATAAGGCATGATGGCCTTAAGTGAGAAATGAATGGTGAATGAATGGTAGGATGGTGCCATACTATTTTAGCCATGCACATCAGCTGAAATCTGTATGTTTTTAGGCAAGTGATTATCTTTTTCTCTTAATACTTTGAAGTTAAATTCAAGAAACTATACGAATGTATTTAAACTGATAAAGGAAAATGTGTCCCCCCCTCCATATGGAGGGCATTGTCTGGTTGTATAAATATAAATGTGTGAAGAATGCACGTTGTCCAATTACATAGCTCCATGCACAAATGGACAAAAAATGCATCCTTCTCCTCTTGATCTGCTCAATACCCAGGATTCACAGACTGAGCCATTCAAATTTAGCTTCAATGAAGAAAAAACTGATACTCCTTTGTCTCCTTTTCTCAATAACTGTAAAGTAGGGTGGTGCCTTTAATTTATTCTCCTCATAAAGCTACCTTTAATTTCTTCTCATGAAATGCCCTCTTAGGATAATAAATGCCACATATAAAAGAGGATATAAATAAAAAGACTGCATACATCAGTTTCCTTTACAGGGATTTATAATTCCCTCAATAGGAAAGACAAGGCAATTATTAAATATTAATTTCTGTGAATTTTATCTCGCAGTCCGTGCCATTGAAGAGTCCCCTGTGCTTTCTTTGCTGGGCAGAGAGTACCTTTCCGCTTAACTCAAGGTGTGCCACCCTGGTTTTCTTAATCTTTGGGACAGGTGAGTGACCCAGAGTTCAATATTTCCTTTGGAAGCACATACTATAGCACAAGGGCATTATCACTCCTTCATCAAACACTAAGGAGATACTGCAAATTGCTCTTCAGAGTTGTGAGAGGTACAATTACATATTAAATGTTTAAAATTATGATTTTTTTTTTTTTTTGCAAAATTTAAAACTTCCTCATGCTCCCAACTGTGATTCACATATATGGAATTGGATTATTGCCTCCCATTTCCTCTCACTTCTCTCACATTACACCTATGTAAGTGTGAATTCTGCTCTGAAATCTGGCCAAGCTTTTTTCAGCCATTTTTCCTCTGACATAGCCTGGCCCCCTTTGTTGTTACTTTCAGAGTTGCCATTTTTTGATTTTTGCTTTATATGTATAATTTTAAAATAATTGATCTATCCTTACCATATGCACCTGTACAAATCCAATCACAATTAATTGCAGTGTTGCAAAACTAACACTGTTTAGTAAGCTTGTTGTAATGGCTTTGAAAATGCCTACATGTCCATTCAACTCAAATCAGTCAACAGTTCACTCATTTTTAGAATATAACCAAACTTCTGCTAATGTTCAGTTTTGATTATGAGGCCTGACTTCTCAGGTATCAGGATCAAATGTCTACACTGCCATCAGCAAGTGATATGTTGTTGCTGATGTATGCCGATATATGCTGTTGTTAAATCTCAATAGCTTTTTACCAAAATTACCTAGATTTTTCAAACCACCTGCATTTTATCAAGGGTATATTTTGCTTTTGTTATTGTGTATTCTGCCTTTTTAAATTACAAGCAGCATAGACAAAATAGTCATTTTTAGTGATCTCTTTTTATTAACTTTATGATGAATATAAATTAGCATTGTATATACTTTTCAGTATATACTGTAAACTGTATGCGCAATCATGGTTATAATAATATTGTTTGTTTGTTTGTGTGGCAGCACCACAGTACTGGCTAACACTGAAACCATGCTAATATCACACCACTCTTATTATCACAGTTTGCTCGTCATGGCAGAGATGATATTAAGTGTCACTGAATTTAAGTTACACTGAATTTGGTATCTGAAGTGTTTAATGGCGTGGTATTGTTGTCTCACAACTTCAGCAGTTTCAGACCTGTTGGCATTAGTCTCTGGAGTTGGCACATTTCACTCAGTAGTCAAGCTGATCTGTCACTTTTCAGGAAAAATAATTCCCTTAGCTGCTGAGAGAGGGTGTGACTCTGATGTGAGAGAGGGAAGGAGAGGTTTCTTTCTGATCTCAGTTGATAATATCTCTCTGATTGGAAAGTAGCTTAATAAAGGTGCATTTGGTACATTTATCTTGGGCACATACATCAAGTTTTTAGTAGATAGTTGTTTTTTTTTAATCTATGCATGGTGTATTTCCAACAAACCTTTAATGCAATTATAATTTGCATTGCATTGTTTGTTTTGAAATGTTGACATTGCAACAGCAGCCACCCAAATGGCTCCTTTCAGTCAGCATTTAGACTTTGACTTGTTAAGTCCCCTTATTTGTGGCTGTAGAACATCCTGTCACAGTATTGTGAGAGAACTGCTCCATAAGGTTGTGTTAGCAGTGTCACAAGGTGTGATCATTACCTGTTGTGGTTCTCTTGACAGTGTAGCATACCCACAACAAGATGAATCAGGGCATGTTGTAAGTTAACAGTGCAGGAAAGGCTTCTCTTGCTTATACAGGTAGGTATCTTACATTTCCATTAACCATCAAGTTGTAGTCATTGCCACTACATTGTTTCTGGACAACCTTGCATCCCTGTCTGCTGTAGCTAAAGGGCTGGGTTTCTTGCTGTCGTGAAAATGTGCATACTGTACCCTATAATGTGTAATGGTTTGTTGGCTTCCACTGCATGTGAATACATATAGTTATGGACCTTTGTCTTCAACAACTCGTATGTGTAGTACCATAGTAAAGTTGGCAGGTTTTCTAAGAACATTCACACGTGCATTTATGGATTTAAGTGTGCAGAACCTTTTTAGAACTCCTCTTTCACAGTCACATTGGCACAGGGATTAAATGCTGCATATCTTTGTCGTACTCTCCTCTCCTGAAGGTCAATGCTGGGGGTACATGGTGATGAAATGGAGAGAAGGAGGGAGGGAGGCGAGGTTGGGGGGTGGGGGGGGCGGGTTCTTTGAGATTGACCTGCTGTATGCTCCTCCCCCCTCCCCAGGCATTGTTTTCCTCTCTCTGTGTCTTTTTCCTTCTGACAAGAGCCTACCCTGTTCAACCTTGGCGAGAGGGATGGTTCTGTAGGTGGGACGCATGGGGAGTTGTTGCTGCAGAGTGATAACTTGAGCCGAGAAGCTAGGTTTTGTCAGAGCAGTGCCAGTACTGCTTCATTCTATTGTTAAACATAAAGGAGGAAGGCATCAAAGAGGCAGGTTATGCTTATTCAGTGTCCGGGGAGGAAGAGAGCAAAAGTGTTTGTGAAATATTATGCCACATTCACAATCTTGTGGGTAAAATGCATTCAGGTGTCTTTAAAAGTAAAATGAAGATTTTCTTCCTTTGTTGTAAGAAAGCTGTGTAATGGAATTATCCTTGCCAGAGTGCATGAAAGTCCACATTTTCAGTGCAACATAAAAAATGTGATTTAAAGATTATTGTTAAACCACATTCAGTCTGAAATCTTTGTGATCATGTTCATCTTAATGATTATTTCTTGACAGCCTGTTTTTATTAGATTTTAATTTGGCTACTCTGTACCTGCTTCATTTATGTTCTTTTTCTGCTGAGATCTATTTGTATGTATACATTCGTGTATGTTACAGCCCAACCAATACATCGGCGTGCCTAATTCTAACCCTAACCCTTGCCAAATGGAAATTATTAACCCTTTTGCGAATACGGCCACACCAGTGTGATTAGCTGTTTAGCATGTATGCTAAAACTGGTGTGATTAGAACACTAGATTGGAGAAATTCTAGCTAATTTTAGCTTTGAGGAAACAGCGATTTCACTCTAAAAATATAGCAAATGCTAACTGAAAACTATGAGAAGCTCAATGACGCAAATGAAAACATAACAAACCATGTGACACGCGCGCTACATAGCATAAAAAATAAGTTACGTGCGAAAGGGTTAAACCAGAGGGGACACGTAAATAAACGTGAGCTGAACAAGTATCTAACATAGTTTGGTAGCCAAAGTTATCTAGCTTCTCTTTCAAACGTGTAGTGTGAAATCCCAAAGTCACAAGTCCTTGTTGAAGACAGCCATGTTGTATTACATGCATTCAACAGCAGTGTTTACTCTAGGTCACTATCAGTTTACTGCATAGTTTAAGATGGCATGATATTTTTTTAAACTTTTTTGTATTTTTATACATTTGACTCTTATTTATAAAAACTTTAATATATTTTGTTGTACTTTTGTTCAAAGTACTACTTATGACAATAAAACAAGTTTATTTTTAAACTGCATTATGTCATGTTATCTTGGCGAGGACTCTTAAATAGCTACACATAACAAATGTTAGGGAAAATATTTGTTTATGTTATTTGTTTCTGGAGAAAAAAAAAATCAGCCGATGTATCATTATCGGATTTTTAAATCCTCAAATATTGAAATCGGTATCAGTCTTAAAAATCCTACATTGGTCGGGCTCTAGTGTATGTATGATGTATTGTGCCATATTAGACTATTAAGCTGCCCTGCATATGAGCCAGCAAACAGATAGCAATGTTCTATTTTATAATATCATTAATTAAAACGATAACATTTGTTGTGCTTAATTAAAATGATAACATCTGTTGTGCTTTAAAGAGGACCCAGGCCTGTCTCTGAAATGTAGTCAGTAGTTTAACTCAAAGTATAATTTAATAATATCTATTTACTGATGAAATTATTCCCTGAATAATTTGTTTAGTAGGCAAAGACCAGTTTATGGTGCTAATTTATATATGCTTGGTACATATGTCAAAACATTTTCCCTGGGTTAGATTTTCTCACAGAACAGCCAACGCTGCATTTTAATTGGGAAACATTCAAGTCCATTAAAGCTATTTTAGAGCCATGCAGGGAGATACCATGGGTAATAAACACAGGAAAATGATGTGCCTGTGTCCCATTACTTGATATACCTCTATCCCTTTAGGACTTCACTTAGCTTAAAGCTCATTTCTCTGAGTCTTATCTCACCCCAAAGACCCTGTGCTACAGAGGTAGTGAACCACAGAACAGGGTTTCTCTCCCTAGCTCAGAGATCCTTAGTTATACCACAGCTGTTTAGCTACAGGGTTGAGGAGGCCAGTAAATGTAAGTTAAAGCTGACAGACTATATCTAACAGAAACACCATCTCACCTACTGTTGTACCTTTAAAGACACGTTTTTCAATGAGAAATTTTGCCTGACTGTTTTGCCTGTGTAGTGTCTTTGATTAATTTTGTTTTATTGTACCATAGCTGACAATGTGTCAAGGATCTTCTGTCACTATAAAATAATACTTTAAGACATTTTAGATTTGTAATCAAGAGGTTCACAATGGAATAGGTGTGACAGACCCTGGAAGTAAAAATGGATGGATTAAAATCTATGCTGTCCATTGTAGTGTTTATAGTGCTTATTTATTAGATAGGTATTTAACCCTTAGAAATTAAGTGAAACTCTATAAGGGCATTTCTAATGTAGAGTAAAGAAGCTGTCCATACAAAACTGATCATACAACACTGCCTGATACCAGCACTAATGCACAACACTGAAGCTTAATTCTTACTCTCAAGTCTGCCGAAGGAGTGGGTCATTACAGGCTGTGTCTCGACATTAGTGAAGCAGAGGAATTTATACCCCGAATGCACTATGGCCATGATTGCTTTCACATCTTGTGAATGTTATTTTGATTAAACTCTGATGAACATGGCTTTTTCATTTGAAGCGAGCGTGGAAAGACATGAGGATAGCAATTATATCCACCCTGTCTGTATATGAGGGTAGGAACTGAGACCGAAGGGCAATCAGAGTGCAGTCGAGAAACATGCTGTGTCATGAGATCAGGCCTGTTAAATGAAGGTGTGCTGAAGATCACATGAACTGTATCAAAAATGCGTTTTAGGTAAATGCAAGCTTTGCATATGAAATTGCTTTTTACGTAATTAGTTTTATGTAGTTGGTTTTATGTCTGGGCAGTGTTTTTGACTGTGGATGATCAGCTTTTCACCCAATTTAAGTCCACATAATGGCTTTGGCCATATCATGCACTGGCACCCAGTTCCTAATAGTAAAACTCCAGCTCTGTCTCTGTGGATCAGCGCTGGAGAGTTATGTCTACGGCCAGAACGTGGGCCTTTCCCTGTCACCTTGATCAAGATCCTAGGTGACACAGTGTCCGATCTGGTTGTGGCAGGTGTCACTCACAGAAGATGGTTGTGTGTCCAGACCCTGTGTGCTGTCTGCTGTTGAGCAGACTTTCCCTCAGCGTGCTGAAGTGGCTTTTTCATGGGACGCCACTAGAACATCCAAACATCCCTGTAATATGAAGTTAAGCAAAGACACAGAGAAAAAGAACTGACTTCATGGACAAACGTATGTATTATTTAATGATGGATCGAGGGGAATGCAGTTTTATTCCCTCTGAGTAATCCCACTAAATTTGATTCATACGTCCATAGTGATATGAAAAAAAAACTTTGTCCAGTTACCCAGTGCCTTGGCTTAGACCTCATTTGCACAAGTCAAAGTAACTATTTGGACATTTTTACTGGAATTCACATCATAGCTAGCAGAGAGTAAATTCTTTGACAACACACCTGCTTTTATACTTTTTCTACACATTTTAAAGAAACACTACATAGCATTAGATTTAGGTGTGTTTGAGAGGCTCAGACAAAACATTGTAATTACACATACAAAATATTTTTTTAGGACTCCTCTTGGCTAAGTCCACTGGTATGCCTTCATACATCACCTCTACAGTTTTCTGCTCCATTTACACTACAGGAAAGCCAGGTTATTGACAGTTTTACACTATCTCTTTAGTACTATTAAAGCTGGCTCAAAAATGTGTTGTGGAGCCTTTCATGTATGGAGGTTTTTGGTGGCATCCTTTTACTCTGAATTGAAGGCATCTTGAATGGTGGGGTGATGATCTCTTAAATGCATATTCCTTGGCAATGTAACAGGGGTTTTATTTAACAATAGAGTACCCACCCTGTACCCTCTCAATTTGAGTACAATTAGCAATGCAGAAAAAGAAGTCTGAAACTTTGTTGAGCTGCTGTGCCTTGTCTGGTCGACATTCACTGACTGGACTAAAGTAATTATCCATTCAAAATGCCTTCTCCCAGTGGCTCTAAAAATCAAATGTCTGTATGCTGCTCTGTCACCTCAGTATTCACTTGGTATTGATGCTGAACTTTTCATGTCTGATTCCAGTTCCCAAAGAAGTCTGTCTTGTGTCTATGAGATTCAAATTTGTGTTTACTTTGACATGCCTTCTCTCAGCTGAAAAGAGCCCCATCTAGCTAGGGACCATCTATTTGCATCGAAAATTTATCAAGGCCTTAGTAATCTCAAACATCTTGATGCACATCACGTAGCTTTGCTGTTTGTCATGAACCCGTTTGAATTAGCATGTCCCATATGGATCTCTTCTTTGCTGTTCTCTTTGTGATGGAAACCTTATTGTTGATTGCTTACATTTATATACGGAGAATTCGTTTTTGTTCATTTCTTGCCTGTAGAAATCGCTACAATTACAAAAATAAAGAGTAAGTCAAGCCAATATCAGTTCTGTGAATGGCAGATGTGTTCTTGCAAGGTGTGTAATTTGGCATTTTTGTACACTGAAAAGTTTGTGGAGATGTCTTTTGGTAGTGTAGAGGTAGTGTAACAGGAGAACAGTGGTGTGTCTGTCCATAGTTAGCCTCATCATCACAACATGATATAGGCTCATAGCAGGGTTTCCGCAGTGATTTTTTTCTTACCTCTTCTATGTTTTGTATTTTACCAGGCTAAAAACTGGTAATTACCGGCTAACGGAAACCCTGGATCATAGATAGAGACCAATCTCAATATGATTTTTGTGCAGTTATTTTGTTCACAATTGAGCTAGCTGACAGAAAATGAAAGAAGCTAGCTAGTTTATCTGCCCTCCTCAGAGCATCATGCGGAAGTATCTTGCTGAGGTATTGTTGCAGAGGTTGTTGTGGTGAGACAAGCTTAAAATAGTATAATTAGAAAAAAAACTGGGTGTAAAATAGGGAGAAAATAAAAAAGGAAATACAGGCTGGCACCACAATATTAAGTGGGCAGTCTACTACTGTAATTACGTAGTACTTAGTAGTTTGTTACACATTAAATAGAACGTATCTCTATGTGATTCCAGTAAGTATCCAGTATGGAGCACAGCTTTGTAAGTTACATAATTACCCTAGCCATGAACCTAACTATAACCCAGACTGTAACTGCACTCCAAGCTCTAATCCTTTTTCTATCCCAAAACCCAAATCAAATCCTTCAGCTGTGTATTTACATAATGGTTACACAGGGCTTAATGACATTTCACTACATGTTTATTCAGTACTTATGGCTTATTTAACAGAAAGTGTGAAGGACAGATTCAGACTCTATACTTTTTATTTCCTAGCAGTGTAAGCAATCTTTTGTACATTAACTATTCTGGGTCAATTAACTGAACTATGTAACTTAGAATTTTCTGAGTCCACAGTCAAATAAGGGAGAGATGAGTTTAATTTTGTTGGAAAGCATTCTTTTGAAGTGAAGGAGGTTGTTCGTCGTCTAAAAGATCACAGTTTAAATTGGCGTTGCATAAAATCTTTTAATGGTCCCTTGGTCATCATCCTTGCTGAGAAAGAAATATTTGCCTTGGCCCGTGAGGAGCATTATCAAGCCCAATCCACAGCAGCCATCTTGACTGATTTTTACATGAATGATTCAGAAGCATGACTTTCACAGTGTTCTTATTAACTCCGTACCAAGTCGATTGGACACACCAGTCGGAGGCTGAGAGGAGAAGATTGCCTGAATAGCATTCCTTTATCAATCATTCCAGTCACCATGGAATAAAGTCGGATTGAGACTGTGCAGGCACTTCCTTCTTCCCCCCCCCCCCCCCCCCCCCTTCCTTCATAACAGTGTCAATGAGTCTCCACCTTGATCAGCCCTTCAGAAAGTGCTGTTTTGCCCAAGCCGACCTGGTGGGCCCTATGGACGGGCAGAACTTTGAAGTCCTTTTCTACACGGCTCCTCTGGGGGCTCCTTTCACGGCACATGAAATCGTTTTGCATGCCTGCAGCGCTGACGCGGCAGTGTTTGGTATGGGCCGCGTGTGAAGCCTCGGCTTGTGGTTAAAACCGAGCTCCTCTGCGGAGCCCCTGCGCAAATAAACAAGAAATGTACGCAAATGCACGGCCCAGCCAGGAATTTCTGATGAAGAAATCATCGAAGAGGCAGGAATTTTACGGCCGTGCTTCCCTCTCTCTGGCCTCCGGCTGTCTTTATTATCCTGGCAACCCTGAGCAGACGGATTGAAAGAGAGGGAACCATCGCTGGAGTGTGGATCTGGACGCACTCTGAAAAGCAGTAAATGGGATCCTAGTGACTTTATAGAATAAATAAACCCATGCAGGTTCCGACCAGTTTGGCATGGATGGGAACAAAGTCACTTTCTCAAGTGAATGGGAAGCTCAGAAAAAGCGCGATCGCTGCCCCTCTGTTCTCCCAGTGCTGCTCTGCTATTTTACACTTTGGCTCAGAGAACTTGGCCGCTGCTCGTGCATACCACACTCGACAAGGTTAACAATGTGACGGTTAGTCGGTATAGCATTTGTTGTAATGCAGTGAAATAGTGGATTAGAGGCCACCGAAAACAGGATAATCTGCAGGACATGTGATTGGCCTGTAGTTGTAAGGAAGGGTGATTGGTTGGACAAGTGCCCCACAACAGCCTGCACTTGCATTCCCTTTCTCATTATCTCTGAATAGTGCTAGCACCTGTACATGTGCTGTTGTTCCCATACTAAGTCGGAGTAAGGAAAGGTACAAGTGGGGGTTGCAGCCATAGAGCAAAAATGGCCCAATATTGAGATGAAGGTTACTGAAATTTTGTAAGTGCAAGTACCAGGGGTGAAAGGATTGGCTGTATTGACATTACCTACATTTTATATGTAGTAATGTCATTCATGTTGTTAAATTGTATGTCAAATACATACATTAATGCACAAATATTTTATTTTACCTTTATCCAGTGAGCTTATACTCCAAATCCTACTTACTTATAAAGAATTGTTACAGGTTTGCCTGAATAAGAGGATTATAAGAATTGTCTTTGAAAATTCAAAATGCCATAAATGTACTTCTAAAATATATGTTGCTCAGTTTTACCTCACGAGTTAGATGCACTATTTTCAAGATCCTATATTTATTACTTGGTAGTTTAATTGCAGTGCCTTCTGATATAATGATTTCAAAGAAAAAATATATTTGATCAGTGTTTGTGTAAAAATGTAACTTATTTTGCTTCCCCTTTTCTGTATTTTCTGAATTGAAATCATTAATCGCTAATGACATGAATTTGCTCTGTGCATTGCTATTAAGAGTAAATGTTTACATTTTTTAGCAAAACAGCTCCTGTTTAGTCAAAACATAATCCATGTATATGCAAGGTGACATTTAGTGCTGTTTGAAAAAAAAAGTTGCTGTATGCTGCTGCTGTTGTCATCCTCATTTTCACAGAAGCGTTGATGGAGATAATGTGACATTGCAGTAGTTGGTCACATTGACATTATTAGAACAGGCAGTTGCAGCACCTTGTAGACCAGAATAGCTTGCTGTAGATACCTGTCAACCAATCCAGTTTGCCTGTATTAAATGATTTTTTCCTTGTGTGGAAAAAAGGGAATCATAGCCAAGTATGTTAAATTGAAATTATAGCAAATTAAGGCATTCTTATCCAGAACAACTTACATAGCTTACAATTTTAAAATACAATCCATTTATACAGCTGGATATTTACTGAGGCAGTTTGGGTTGAGTACATTGCCCAAGGCTAGTGTTTGGCCACACGGAAGTTTTGACCCAGCCACTTAATTACCTAGGTGGGTATTTGCTGCTACCAAATAGTTGGCTTCAATATCTTAGCAAAGTCCTAATGCAGAAGTTGATTGCTGATTGTGTGTAAATGCATATTGTAGTGTCAATGAATGGTTTCAGAGAAAAAAAAATTACAGTGAATTCTTGAAGCACCTAACATGCAGGTTATTCCTCAAAAAGGTATGAAACTGCAGCTCTCAACTGGTAAGTTGACATACAGTATATAGCTAAGCAGATAGATAAGTACATAAATCTCTCTGGTTTCTCTCCAAATATAGTGTGCATTTATTTCTACCCTCAAGGTAGTTTGGCTTGATTTTCAAATTCTTCAAGCCCCATTTACATCTGTTATCTGAACATCATTTTGGCATGAAATAAACAACATGCTGTGTAACTAGTAAAAAGGCAAAATAAAATAAATAAATAAAATACAATATTGAATTGAATACAATAAGCCAAAAGGCCAACATCAGACAATTTTAGTATATTTAAAGCTGAATGAACTGCCCCTGCAGATCTTTGAAGTTTCAGACAAAAATACATGTATCTTCTGGACTGGGCAGTAATTTGTCAGCCAGCTGTAGGCCTTAATTGTTATCCCTTTGGATATTGTACAACACACAAACACACATACGCTCTTTTTATCTGTCTGTTTTTTTCTGAGCTCAGAGGCTTGTGCTTCCATTATTGCAAATTACAAGCTACTGTAAGATCAGCCCAGTACTTGCTTATGCCATTACATGCTTGAAACCAGAAAAATTACACATTCCAGAACATGACAATATTTCAGATATATGCTTAACTTTAGATTTGCATAATTAAATGTCTGACTCCTTTACAATCATATATAAAGCAGGGCTGCCAGTCAATCAAAAGAGGTTTCTTGCTACATTTTTGTCACTTTAGTTGAAATAATTAGGTAATTATTCCAAGTTAGTTACATTGGTGTGAATTCTTGCAAACACCGTAGTATTTGATCTGAGGCATTAATATAATGCAAACTCTATGACTGTTTCTAGCACATTGTCCTTAATATTAATTGGTGATAGTAACTGGTAAAACATGTTACAGTAAAATTTGGTCCTTCGTCATGCTTTCTTTGCCAAAACTGGATTTAGGTCTCTCAAGTATTTTGTATCCCATCATTTTGGTTCTGGCATTAATAGTCTAGTTGGATTGTGACCATAAATGTGCTTGATGTTCTCTGAATATCTGAATATAACCTTTTTCTATGTATCTCTTGCGTTTGAACCAGCAATCTTACAGCTGTGTGTACAGCTTGTCATGGTGATGTCATCTAGCTAGTTACCTAGTCAACAACCGTATGTAACTAATTATATACAGTGTCTAGCTAGGTAGCTCAGTTGGTAGTTCTAGGCAGTTCAGTTTGTGCCTTGTTAGCTTTCCAGGCATGTGTGTTTGTTTTGATTTTGTTTTTTGTTTTTAACTTGGCTACATGTCATTTTAAACCTGTTGATTGGTGGTTAGCTACCTTATTTGGTACTCCTAGAGATAGGATTTAACTAATGTTTAACTCATAGCCAAGTAATAGCTATTTTATTATGAATAATATTTCTTTTGTTGTTGTTTGATTAGTGCTTTACAAACAGTTAATGATGCAATTCACAGCCTAACTAGCTACCTACGTATCCATGAAATGATATGATATATATCAGCATTTTATGACTAGCTATATCAGATCAGCAAGCTGACAAGTTACTGGAAAAAGGGATTGTCATTGACTCTTTATCAATGAACAGTGGCTACAGTAAGCTGAGAGCCATCTTGATGTAATACTTGTGATTTTAATACATAGTGATTGCAAATAAATGCGTCCTTGATCTGTGTACATAAAGCATTCACCTGCTATGCACCAAAGCTATGTATCTTATATCCGCAACAAGTGACATTTTAGCTGTGTCTTATCTGAGTGTGAACATTATTTTGGGAAAGTAGAATGAAGAGAAATGTTAGTTTTACCTTTTGAAGACATTCACTTCTTAGATTGGCTTAGTATGAATTAGTATGAATTGGTAACGCATCACTTCGGTTGTGGAAATCAGGGAAACATCAGAAGATTGAGCATAGTCCTTGCTACATTACAGAGGTAGCTAGCCAATATTTTTGACTGAATAACCGCAGTGTAGAAATATCCTTTTGAGAACTGAATACTTGCCTAAAGGAAGACAGTTGCTCATCTGCAGAACAGAAGAATCTTTTAAGTACATACAGAAACACTTGTCCCAGTTCCAGTCATTTACATGTTACCGTGGTCTGAGGGAATATGTTGCATGGCATTGAGAAATTTTTTGGCCTACTTCAGTAGGGTCGAGTCGAGCTTTAGACGATAGTGATAGTGATGATGGTGATGATGAAAAATATGAAAGAAGAAAGTAGTGAGCTTTTCTTCTCTTGGTTGTGAAATGGCTTCTAGTTTTTGTAAAACAGTTCACCGAGGTGAATTTGCCAAAAACCGTACAAGCAAAAATAATGCAGACCTTTGGCTGTGCTTACTGGTTTAATGGAATCAAAAATAGTAAAGAACTTCAGTCTTTCAAGACAATTGCATTTTGATTGAGCCTTTTTTCAATGTACTGTATGTTAGCTGTGTGAGCAGATCCCTTGTTGTGCTTGTTTTCCACGTGATTATGTGATTATGTGCTTATTAATGCTAGCAGGGCCTCCTGATTGAGAGTGAGGGTAGAGGTGGAGTTTTCATGAAAGAATCAATGAGTCCAAATAAGCACTAATTTTAACATTTACATGCAGATGGGGAAATGGTAATATTTCAGATTTGCCTTTAAAATTTCAAAATATTATGCATGCTTTGCTTAGTTTCCTTGGTTACTCGGCAGTTATAACCTTTCACTTTCAGGGGAGTCAAGGTATAATATCGTCTTGTTCTTTAATGTTATGAAAAGCCAGAAAATGCAACACAAAGCTATACACAGACTCTGGCTCAGAAATACCCCAGTTGAGATGTTAATGTTCATAAACTTCAAGTTATTGATTCAGTGAGGTTAGAGTGCACTTCACTGTGATGTATCGAGCAGGTGCTCTCGTTCTTCAGCACACATTTTTGCATCTCCCCTTCTTGGTCTTTAGTCTTCTCAGTCTTTAAGTGTTTGGTCTGACAGCAGCTGTCGTGGAGTGTTTGTGAGTGGCCTTTGTAGAGTGTGCTGGACATTCCTGTGATGGTCATGCAGTCCTTAGCATTATAACGTATGCTTTCAGGACTTCTATGCTCTGTTTTACATAACACACTGACACACCATGATCCTTCAAATTCCTACATGCAAAACTGTACATGCCCTGGAAAATTGAGCTACAGTATAAGTGGTGGAAACATATTTCTGTGCTTACATCTGGAATTCATTGAAGTTTTATTAAAAATGGTGCATTGTCAATGAAATGATAAACTTAAGTATCTTTGAAAAGGGATTGATTAATCTAGAACACTAAATTTAACTGGTTCTCAAATGCACTTTGAGTGTACTTTAGTTTTTATAGATGAAAGGAGCTTGTGTTTTCCTGTCTGGTTGTAATGGATATTCTGGGCAGGGAGTGGGAAGAAGGAATCTGAGATTAACATAGGGGTCGATACATAACAAAATGCATGATCAGGCTACATGCATGAGGCCACTGGCATTTCTTTTGATTATCTCACTTTCATTGTTGAGGTTTCATGTGGCCATTTTGCCATGAGGCGGTGTTCACAGCTGCAAATGAGTCACAGCCTGAAAAAGGGATCATTTGAGCAGAAGTGTCTTTTTAATAATTATGTGCTTAAACTATGTGCCCAGTTTTTGGTATTTTTCCTTCATAGTGTCAGCTCTTTAGGAGGAGAGCTGTATTTTGGTGTGATTTACATTTAAACACATTTAAATACAGGCTGAATTCAGCATGGATATCAATACATGAAGTCAAGCCTTTTTGTTAATTTAACACACAAGGACTATTGTTAGTGATGCACAGTATAGAGGGATATGAGTCTGACACAAAAATAGATTTTATATGATTGAACAAACTTCTCATCAGACCAAGTAGTAAAGACATGCCCTATGCCAAGTGGATTGTCAGCAGG
Source organism: Megalops cyprinoides (assembly GCF_013368585.1). Classification (NCBI taxonomy): domain Eukaryota; kingdom Metazoa; phylum Chordata; class Actinopteri; order Elopiformes; family Megalopidae; genus Megalops; species Megalops cyprinoides. The sequence continues at coordinate 8,753,045 of NC_050584.1, forward strand.
CTCGGCGCCAGGAGAAAATACAGAGGGGAGCAATTGCAATCCACACAGGAGCACAAAAAGTCATAAGTACTATGTAGACATCGGGATATAAGGAGATAACTGGGGTTGCACTGAGGTCCATCTAGGGCTGCAATGCACCCCTAAGCATGTGTACTTATTCAGAGCAACAAATAACAAAAACTGCTGACCCTTAGTGATTTTGTTATAATTTTAAGTTTATTTAAGTGTAAATATTTTTCAAATATGTTCATTTTATTACAGCTGTCAATGCATAAAATATATTTTTCCTAATTTCTGTGGGCCTGTCTCAGTCATGGGTTTGAATTCACTGCTCTGACTAGTTACAGTTCTCAGCAAAAGTAACAGTTCAAGCTTATTAGTTAAGCAGCTGTTATTATTTAGATGTTGCTAAATAATCAGGTGATGTTTGATACTGCTTTGGTATGCATTTCTAATCTTTTTGAAGCACTTGAATTAGAATTTTATAAGGCAAATATTACTAACAATATCTGCAACAAACACACATCTGTACAAAGTTGAATAATACAGAATTCCTTGTACATTGCTGGCTGAAAGCCTGCATGACTAGTAATTGTTTACATTTTTGGGGTAGATTATTGTAAAGAATGGATCTTAGAAAGAATAACAGTTTTCATGAATTTACATACCAGCTACTTATATGGAGTGCAATGGAAGTGTTTGGAAGTGCACAGCTTTGCCCCTGAACTGTACTGGTTCCAGTCTACCAAAGCATAAATCCTTAGATAATTCTGACATTAGATGACAAGGTTATTGGAAATCTTAGTCAAGGTTAATTCTAGTTAACAATCAATTTTCCTGCAGGTCTTTGTTATTGATTTCAGAGAGGGTAGTGCTTATGCCAATGCACACAGACATCAGTATTTTTAAGAAGAACGTAAAGAGGCGTCAGTTAAAAGAAATCGTTTGACTTAACAGGATGGAAGTGAAAATGTGCCCCACTGTCTATAGTTTGGCAGAAGCTGTCAGAAAACCTCATTGCTGGCTGTTATTGCAAACAAAAAAATCGGGATGTATTATGGATTAACCCCTCAAAGTCCAGATGTCTAACTGCAACAGCAACTCTGTGTTGACCTGGAAGAGTATTAGCTGTAGTGGAGCAAAGAGGGGAAGAGGGTGCAGCTGCCCTGGGCCCACGGTTCTTCCAGTTACCAAGGGGCCCACCTTGGTCGCAATCTGCCTGACTGAACATGCATTTTTGTTGTTTAGTTGAATATTTTGAATAAAGTCTGTTTGTGTGTTGATTGCGGCAAAAAAGTCAGACTGAGGGCGTAATGGTTTCGACCCACCCCTAGCTAAGTTTCTCGGCGTGATATTTATTTTGAATGAGCAGAGACATAATATATATATATATATATATATATATATATATATATATATATATATATATATATATATACCCAAAGTATAGGAACTAGACGATTGCCGACCGTCTTGTTTTATTTCCCATCGCCATCACTGCTGATGGAGCCGCGGTATTTAAAAATGGTCTCATGCAATGAGATGTGCTGAAATAACACACCTCATTGTAATCCGCATTTGTCTCCGTTCTGCCCTTCCGTCTCCGTAAGTTTCCCCTTAGATCTGTCTTGCATCTCCATACAGCCTATATTAGGCTGTATAAGGGCCCACTACAGGTCCTCGTCCCCTCTGCAATGAGCCATCGGCTCCACCCCTGATTATTAGTGATCGTCTTCTTGTTTGGCTGTTGCCAATTACTGATTGTAGAAGTACAATTAGGTCTGTATTTTGTTACAGGTGTTATTTTCTGGGATATTTGCATTATTGTACATTAGGTGGAAAGACTGGCATACTGTTCCTGCAGACTGAACATAAATTTTTCATCCAATTCAGTGCCTACCTTAAACTGTGGATGGGGTCTTATCCTCACCATCAGATCTTAATCTTAATGTGTTCACCCTATTTGTCCTTACAGTATTAGTTCTGAGGATGTGTTTTGTTCTCTGCATACCAATACAATCCTTGGAGACAGGTATGGGTTTGAGAGAGCTAACAGGTGGAGATGGAGCTGAATATCAATTCACTGTTCAAATATTAATGTCAAAGAGCCATTGTTGTTATGTGCCTACAAGGATCCAGTTTGGATGAAAACTGTGTGTTGGCTATATGAAAACATATTGCTTTAAGGCTAAAAGTGGCATGCTGGTTTAATTTATATTTAATGTTCTCTGCATGTTACGTTGGTGCATGGTCAGGAAAATTCCAGATCTCTTACTGTTCTTTATCTACACAGCTTCAAATTTGAAACTTTGCAGTCCCCTTTACTAAAATGCGTTGAAACCTTTGGTGTCCGAACAAATTACATTTATTTGTTTGTTGTTCGCGTATGGTTTAGTCCATGGCCTTTGAACTGGTGTCTGTGTGGTTATGCTGCTTGAGTGATGTTGAGTGGTGTTTGGTACTTGGTACTTTGTGTTTAAATCTAGTTGACAAAGTGTAATAGGCCTTTGTTGTCCCTTTTACCAAATTAAGCGTGCTGCTGTGATTCCACATTGCTCCATATATTTTTTACTCTTTTTTGTTTTATTTTAGTGCTTACACATTTTATATATTACATAATCTTGTCCTCTGGCATTGACAAGCACATGATTACAGGTTACATCCTGGATATTAAGCAACTTTCATCATTAAAAGCTGTCCAAAGAAGCGGCAAATGTCCTGGGTTCACTACACACACAAGGTCAAAAGGCAAACAGCACACAAAATGAAACGATATATTCATCAATACTGAGCATTCATCTTGGCAGTTAAGAACTAACTAAAACAATTAGGCAGTGTCAGTTGGAAACTGCTGAAATGTACTATGTATAGAAAAGGCAAAATAACTTTACATTGAATTGTTTATTACGTTTAGCTTATTTTCAGTTATTTTAGATATTTAACTGAGGCTTGCTCCATTATTTAAGCAGTAGCATAAACTAACATGGTTATATTCTGAACTGAGACATCTGTAAATGTGTGCAGCATTTTTTTCTCCACACAGGATTTTGTTCTCTGTTTTGCTTTTTTATTGTGGCTTTTATTTGCCTGCAACCAAAAATTTGAGTTCTGGCTCAAGCGGTATTGTCGTAACTCTACCTTACAAAACATAAAACAGCTATTATAGTATTACCCATTTATGTTACAGGCTTGCTTAAGCATTATTCCAAATGACCAAGACCACTGTATCTTTATGAATATCAAACATATTTTAATGTCAGGGCTTGCAGTGCTGTATGTCTTTTCCGTCTGTTTCTAAAACTGTTTATGAGAATGCACATTAATTTATCTTGTCTTTTTAGCTATATCTGAAATGGTTTATGACCATGACCATCACTACATGTCTTTTACAGATGTTTCTGAAAGTGTTTATGATAATAACCATTGCTGTATGTATTTTCCAGTTTATGAACCTGTTTATGGCAATGAGCATTACTGTAAGTCTTTTCCAGCTTTTTCTGAAGCTAGTCATGACCATGAGTGCTACTGTATGTCTTCTCCAGCTGTTTCTGAAACTGTTTATAACTGTTTTCCATTTTCTTTCCCTGCAGCTGATAGTGGAAAAGACAACTGACTACCCTTCCACGGAGTTCTCATTGGTGGAAGATGTTGCGCTTCACTTCACTTGTTTGATGGACAGACTGAATGAGCAACGTCTGTTTCAGCCCAGCCTCTGTGATGTAGACATTGTGCTGGTACGCCAAAAGAACACGTTTCCGGCCCACAAAGGGGTGCTGGCAGCCTACAGTCAGTTCTTCCACTCGCTTTTCACCCAGAACAAGCAACTCCAGAGGGTAGACCTGTCGCTGGAAGCCCTCACCTCACAGGGCCTGCAGCAGATCCTCAACTTCATCTACACCTCCAAGCTGCTGGTCAACGCCTGCAACGTGCAGGACGTCTTGAACGCTGCCGCCGTGCTCCAGATGAGTGACATCGCCAGCTCCTGCCAAGAGCTCATTAGCAGCCGCTCCCTCAGCCTCAACCTGGACATGGCCAAATCGGAAGGGCGCAGCAACCCCATCCCTTCCCAGTACTACCGGGAAATCAAGCAGGAGGTGGACATGAGCCATGCCAAGATCTATGCCCGGGAGGGCAACAACCCTTACTCTGTGCGCGTGGAGGACGGCTCGGGCAAGTCGCACCATGCCAGCATCCAGAGCAAGCAATACTTCAAGAAGGAGGAGGGCGAAGGTGGTGGATCAGGGGCTGGTGGGCGGGGCATGTGCAAGATGGAAGGCAGCGTGGAGGAGTCTGAGGACTCTGACAGCCATGCCTCCTTCAACCAAGAGCAGATCATTGTGGAAGTCAACCTCAACAACCAAACTCTGAATGTATCCAAGGGTATGGAGGGCAAGCCCTCCTCAACAGAGACCACTGCAGTGCTAGATCACTGCCACGGAGAGGATCAGGAAACTGAAGAAGAGGAGGAAGATGAAGAAGAAGAAGAGGAAGACAACGAGGATGATGATGAAGATGCAGAAGTAGGAGAAGAGGAGGAGGAGGATCAGAGAGAGGAGGAAGGCACCAGTGAAGAGGGTGAAGAAGAAAGGGAGGAAGAAGACATCCACAACATTATAGAAGAGCGGAAGGAGAGGTTGGAGAGACCCCGCCGGGGCACCAGGGTCTCAGCAAATGCCGTAGCAACCATCTCCACACGGCAGACCCTGAGCGCTACCACCAGGGCCAGCAAGGGCCGTGGGAGGAAGAGGAAGAAAGACCAGGAGAGCCTGGGCCAGAAGGTGAAGCTGGAGGAGAAACAGCACTTCCCCTGTAAGAAGTGCCCACGTGTCTTCAACAACCGCTGGTACCTGGAGAAGCACATGAACGTCACACACAATCGCATGCAGATCTGTGACAAATGTGGCAAACGGTTCCTCTTAGAGAGTGAGCTACTGCTACACCATCAAACTGACTGTGAGAAGGCCATACAGGTAGGTCTCATGCTATAAGACATCACATAACTATTAATGTAAGTGGCAGGTTACTCTGTTCAATATGTATAGCCTAATGAATTTTGGTTTTATGTAGCCTAATGAATTTTGGTTTTATATAATTATTTCTTTGAAGAATGTATCATGAGAGATAAGAGGCCAGACAGTCTATACATTGACCCTCAAGCTTGAACAAAACTACAATGCTGGTACTGCAAGTTGTCACTACTGTTAATATTTTGCCATGTAAAATTCTGAGCTGCTAAAAGTAATTACTAGATTTTTAATTTAATAATAACGGATGGTTTTTTACTCCACAGTACAGCAAATATTGTTTTATGGAAATGCATACATACTTGTTCAGTACTTGTCCACCTTATCATATTATTTATATCATAAGACAATAATTTATTCAGACGGCCACTCAGTCCTTGGTCTTTGCAGACTGCCCTCATATTTTGTTTACGAAGTCTTTTTCGTTACTTGCGCAACCTAGGAGCTTGATGATCTCAGAGATACACTGGATGAAAAATGATGTGTAAACAAAGGAAAAAGTTTTACTTCACTTTGTTAAAAATGTAAAAAGCAATGTACACTCCTTTATTATTAGTTTATTTTCAGTGTATCATCTCATTTTGGCTCAAGAACTGTGGAAGTGTTACCCTCAAATATATTCTATATATTCTGCATCTTGCTGTGAATTTTTACAGTTGTGCTTTTCTGCTTGGTTTGCCTGTTTGGGGGCATGACAACAGTCTTAAACTGGTTTCTTTTCTGTTTGCATTCTTAACTCTGGGATTTTCTTCCAAACGAGTATGACAGCCTTGTGGTCCACATTTTATTAAGAACAGCTCGCCAAACCCAACCTGGTTACCTCAAGTACATGATCCAGTTGCGTTTACCATAAAATGTTGGTTAAAACCTGTTAAAATCTGTCCACTGTGGCATTAATGCGCCATATTTTAGGAACAGCTGGACATTTTCAATATAGTAATCCTGCCAAATACTTTCCCTTTCACCCCTTCGCAGCATTCAGACTGTTATTTAGGAAAAAGGTATTAATTAGTCGTGCAGAAAAATACAGCTTCAAGTTACAAAGCACTCAAGGATAGTGCTCCCCATATGGCTCTCCTCTGTCATTTTGATTTCAGATTGCACCAAGCGGCGAGAGGTGGCTAGGCACTTCCCTTCTGATATAGAACTGACGTGCCTCTCTGATTTTAACAAGTACAATAACATGCAAATATGCAGGAGTTCATGTGAAAGGAGAATTGGTACAGAGATGTATAAATTTGCTTTGGCTGAACGGGGACAGGGATGTAATTGTAAATAATTATACAATTTATTGTACTTTGTACTTCAGCATATCAAATTTACATGATATGCTAGACTGCATCACAATAACAGTGATAATAATTAGTCATCCTTTAGCTTGAAAAGAAGTCATGCTACATTTCTTTTGTATCTATTTATATTACATAGCACTAAAGTAACTGGGATACACCAACAATGCCAATACCTCAGAGAATAGTATGTGCTAAAATCATCTTTGGTTAGAATGACACACATGGATTTATCATGTTGGCAGGATTATGGGGACAGGACAATTGGAATTTATGTCATAATACAAGTCAAGTTAGTTGCAAGTAGGAAAATGATTTCCATTTTCTACTGGTTGGCATTCACTTTTGTAGGCGTACAATGAAACCTAATTAATGTGATGGCTGTTAGTATTGGGATTAGAAACAACACACTTATTTTCAAGATGTTCTAATATGATGAAATGTAAATGTAGTTTATTTTGGACATTGAACATGATCTCTTTCCATCTTGATCTGGGATTAGCTGGGGTCCTTTCTTGGATTCATATGAAAAGAATTGTTGTCAACTAAGATTTGTATTAATTAGCTATGTGTATGCTAGGTTGGTTGTCTTGGTTTAAAGTGTTGTGTTAGTTAAAAGTGTAACATAACATTTGATGCTTAAAATCTGAGTCAAAATCAAAGTGCACTGCAGTCTGATTACTGTCCTGTCTCTTTCAGTGTGTTACTTGTGGAAAGGGCTTTAAGAAGCTGTGGTCTCTACACGAACACAACAAGATAGTCCACGGCTACGCCGAGAAGAAGTTCTCTTGCGAGATATGTGAGAAAAAGTTCTACACCATGGCCCATGTCAGAAAGCACATGGTTGGTGAGTACTGCACAGATGCACAGGGCACGAGATATGAGCTACAGAGCGTTGTCTACAGAGCGTCCGTAGGTCTGAGCTGTAGACACTGACCTTAGGGATTCTACAGTGCTCTCTGTCTGAACACCACAGTGACCCGACATCAGCTGGGCCTGAGGGAGGGACGTCTAGTCAACCTCTGATGTGGTTAATCTCCCCTGACAGCAGAGAGGAAATTGTCCAGTTGCTGCAGAATTCTTACCTAAGTACCTCCTTTGAGATTAGTCTGAACCTTTAACCTTAGTGAGAGTTGCTTGTCAGTATGATGTGTTGCACAGCAGAAAATGTCTGATGTTTCCAACTTTTACTGTATCTGGCAGTAAATGACTAGGGGAAAAATTGCTATAGGAACAGGAGTTGTCACAAACCTTTTGGCAGAAAATGTTTGGCGCACGTTTTCCATTCCTTAAGTATTCTTAATTTATGTGTCGCGACAAATATTGTCATGGCCTCTAGCATGATATCCTTTGAAGGAACATCTCCAATATGCTGTTATTATATGCTCTTTTGTATTCAAATAGCTGTTTTCATCAAAAATATGTCCCCCTTGATTTCAAATCAAAGGAGGGTTGACTCTGACACGCTGTTTGCAAACTCTTCTGTAACAGAGATGGCTCAGAGATGAAATACCCAGAGAGCAATGGAAAATCTGTCCTTTAGTGGGGACTGGCTGGAGGTATAAAGATTGAACATATTAGAAATAGGGTAGGAAAGTAAGTGTTAATATAGGGAAAGTCAACATCTTTGGGGAACTTTGTTTGAATCCTGCAGAAGATCTTCTGAATTATACAAGTATAGATCTGAGAAGTTACCTGTGAAGCATCTTGGAAAAATGGGCAAGAACATTTTCAGTTCTTACTGAGTTTTCAGTTGATGTGCATAGCTGTACATTTTCCCACTGGGAGGGAAAAGTTCACCATGAGTTATACTTCAACTGCATCATTTCCTGTATTTTCTGCTGTGTTGGCAGAAGGATGAATACACATCTATTTGCAGTTCACTCACACCACCAGAACTGATATGATAATGAATCAGTTCATGCCAGAATTGCGCTCTTGAAGAAAAGTCACTGGATTGCAACATATTGTGTAGTTGGTTCCGTTAATGTTTTGGCTCCGGTGGGAAAAGTTAAGTGTTTGCTGTGTTTTTGAAATCAGAATTCTTAATTTAGATCCACAAAGTGTGGCTCATAAACATAAAGGTTTTCTGTGTCCATGCTTCTCACATTGGTTCTTAATCATCTGTTTCCTTTTTGACATATCCGTTTAGCACTGCCCCTGTATTTTCCCCACGTTCAGTCAGGTCTTCTGGGATGGACTTGTCCCAGCCTAGCACACAGTTACTCAGAGATGCATTAGGCCCAGCAGAGAGGCTCACATCAGAGGGCAAGACTGTGATGTAGTGTGCAGCACAGTGGACCCACAACCCAACCACACAGTGAACAAATAACTTGAATTGCACCAGTAAAAACCTACATGCGAAAGTAGATTCCTGAGGTTTTGACACCTAGACATTACTCGTCCAATAGCTCGAGCCTGCGAAACAAGTAACTGATTTCTTATCTGCAAAACAAGTCATCGATTGGCATTAATAACAAAGCGGCGCGTGGGCAGCCGGGGAGAAGTGCTTTAGATAACTGGCTGCTTCCGATTCCTGCCACGGAGCCCTATGTCTCATGGGCTGTCTCACAGGGCGTCTCACTCTTGATAACCCATTTCTGTTTCCAGCCTCAGCAGCCCACAGTTTGGCATTAATGTGGTGATTAAAGATTCTCGCTGTGCACAGAGGAAATTGCCGCTGGCCACAAATGGGTTTATTTCTCACCAACCAATCTATTGTCTGTACTCTCTTCTGATGTGAGGATATTCATGTTTTTGGGAATAAAATGTTTCTTAGTACAGTCATTCTCTTGTAATGCTGTAATACCCTTATACACCGCTACCCACCTTTCCCTGGATTTTAATTTGCATGGAGTGATGTAATTAACTTAAAATACTGTACATTTGTCTTGTGTGAAAATGTGCTGATTTGTCTTGCATGGTGTTGATCTTTTCTTTGGACGGATTTGGAATTCAACATCAAATGTGTTCAGATCTGGTCCTAATCAATGCAGATGCCTTGGGCAACCTTAAAAATAGATACACCTTTGTTTCTCATTCTTTGCTCTTTTCAGTAGTCCGTTGATTCTGTTTGAGAATATCAGACCCTGGTTATACGCTGAGAAAAAAATACATTTTTTTGGATCTATGGATTTGTGTCCTGGGACACATCTGTTGTTCTCTTTCTTACAGCCAAGTACCTGCAGTCTTTTTCCTGCAGAATTTTTACTGAATGAAGTTATTTGTCATGTCATCCTGGTGGTCCATACGTGTATTTGAAAATGAGTCAGCCTAAACATTTTCTAACTCATGTAGATATTTTAATACAACTTAATGGTATACTGTACTGCACTGTTATGATCCAAATTATGATTTCAAATTAGAGAATGCATTGACGGTGGACAGCTGGTAAGAAATTTACAGATTGAGGCCTTAAAGTGTTTTCACCCACCTTTGGTGTCCTAGATTTGGAACCGTGCCACAGTGCCTGACGCATAGTGATGTTTGTGTTCCCAGCCCACACCAAGGACATGCCATTCACGTGTGAGACGTGCGGGAAGTCATTCAAGCGCAGCATGTCCCTGAAGGTGCACTCACTGCAGCACTCCGGGGAGAAGCCCTTCAAGTGTGAGGTAAGCCACGTCAGGCCAGCTGTCCCAGGTCGCCCCGGACACCGACGCGCTGGCACCCCCTCACCCCCCCCCCCCCCCCCCCCCTGTGAGAGCCAGACATCTAACACCCCTAATCTACATTCCTTCTATAAACAGCACGTGGCATGGGATAACACACTGGTGGGTGACACTGAAAGAGGCTTGTGATTATGTAAATGTGAGTGACTGGAGAGAGATGGGCCAGTGACTCCTGGGAGATGCTGATGTGCTGTGCAGGGCAGGCTGTGTGGATTCTCCAGCATGTCGGCTGAAAGCACAGCAGCGGTTAGCGTCACGCCTTCTGTTCCATCTTTTTCTCAATGGCAGCAGCCATTACCAGAGCCGTTTACGTAGAAGCATTAGCTTATTTATAAATCAGTGTTGTATCACACTGACCTCTGAGATACTGACTCCAGAACAGTATGATGTATTGAAAGATGAAGTAATAGTATTTCAAATGTTTTTTTACGTAAAATGCAGTTTAAAGGATTTTAACTGGTCCTAATCAATGCAGATGCCTTGGGCAATTAATTAATTATTTAATTTAATTTTAATTTAATTAATTAATTAAATTCCTCCACACTTTATTTTAAATCAACCATTTCAGATAAAAATTCAACATGGTTTGCTTTTGCTGTAGCTTATTATTGATCTAATGTTATGAATAATGTGATGACTAATAACTCTGTGAAAAAAATCTATTGGCCACCAAGCTCTGGGCAGGACGGTATGGTTTTCCAGTGTATACCTTTGTAACACCCAGTTTTGAGAGATGCAGGGGTAGGAAAATTAAGTCAAAATCCCACAAACTGAGAAATCTATAAGTGAGGCACAAAAAAAAACTCATCTCAATTGCCCCCTAACTGACTGCATTTGCTTCTGGTATGTCTTCAGCTGTCAGCAAACAATAGAGACCGAAATGAGATGCAGTAAGACAGTAATGTGTGAGATGGGAGAGTGTGTTGTAATCCAACTACATGGCTTTGTTGCAGAACTGCAGTGAGAGGTTCCAGTATAAGTACCAGCTGCGTTCCCACATGAGCATCCACATCGGACACAAGCAGTTCATGTGCCAGTGGTGTGGAAAGGACTTCAACATGAAGCAGTACTTCGATGAGCACATGAAGACTCACACCGGTAGGAATATTCATGTTTAAAGGAAGAATAGCTTGTACTGAGAGTAACACACTCACATGCGTCTAAGGTCCTGAGAATAGACGTCCACTGGTGATCCATATGACTTTCTTTCAAAGTGTTTTACTTACTTGGATCCATTGTTTGGAAGGAAAATTGAACCACCTGTTACTCCTGGTGTCAGTCAGCTGCTGGTTGAAAAGCATCTAGTGTAGGGTCTCAAGTGGGCACCACTAGTCTTGACGATTATGTTGTGTTTTCATGTACTTTGAAGTGGGTTCTTCTGAGCTTTCAATAAAATGATATGGCAGAAGAGCCTGTGACATGTCATGAATATTGGCATAGCTATGAGTGTTGTTGATCACAGAGTGAAACCATGTACTGTACCTGCAACCCCAAAGTTATGCCAATATCCATGACATACCAAGGCCTCAAGTGCCTTATTGGCTTCATTAAAAGCATCTGCATAGTTATATATGCAAAACATATTATACATTAAACATTTGTCCTCAAAGAAACAACATACGAAAAAGAACTGAACAGTACTTAAATCCTTATATTTGACATTATTTGGTGCCAGTAGGCTTATAACTATTAATCAGATCTTGGAATTTTATGTATGTTACTGTCAACCTGTGCATTAACAGCACAACTAAAAATGTGTCTGATTTCAAGGCTACAGTCTTTGCTTTGCTTCATGGGTGCTGTGGTGTAGTGTTCTGTTGGTCTTACTCCAGCCATTGATATTTTTTGAGATTTTGTAGCTCCTAGATTTATTACCACTGGCCTTCCCTTCCTCTATCTCAGAAGGTGTGATAATGTGTCATGTAAATTTATTTGCTCGTTTGCAAATCTTCAGTTCAATTTATAGTGAGGAAGTTTGCTTCTGTTGTAACCATGGCAAACAATATAATGCTGTCTGTACAGAAATAAAATATGTAAAGGTACATGTAAATGAAAGATTAACATCTGAAGAGATGCCATGACTAATTGCTTGGTTGTGTGAACATGAAAACAGGTTGACCTTCCTTATTTACCTTGTGTGGACCCTTGTGGGGTTCCATTTCCTTGCTGAGTGACAACGCTAATTATCCATATTGATACCATTTACAAGAGAAGGTGACCCAGACCGTCCTCTTAGCTAGTGCTAACACAGATTCTTGGATGCTGGTGCACCTTGTGATTGATATTGTAGCTATAGATCAGTGGCGGCTGGTGAGCTGGAAATAGGGGAGGCTGAAACATTACCTTTACATCTATCATTACTCTCAACCTGTTCCCCTTTATCCTCCTTGATTAACAATAGAACAAATTCACAGAATAATTGTGTGTAAACAGAGTAAATGATTACGCTCGCAAAACAGCGCAGATTGTCTGTAGTTTGTGCGCTATTGTGAAAGCTACAGCATGAGGTTTTTTAATCAACAAGGATGGCAACTTGAACAATTAAGTGGCAAGTAATCCCAAAGCTTTCTCTTAAATGTTTCACGTTATAGCTTTCTTGTGTTACAAAATTCAAATCACAAAATAGAGCTAAATTTAGTTAGATCGATTTAAATTACTGAGAATAAACTTTTAGGTTAGGTTGAGTGCAGAACAATAACGTTTAGAACACAGACCTCACAAAAGCTGCGATGTGTCATGAGCATTTAAGGTAATTTATATCGATACATGCCTTGTTAATTAAACAATCTCACGTTGTAGCTTTCGCAAGCACACAAACTACAATCTGCGCTGTTTCGTGAGCATAATCATTTACTCCATTTACGCGATTGGTGTCAATTATTCTGTTAATTATTTGTTTTATTGTTAATCAAGGAAGACAAAGGGGAACAGATTGAAAGTAATGATAGATTTAAAGGTAATATTTCAGCCTCCCCTGTTTCCAGCTCACCAGCCGCCACTGCTATAGATACTTCTATATTTGGCCTATTTCATGTCATCCCCTTCACTACGACACTAGAGCATAACAGTATGTTGATTATAGCCCTTTGTTAAACCATGACAAATGCTAGTCACTCTGGGTAAGAGCATTTTATCAATGATTAAATACAATTTAATGTGAGATAAATCATTTTCTGTGAGAGGATTATCATGAATATGGTGGCATTGTCTCACCGCAGTGTTCTCGCCATACAGGAGAGAAGCCGTACATCTGTGAGATCTGTGGGAAGAGCTTCACCAGCCGGCCCAACATGAAGCGTCACCGCCGTACCCACACGGGCGAGAAGCCCTACCCCTGTGACGTCTGCGGCCAGCGCTTCCGCTTCTCCAACATGCTCAAGGCCCACAAGGAGAAGTGCTTCCGCGTCAGCAACCCCATGATCTCCGAGGTCAACCCGCTAGGCCTCAATCCCGCCTCCCCGGTTGATGACTCAACAACCAATCAGGCAGTAGCGGGGCTAGTGGTTGCGACAGGGGCAACGACAGCTGAAGGCATGCCTGGCCCCCACTCGCACTCTGGCACCCCCCTCTCCCTCCCCCTGTTCCACTCAATGGGAGGGCTTCCCCCACCCCCTCAGCTGCCCCCACCTCCACCACTTTTCCCAGCCGGAAGGATTAACTCCAACAACAATTAGTAATTAGTAAGCATTTAGAGCTTCCATGTTGAAGTCCACCCCACCCAGGAGGACAGTCCTGAAGTACGAAAGTACAGGCCATCCATAGCCGTGTTTTTACTCAGTACACCGTTGTTTCAGAGGATTCTTGTGAGAGATGAAAACATATACAGAGCATATTTGGATAGATTTTTATTATATATTGAAATACTAACCCTCTCTATCTGTATAGAAAACCCTGAAAAAAGTATAGTACTGGTCATTTTTTCATATTATAGTTTTTCCCTTGTTTTTTAATCTCGTCTTCAAGGGCAATACACAGAGTTCTCCTTTGGATGTACACTTCACTTTTTGCTAGCCTGTTACCTAAGGAAAAGGTATGGAATAAGCTCATGAATTTAGCTCTTCAGAAGACAGAATGTTGTCTCTAAAAGGTCTGAGCAATATGGCATGAATGGCCATACCTGTTGGAGAATTTCATGTCATGTGTTTTTGCTCCCATGGATGAGGTTTTCTACCTGAGCAAGGTCTATGGAGGTGCGATTGTCCCAGCGAACCTGAACCCTTTGCCAGCTTTTGTTTCCATGTTCACCATCCCAATGTTCCTGAAAGGACTACTGGGGATTTTTGTGGCGGTGGAAAAGCGCTGTTGCACAGCAGTCATGAAATAGTCACTGTGGGTTTGTGCAGTGAAAGCAAAGGGTTGAGTGACTTCTCAATATTGTGGTTGATGGAGCCACAGAGGTTCTCCAAGCAAGACAAAAAGAAGTGCACATTTTCACGCAAGCTAACAGCCATGAGAAGAGGCAAACTGTTTGTTCTTATTCTTTTGGCCAATTGGAAATGTAGCAAAGTCGTTCTGTTTTTGTGATTTTTTTTTTTTTAACGATCCAGCGATAACCAAATGCTAATTTTTCTTAGAATGCATTTGTATGGTATTGCAATAACCATAAGCTCACTCACTAGGTCAGTGTTATACAGCATTTATAATCAGCTCTGCAGCTTTCACTCTCCTCCAGTGATATTTATGATGTAGTCTAATTGTGTCTTCATTTTTGTTGCAATGGTTCTTGTGTATGATTAGGCATGTGATGCCATATTAAGGGTTATGAAAAGTAAAGTTAAGAACACTGTGCAGTGCCCAGGTTAATGAAGAGCATGGTTCTATGTAGCAGAAGATGTGTCTGGGCTCTAGTGTCATGTGACCTTTGGGTCATTCAGTTTTGCATTTATTTAACCAAACATTTTGATTCCCAAGGCTTCGGGGCTAGTGCACTCATGCCCAGCCAGTCTGTTTTTTTTTTTTTTTTGCTTATATTAAGCAATTTAGTTGTTTTTACATGGCAATTTCAGATTAGTCTGGTCGTTCTCTGTGGAAGATCCTAACTGAAAAACATTTGTTTTAAAGCCACTGTCTTGCCATTTAGAACTATTTGATGCTTGATGGCAGGAGTTATGGATGGATATTTTTCCCTCATTTGGTCAAATCTTATATTTTGTTCCATCTTTAATCTGAATATTTTAACTGAATGTGATTAATGTTTAAAATTAATATATGTCACTAAAAACGTCTCAAAGTCTATCTCTGGCTGCCATCCAGGAGTCTTTAGGATTGTCTGCATGACACAAAAAAGCACTTGACTGTTCTGTAGAACAGCACAATCTTTTGAAGCAGTTCTCTATTTCAGAGGAAGTAGATATCCTGGCCATACACTAGAAAGGATAAACTTCACAGAGTTAAGAAAAAAAATTGCAACATACAATTTAGCAATTTAGCTAAGTTAATTAGTCATTTTCATTTTCCAGTACAGTTCCCAATAATGGTGCAAAAAATATTTTTGAATGTCTGATATTCATGTGACATGTATTGTGATATGGTATATTCTGGAGACTTTCCAACCAGATGGTAATGACCAATGAAATACTATGTTCATTGGTTAACCGAACATCAAATTTAAGGTGGATTATGAACATGTATGAATCTATGAATCTATGTCCCTTACATTTTCATTTAGTTTTGTTAACATCTGTCTTGTTGACATCTAATCCAACATTTGACAATTTGACGATATCAGTTAAACTTGTATATTTTGTGAGAGGAAGTATAGACTTCAAACAAACCTGAGAAACTACTTAACTGTATATTTGACAGCAGGCCTCAACAAAGTGATAAGCCATGTCATAAATATTCAGTATAGTCCTGGCATCATTGTATTTAAGATACCAGGTTTGGTTTTTTTTTTGTCTTTTTTTAACAGCAGCAGAGAATGGCCATGTTGGTTATTTAGAATGTAATTGTATCAGAATACTAGTCACAAAAAGCGTCAGCCCTCAAAGGAAAAAAAATATTCTTCAAACTATGAAAAATATGTTCTATATTTCAAAGGCTAAGGTTAAGGACCAGTAATTATTTGTGTTTTGGGGAAGAATGCCCCCGGAAAGTGCAATTTCATGATTATTTTTGACTTGATGTGCACTTGATACTCAAATTCAACACATACAGAAATGAATTAGAAATGAATCAGTATCAGTATTTTCAGTAATAGATATATAAAAATATCTGGAGAGTTAATACAACTAAAATACCAAGCCTGTTGTCTTATGATCATAATCCCTTGTTTACATCCCCATGAAAGAAAAATGTGTTGTTTTGTGTGTTGGTGGATATTAATGAAAGACATGCGAAGTTGTGGAGAAGCTTTTATATCTGTAATAAGCTGTAATATGTTTTCGTAGTTTTGAAAGAATATGGCTTAAGCACCTTATGATAGTAATAATGATATAATTGTATAAAGAGTAACCCAACTATGTGTGTAAAGTGTGATAACAATCACAAAAGCAAGATGGCAGTAACCTGGTTGTGGAGCGAAACCAAAAGGTTTTATATAGGTACTTTTATTTTCATTTTCTTCTTTGCATTTGCTTTGGCCTGTACCTTTAAGTGTTGCATATTTGTGATTGGCTGCTTTTGAGCCGGGTCCAAGTTGGAAAAAGGCCTCTAGCTGAGCACTGTGGCAGCTGTATTTTTTTTCTTCTTCTGAACTTGTTGAATCTACTGTCTACCATTGGCAGAGGCAGATGGCAATCAGGAAGTGGAGTTGGGGTTAGTGGGCAGGCTCTACAATGTATACCAGCCCTTTGGGAGTGGCTGCACTTTCACTAACAGAGCGACATTGCTGCCTTGTGGTCTTAGAGCAGAGCACAGCCTCACTGCACTGAGAGACACAGCAGCCAGTGGCAATAGTTCATTTTGTCTTTGGAAAAACTGATCACTCTTTCTAAAAATATCCACAGTGTTCCTCATGCATTGATGTAATTTTAGGACAGGAATAATCTTGCGTTGTAATATGTAAGGCAATATTCATTCATTCCTTTGTGGAAGGCCTTACTCCAACCTTTATTCTTTATTCCTGTAGTCATAGTCTTCTCCTTCAGCATTTCAAGAATATATCAAAGAAGTGCATTGATTTTCATTCATAATTGAAAGTGATTTAGAAATTGACTCATTGGCTGTTGCTTTCATAATTATAAAGCTTGATGAAATGACAAAGAATCATCAGCTCCAAAGTCCAACACTGTTATGTAGAATTAAACTAAATAATGATATACAGTGAGTGTTTTAAGAGAAATACACAGATGTTTCCTGAACACAGAGTTCTAAGTAGAAGATGATACAAAAGAAAATGCTTTATGTCATTACCTTTGCTAGACCCCGCTTTAATAGTATCACTGCAAGAAACACGTTTCGAGGTGAACACTGGTGGAAAGTGGTTAGAAATGTGGACCCATTCTGAGGTATTGCTTATTTGAGATGTTATTTGGCCTTAAGTTATGAGAATGGAAGGAATGCCGCATGTATTTGGTGATGAATGGTTTGTAAGCTAGTGATTTTAAACAGTGGTACTGATGTAGATAATCATATAAATATATGATCATTCATCTCCAGACTGTGATAAGTTATTGATCATGGCTATGTGATTAGTCATTGATGCTGTTTTGATTATTTATGCATAAATGCATAAATTTACATGGAATGAAGAAGAGTTTGTGCTTCTGCACTTTATGGAACTGGAGGCTTAGAATCTGAAGTTTGTCTTACTCTGCACTACCTGCTCAGTGGAAGTTCTCAGTGGGATTTGCTGCACCTCTGAAACAGTGCGCAGACATCTCCCTCAAATAAGAGGAAATGGAAGCATTAGTTCAAGGTTTTCAAGAATTTATTTCTAGGACCCATTGATACTTCCAAACATTCTTTGAAGGGTGGCAAAGGGGTTAATATCTTGTGAGTTACATGTATTAATAATAAATTGGGTCCTTGAAGTAAAGTTTTTGGGAGCATTAATCAGACCAGACTGCTCTATAATGTGTAATCATTTGTAATCAATTCCACAATTTGTCACAGCTTCATGCAGCAAAGTAGTAGTGATTAAGATGCCTGAAGTTTAAGGATGAAGAAAAAAGCGTGAGAGTTATTCCTGGACATTGGCTTGAAGTAAAGACTGTCATGATACAGCCAATATTGAGGATCATAAAATGGAAGTCTGAGTGACTCACAGGCAACAGGGAGAGCACCTCCAGTCACAGCTCATTCATGGTCCAGCTCATTCTATCACATACAAGGAGGAACTGTTTCATTGCTGCTATTAACTGCCTGACTTGTCAGATTTGGTGATTGAGAGCTTAGTTACAGCTAAAGTCTCCTGGAGAACAGCTGGGCATGTCTGCTGTGAGCAGTGAAAAGCTGCTGGAATTTAACTGGCTGGACTTTGTATGACTGGATGTCTTTTGCACTGTCTCAACAGTAAGTGTTGATGGAAATCAGATGGTCAGAACACGTATCATGGCAAATAGATGTCCGTGAAATCAGTTCTACCTGCATTCTGTTGTACCTCAGTTGAAAGAGTCACCTTCAACAAGGGGGATGCTGAGATTCAGCAGCAGGTACAGAAAGCCAGAGTAAGTAAGTATGGTAGTGTAGGCCAATTATACCTTAATCTGTTGTCTGCCAGCTGTTTGCTGGCAGTAGTGAATATCCTCATTTTATTCAAATGGAAACACAGTTCAGTTGCTTTGAGCTGTGTTTGCCCTTGTTTAGTTAAAGGTTATTTTAGAAATTAAGCACTAGATTTTTGCTTATTGCACATCGTTTTCTTAAGGCGTAATAAAAGCAACCTTTTTTCGTGTTCTTGAGCACTTTGTAGAAATGCACGATGTTGCCAGATTCCTTTAGAGAAAATATCTGGTGTGAGACTGTCAGTTTTGGTGTATGAAAAAAGAGGATACGTTCAATTTTTAACTGATTATTTTGGGGAAAAAAACTGTTCAGCAAAAAATGCTGAAGTTGGATATTAGGCACAGGTTTAACCATACATTTGTGAGTGCTGTATACAGTCAAGGCCCAAATGATGTGGCCTACAGCCAAAGTGTCACTGTTGGTATATTTGAGTCACCAACAGATACATTTATCTTCTTTTTATGGTTTGCTTCTGCTATGGCAGCCCAAACATTAAATACAAATATGACAAACACGAGTGAAAAATATGGCTTTGTTTGGGGGAAGAAAAGCTGCAGGCGCCTGAAACGGATGGTTTTACAGTGTTAACTGTTTAGAGGATTACAGTAAAGGCTTAAAGAAGTTTTGTTTTGTAGAGTCTTTTTTTCCAAAGGAAAGTTGAATTATTAATGTATGGATTTTGCTGCTAGAGGGGTGGTTGCCCCAGGTGACTGACTTTTGTGGCCTTCTTACTTAGACCAAAATAATTCTTAAGGTAGACTCAGTTGGTGAGCCATTCTGTAAAAGAGCTTGTGTGTACATAAAAATTTATGGATTAGAGAAGCATTGATCTGCAAGGCAAGAAAATCTGTATGGCAAGCCAAGGAGTTATTTGAATGGAGGAATCTGAGCACTGCAATCGTATTTGTTTTTTTTTTATTATTCCTTTTTATGTGCAGTCAGTGAACTACC
Source organism: Megalops cyprinoides (assembly GCF_013368585.1). Lineage (NCBI taxonomy): Eukaryota > Metazoa > Chordata > Actinopteri > Elopiformes > Megalopidae > Megalops > Megalops cyprinoides. The sequence continues at coordinate 8,772,647 of NC_050584.1, forward strand.
AGGTCTGTGAAAGAAAAAAAAATGTAATTGAAGTGAATGTTAGAGTAATTAAAGCGGGGTGGTATTCTGGGTTATTGCACACTAATGGTAGGGCAATGGGAATAGTCAGTTATATTCAACATTAAGTGTTCCATTAGGGAAGGAATATGCCCATTTATTGCATAGGTGCTACTGATTTCTAAACTAAAACATGAATAGACCAGTATTTTTGCTAGGACTAAAGGTTTCCAGGCTAGGTTCTGATCACCTCACCTACCTTTCCTTCCCAATTCACATTTAGAAAGCCAATTGTGTGTGTCAGTCTTCTGTATGCTGATTCTATATTTTACTATGTAAACACAATGTCTTAGTTAACTCCAGTGTACATAGACTACATGTAGACAGTAGCTGTTGTGGTTATCTAAACAGAAAGCTAAAAGAATACAAGGACAATTGTGTCTAGAGGTGCTAATAATGTTAGTCTATATTATATGTCATTTATTGTATTGATTAGTGTATATTGTCTGTAACACAAGACAGAGGAAAAAAGAATCGTTTCAATATTAAATAATATAGATATATATTATTCCAACCAGAATGTTTCCTGTGGTTATTTTTCACCTTAAGTACAACAGACCAGTTTCTTTTGCATAATTACACACAGAGCATAATTTTTAGTTAAGATCATGTAAGTTCTAACTGATGGCATTTTGTTTATTAATTTATGTTATACACTGCCTAGTGGGGACAATTTTCAATTGACATTTCTACTCTTATGTAATTGTTGACCTGTTTTCACTCTCACTCAAACTCAACATATTGTGCTTTTGAAGACATTCCCCTCTGATCTGGGACAATTCTCAGCCAGAATCTCACAAGCAGCTTTCTTCTATTTACTTAATAGTAACAAAACATGTTTTCCTCAAAATTTTGTTGCTGATAAGTGAACTGTATACTTATGTTCTTCCAAACTGCTGGTGGCTCATCCAGTGCCCCACGGGCCTTGTACTCTTCCCCCCTGTACCTGATTCCTGTGTCATAATTGCAATCCAACCAGCTGTTACTCAGACCCATGCCCCTCAGGACACTCACAACATCTTCCTCTCTCTACCAGCCTTTGCCTCGCTACTCATTCTCCACCTACTTAATTTATTTGGGAACACTGGCAAGCTGTTTTTCAGTGGAAGGTGAACTCATTATTATTATTTGTCTGAAGATATCTCGTCCTTTGTTCATCAACCAAACAAAGGGCCTCCCATTTCCCAGTGATTTTGTTTAGATACTGGTGTCAGTATGACTTGCATTACCCCAATTAACTGCTCTTAACATGCAGTGCACCAGCAGCGTTCCCTGAGAGCCAACAAAGAATGTAGGAGCAGCAGGGATCTGGATAATTGGGACAAAGGGCTGATTTACTTGTGGGATTTCAGATGTAAACTTTGCACTTACATTTCCAGACCTGCACTGCAGGCTCTATCAGCATAGTATAATCCTTTTTAAATGTCAACCACGCACTTTTCCACCTATTACTGCCAGTTTTCATTGCAGAGATCAACCATCATTTTTTTAAAGGAAAACGCAAACAAAAAATGGGTACTCTTGTGTGGAATGGACATACACTTTATTGTGATTTTAATTAAAGGTAATATGGCATTGATATATTTACAATATGATACTAAGTTTAGGACTGACCACAGTTTTTGACTATCCCAATAATCAGCTAAATCTATTCTTGTGACCAATGTCCTTGTGCGATGACATTAACTACACCAAATGCCAAAGCATAAATATGACTTTGGTTCTCAAGGTAAAAGTTTCTATTCTTTAAAAACTGTAATAAATTAACCTGATATTTCACTGTCCTCACTCTTGAGAGTCTGGAGAAATGAAAGAGACCTAAAAACTATGTTACATTTCATATATTTAGTTGTGTCTACTTGCTTTGTGCTCTGGAAATTGCTGCAATCTCAGGACTCAATAATTATCATCTCACTGGGGTGACAAATGGAGTTAGTGTTGCCATTCTTTCAGTGGAGTAATTCACCAGATCTGTCATTACATTTTTGTAGACACTAATGAATAGGGGAGAGGCATATGTCAAAAATACTTAATACTGAGCTTTGAATCCATATTTCACTTGGCTGTTCTAATGTCTCAGCATCTGAATCCAGAATAGTTCATTTGGCACATTGGAAGGTACAGTATCATCCACTCAAAGTGGGAAAATTATTGAGTTTGGATGCCCTCTTTTGAAACATTACAGGAATTGCATTGTTTGATTATTTCACAGAGCCTGCTTGGTCACACAGAAACTGTTTTGCTAGAATTTTGTTGTAGAGACTGAGTCCTGATAGCGGCACTGAGGGCGTCAGTGCAATAAAGTAAAATAAGGGATAAGGGATAGGATTGTCATACTATCAAATCATACTAGGTTAATCAGATCAGACATGTACATTTATTATCACTTTCAAAATGTGAGTTGTGTTCAAAGTTATGAACGTGTTGATATGAGAATGTGTTGATATGTTTTATATGCTTATATATATATTTGCAGCTAAAAAGAGAGCAATTTGTTTTTTCAACTCAGATTGTAACAAAAGTCAATACATCACAACATTTTCTTAATCATATGTGTGAATGAAAAAAAAAAACATTCTTATGCATGAAATGCATCATTTACTACTTAAATGACAATACATACACAATTAGCAAATTGTCTATGATACTGGCCTGCATTCATGATTTTTCTCTATACTGGTTTCACAGTCTTAGAACAAGAAGTGGGTGGTGTTTCTGGGGCCTTGCTCTTTTTCTTGCCCTCAGGTTTCTGCCGGTAACACAATCTGTCTGACACATAGGGTATTCCACAATCTGTACTTTCTGTCTAGTGATTGTTGGGGACACAGGAGAAGGGAAACAATTTCTTCCTTGAACTCTCAGAAAAGGTGAGGGGATGAGGGAATGGTGAGTGCTTTCCATGGTGAAAAACGTGTTTGATGGCTAAAGCATAATACCTACCTTACTTGTCCCTTCCTCATTGTTAGCCTCCCTTATTAAAATTGTTTATTCTGTTTATTCTCCTTATTCTGCTCCTTCATCCCAATCAGTCCATGTAGATTTGTCCTCCACCCTTATCTGTTTTCTCAAATCCTCCATTTAAGTCCCCCCCACGACACTGTCTGTCTCTCTAGATGACCTGTCATCCATTTTGGACATCAAATCACAAGGACATCAAACACATCAACAGGACACTTATAAAAATGATCTATATACAATCCAGCTGTTAACCTCTCTGCTTAGCAAGAATGAGCATTCAATGCACAAAAGCAAACTAAAAAGAATAACCAAGGAATAAACCAATAGTCATGTTTCTGAGAAACCAAACATTTCTGAAAGCTGACTTTTATGATAATGATGTTTAAAATTATTGAAGAACTGCAAAACTTCTTTCTTCTCACTGGTCAGCAGAGCTCTACAATATTCCATTTTCAATGTACATGCATTTTCACTAGTAAACACATTCTGCTCATTCATACATTCATTCTGAGCTGCAAGTACAGCTGTGGAGTTCAGTTATATTACTCAAGTTAATCCAAACTGAAATACTTTAAGTTGAAATACAGTAGTATGGTAATTAGATATTTGTTTCAGCTAAATTTCACATTACTGCTCCATAATATCTGCTGCATTCATTCTACTGGAGATGACATTACATGGAATGGGACTTTTACTCTCTGAGAAAGTCAGGCAAACTAGGTGAAATGCTCTGCTCTGAATGACATCTTGGGGCTGCTGGTTAAATTCAAGTGGTTTTCTCCACCTCCAGGTGCGCTGTGGCAGTTACATCTTGGTAAGACAGAGGGTATTGAGACGTACACCTAGGATAGTGGCACCTGATGCATAGCGGATCTCCCTCAGGATACCATTCCACTTCCTCTCACTCTCTTCATATCTGTGAAAGGTAAGTTGTACTGTATTATTAGCAGTAGCCGTAGTAGAATAAGTAAGTACATTTTTATGGGATAGCAGTCTGCCAATACCATTCCAAACAGTGCACTACAATGTTTAATAAAAGTCATTTAAGTTTTAAATTTAAGTCACACATAATGGGAATTCAACATGATGTGCTCAAAGACAAAATTAAAACCCCCTCATCAACCACTGGAGATTAGTAAAACAATGGTCATATGACTTACCTCCAGATGTCATTCATCTCCTTAGGGATAAGCTCCTCATTTTCAGTGGGCATCATGGCAAACCCTCCCACAGCATAGAGGCAGCCAGCTATGGAGACCAGACTGATGGAGCTGCGCTCCTGGGGGAATTCCAGAAAGTCAGACCACCTGAAACAGATCCACGATTCTTTCAGCAGAGGTTCCAGGCTCCAATGTATCAATGATCACCTCCTGAGTGAGTGCATTTGTCCAAATCAGGTTCCCAATGAATTAATGAAATTCATCAGTTGAAGATCTGTATGCATCTGTGTATAATGCCATGTGCGTATATAATCCACACATTTTACTCATGATGAAGTTAAATTTTTCACCAATACTATTGAATGAGAACTTTAAGCACCAAACAAGAAAACATTTGGGGATTTTTTTTTAAATATTGTTTTGATGTAGCATATATTGGCCAGATGTTGGGTGACAGTGCAGCATAGCAGGAAGGAGCGGGACTCGTAACCGAAAGGTTGCTAGTTTGCTTCTCTGCTGGGGCACTGCTGTTGTACCCTTGGGCAAGGTACTTAACCCAGCATTGCCTCAGTAAATATCCAGCTGTATAAATTGTTAACATGTAAAAAATTGTAACCTATGTATGTTGCTCTGGATAAGAGCATCTGCTAAATGCCAACAATGTAATGTAATGATGTGCATACCTACCCTTGGCTAAATCCCTCAACCAAACCCTATGAACAACACATGCTGTAGATTTGCACTGATGCTCACTTGTTGCTGGCAATGTCGTAGACCTCCACTGTGCTGGTGAGGCCCGTGTCTGTGACTCCAGCTGCCACGAGGATTTTGTCATTGTGGACTGTGACACCGAAGAGAGAACGGGCCGTCTTCATTGGGGCCAGCTCCCTCCACTCAAATTTCTTTGCGTCGTAGACACACATCCTCTTCAAGCACTTTCTACACAGAGGAGACCCACAAGTTTATGCCATTGTATAGACACAGGAGAGGATAAAAGGGATTTCATTCATTTATAATGTACCGTTTGGTGTTTCCATCAAGCGTCTTCACTGAGGCACAAGCGTATTGGCACAGAGTGGCCAAAGATGTCATAGGTTCATATCCCCTGTGGGATGGTGATGCAATGGTGTGGCCAGCGTACTTTGTGCAAGGCCACATGCATGTATGGAAAGCTGTTGATGGAGGTCTGTTTGATCAAACGTGTTTGTTTGATGTCACTGTTAGCTGTGTATATTTGAAAGACTGAAGGAGAGAGGGTCTATTTTCTGGCAGAGCCCATGCTGTGCTTCCATCTGTGAGTGACAGTTCCACATTACTGCACCTCTCAATGATAGATCCATTTCCTCCTGTTTTCCTATATGCAATACATCTGCCACTGATTTCTCTATTATTTACTGTATCTACTGTCCAGGGATTATCCATTATGTAACTCATTTGCAGCCTTTTTTTATTCATCACAAAAGCTGGAAAAGACAGACCTTAAAGAAACCATGGGTCTTCGGTTTGTGCTAGAAAACAATGTGGATGGAATGAAAAAACACAGTTATGCAGTGTCATCTTTGAAACATACTTGTTGTCTCCCTTTCCTCCCATTACATAGACGAGTCCGTTATGAGACACGGTTCCATGGCCGTAAACTGTGAAGGGAAGTGGATCCGATTCCCCCCATTTGAAAGACCTACAGGGACAAAGAAAGGTGCACACAGAATAGTAGGTTTAGACATGTTCATCTTGTCATAAGATTTTAGAGTGTAGTGTCACCTCTGCATATTGCCAATATCTTATTACAGCCAAGGCTCTGGGTGATTACATACAAAATTAACCACTCTGTGTAACAAAGCATGGTCTTAGGCCAATTAAGATATTTCTGTTGGGTTTGGGGACCTGTGGAGTCTACTGGGTTACAGTTTTCTGGGACCAGGATTTCAGTATTTTCCTCACGTATTTATTTTGTTTCACTTTGCATTCAAGGTGGATGTGGCGACAAATGATTGTTGTCGAAAACTTGGGCCATTTCTCAAAAGTTTCAGTCATAGTGCAGTCATTCTAAGTATTCCATTTTCCAAAGATTTCCCACGAGCCCTATTTATAAACCTGGGCTGATCACTTCCCTTGAATTCACATAATGAATATGTTTAGATGGGAGTTTGATAGTTGTACTCACTGGACAAAGAAAGGCATATGTACAGTCTTTCACAAGGATTGTATGTAAGTGGAAAAAAGTATATCAGCTTATTGATCAATAATAAATATTATTTTTGAATACTGGTGCATGTGTATATTATATATATATCACTGCCTTTGATAATTACAGATTACTACAACAAATAGGACCCAATTTTGAAGTTTCTAAATAAAGGGGGTAACTTACGCTTTGAGAAGATTATTCATATGCTTTTGTGCATCATGTCAGGCTTTTTAGAACAGTTACATTGGGTGTACCATGATGGCATGTGCTAATTAAAGCCATGATTCACTTTTTTGGTAAGGCAATACATATAATCCAATGGTGGTCTAAATGACAGGGACCATAATGTAATCTAATACAGGGTGTTTCTGAAGTGAGCTGTGAACAGCCGTGAGATGTCAGCCCCTGTGCAGGGGCTCCTTAGTAACTCACTGTCTGTCGTAGACCATGACAGAGTCTAGGGTGCGCTCTCCCTCCTTCAGCTCCTTGCCCCCGATGACAAAGATGGAATTCTCTGCCTCCCCCATCCCGAACAGGCACCGGGGGGATGGGAGAGGGGGCATTCCTAGCCAGTCTGAGCCCATGGGGTCAAACTGCAGTGAGACAGTACCCAATATTACTCCATTAGAGTAATTATGTACATCTAAATATATCAAACTTAAGGGACACATACATACATATAAACCCTGTCAAGAGAATATAAATAGGGAACAGTATACAATACCCCACTGAAATCTTTTACAAGTCCCTGGTATTTTGTCATACTATCAAATCATACTAGGTTAATCAGATCAGACATGTACATTTATTATCACTTTCAAAATGTGAGTTGTGTTCAAAGTTATGAACGTGTTGATATGAGAATGTGTTGATATGTTTTATATGCTTATATATATATTTGCAGCTAAAAAGAGGGCAATTTGTTTTTTCAACTCAGATTGTAACAAAAGTCAATACATCACAACATTTTCATAAATAGATACATTTTGTGTGATTTGGAATCCTGTATCCACTTAATGTTATCAGTGAATAAATTAAAAGAATCAATGCATTCATGCCATACCTGTAAAAAGTAGGAGCTGAGTGGCTCCTCTTTGCTGTGCTCATCATAGAAAAGTCCCCCTGCCACAAAAATTTGGTCCTCCTTGGTGACCAGGCTGCAATGGTTCTTGGGAATCTGAGTAGATAAAGCTGCCACGTAACAATCATTCCCTGTGGGGTCATAGGCCACTGCTCCTGTGTCACTGATCATGAATATGAGGTCTCTGAGGAACATGCCAAATCGCAGGTTGTCATTTAGGATCCCTGGAAGCAAGCCTTCCTGCTCCTGCTCCTCTTCCTCCTCACCCACTTCGGCATCCTCCTCTGTTTTTTTGCTAACTGCCTTCTTACTCTTGGTTTTCTCTACTTCAGGAAGCTTTCCGTCAAATGCATCTTTGACCAGCTGTAGCTTCTCCACAATCTCCGGGTTTGACCGCAGCCACTCGTGCTTCTCCACCTTGTCAGTGAAGTACTTGATGGGCACCAGGCGGAAGCGGACGCATTCCAGCAGGCCCGGCAGGTCCTTGAGTCGGCTGTCCTTGTCATGACTGACCCACTTCAGTACCGACTCGAACACCAGCTCCTCGTTTTCCACGTTCAGGGCGTCGGATGTGATGACGGCCGCCAGCTCGTTCGGCCCCAGCTCTAAGAACTCCTTGTCCCGCACAATCAGCTGGAAACGGTTGCAGACAAAGTCCCGTGCGGAGATGGCCAGCCGGGGACAGTCCAGCATGAGACCGAGCCGAAAGATGGCCATGCAGTTGCTGAGGCTCAGCCTCTTCTGTAGGAAGGAGACGCAGACCGTGAAGATGGAGGGGATCTGCAGCAGGTTGGCCACTGTGAAGATGTCTTGCACATTCTGCTCTGTCACGTTGATGTTGGAGGTGTAGATGTATTTAAGGATCATCTCCATGATGTTTGGCTCCACTTCCTCCAGCACAATCTCCCGCTTCTTGAACTCCTCCAGGTCTGACTGGAACATGGCCCTGAAGAAGGAGCTGCAGGCAGCGAGCACCAGCCGGTGGCAGGGAAACTCCTTATCCTTGATCTTGAGGACACAGTCCACAAACTTGTCATTCTCCAGGAGGTCATACAGCCCATCCTGCAGCAAGGTCTGCTGGTATATGCGGGGTTCCTCCATCGGGTCTATAGGCGCAGCCATCTTTTTGTAATGTTGTGTTTGGATTGCACCAGATGGATAGGTTTCCCAGTCGCCTCTCTGTAGCACAGCACTGACTTATTCAATGCCAAGCCCAAAAAGAAGAAGCGGGCTCTGTCAGGCTGGAATTATCCCCCTGAATTCAGCACTGCTGACTTCCTCAGCTGTTTCAACCCTTCAAACTCCAACAGGAGGTATATTTATAGACCAGGCCCTCACAAAGCTGAGGAATCCATATGGTGCATGTGAAATATGATCCTTAGCAGTTTGTCCCAGGCAACAGCTGACACACAGTCCCATGGCCCAGGAGGAGGAGTTCATCGGCACATGGCTTCACATATTCAGATCACTGTCAACAGCGACTGCGCCCCCTGGAGGGGCCCTGGATCAATGCTTACCTATGAGATCATCACCCTCATGAGACCCTTTAGCAAGTGCTGAGTCATTAAAAACCTGACCCCTTCTATAAAATTACTGTCCACAAATGGAGTTTTTTACTATCTTGTCCACTTGCTCCATAGACTAAAGAGCCTATGGTATGACATTACATTACAAAGTGGAAATCTATGTACAGTAAATAGCCAAGTGAATGACTTGGGACACGAAAAGACATTGTTCATAAAAAAAAACAAGTAAAAGATGAAAAAATCAATGAGGAAACTTGGATATCATAGTTGGGGGTGCATTATATATGCAATGTTGTTACTTCAAACCTAGTTAATATATGCACATTGAATCAGTAAGCAATGATCTTTTTTCTAACAACTTTTTAATGGTTGAACTAAAAATCAAGTTAATATAGTTTGCTCTGTAATATGATTTACCTTTTTAAGAACACAGTCTTGCCCATATAAATAAAATGGTGACATAAAAATAACAGAAATGCAACAATACAGTTCTCTCTGACTCTCGTATGCATGTTGTGTCTGAATTGAATAGTTAAGTCACTATTTTTAAGCTGGGATTTCCATCACTATGAGTCTTACGAACTCTTGCAGTAACATCATTTGAATAGTTTTATACTGCAAATAAACAGACTTGTTCAGATGTAGCTGTCTTGTGTTACAGTCATCAGCTGTTCTCCATATCAGACCAGAGTATTAAAAGTTTTTCCAGCGGTGTAGAACCCTCTGAGAGTAGAAGTGGGGAACAGGCCAGTTTGGTTGTCTAAACAACACACACATCCCAAAAACCATGTGATATACAGGTTATGAAGATGATGGGGATCAAAAAGTTGACTCATCCATATTTATATCACCTTTCGGAAACTAATCTAGGCCGCAGCGTCAGAGAGTCGGTATTTCAGTCCATTCTTCCTGACAGAGGGAAGCATGATGACAGAACAGTTAATCTCTCCAGTAACAGCGATGTCTGAGCCAAACATGACTCTTTGTATCTGCACTCTCACCATGAAACCTTTACACCGAGGCCAAGGCTGAGCTCTGCCCGATTATATACAAACCCAAACACCAGACAGTGAAACAATCAAAAATATATTGGGTATAAAGGTGTATGACAGGGAAAGTATTCGGTGGGCCACTAACTTAAATTTGTTTGGTGCCTGTCCAACGAAAGATTATTCTCGTGATTGCAGTTTGTATTGTTATATCTGTCATTTGTTAAAGCAGAACAACAATGTTCTGATTTACTCAAAGTCAAAAGCTGAGTAAAACTTATGAGATACAGGGATTCTTCCAGAGGAAATCAGTAAATTGCCATTGCATTCTTTAAGAAATGTACTGTTTAGGATAAAGGAAAATACAAAAGACAAGAAATGTTTCAGCTTGTAATATATTAATGTTTCATGTTAAATGTACACAATACATTTGGCAAGCAGGTGAATGAGCTATCCACTAGTGGTTTATATGTAGAATACCAGTGACATTTATTTACAGCAAGTGCTCAGGAAATTCACAGTTAAAATGTGTGTTTAAGAACATGGTATAAAAGCTATGATGATGGAATTATAACAGTCTAAGAAGCTCACAGACAACTTAGTGATGGGACTGAAAGCTGGTTGAAGTTCTGTATATTGAAATAGACTTTGCTGTCGTTAGCAAACACTAATTTTGGTTCAAACCACTCATAACTCACGGTAGCTCCATACATTTTCTCCCACAACTAGTGCTGTGATGTGGACCGCTACTCTGCTTTCTCCTTCCCTGTCTCCTCGCTCTTCACAGGCTCTGTGGGAGCAGGGGCAGTAACAGGGGCAGAGACAGTTGCAGGGGGAGGGGTAGGGGCAGGGGGTGGGATGGGGTCGGGGTCATCCAGCAAGGCCTGCCTTCTCTCTCGCTCTTTCACCAGCTGCACTCCACAGTAGGTGACGAACAGCACAGACAGGGTTGACAGAGGAAAGCCTGTAGGTGGAGTTAATGTTGTAAGTGGACATTCAACATTATATGACCCTGTGTGTAAAACCAAACCTGTGGCTCATACAATGGCCTACAACTTATTATGTACCTCGGAGAATAGAATATTTTTTTCTGGAAAAAAACTGTTCATGTTGAAATGAATTATATTTGGTATGACTGCTTGATAGAGTAAGCCTCTAGTCTAGATAATGTGTATAATATTTACATCAGGGTAGGTAACTCTGGTCCTGGAGTGCCAGAGATTGTTCTGGTTTTGTTCCATCTGAGCTCCTAATCACTTATTTGGATCAGTTATTCTGCTAATGAATGCAGGTGCCCACGTTCTTGAAGCGCTAATCATTTCACCATTTAGACTACACCACCTCCATTCTTTTATCATAAACCTGATCAAATCATGTGATTAACAGTTTTGTCAGAAATAATAATCTCTGAATACCCTAGAAAATCCTTGTCTTAAAGTCTTAAAAATCACATATACAATTCAGATAAGAGAAAATAGGAAACATCAGTACACCACAGTATATTGAAGCTCTTTGTAAATAGTGAGATAATACAGACATGAATTAAATAATGTAATGTGCAGTAAACAATGTTAATATGCTTTCAGCAATATTTGAATCACATATTTGCCCCTTAAAACTACTTTTTAATGCACACATTCATCAAAAAAGGCACAGCAGGTTGGCAATATATTAATTTACACAGTGACAGAAAAACTAATGTCACATTTATTGAAGGATGTTCAAGTATCCCGGTGAGGTAATATGTCAGTTCAGTTCAGTCTAAGATTCTTTCATGTGAACCGCAGTCAAGCACTGAGAGAGGGCACAGCTGTCTCACCTTTGAGGATAAGTCTCCTGGCAACCAGTTTGGCAAAGTCAAGGCTGTTGAGAGCCAGTACGTTGTAGAGGACGATTGTCCAGAAGTTAGCTGCATTGAACGCTGCTCTTATCCTACGAGACATGGCCTCAGACATTGCCATCTGCAGGGAGGAGGACAGTATTGCAGTACAGCTGTTGTATTCAGGGTTGTAAAATTTACCATTAGAAAGCTTGGGCATAGAGCTGTAAGGTCAGAGAGTTGAGTTGATGCTAATCCTTCACTAAATATTACGAGCAATGCTACCAGGCAAAATAAATCACTTAATTTATGTCTCCCTGTAGCCCACCTCATATCAGTACTGATGCCAACCATTAAAATACCCTGGGATTTAAAGGGTGTAACCTCCAAATCTGTGCACAACCATAATGAATTAAGAACAAAACTACTGACATTTGGCTTCGTAAAGGTTTGTTTATGTAAGTCTCACTGAACACCTGATTGCTCAGAGATTTACAAATCCAACAGGTCACATAAAAGTGACATGAACTACACTGCATGAGTGTGCTTTGGCAGGTCTTCGGGCTCTCTTTGACAGTCTCACCTCCATCGAAGCAAAGGGCTCCAGGGAGAAGAACTTGCTCAGCCACAGCTCAAAGTTCAGACCAAAGCAGTTGAAAAATGACCAGATGAACACGACCTCGCAAGGTCCCAGCCACAGGGCGGTAACACCAAATGTGCAAACGGTCGCCACAAGCTCATTCCAGATTTTGTCATGGTTTCCTCCCAGATAGTCATAAACATACCTGCAGACGAGCGTTCAGACATCTTTTGTTTTGATGGAGAATCATAAGTGTCAGTACTGACAGTGACTGACAGTGTGCATAAAACGGTCACTACCATACCTGTCAGCATGCAACACAATTATGTTAAAAAAAGGAAATGCAAATGAAAATTCCTTAGGGTGAGATGAGATTACATTTCATTACATCTTATCTAGGCATATCTCACCATTTTTACATGTTATCAGTTTATACATCTTAACAGTTACTGAGGAAACTTGGGTTAAGTACCTAGCGTAAGGGTACAACTACAACAACAGGGCCCCACCTGGAAATCAAACTGGCAACCTTTGGGTTGCGAGCCCTTGCCATTATGCCACATTGCTGCCCCCAAATGAACTAAATTAAATATTTCCATTTATTTTCAGCATGTGAGCCAAGGCAAAGATGGGTTGAAAGATACCCTACTGTGGACATGTATTTCAAAATAATTGAATACTCACTTGCAGAGCCAGTCATTAATCCCTCTGTCAAAGTGTCTGTAAAGATAAAGGAAGACAGCGCAATTAGAGCTCTACAACATTAGACCTTGTATCAACAAAATCATGTTGTCATACTCAATGTCTAGCCTTATTGCCATAAAGATTAGATGAACCATCAAACATCCTAAGAAAAATAATTGAAAGCAGGAATTCTTTTAACCTTACATTCATCATTTAGACATGCTTTACAGGTTACACAAGGTCAATCTGAGACAAGCATATCCTGTGAAAAAGGTTGAGGGGAAGTGATGATGTTGACATAAACTGTTATAAACTGAAATACAGCGCTTGTTGCTGTTGGACATGACATGCCACAGACCATAGATTTTTACTTCCTTCACATTTCACAACAGGCCTGTATAGCTGTAGACTTTCCCTATTTATGCTGACTGCATGTGTGTGCATGTGTGCCTGGGCCTAAAAACATGGTACCTGGATATTTATGTATTTTCATGAAAATAAAGGTGTGACAATGTGTGCCATTAGCCAGAGGATCAGACAGAGATTGCAGAGAAGGCTGTTATATAAAAAGTAATTGTAGAAAAAAAGATCAAACATGTTCTACACATTTCCATTACTCTACACTAGACCAGATTTCAAATGGAAATGACACACGATATGTCAGAGGCCAAATGCACCGGTCCTGACATTTTTGCTTACATTCTTTAGAAAATGGAAAAAGATGAACAAGATGTCTGCGTACTCACGTTTCAGCAAAGACATACAGCATTGTGATGCATTTAGGAGGCTTAGGTGGGTCCAGGTGATCCAGTCTGGAGATTGTATTTATGACCCCAAACATCACAGCTGCTTTAACCCAGTCATACACCAGGTTAGAGTAGGCCAAACCAGCTACAGGTTAAAAAAAAAAAGATCAGCCAGTATATCATGAACCTGTTGTATGAAACTGAAGACACTCTTCTGTTAGTATAGAAATGTGCATCTGCTAATAGGCTTTGTATATGTTTAGTATGATAAAGCAGTTTGTGACTTGGGGAAATCAGTCACTGACCAAGTGCCCAGTCAGAGAGGCGCTTCATCAGCTTGATGTCATTGGGTATGGTGAGAATGTAGAGGAAGTGGAAGAGGATGTCCACCAGGATAATGGCCCCCAGGTGCACCAGGGCCTGGGTGGTGATGTTCCACATCTCCCGCTCCTTGCGAGTTAAGTCAGGATTATTGGCCTGCAGGGGGCAGAAGGTCCACTCTAGTCATGCTGATATTTGATATGGTCTCAGTGTCCAATTTTAAGTGATGATGTGGATGTACTGCAGCTTGAACCAGACTTGACCAGCTACATGACCAACTACATTTAACACACAGAAATAATAATACTCAGGTAACATGATTTGCATGGGTAGGCTATAAAGTATATCAGAAAAATGACTATAACAAAAAACTGTAAATAGTCTTACTGTAATGAATTTCATTTAAAGACTCACCTGAATGTGGAATTTATCGAAAGTCATAACAGGTCCAAAGTAGAAGAAGGGGAGGTAGAAGTTGTACTTAAGCAGTTCCAGAAAGCTGTAATTGCCCTCATTCTTGTCACAGTTCTCCAGAGCAAAACTCATACAGCGCATGATGGTAAACCCACAGCCTCCATAAAAAAGTATGTGCTGAAGCTCAAAGCTTCCTTTCACAAAACCCTCCTAGAATAAACAAAAAACAGCAAAAAAGATTTTGTTTGTTCCCTGATAAAAAAAGGTAAATGAGACATTTTCTGAAAACTGGCTGTAGATAAATAAAAAAAACAACAATATACAGCTTAAGGAAAAAAATATTGTCAGCTAGCAAACAGGGTAAATTGATTACTGGACTAATCACCATTTTCCAATATCAAAAAGACTATTCTAGTACACCATGAATTTTTCCTGGAATTTTTAAGCAATTTGAATTTACTCTGTACAATGCTGTTACAATGAAAGTATAACATAAAAATGGGTTGAAAATATCCAATATTTAGATAATTTTTGTTATATCAAACATTTTCTTCCTTCTGAAAAAGGTATACATAAATACTGAGAGCCCTTTTTATTAATTTCTTTATTAGATTAATATTAAACATTCTTACCATAAAGTAAACACTACATTACAGTCAAAGAGGGACAGTAGCACCCACCTCAAGAACGTACAGAGACTGTTTAGAATGATGGTGAGATGTTACACATTGCTTATTTTTGATTGTTTATTTTGACCCACCACCTAAGTAAAAATCCCAATCTGATCTCCCAAAAAGCAATGACCCCAGTGCTTCAGAGAGCTGACATAATCCCTGTCAGTACGTGACTCCTGACCCACCTGCCAGGAGATGAAAGGCTCCATCTTAAAGGTGGCCAGGCTGGTCAGGCCAGCCACAAAGCACAGCCACCTGAGCTTGACCAATGAGATGCTGTAGAGCAGTATGCAGTGGGACACAATGAGAGTCACGTAGGTCCACCCCATGCTGGTTAAGACCGCCAACATCCCATACACCATGTACACTATGGACCTGTGCTGTGGGAAAAAAAACAGATTCTCATTGTCCCAAATATGCTTAGATTCCGTCTCAAGTTTGTGGTATGAATGTTTACCCCAGCCTTGATCCTAATCTCTACCTTTATTCATGAGTTCAAGTGCTTTTATTTTTATTAGTATGTCTGATGGTCTATGCTCCAGTGCTATGCTACAGTTATCTGAAATTAATACTGTGATTCAGTAATACATTCTGTTTGCTCCTTTGTATTATTCTACATAAAACTGCTGTTGAACAGTATTTCAGGTATGACTTAATTTTTCAGCAGAATTGGATAAATTATCTGATCGTGAACTACCATAATAACTCATGTTAAATAGACATTGACTTAAAAATATAAAAACAGCAATGAAATGACAGCTCTTTGTGGGTGCAAGTGAAAGCGATAACTAATGAAGTAAAGGAGTTATGGTTCATGATTGGGAACCGTGGATGTAATTAGAAAGTTACCTTGTATCCGCCCAAACCAAACTTCACTGAGAGCAAAGTAAAGAAAAAGTGGTTGCAACATTATCATCCTGTAAAGCTTAACAATACTGTAGACTCCTTCATTTACTGCTTTAATGATCTCTGAAGGAAAATCAGAAAGAGCAATATCTTCGTAATATAAAGACCAATTAATCAAAAGAAAATGAACCTCTGAAAATATACATACAGATAAAAAAAAAACAAGAAAACATCACTCCCATGACTTGAGATGCCTATTGTTCCTCTGATTACTAAGAAAGTAGTCATTCATTAATATTAAAATTGGTACAATCTTACTACAACAGCTGTTAATGGTATAGAGACAAGCTATTCTGTTATTATATTGATTACTTGTTTAACTGGTTGTTTGTCAAAGGAAATAGGACCCAGTATCAGTGCAAAAGGCATATACAGTACTAATGTTTCATCTATGTGTCATCCTTTATTAATGCTAATATGGAAACCAGGAACCCTCTGTGAAACAAACTAAAACAAAAATGTACTCTATAAGCATCTGCACAGCACCTGAAACTCAAACACAGTATATCAACTGTAGTTGGCACTTACGAGGAGTCTGTCATTTTGGTATACAACGGCATGTAGGAATTCTTGTCTAAACATTCAATTAATTTTTGAATAACAACACGGAGATGTTAAACTTTGTTTTCGTGCAAGAAAACTACAATCACAATGAGAGAAAAAATGCAAATTCTCACTCAACTGTGCTTGCCAGTCATTGTCATTGCATCCGCTTACAGAAGATATATTCATATTCCCTGTTGATGTATATGTTAGGCCTTGAATGCCTACAGTCTGATAAAATCCACAGGTCTATTTACATCAGCACTCTCTCCACACCTGGTCAGACCCATCACGGAGCTATTCTCCAATGTTATTTATAGCCATGACAGAATGTGCAACAGTTGACTGAAGCTGTGCACCCTTACAATCAAAAACTGTGGCCTGCTGCCAAAACACATTTACCCAGGTATTCTCCACTCATCCTACCATGGGACAAGTACTCAGCGCACCTGTGGAGCCAACATGGAGCAGATTTTTGCGAAGATCACATGGCCCGACAAGGCGAAAAGGATGTGACTACGGAATGTTGTGAACCACATCACCCATTCAAAGTCAGCCACATCCTGCAAAAAGAAAAACACAAAAGCAAGAGAAAACGCACAGAATAAAACATCATTGCCATTAAGGACCCATGTTTTAGAGTGACTCTGATCCTTTTCAACTTGAATTCAATACAGATTCCCACTGACATCACACTTACGAAGGATAGAGATCCTCTTAGCTTGTTAGGACGGGAAGGATCTTTACTGGTATCAGATTGTATCTACCGCTGAAATTGACTGCCTTTTAGAGTTTAAGTGGTAATGTTTCATTTATATTGTACAATTATTATTTAAGGTTAATGTAAATGTGTGTGTTTACAGGATCCTGTGTTTTAAAGTGTGGTACATCGGCCAGCACCATCACAATATCTGTTAAGATGATCAGACACCACGTTCATAAGCATACTTAACATAAAATCTATAAGATGTTACTTCTGGTTCATCTAAAACTGCAGCTATTAATGCCTAAAGGGGGAGGTGTTGCCATACAGAGGAAATGATGTCAATGATCTTATTATTTTTCTTAGTATATTGTCATTTTGTAAATATATTAGCCATCAAATCAAATGCTGTACGGAAGAGAAACAATTTTAATTATGTATTAGTGTGTCAATTTGACTTAATAATAGGCTCTCTCATATCTAGTGGGAATGGGATTCTTAACCTTACAAAGTCCATCTGTCATTTCAAAATAACATGGTGTTCCCTTAAGATATAAACTTATTCTCATTGGATATACATCTTCCTTTGAGATATTTCTTTGTTCCATCAAGATTTTGTTCTATTGTGATACAAAGTCATCCCCTTGAGATGTTGAATTGCTCCCTCTGGATTCAATTTTTCTTACCCAAGCCCCCTTCTAGGGTTCTGTAATTTCCTGCTCACCATTTTCCTGCCAAAGTAGTACCACCCTGGCTTCACGCTGGTCTTGAATATCTTCCTGTTCACATTTCCTGAAAAGGAAAAGATTAGATCAATTTGCATCCATTGAAGAAATAAGGAGAAAATTACTGCACTTGTCTGTATATAAGGTAGTCATGACTATAAGGTTACCTCCTCTTTTCATATAGGACAATTCTGAAATGACAAAACTCCATCTCGTCAAATCACCAAAAAAAAGTAAAACAAACTAAAAAATACAGCTTCAGCAACCAGTGGGTAAAAAACATTTTTTTTCCTTTATCACCATGGTGGATGCAAAAGCTCTGATAGTAAATCTAAAAATGCTTCTGTTTGTAATCTAATAAAAAGGTTTAAACACTATTGCTCTCCTGTAATCGGTATTCTCTCCATTCTATTTCTGGATAATAATTGCAATGACCCTCTTTTCTATCTTTTCAAACTGACTGCATTTAGGCCCAGGAAAAAAAATTTCCTGTCACAGTTAGCATTCAAAAGTAGTACTTTTACCCAGCGATACATTTTCATCTCACATTATTTTCACAATCGTGAATTAACTGCAGGTTAATTAATTCCTATGATCTCAAAATTGATATCATAACTGCTCATTGCCTTGGATACTTACCCAACAGTTGCTCCGCTTTTTTTTAACACGGTCATGGCAGTTAGGCTTAGACATTTTCCTACAGCTATGATGACTATAATGTGGAATTACTGAATGAACGCACTTACCCACCGGCATTGGTTTGCCCAGTGGTGCCACCTTTGCCACTTACAATTAGCAACTTTGCTTTTCTGCAAATGTAGGCCAATTATATTTTTTAAAGGTTTGTTGTGAGGAAAAATATAATAAAAATGTCTCATTTCCCTGCAAATATGGTCAATTACAGCTTTTCATTCCGTGAA
Organism: Megalops cyprinoides; assembly: GCF_013368585.1. Classification (NCBI taxonomy): domain Eukaryota; kingdom Metazoa; phylum Chordata; class Actinopteri; order Elopiformes; family Megalopidae; genus Megalops; species Megalops cyprinoides. The sequence goes on from NC_050584.1 coordinate 8,791,641, forward strand.
AAGCAGAGTGCTTTGGGTTGTATTTGTTAATTATGTCAGACATGACATGCTACTCTGTTATTAATTAGATGCTTAACAGCTTGGAAGAAATCATAAAGTATTTCAAGATTAAACCCAGGGAAACTGTTTGACTGAGTATACAGTACCATGCACATTGCAGGTGCAGGTATAGCCTCTACAGCCCCTTAATGTTTACTGCTTCCCCTGAGGATTGGTACTGGGTGCCCTTGAACCTACTGTAGAGCAGATGTTCTGTTGTGTATGACACCCTAATCACCATCGTACAGTGCTATTTTCCTCCCTCCTCTTGGCCTGGTTTATTAATAAGGAAACCTGATCTCTGCTGCATGCTCCACATATCTACATGCCTCTCACCTCCAGGGCTCATAACCAATGTCCCCCTGCCCTTTCCCCAACACAATGCGGAGCACTCTCAATCCATTCATAGAACAATAGGTCATTATGAACTCAGTCCTCCATTACAGGGCAAAGAAATGAAGAAAGAATAAGTTGTCAAAAAATATGTCAAAAGATTTCAATTTTAAAAGATGTCTATGATATTTCCTAACGAACTCTATACCAGGTTCAGAAAATGTTTAGTACTCATTCATATGAACTGACTATAAACTGTAAAACGATACCAAACCATGCATACATGAATCCCATGAAACAAAGAGTCGAAAAGGTAGGTATTTCAAACATCGAGGGCCCAGTGTTCATGGCATAACGTAAATCAAGGTCTGTCAAACAAAAGTCAGAGAGGTGGAATATCAGAATGCATGACATATATGCTTGCAAAATACTAAAATTTTTGTTGAAATAAATACTAGCCTACCATATAAGACATCTCAAAATAAAAAGTAGTCTGGTCATTTGATCTGGAGTCTACCCAAGTTATCTAAATATTTAGTATGATATAAATAATATGATTCAATGATCATTCTATTGAATAATGTCAGTGATAAATGCCTTTTTTCTCAGGGTTTAATGCAAAGGAAAACAGATGTTACTGATAGCTGGCATTATTGAAACTTTACTACTGTAAAATCTTGTGTACTTGATGCAAAGGCTGCAGAGTAAAGCTAAAATTTTCCTCCTGGAATTTTACATTCTTCTTGCCTGTTTAATTACGGATCCTCCACTGTAATGATGTCTCATCACCACTACTACCCAACACTAGCTACCCAATTATATCAGGTGTTGTGCAGGTATAGCTGTCACCTGCTGCACTCTAGCAACACGAGCCAATGTTCAGCTACAGCTGGAGAAGTGGAAATGCCACACTGCACCAACCAAATCTCACTTTTGAGTCCATAGAGCTCCCAGTGATTGGTTTTGTTAACCAATCTCGACAATCATACCTTTTGTTAATCAATCTTCTCTTTATTTAATCTTTATTTAACCAAAAGTATCTTTACTTTCAATGAAGAGGTTCACGGTTGTGGTGGCTTGTTGCAAAAAGGATTATGTCTGAATTTAATCTACTGTACTAGAGATCTGACTCCTGTCATTGAGGCCCACTGGGCACTATTATACTCTGCATGCATAGAATATACACAATGCTTTTATTCCATTTCAGCCAAAAGCAATTCATTCCCTCACACATTTCACAGCCATCTCATCCTGACAAAACATTCCTTGGGGGAGTAGCAATATAAATAGTTGATATAACAGCAAAATAAGAAACATTTATTTTCGCATGCATTTATGAGTTTGTTTTTCCTGGGGTGCTGAATGCACTCAGTTATATTTTAACCCCTTGTCTTTTTAACTGGTGTGCTTATGTTGTTTCAGGCTATTGTGTTATTACTCCTCTGTGGTTGAAGAGTTGGGTGTATTCTTTTCCATTATTTACCAGGATTGTCATGTGTGTGTCTGTGTCCCACATTCCTGCTTGCTTGATGAGTACATGAGCCTTTCTGCTAAGTCAGTATAGTCTGCTAGTAATAACATTTAAGTCATGGAAAGATCCACTGGTTGAGCTGTCCTACCGAGAGAAATAAACTTACATCTTGAAGCAATGGTTAAATCTGACGACTGGGCTAGCTAATAGTGAGAGGAGAAGGTTAACCTTCACTGCAACACGCACATCTGTCACGGGCAAAATATTGAACTAAGCTATCAAAAACTGGAAATCAAGCTGGCACAGGCACAAGTACACAGGTACACAGGCATAATTACATCTACCTAGCTAGTCATTATTTATATCTAGCTAGTTTACTATAATAGTTGGCATCCAGTCATGTACATTTCACCCAGTCAAAATACTGTTTACCTTATACAAAACATATTTTATCCACTGACCACAGGTCAGTGTTTTGAGCTATCTCAGCCTACAGTGTAAATAATTATGGTTCTCTTCACATTTACTTTTATATCATTACAACCAGGTCTGTATCAGCTACAAGATGAAAAACACTGTAACAACCTGCCAAGACCTGGTTCACAAAGACTGAAGTTTCTTACTGATATGCATGTAATTTATCTAAGAACTTACCACTGGAGACCTCAAAGATCCAGCTGGCAGCCCACAAGATGGCCATGTACAGCACACCAGTGTAGATGTACAGCTCATATTTGGGAAGGGCAGCTTTGACTCCCATAGTGAGACACTAGTACAAGCAACACTGGAGGTACCTGTGGAATTAAGACAGAGCAGGACGTAGTGCTGGTCATACTGTCATGATGAAATCACACCAAGTTTCATTGTTTGCAGTGAAACAAATTGTATCATATCACAAATCATTGAAATGGCTTCAAATGTTCTTGCTAAATTTTACCTAAATCCACACAAAAGAAATTACTTTTAGAAATAAAGTACATTTTAACTTCTTGTCAATACATTTTAAATTATCCCAGGCATCCCAGACCCCTCACTTTCAATAGGCTTAACCAAATTTAGCAAAATTATAAGAAACACAATGTAATATAAGTAGCTCAACTGTGCAAGCTAAGGAAAAAAAACACATAGTCAATTTAGTACTTGATATCATTGCAAGTCAAATATTGTATCTTTTCATACATTACTTGTTTTGCACTTAAGTTGCATGCATGGGATCATCTTCTGACAGGTTAGTTTCCTTTCAGAGACTTTTCACAAGTGAACCACTGAATTCATAGTGAACGCCTTTTTGAGAGTCATAAAACCCTGTTATCAACTCAAATGTGTAGATTGTGTGGTATCAGTGGACTCACACCAGTGTTAGAACACTGTAAAAGCAGACCATGGTTTAACTTTTAACTTGAGTTTGATGTTTTGTCAAATAAACTTTTACAGTGTTCTGCAGGTAATTTGTAGGCAGATGGTGTTCACGTTTGCCCATGTAGTTTGTTGAAAATGTGTTGGTTGTGATCAGGTCCGAGTATGTTATGCATTGTGTAATCAGTGATAGCTATAGGTGGCATTACAATTTAGAAAACCTCTGGGCTACATTTGATATCACAGCAACGGAGGCCCATACAGTATGCCACATGCCTTACATTTGGAATATTCTAGATTGGGCAACTGTCTACTGTACCCACACATGCTACCTGTCATGCAAGCCACTATCTGTTGACGGAAAATAAATACCACGATCCAGATATCTACATGCACGCAACCTAAAATATTAGACAGCTGAAATAACTTCATGCCAAAATGAAGCAATTTACAGATGCGTCTGTTCGTAATATTCATTAAAACAAAGCGTCAACAGTGACAAAACCATACGTGCGACCATACAGATTATATCGAGTCTCTATAAAGAGTATATTATATTATATATCAGCGTTTCCCAAACCTCTCCGAGAGGACCACTTGTCTCTTGTTTTAGATCTCTCCCTGCTCCAACACAGCTGATTTAAATGAGCAGTTTGTTATTAAGCAGCTTCAGGAGTTCATAACGAGTTGATCATTTGAATCAGCTGTGTTGGAGCAGGGAGAGATCTAAAACATGCAGGACTAATGGTCCTACAGGGGAGGTTTGGGAAACGCTGTATTATATATTAATTATATTATATTATATTTACATAGTGGTCACTAGGAAGGACAAAGCAACAGAACAACTTTCCACTTAAATATCTGGCTGCGACGTCCCCTGAAGTCATCTGGACCATGCTGCCCCTTCCTATTTTAAAGTTTGCAGCTGCTTCGGTGCTGTGAGCTCCCGCGGCACATCAGTTGCTCTCTTCAGAAAGGAATTAGCAGCAACAATTACTTTAAAAACACAAACGAAACGCCCGTGTGTTCATTTACAACTATGCTGATAATCAGACTTGCACAGATAATGTGTAAATATTAGCCCTGAGTAGAACAGGGAAATGTCACGAGAAAACCTTTTTCCATTTTGCAGATCATCAGAGATGGTGTGAGCTTGGGTGCGAAACAGAACAATTAGAACTGTTTTGTTAAGCAAACACTTCTGCTCTGTTACAAAATAACGGCTTCTACCGCGTTCCCACTAAAAGTTAGAACGCGCAAATGTATTGTGAATTATGGACAATTGGTCCTTAACGACACTTGTTATGGGCTACTGACCTTGAATGCAGCTAAGCAGCTGTAAGTCAGAAGACAGACGAGCAGACTGAGATGGCAAACCTCCTGCTTTAAAAGGAAAAAAAAAAGAAAATGACTTTTCACTAATGCATCCGTCTCGTTGTTCTACTGCTGATGGGGCACCTTACGCGGTGGAAGCCACCAGTCGATGTGTTAGAACAGTGAAGCTGGTGTGAGCGCCCAGTATATTTAAATTATTTGACATGCTCCACAGAGAGGGGTGGTGCCGAGCCTGTCCGTCAAACGAGAACAGAAAGAGAGACACTGTTCTTGTTATTAACTTTAGACAATTACACTTAACGCGTCATACATAATAAAGCGTTTGCTAAATAAATAAATGTGAATGTAAACGTACAATTGCCCCAGTCGATATGCCAGTTGTTATGTTCTTCGGGACTTCATACCTGCTTAGAGGATGGGATAATTGTGACGATCTTTACATATAATCTCGTTTACACTTACTCCTGCCATTATCATATGAGAAAAAAAAAAGATTATGAAAGACACCTGAAAGATTACTAATAAAACACTGTACTATGGTACACCTGTTAGTTTCCAATAATATTGTGGCAAGGGTTTGCAATATTTGCCAAATTTTGGAAGACAAAGTGCCTACAAAAAAAAAAAAAAAAAAAACTCGAAACGGTATCATTTTTTCCTGTTCTGTTCGTCTGATCAAACAACTTCAACAGGTGTCCCAAAGTCATTTTCAGCAGCCTGGGTTTAGCCTCAGTAAAAGGACATGCAACTTTGTTCATTGTTCAAACTGAGCCACTGCTTAGAAAAACTGATAAAGCCCTCTTTCTTCCAACACAAACCCAGGGGTATCATTGTCTGTTTTAGAGGGTATTGAATTTATTTAGATTCATGCAGCTTAGCCAGCATTTGAGGTTGCACTTATTTCTCTAGACTGTCAACAGGTACCTGTCTGCTTGGTTTGAAGAGCATTTATATACACAGCATTAAACAGCATCACATACCTTGTGCAGTGTCTCACAATTACAATTTCGTGTTTTTATCAAAAGCATGTCAGTTGAAGGTGTCTGAATCTTGCCTTTAAGAATGTTCTGTAGGTCTGAGTCTCTGTTCAGGGCGATATGGCAGAAGCCATCTGAATTGACAGCAACACGCCGGATAAGGGTAAATACAACTGCTGAGTGTATGGAATGCTGAGATAAACCACTGCTGACCACTCGATTCTCCACTGTTAGGCAGGTAGGTCACATGAGGGGCCGATTGCCATTGAGTTGGCTTTGCACTGATTATTGAAGTAGACATGATAAGATCACACATACACAGAGTCTGTGTGATAGCCACACGGAATACCACAGCAGCTGTGATAATTCTCAGTCCCTTTGGGTTTTGCTGAATGATTTCCAACAAGTCTAGAGCTTGCAATATCAGAAATAAGGTGCCTTACTCAACAAATGAATAATGGACTGTAATAGCACTGAAAAGGAAAAGAGGCATCTGTCACACATATCTTCAACTATTACCCAAATTGTGAACATGAACTGTATGTGACTGTTATGTGAAATACTGTATATGATGATATAATACAAAGCATACAAACTGACCCATACCCTGTGCATTGTTCTGTGCCATTTCAAAATACTGCATTTTATATAGACATAGATCATGGAAGGACATCAAAATCTACTGTACATCCTTTTTTAAAGGCAATAGCAAACCAATGCAGTATTAAATAGGGGCAGCAAAGAACCAGGTCCTGAAGGAATGAAAAAGAGCCTTGTTCTCTTGCGTCTGCTGTATTTTCTATAATGGCTATATCCGAGGTCTTAAAATGACAGTCATTTTGCGGAGTGGCTAAATTAATAACAGATAGATACAGCAACTTGCAAACTATGTCTAATGTACTTTCAACCTCTAAGTGTCCAGTCCTTTTGGATGCTGTATCACAACACAATCAGCGCCCTCTTGTGTGTGTGGCACTTTGAATTTCTGTTCTACCACTCCCACTATTTTGTCAGAACTAGCCACTGTAGCTTAGAATTCCACTCTGAAATTTAATGCCAAAGAATACAAAGCCACTTTGCAGAAACAATGATTTACAAGAGATTAATTACAAATCTTTTGTGGTGATGTAATAAGGAAACTAAACTTAAAATCTTCTTGAATCAGTCATTGGTCATGTCATATTAGATATCATGTGCAATAGAGGTGACATATGTGCACTTAGTGAGTATAGCTAAAGGTAGGACTAAGGGCAGGGGCTGAAAAAAATCCCCATCTGGTGAAGCCTGGGTTTAGATGGAGACTGGTGGGGGTGTTCATCTAAGATCCAAATGAAACATTTAACATACCACATGCATAAGGCTCATGCATCCTCGTACAGATAAAGCGGGAGGTTCTCGCTCTGCAAGGCAACGATGTTTCTCCTACGTCACTCCCCAGTGGTGGAACGAACGGACAGCTCCATCACTCCAATCCTTCAGACGTTGTCTGAAGACACATCTCTTCAGACTCTACCTGGACTGACCTATCACAAAATCACCCCCCCCCCCCCCCCCCCAACCACTCACTTCCCAACTCCTGTCTGCTGTCATCTTTCAGCTCCCCACCTGGATCAGTGCTGTTAAAAATTTCTGTGTGTTTTTTGTGTTTTTGTTTTCTTGTTACCACCTTTACTCCGGCACTCATTGAGCTGTTTTGAAGTTGGATCTTGTTAGTTGCCCTATTCCCTGTAGTTGTATAAATTAGCTAGTACTGCGTCCTCAAACAGACTTTGCTCCCAGCTGAGAACTACAGTCTCATTATAACTGTAACTTACAAAGTTTTTCAATTCAAGAAAAGTAACACTGGTCCGTCATAGATAATAATCAGTCTGCACAGATCAATGCCTGCGATGGGCTACAGAAAACACTGTCTGACAGCTATCCGCATTATTCTCCTTAATGGAAAGGAAGGACCCGTCAATGTGTTACTGAAGGGTCCATCAAGTGTAAAATGCTCAGCATGGAAGTCAGATTCCCCTATGGGTTGTGTGGTGTTCTGAGCATAATGGGCAAGAGCTGTTGCCACAAGCACTTGCTGTTTACTTAGATGTTGCCTAAACAGTAGATGTTGCCTAAACAGTAAACAGACAGTCCCTCATTCAATCATTGGAAATCTGTCAAACCTGTCTATAAATAATACAAGAATGGAAGCATACCTCATACTTAAGTCAGCTGATGTCTTCCACCCATCTCCTCACCAACAAGCTCCATCCGATATCAGGCACACAGACATTCCCAGGACTCTTGTCAAAAGCGGCCACATAACCAGTAATTGCCCAGATGAGCAGACCTCCAGGTATTTTACAATCCTAGAAACCAGGGTGCGACCTCAGCTCAGATGTTATTGCTGACTATTCAAAAACTCTGGTGCAAGAAATCATGCTGGTGAACAACACCAGATGTAATAAGATTAGATTTTTCCAATTCATAGTATTATGTGCTTGTTGTAATGGGATTAGGTTTGGCATTCCAAATGTTTCCCTTGTGCCCTTGGAATTTGTGACAGGCTCAATTCTAATGTGTAATATAAAATGATGTAGTGTGTAATGCAATGCACAGCACTTGTAAGTTTGTACACAGTGATGCATAGTGATTTGGTTATAGTTATTTATAGTTATTTGGAAGTTGCTCTGGGTAAGAGCATCTGCTAAATGATGTAATGTAATGTAATTTAATGAAATACAGCAGCAACACATATCATGTAAATCTCTTTTTTGTAACTGTAATGTCTTTGTATTCCCCTCAGATGATGCTAAAATGAAACTGACAAATTCAATGTTTGACGTCGCTGTGATAGAGTTGAAAAAATCCCTACACCACCACTCCCTGGCCACCAGTGATCAATGTAATGGGTGAGAATACGATGTGAAATGTACAGAGATAAAATAGGCTTCAATAATACTACTGCAATAGTCAGACAGTAACAGATGACCCTTAAGTAAAAGCTGATTATAAAGAGAAACGGACACATTCTTCCTAATGTATGAGATCATGTGAGAAATAGATTCATGCATAATTATTAGCATGACACAACTCATAATTGAGGTTGACTGAATCTGAATTCATTAATTCTGAATGTATATTTATATAAAACATGGTGTCGTGACCCTCATTTATTCTTATCTTTGCCACTTGTTAGGAAAACAATGTCCAAGAGCATATAAAAAACTCTACAAGCCGATGATCCAAAAAGTGCTGTTTTGGTAGTTAAGTTGGTAGTTACTCCTTATCTAAAACCTCTAAAGAGAATGACAATCTGTGTATGGCTAGTCTGATTTTATGAGGATACCTTCCACAGAGAACAGACTTTAACTGGCTTTTAATTACATAGTAAATTCATTTATCTCAAATACTGTACATGGATTCATTATGTTACTATCTCCCCATATCTATGAAACTCAAATGCTCTACAGATTGAAAGGGTCACAGATCATAAAAAGATGTCCATTATGGTAAAAGTCGTATGTTCAATTTGTTATACAGCCATGGATGCTATAAAACTGAGGTTTGTGTGAGGCAGACAATACACTGAGATGTAAACCACGCCTCCATGTGGCTGTATTGTTAGTTGCAGTTAAATATTCCCCTTTAAGCAGCTTTGCAGGGAAATTGTGTTAGTAGAAATTTTGGGACACCCGAGTAATTTTTTAAGCATTTGGAATTATGCTATTCACATATTCATAGATTGTAATATATGGATTTGCACATGTTAGCATTCAAAATCATTCACCTGAATTGAATTATCTGATAGCATCCCCCTTGCATTTCAGGGGCTACAGATGCTTAACTTTGTAGCCCTGATTGTAACATTTTCTGTGCCCACAGACAGGAGATATTGCTGCATATTGGTGTTCCCTCATAGTTTAATTATCCCAAATAGTAGCACAAGAGAGAACCCATGGCCTCTGATCTTCTCCCTTTGATCATATCAGACACAGTGGCTTAAAATTCAGTTTGCTTAGCGCAGCTCATACATGATGCTATCTGGCTGCACATACATGCCAATAATGATAAATTGTTACCCAAGACAACTTTCATCACTAAATGCATCACTTACCATTTCTAGAAGATTAGAAACAGGCTGCCATCAAAATTGACAGAATTAAAGCATTAAACCTACACTCTGGGTTTAACACCCCACAATTAAATCCTGTTATTTCATGTGTTGTTGAAGAAGATAATGTAAATGTGCCTACACTGGTATACTGAACAGAGTAAAAGTGTAAAAAAAAAAAAAAATTATTGTGGAAACTCAATTTTCTCCAGTATCTCTGGCATGCATTCATACAAACAACTTCTCACAACTTGTTCAAAGTCCAGAACATTCTGGGTTTATTGAACCAAGATGCTTTTCATTCCATTCTCATTCCATTTCCCATAGATTGGGAATAATGAAAGACAGCAACATCTGCCATTTTTCATGATTTATCACATCATATAAAGATGGAGTACCTTCTTCACCCTTTAACCATTTGAATAAACCGTGCATTAGCAGCTTTTAATGACCTCAAAGCCAGTCACTAACGCAGACAGTCCCACACCATATCCTCATTTTTTCTTTTCTTATCAGGTCAACCTCGATCAAAACTGAATTTAAAAGTTGTCAATCTGTGATACTGGTGACATTTACAGGCAGGAGTGCGCGAACAGGCCTCCTTTACAAGGATTTGAAATATTATAATTACATGACAATGATTATTTTTATTCCATAACATTTGTGGTTGCCACTGTGATACAGAAAGGACCTCTACTGGTGAACACAGACAGTTTTGCAAGTTACAAGTGGGATAAAATCATCCCTTTTGACAAGTATAAATGTCTGTTTCTTCCTGTGTGAGCGTGGCTGGCTGGTGTGATGGTGGTCTATTCCTCTATGGTCTCCCTTTTTCCTGTCTCCTGACCCTCGAAGATGGGGTAGCTGCTCTCCACCTCGGCCCATGTGGTTACACCATTCGCCAAGTCACGGACGATCGCTGGCAACTCTGAAACCTACAGAGTGATAAAGCGTACATGTGTTTACACAGGAAACACTGCTAGGAATGTAGCACAGGTCTTTCAAAATAGTAGTATAGCATGCTAAAGTTTTCACTATCACCCACACTGTAAAAATGGGAGGATTTTTAAGTCCTAGGAATCTGAAACATTTGTCAACTAAAAATGATGTTCCTACTATCAGATTATAGGTACAAAATAAAAACATGATATTGTGCCAGGGCTTGTTTTATTTTTTATTATTTTTTAATTAATATTTTGAATTATCCACAGATAAATACACTAAGTGTGTTTTTCTTTCATACTTTTAAAATAAGCTCCTTCACCTGCACTAAATACATGTCCATATGTTAATGCTAGATTTTGTGCTCCTACCTCTGCCCTGATCTGACGCATGGAATCGCGGTCCCTCAAGGTGGCGGTGTGAGGTGTCTTGTTTACGGTGTCGAAGTCAATGGTAATGCCGAACGCCACGCCGATCTCATCCGTCCTGGCGTAGCGCCTCCCAATGGACCCTGAGGAGTCGTCCACCTTGTGGGACACACCGTTTTTGGTCATAGCTTCAGCTGTGGGAAGGAGGAGACAAAGAGGCAGAAGAATCTCAAACTTCAAATATTTAACTGTCTTCAAGACAAATCCAAAACGCTAAATCCATAAACTAAAAAAAGACAAGTCCTAAGTTAGAAAAAAAAATGCAATAGTAGTGTGTACTCACAAAGCTCTCGGACAAAAGGCATAAATTCCTGATTTTGACTCAGAGGGAGGACGGAGCATTTGTAGGGAGCTACAATGGCAGGAAAGCTGAAATACTGAGAAGAAAACGCATACAAATAAACTTCAGAGAAAGGACGCTACATGCAACCTGTGCAAATGAACGCTAATTCAGTAAATGCGCAGGGACAGAGCTGGAAAAGGTGTAATTCTGCCCTGTTAGATCGACTACCAAAAACTGAAGCAGTCAGCGCAAAATCCAAAATACCACACACATACTACAGAGCTCGGATAAAGTCTTCATGTCAGACATCTGCAGTGCAATCTTTACCGTTCTCTGTTCATCACCCTCTCTAACATGGAATGTGTGTTCGAAGATCGAGTACATGATTCTTCCAATGCCGAAGGATGGCTCGATTACGTTGGGAACGATTTCTTCCACTGTGGGAAACCAAAAAGAAACGTGACAATTTGCACAAAACAGTGCAACAACATAATCAAAAGTGGCATGGGGAACCAAAATAAAAGAGTAGGAAAGACCTAGTAACTGCTGCCCACTAGCAAATGGATAGCAAAACAAAGCCTCTCTCCAATAATCACATAACTACCAGTCCTTGAGCAGCAATTATAATTATCAGCAAACTGATAATGACAATATCTATGGTACGTTAGCCGTCAACCACCTGTTTGAATCAGCACATTGGCAAGAGTGGTACAGTGGTCAAAAGGGCAAAAAACAGCAAAAAGGAACCCTTCATGAATTAAATTGTGGCACTGCCAAATAAAATTGGTTCAGTTAGTATCCTTCCTATATGACTCCTGCCTTTTCTTGCATTTTTACAGCTTTCAGGTCCCTGTAGGGCAATAGAGACCGCTTACCATGGAGGGTCTTCTGGAACCTTTTCACACTAACCATGTCCTTGGTTAGTTTGAAAGTCTTCCCTTCTGTCTCAATGGTGAACTCACTATAGGGGTAAAGTTCAAATGCACATAAATAATCAGCTAGGTTGTCAGTTGCCTGAACAGCCAAACTGCACTGTGAAAACACCCACAATTCATCACGCATGCACACCAGATTCAGAACTCACCCATTCTCAGCAAGGAGTTTCTCCTGCTCTGTGATGTAGCACTCATCACAGACGGCCAGGTACTCCATGGCCAGCTTGGCCTCCTTCTTGTAGGCCTTGCCGATCGCTCCCTTGTTTGGTTCAAACTGAACAACGTTTACGGTTTTGTGTACCATGGTTAAGGGTAGTGGCAAAAGAGGAGACGTGTGCAGTAATACACAACTGCCAAGGACAACATGGAAATACACCAGTCTGTAGATGGAGCTGATATATAAATGTCAAGACAGTAGCTTTACACACAAGTTACAGTGCTGCAGATGCTGGCGTAACTTTATTGCCTGTGACTGATCTATGGAGGAGCGAGCTCCAACAATACAGGGATATGGGTTCCTTCAGAGGCTTCTCGGCCACCAGGGGGACTTTGGTGGCCCGGGTGTGGCACTGCAAGTCATAGCAGGAGCGGTCAGCACATCCCACGATCTCAATCCAGCCCTGTTCAGGACACAAGAGTATGCGAAATCATAGCGTTGCGGTCTACTCAGCATGTAACAAACACTGACTGTTCCAACGCTAAATTTCTGGCAGAACTGGACATTTAGAGATGATTCCACTGCTGGTGAAACGGAGGTGAACCTACGTAGGAGGTTTTGGTCTCAGCATCCCAGCAGTCGCAGGCATAGTGGGCCATCTCGTTGTCCATGTGCTGGCGGAAGCGCAGCTTGTCCTTGGCCACGCCCACCTTGGTCAGGTACAGGTAGATTCTCCCAATGAAGTAGCCCAGGACGGAGTTATTGATCACCCCCTGAAAACGACAAAAAGGCTGCCTGAGACCTGACACAGGGAGAGAGGGACGCACAGCTGCTTCTCCTGGATTGTCTAGGCCGCAGTGTTTCTCAGTCCTACTCCTGGAGCCCCCCTGTCCTGCATTTCTTCTATCGATCCTTGCTGCTTGATTAAATCAGGTGTGCTCAGCTAATCAAAAGTGCCACTGATGAGTTCAGTCAGGTAGGCAGAGCAGGGAGAGATGGAAAACGTGCAGAGCAGGGGGGCCCCAGGAGCAAGATTGAGAATCAGTGGTCTAGGGTGATACAAATGGAAAGCATACAGGGCAGGTTCTAAATATCAGAAATGAGCCCAAGGCTGCCAGGTTCTTGCGGCGCTGACCACCTGCCTGGACCTCGCCAGCTCCTCCTACCTGCTCCACTGCTTCCCCCAGCTTCATCGGCCTGGCAGACTGGCCACTGGTCTGTGCTTTGGCAGAGTACAGCATGATTTCCAGGTGAGACACGTTCTGGAACTTCGGATGGACCTTTTCATTGGGGTCCACAAAGTGCTCGATTTCTGCCATAGTAAACTCCCTGCGTGGGGAACAAGATCAGGACCGCTTACCAAAGGCGAACTTTCACTTTCCAAACGTCTGTAGTTCCCTGATCTAACCACACAGGTTACTGATAAAACACTGAGCTGTAGTCAGCCGACTCAGAATGAAAGTAGCAATGCAAACACAATAAACCTCCTGAGGGGTTTTCCATTTTCAGCTGTCAACCAAAAGTGAAAATTCTAACCCTGACTAGAAGTATTAGGCTTGTTCCTTTAGTTTGCTGGATTAAAAAAAATGTTTTTGTAAGTTTATTGCTTGTCTTGTTGTAATTCATACCGGTTTCTTTAAAAGCTAGCATGAAATGGAGGTTTAATGAACTGGATTCTAAACTAACACCTGCAGGCTACTGAAACCCAGCAACGGCTGGTACGGCACCTTTCAACCCCACACACCATACACTGCTGATACGTGTACATGCAGCCCTCTCAGGAGGGTTCCTGATTTTCACTGACCGGGGGGGGGGGGGGCACAGCTCACCTGACCCGGATGAGGCCTGAGCGGGGCGAGATCTCGTTCCTGAAGGAGTTCCCGATCTGGGCAGCTGCGAAGGGCAGCTTGCCCTGGTTGAACTCCAGCAGGCGTTTGAAGTTGAGGAAGATTCCCTGAGCGGTCTCTGGCCTCAGATACCTGCATGTACACATCATGGGGAGCCAAGTTAACAGAGTCCATTGTCACATGCTATTCTGTCAAAATGAAACTGCAATTGCCTCAGACACCCACACATCATGTGGAGCTAGGCTAACACACTGCACCCACATCCTCTCCTGTCAAAATGAAACTGCAACTATGACTTCAAAATAACAGTCCTTCATCACCTGAGCTCATTCTGCTTGAGGTTAGGCAGCTGTGTGTGAATATACTCTGCGCGATTACCTTGCCAAACTCAACAACTCAGTCTGGGGATAAAGTGTACACACATTTGAAGTTGTGTATCACACACTTTCATTCACATCTTGAGAAACATTCCTTTCTAAATGCTTCATGACCACACACCCATTAAGGTGGAAGTTAGAATGCCCCCCCTTTACCCTGGCATGTTGCCCCCTGGTCCGATTGAGGTCTGGAACATCAGGTTGAAGGAAATGGGCGGGGTCAGGTCATTCCCTGTGGTGGGAGACTTGACATTGTATTTAACAAAGAGGTCTGCCAATTCTTGCTGGGTGTAGTTATCCATCTGAAAATAGAGAAAGACAAGCATTCCCATTTCAGACAATAAGACTTAAGAGGGGAGCTGACACCTAGCCATTTTCTTTTGCAAAAGGAGGGTGAGTTACAAAATAAATATTTCATCACATACATCCCAAGCTAAACAACTGCTAGCTAATACACACTCCAGAGAGTTAAAGTTCAGTAAGACTACTTTTGTATTACTTCAAAATCTTGTAACACATCTCTTAAATGTAAAACTGAAACACCAGCAGCAGCCTTATCCTATGAAGATCAAAAGTCTTAAACTGAAACCAAGACTGGAAAAAAGGTAAAGAAACAAATTATTTTAATCATCATAGTTAATTACATCAGTAACTTCTCCAACAGTAGATATACGCGTGACCTTTTAGGAAAGTGTCAAGGCAAAAATCAAACTATTACACAGAGTGCTACTTTGACTTATGAACATATACTCTACAAACAGAGCCAGACCTGAGTGATGACATCTTCCATCTCAGCCTTCTTTTCAGCAGAGCATTTCTTGTCAGACATCAGTTTCTGGAGATGTGCTAAGAACGGGGGAAATAACAAACATAATAACCAAGCTGTCCTGGTCACCAGTAGCCACATGTCTATCCAAATTTTTTAAAACGCTAAAGATGGAACACAGAGAATTGACATTAACATTACACATAAACAAACACATGGATTTTTAATTGTTTTCTGTTTCTATGTCCATCTTAATATGTATGTAACCCATTGAAATATTTATGCTGAAACTACGTATATATACTTAATAGATGAACTATGTTTATGTACAGAATGCTAATTACCAACTTCTCAGACAAAAAAGCTCACTGACCTGGAGCTTCTTCCACTTTGTGTGGCATGAAACAGTTACTCTGTTAGGGCCAGAATTTGTAATTCTGAATGTCCAGCAAAGACAAAAAAGTGACCATTTGGGCTTTTGTAAAACTGCCAAGCACTGAACTCTCAAATTTTCAGTGACTGGGCAGACACTGAAACCACTAAGGCACTGAATCAGCCACTCCGTAAGTGTTCAGACTCAATGGCCCTGGTTCCTCGTCTCAGAAATCGAACGCTCTGCCCTGCTCTCCGCCCACCCCCAACACTGGCCCGAGTCCAGTCGCTGTTCAAACTAGCGGCACAGGACAATGGGGGGGCATCCTCCCTCAGAAAGCACTGTGATTTCTACTGAGCCAGGCACGTCCACTCCCCTGAGGGCAGGATACTGATCCTGAGGTTCCTGCCAGGTCAGTGAGACAATGGGCTACACTGAAGCAAGTTCACATTCACTTTCAGTTCCCTGAAACTGAAAGTGGAACCAATCTGCAGGACTATCAGACAACTGTTTCACTGAATTTCTGAACTGGAATTTGCTCCAAAACCAGGGTGGACATGTAAGGCCGAATGGGTAAAATTCTGCGAGTGCCTGCCTGTACCTTTTAGGAGATGGTCGGCTCGGAAACACTCTCCATTCTTGACATCCTTCACCATGTAGTCTGCAAACTTATCAACATGCCCTGATGTCCTGTAACACACACATAATTACTTTAAGACTTGAACCAGACACTTGTTCCATCCAAGCAAACGGTTAAACTGGGGTTCTTTTACCAAAAGTACCACAGAGTTTTAAACAGTGTAAAATACAATCATGCTTTATGGTTCCTTAGCTTTTGTAATATTAATGGTATCAATATAAGTAAAAACATGCAAAACAAAGGTTAGCTGAAGAACGACTGTGGCAAAGTGGAGATTCTGTCCTCCTGTTCATTTCTCTGTTGTCTCTGCAACCGGGCTATGAGGCCTGCTGATAAACACAGTCCCCATGCAAAAAATCACAGAGTTTATGTTTGCCTGTTTAACAAAACCCACAGACCAGCACAGTACAGCTGTCTCCAGGAACCACCAGGCACACTGTAATTCGCACTGCTAAACCACCACAGTCACAGTGTCATCATCTCCACACTTCTTTTATTTTTTAGTTTATTTTTTAATGTATGTGTGCTGGAGGGTCAGAATGAAAGGGTCGGGATCAGAATTCTCAAGCACCAGTCTACAGTGGCACAGGACAGAATTTTCAACACGCACACAATCGGCTGGTGAATGATACATGCCAACTTGGGAAGCACTCTTCTGTAAGCTACAGCTCAAGTCTTGGAATAACAGTAAATTCAGATTCCTCATAAAAACAATAAATCTGGGGTAAAATGAAATCCATAGAAAAAAAAGGAGAGGCTTGGAAAGGCTTTTGAGGTTTTCAAAGGCCTCTGACACTCAACACTTTCTCCCCTGGTTCAACACAACAGTACAAAGACCAATCAGGCCACACACATTGCTCGTGTCACCTACTTGAGCACAGGCTCTGGGGTCAGCATGGTGCAGTCTATCTCCAGGATCTGCTCCTCCTGGATGAAATGCTGCCTCCAGGCCTGGAGGATGTTGTTCTTCAGAGCACACCCAACGGGGCCAAAGTCATACAACCCACTAACACCTTGTGAAAACAGGCACATAAACAGGAACGCACAAATCAGGCTGTGAGCGAGTGGAAAAGATGGAGAAGCACCTCCATTCTCTTGCAAAATGGTTCTATTCATCTACAGTACAGCTGTTCTTCAGTTTAACGAACCATATAGTGTAAAGACCCACATAAACCTACAAGAAACTATTAAATAAACACTTTCTTTGCAAACATCCTAATACAGGGTCATTTACAACACATAAGTTTGAAGAGATCCCTTTGAAAACAAGCTTCATCTCAAGAGGGTTTATCTTGTCAATAACATTTCCAATTAATTAGTTGATTACGTCTGTTTTTAATAATCACTTTATATTATCCATCAAGTGGTATAAAATTAGTGTCTAAAAGAAAACATAGTACACACGTTTAAGTAACCTTACCTCCATAGATGGCAAAAGCTTGGTCATAAAAGAATCGCCTTTTAAGTGTGTCCTCCATCTTGGTTCTATCGATAATATCATCTTTGGGCTGCAGGGCCAACTCCTACAGAGTTTAATGGTAACAGTGACGCAAAAAGTAAACACCACAAACCACCTCACTCTTCTCATGAATTATTTTCACGGTACAACTCATGGACAGCTATGTAAATACCAGCTTGGAATCTGACAATTTTTGCCAGAATATGACTGCAAAATATAACCAAGTCAGTGCCTCTAGCCAAAGGTTGGCATTTTGCATTTACACAAATCCACTGCACAACTTCACATAAAGACAAGGTTTAAAGTCTTGTGACGGACAAGCATTAGGTTCCCTCTCAGGCGGAAATCCACTTCTGCTTAGAGTAGTGTGCTCTGAGGAGTGTAGCTCTCTGCTGTTGAAAAGGGATACTCTTGCAACCCAGTCTCAATGACTAGAAATTTAACTATCTTTTACTATGAGCATAGATGAAATGTTCCTGTGACCGGGCTATGGAGACTGACATGAAAATATGCAGGCTCCACGCAAAAATCACAGAATTAATCTATGCCCTTTTTCCAAGCCTGGAAAGCTGCACAGAATAACAGATTCCAGGAACCACAGGGCACACCATCACAGAATTTGAAAGGAAACAATCAGTGTGGTAAAACAGCTAAAAATATAAACACAGAGGTGATAACACAATCGGAGACAATTAAATAACTGAACTGAACAACACCTGGGTAAAGTTCAATTAATTTCACCAGGGAAAGAAAATACTTATTCCATGACGAAAGCAAGCTAAAGTGGCAAAATCATCCCTGTGGAAAAAATGTCATGTACTTTGTGGTTACTGCAGCTGAAAGCTTGGCGAACTCAGCAGACTGTTCGACCTCATTTGGAGTGAAGCCTTACCTTTGCCTCTAGTGTTCGTTTGCGGGCCTTCAACTCAGCCACAGCTTTGGTGACATCCACCTCTGGGGCATTCTCCTCCTTCAGCCGGCGCACCAACTCCCCCTGCAAGTATCACAGCTGGGTTGGTCTCACGTCACCAAAGCAACTGGCCTCACAACCCCTCAAGAGGCTGGTACTTCATAAGAGCTATATGGAAGGGGTAACGCCTATTTCTTACCAACAACCAGGGGCATTCAAAACATGCGTCCATTTCTATAGTCCAAAAGTCCCCAAATTCACTAAATAGACTTCATCTCAGCTTTATTTTGGGTTTAAAAGCTGCTGAATAGCTAGTTATCTACTTAAAGTATTAACGAGGTCGCTACCTCCTCAATAGGGCCAGCTTTGCATACTACTACTAATAATTATTTTAATACTACTATTACTACTAATAATAATAATAATAATTCGAGCAAACAAATTCGCAATTTTACCGTCACCTGCCTACCGTTGCCTTGCCAATGAATTAACTATAATGGGTTATTACGTTATTTAACGTTGCTTCATGTTACTTCAATGAATGTAGGGCAGTGAAAGACCACTGAAATCCAGTTAGCTATGTCCATCTACCTAACAGGCCAGCTACAGTTAACCACTGTTCCTTTCTCTGCCAATGTCCCTATAGCCAATACACCTGATACTGCGTCGCTAGCTGGCAGGCTAGCTATGTAGCTATGCTCAAACGCGGCACAGCTAAACATCTGCACTGCGTGGGAATATTAAATTAGTAACCTTGCCTGCTGACCGAGGCTAGTTAGCTAGCTAACTAGATATTTACCTTGCCTGCTCAGTAAGACCTTACATTGTGATAGTACCGTAGCTAATGATCACACACACAAATCAAATTAAATAACCCAAGATAGTTAACAAAATAGACAAGTTAGCTAATAACACATCATCATCCTTACAAGGACAGCTACATCACACCTAAAATGTCAGATTTAAATCTCATTTATAGGTAGCTAGCTTGTCAGATACTCTTCTTCATTCATTGGCTAGCTAGAAGTTAGCTGCCATGCTGGCAGCTAGCTGGCTAGCTAGCTAGATAGCCGCCTCCTGGGTATATTCAGTTTGATGCCTCGCTAAGACAACTTAAACGCATATCAGGCAACTAATAAGCCAACATAAATAAACAGGATAACTTGCACCTGTCAAGATTATTGCTCTGAGGAGTCTACCTGTTCTTTCACTGCCAGCCTCAGCGGAGCCAGAACCTCTTCAATATTGCCATCCATATTTTGTCCTTCTGAAAGCTGCAGCCACAGACTTTTCCTCTTCTTCTTACACAAGCAGGCAGACAGAGAGAATAGCCTGCTTTGGAACACGCGATGGAACGGGTCTGGTTTAACTCGAGACCTCGGCGCAAGGAGGCAAACAGCGGTGTCGATGCTGAACCTCAACAGGGTGGGTGCAGCTCTGAGAAGCATGGACCGAGAAAACCGGTAGAATGAAGCAGGGGCTGAATGATGAAATCTCAGGAAATAAGTATATTTATCTTCAGTTCGCGATCAGCACTTTCTCTATTGCGCTCTCTGAATTTCTTAGCCACGATTGACGTTCGCAGATTCGTCAAAGTTGCTGTCTTTCCAGACGATAGTCACAAGATAGCTGCCCTTTTGAAATAAATCGAAATTTTAACGTCAGTTGAGATATTTTATACTATAAAGCATACTATACTATACTATAAAGTATAAAAGCAGTCCAGACCAAAATGCTAATGTCAATGAAAAGAATTGCGACAGTTATCACACAATGGAATCTGACTCCGAACTAAACCTGAGAGTGTAATGAGGGTGGATAACTGTATTTATTAAATCCTGTGCTGGGCAAATAAGATGGCCCGTGCTATCTTGACTCTGCAAGAACCTGTATTAATTGGGCAGGGGTGTTTTGCCTACTGTTACATTTACATTTACATTTTGCAATTTGACTTCCAAAGTGCTAGAACTGTTACCTGTAGTTGCCTTGCTTGGATGTGGAAAAAGATTTTACCTGGGACATCATCCTGTTAGTACCACTGTGCTGTCAAATCAGTCATTTACCCCTTGACTTTCATGTCCAGTGTAGCTGAAGTAAGTCTAAAGAGAAAGTAAGTGCCTAACAATCACTTGTAAGTGAAAAGACATACAGACTATAAAAAAATATTTCAAATTATACATTTTGGAGCCTTGCCAAGGAGACCACAGTTCTAAAAAAAGGAACTGAGCCTGGTGCAAAGTTGGTTCATCATCTGTGGGGATTTGGGGTTGAGTAGCTGGACCTTAAAGTTAACTAAGGTCTTTAAACACATTACTTGAGCTTTTATTCTGAGGTTTCTTAATTTTTAGCAGGACCAATTTCAACTCTTGGGTCAGGCTTTTACTACTATGGCTTGCAATATAACTCTGACACTGACCTAACGTTTTTATGGCGTTATATGGTAGTTAGTGTGCTGTACTAGATTGCCCAGCTACATTTCCCTTTAGAATTTGTTCTATTTTGACCAACAGGTGGCAGTGTCTTGCTTGGAAAAAAGCACTGAAGATCCTTGCCAAGTCACAAGCAACAAAACAAACAGAAGCATATGTGTACCCTGTAATTTGGCCTCTTGAATTTTCAACATCCCTGTTTCCCAGAAGTCAAATTTGTTCAAATGCCAACTCTTCAGGCCAAAGCACCTCAGAGAGGGCACAGCAACTGTAGAGTAGCACTGGCACCACACAGACACTCTCACTGAGCTAACGGCAACATCTCGCACATAAGGGGAAACAGACTGTTTGAACACTCCGACATGGATGGTAGCTTCTGCTGCCCTTTCACATAGAGAGAATGCAATGAATGTATGTTTACAGCTGATGTCAGCGCAGGGATTGTGTGGTGCTTTTTTTGTCCTGTCGAGTTAAGAGTAAAGCAGTTTAAAGGATCACAGGTGTCATTAATGATGGAAATTGCTTATGGATATGATACCACTGCTCTGTATATGGAAGACAAGCATATTATGCATACTATGTAAGAGAATTACCTTGTTCTGTTCAAAAGCAAGCCGTTTGGCCTGTCCCTAGGTTTCAAGCCACAAAGTGTCTCCCTCGGTTCAATAACCTCCACTTGACATTGCTGGACAGTGTATACACTTCTCAGCCTGTTGGCAGTGTTCCTGATCTCTCCCTGCCTCCACACTCCCGCTCTAACCCACTGACGGCGAACCCACAGCTGCTCCCAGCTGAGGACAGGAGATGCTAGTGCAGCAGAGCAGAGTCTAACCTGGAGGAGAGCCAGTGTGGGGCTGAAAGCTGGCCATCTGCCCAAAACCAGCCTGCTGCACACTGAGTACAGGTACACAGGCATTTCTCTATTTATAAAAAAAAAAGGATATATTTCATGTCAAACAAATTTACCCTATAAGAAATATGGAACAACAAAGAGCTACAATGTTGCATTTAGAACTATGAAGAAATATATACATATACTTAGTTATTATACTTAGTTTTCTGATTCTGAATATTTTAATATGCACACATTTTAAGAACATTCTCAAATAATGGAATATCTAGTTTTTTTTTTTTTTTTGCTTTCCTATTTGAACTAATCACTAATAATCTAAAATTATTCTATATATTATAAAATTGTGGTATTGTAGAAGCTATCAACAAGTGACATCATCTATGGCTCATTTTTACAGGCATGTCTTCATGGAATGGATCAGTAGTTAGGCACTATACTGTCAGCAATACTAATAAGGAAACAGCTCTGGGTTGAGCTGAAGGTAAACCAGTTGCATGTATTCTTCTTTTCAATGTCATGCTTTGATAATTTGATGAAATAATAGTTACTTTGCGGAATTAACAACAGTGTACAAGTGACAAATCATATTTTCTGATTGAAAAACAGTAAAACAATAAATATGTTTGGAGTGTCTCTGAAATTCTGCAGGACCTGTTGAGGATTTTCTTAGTAATTCTGATCATTTAAAAAAATCCCTTCAGTTTTGTACAACAGAAAGACGCTTAAGATTTCATACATGTCTGTGTGTCTGCTGTGCAAAGCTCTCAGCCTTCCCTTTCAGAAAGGACTCCTCAGCCTTTTTTGCGCTGAAATGTTGTTCTGGTGTTTTGTTTCATCTGTGTCACCCTCAGTAAAGGAAGGAAAGAAGACCAATAGGAGTCTCATGGCACCTGTAAAAAGAAAGTAAGACAGACCACATCCAGGATATCATTTATTATGATTTTCAAGCATATGGAGCTGTAGGTCCATAATGAAGAGTAAGATGGTGGCTTTACTTGGCTTGTCAAACCTCCAAGAACCTCTCTGGGACACAAACATTAAATAGACCTTCTAACTTTTCAGCATATACATTCAGAAAGAGCCATTTATCAACAAACAGCAGCAATCTGTTTTCAGTCTTTCTGTAGAGTGCTCCTCTGTGATTCTTGATTAAGATAGAATCAAGATGGGGCATAAGAAATTAAAATGAAATGCCTAGGTTCAAAAAAACATTAAAAGGCATACCTCTCGTCCAAGACTTGGAGACATTTGTGCCAATTACACAAGCACTGCTGTGCTTTAACACATATGAGACCTCCACAACACAACACGAGCAAAAAGGTTGGAAGAGTGGGGCATAAAGTCAATGCAGTGAGGTTATCCTATATTTTTGTAAATTGTGTTACGTAAAAATGACATTTTTTTGTCATGTTTACATTCCATCCAGTCACAGGACAAGTACAGGTGTCCCTTTATGATCTTGGTACTGGTCTTCACCCAAGGTAGGCTGGACAAAGTACTTATCTTAATTGTGATATTGTGGAAGGAGGAACTTGAATGGTTTCATTTGCACACCGTGACACACACCTTACATAAATAAATAACAACAGTGAAGCAAAGTGTCACAGACTGAAAATCCATGCCACGCACTAAGGAAGCCCAGGCATTAAAAACACTGCCTTGTTTTCCTGCATCATGTCACAAAGTGTTTTTTTTAGAAAGTAGTGGCTGAATCTCTTTTTAGCCTGCATTAACACATTTTTGTGAGGCTTAGTCATGAAATACTAACTATGTTGGGTGGGTATGTTAAATGTTTTTAGGCTGGTTATCTGGTTATCTTTTGTTTGTTGTTTCTCTGTACATGTGTGCCAAGGGGAAGGGGTCTCAAACACTGGGGGATGGGGGGATTTAAGCAATTAATTTCATAATTTCTTACTCCAAACTCATGTTGTGCTGTTCTTCCTCTACATCTCATCTTCCTCAGTGGGTCAACAACCACTGCCCATGGCAAGGTGCAACCCGTTCCTCAGTCTCCAAGCCAAAAAACTGCACCCCTGTACCTCTAACAGTTCTTAGAGTATTAAAATTCATACCTTAGTAATGGCAGTCATTATGGAATGTGTACTGTTGGCGTAGACACTCATGACCAACTATACACACGACCCCTTCCTTTACCTCCTTGCATTACCCCTGCATATTTTGTAAATGAAAATGTAAATTTTCATTTACAAAATGTAAATGAAAGAGTGCACACTTGGCAATTAACTTAAAAGGAAAAATAATTGTTTAATTATTCATTACACACATTTGATAATATACACCAATAAACATAAAAAGAAAAAAATAAAAGAGTAACACAAAGTAATCAGAGTATCCTCGTGACAGTATGGGTGAGCTTCTGATTGGTAGAGTGACAACAGTGGACAATCAGCTGGCTCTCTGGCCCCTCCCATATCCTTTTATGGATCCTCTTACTAGGGGAGTCATGAAGGCATGGTGCTGAGGGTGTCTGTGGGTGTGTATCACTGTCTACACACAGGACATAGGACACGTCCTTCCTGTTCCAGTCCCAAGACACTCTCTAAGGAAGACAGGACATTTTGTTTTCAACGTCTATGTTTATATTTGCATTTATTACAAGCAGACATTCCTTGCCCTTTACATTGCATACCTCCCAATATTCTGGCACATACACACCCTATATTAAACTTAATAAAGCAATTTAAGAAAGCTGCAGCTGTCTGTATATTTTTACAAGGACAACTTCCTTTGCGTTTTCCATGGTGTTTCCCACCCGTTTGACTCCCTGAACCTACAGCATCCCTGCTCCTTAGCATTACTACAGCATACCCTATAGTAGCATCTTGACAGGGATCCTCAGTAGCAGGCCCATGGACCCCAGCAGGAAGGCGATATCCATCAGGCTGTGAGCAGAGAGACCCCACAGCACAGAGCTCCCTGTCTGCCACTCTCTCCAAGCCCTTCTGTATGCCTCTCTCTCCCTCTTCATGTCAAGCTTCCTCTGTCCAGCCCTGTATGTTCTCCAGGACTCTGGCACATTGGCAGAAGCTACAAGGCTGGGGTCGGGATGGCTGTCCCCAGTTTTACAAAGATCTTCCACGGTTTGTCTGCCGCTATGATGCAGGACAAGTTTTCCCAAGGCAGTGAATGCGTCCTCAGGGACTGGTGGAGTGCTTGCCCACTGTTTGGGCACCACTGGAGGCATCAGAGCATCAAAATCTAGAGACCAGTTGTTCAGAACCCCCAAAACATACATCAAAATGACGATAGTTAAGCACTTGCAGGCCATTTTTTAGCACAAAATTGTTGGATTGCAGAGTGAATTGAAACAATCTCTAGAGAGAGTTGCCTTGTGAGACTTTGGAATGTTCACAAGAATGCTTTGAAACAGTTTCCATAGTGCAGCATTGTGATGTCAGAATTTTTTTCCCCATAATGACAACAAATGCAAACAACGACAACAACAATATCACATGTATTTATTTATTCATTCATAGTAAAAAATGCATATTGATTTTATTAACATGTCATCTCATCCCCTGAAGTCATCACCCCCAGATTGACTGTCTTTCATAAATCTTTGCTCAGTCTTAAGTATTACCTTCTCTTTTCTGAAAAGAACCATTTATCCATCTTAGATACAGTACATTATTTGAATAATTGTGCAGGAGTGTATCATGGGTTTGTGTCGTGTTTAGTTCTGTTTTGTAGTCGCCTTTTGTAGTCTTATGTATTTGGCTTCTATGTGATGTATTTTCATGTTTTGTTCTTGTTCACATTTGACACTTCATTAATAATGTAAATAACTAAATTTAAGAAAATCACTTTTTCTTCATTCTAAAATGTCCCAAATTTCTCTGAATGTCATTAAAAGCTTTATTACTTTGGTCAATTCTTCACACATAATCAGGTACTCACATACATATGTAAATTTTCTGTCGAGCTGCAAACATTGAGGTGTCCTTTTTACAGCTGGGTGTGTTGATTACTTTATGATTATCATACTTTTCTACACTTTATTGATCACTCTCAGTGTTGGTGTTACTTTTTAGCGCATTGAAAAAATGAATTCTGATGTGACACACAACAAAATATACACTATTTCCCTTATAATATAATATGATATATAATATTTGTGATAATGCATTGTGAGGTCTGTATGTTCATTTTGAGCTCACCCTGCATTTTAAAGAACCAAATGGCTTAAAAAAATGGCTGTGAAACAAACAAACTATATTTTGTCCCCTAAAAACCATGATCAGCGTTAAAAACAGTCAGCCAACCATCCATGTATATGGCTATGTATTATCCATTAAAATGAGGAAATATTTGACATATTGTAATTGAAACTCCAATAACTTAATTCTACATTAATACTAAATATGACTTTTAAGCCACACGTTAGGTTGGATACTGTTTGTACACATTGCCAATGTGTGCTGTTGTGTTGACCTAAATAGTTTATTTTAGGAATCAGCTGGTTTGTTTTGGATACATTTACATTTGTCTATTTGCATAGTCGGTGTCACACAGTCCGTTTTTTAATACCCACTACAGTTTTTGAAAGTTACACACATCCCAAGACATATATGCAATTTTATGTCTTCCTACAAAAATTAGATTATTGAACAGTTATGTTCTTTTTTATTTTCATGAAATTTAATGGAACAGAATCTTGATTGTATTTTAAAAAGGAAAATTATAAAGCAGACCTTTAGAGAGTCATTATTTGAGTTCATTTATAAATACTCTGTATCCAATATTATATGATCTGAATCTTTAATGCTATTAACAGAGCTTAACTTCAGAACATGTCAACATGAATGCAAAGTATTTTCAGACTAAGAAACTACTGCCATACTATCTTATTGTTATTTTTCTGATCTCCTTTTAAAGGCCATTGCAGCCATTGACGGCAAATGTCAAATAATATTCTCCTGTGACAAGACTTCACAGTAATATCATGTTGCTTTCCATTTCTGAATAAAAGTTACAAGTACATTTTAAACACACAGTAACTTGTCTCACAGAGCATGGAAGAAATGTGGGAAATATCTAAACAAATACTCTTCATACAGCTCAAAACATCTTCAGAAGTGAATTTAATAGGCAAAATATTATGCTGCCCTTCCTAACCTTAGACTCTGGAGTTCCATTGGCACAGCTGAAAGAACGTTGTTCTTGTTGGCATTGAAATTTACTGCACCCCTGATTTGTAAGAAACTGATTTAAAAAAACATCTTCATGCTGATGAATTAATATTCCAGAAGAGACAGGTCTCAAATAAGTTTTGGGTTCTGAATTTTGTAGTTACAATAAGCCCTGTATTGACAGTGATTTGAGTCAGAGTATAATACATACATATAATGTCTCATTTATAACCTTCATTGAGCATGGGAAAAAATAAGAATAGTGCATAAGGAGGGATGCAGGCAATCAATGAATCATGTACATATATAACAGAAAATGACAGCTTTGCACCAATTCAGGATTAATTAGCATATATGTGCTCTGTCATAAAAAGAGGAATTACTCATAATTGATCTTTTCAGGCCCTCTAACCTGACAGCAACATTTTGGATTAATTACTGCTGAATCTAATCCATCATTGTGGTGGCTGAAGCTGGTTATTGTGTTAATGAAGGTCAAGACTGTAAGAGGGAGTCAATACTTCACAGTGGAAAACATTGGTTCTGTAATTAGTTTGCAAATGTGATTTGCAAAGTCATGTTAGAAATCATCATTGTTGTATTGTCGCCCTCTACGACATGGTGTGTTTCTAGAATACTAAGTGCTGTATTGAAACAGATTTTTGTGCTGCTAGTTGTACTGAAAATTAATTTCCCAGCTTTCACAGAAGTGGGTATGTCTTGTAAATCAGATCTTTTCAATTCATACCATTTCAATATCCTATCTGTCACTATTGTATAATATCAATACAGAGTATCAGCAGTATAAGCATGTTAGCATTGTGCAATGTCTGTGTCGAAGACAGCTCAGGATGTGATTGCGTTTGTGTGAAGTTTGTTTGGGGTTTTTCCAGGCATATCTGTATCACTGTACTGTAGGCCCGAGGACACTGGCCCTGGTTCTTTTGAGGCTGAGTTGCAAATGAAAGATAACCATATTAACTGCATTAAAGCACTGCAGGTTCTGTGAAATGTGAAGAACAAAGATACAAGAACACTGATTTCTGCTTTCAGCCATATGACTACAATTATGAGATTGAATTACAGGATCAGAAAAAGCTATTTTTTTTATATTACAATAGATGTTTTGTTTTGGAAGACAGGGGTATGCACCAGAAAGACACATTAAAAAAACGTATTATAGTTTATGTGAGAAGCATGCCGGTGTGAACTTTTAGTCTTCAAAAAAGTTTCATGTGAGGGGTTATGATCAGAAAATACAATCTGAAAAAAAAAAACTGTGAGTACAACAAGTTTGAATGCTGATTAGTGTTAGATCAGTTGTTCTTTAGGTGCAAATGCAGGGCAGTTTGACAATCAAAAGGCCCAGATAAAGTCTGAGATGAAATGAAAACCTTTTGAAGTTGTGTGAATCCACAGGAAGGGTTATGTCCTCACTGAGAATCTGAATCACAGCATCAGTGCTATTTTTGCATGGCCAGACCTATACAGCCCCAAAGGTGTACTAAGAGAGCAGGTACAGGGAGAGTACATGGTGAAGGGTGAAGGGTGAAGGGAGTCAAATTCATTTCACTGAATTACCAGCCAATTTTTGCTGAATTACCAGTCATTCTGGGTTTTTTGGTTGTGTGCATTAGTTGGAAGCAATATGCTCCTCACAGAGTGGAAGGTGCTGAGGAGGCATAAATGTCAGCAGGGGGTTCTAGGGGTGCTGTGGCATGCTGGGTCGATCCAAAACATATGCCTGGAATTGGGAACATGCCCCAGTGCCTCTACACTATAAATTCAAGAACAAAAGCAGAGTCAGGGTCAAATGAAATAATTTCAATCATGCAAGGCACAGTAGCCGAGATCAGAATTATGCTGTTTTTTTTTTTTTTCATGTGACAGAATGTTTTTCAGCTAAAACCTAATCTTGAATAACATATCCACTGGCTTTTTGACATGCAGTCAAAAATCATACATCATGTTGATGCCCAAATGAACTGAATAAAAACGAATGACTAAAATACAGCAATTAACCACAACATACAACATTCTATTGTCTGGCCATGCTGTTTATGTACAAGTATTTCTGCCCTCAGGGCCTTGAAGGATGCAAAGGGCCTGCACAATTATCTGCAATTATATGCAAGACATAATGTGAAATACTGTCATTGTAGGACAGCTCAAACAAGAAAATTGCAGCTGTACCAATATTACTGTTTTCTACCTTGCTTTTCTTAACTAGCACTGTGTGTGAGAGGGGTGTCACCATTAGTCCTGGTGTGTGAATTGACCCAATTGCTCAGTGCTCAAATGGTCCTAAAAATACACACATGAAAGGCGCTGTTAACACTGTTCAGTCAAATACTGTTCAGTTTTCGAACTATATGTACCACCCAGATCACTATGCTCTGCAAATTTGGGGTAACTGACTGATGGGGTTGCTTCTCTCAGTCACAATGCCTGTCTGTACTAGCCCCACCTTCAAACAGGTCATTCAGCATAGTGGAATCACTGGCCATATTCCAGCCCCAAAGGTGGCCACATTCTGGAATATAGCCAGTGGGGCTTTCCAGCAAAGACGGAAGATCCACCTCTTCCAACATCATGGCATCTCAGTTCCACCTTTATCCTCAACTTAGACAATTACAAATACGGATACAACATACTGTAGCAAGCCAGGTTCTTAAGGAAGAATGACACTGCACATTACTAAAATTGGGCTAACTAACTAAACACAGAACAAACAACTCACAAGGGGGGAGGGGAAGCAAACAAAGGAGGGGACTAACTAAAAGGGAATGAAAACATAGTCACGGTGGGTAACTTTGTAAGAGAAATGTACAGTTCGCAAAGCATGCTGGTCTATGCTCCGCCCACTTCCCCAACACGTCACAATACTTCGGTAATGATATGGCTCCATATCCACAGAGCACACTGACAACATGGAACGATCAGTAGTGGCACATCTCCTGTGTCATCCGCTGATCAATTCCCCATCCCTCAATGATCAATTAAGCAGTCACGTCAATGTTGCCATGCAATCACAATAAATAAGGCAGGTAAACATAGGCTGAGCGGCGTGCAACCCTACAGTTCATTTCAAAACATCCTTTCAAAACACCCACCAGGCAAAAGCAAACTTAGTAGGGGGTTCTGGATGATTACGGACTCCTTGACGCCCACAGTGCCTTGTACTGCACTCAAGTGCAGTTATGCACTCTGACATTAAGCACGGCCATTATGAGAACTGCAAGGGAGTCCATTCTATCAATCCCCAGGTTGTGTGAGATGGAGACTGTGCAATGGCAGGCAGGCTGGCTGGAGCGGGGTGTGTACCAGCAGGGACCTTCATGTGGGCTGGCAAAAATCTGCATCAGGTGGGTGAGGGGGATTTGCACCGTCGGTCACACACGGGGATGCAGGATTGGGAAGCTGATCTGCTGTCTCAGCAAACCTTTGGAGACTATCACTAATAGACAGCAGCCAATCTAAGCTCATGCCTCAAGGACTTCAGCTCCAGTCACAGCATGTCAAACTCGGCTTGCCAGAACTGTTGGAAGGGTTGGAGTGTCTCATTTTCCTCCAAATCCTTCTACACTCTCTCTGATGGCAGCGGTGTTGTAGCCTGGTTTGAAGAGGAACCCCTCCCTATTGCTGCTGACTCCCACCACTTTGAAGTAAGCTTTGATTTCCCTCTCTGTCTGCCCCTCTGGAACCACTTTCTGCACTGGGAAACCATCTTCTCTATCCCAAATGAAGGCACACTCTCTGAAATCTCTTCCCAAGCTACCCTCAGAGGTCCTATTCAGAGTACTATGATGAGTGTCAGCTTCACACAGGAGAGAATGGACACCCATCCTGATGGAATCTTTGGTAATTTGTTCTGTCTTCTGATTGTGTAAATAATAATGTGCTCTGGTAACATGGCAAGCATCCTGATTAGCCAGTGCTCAGGCGCACCTGTGTCATCACCTCTCCAAATTAAAGAGGCAATCCTGGCCTGTGTGCTCTTTGTGCATTTGTGTAAATAAAGTACCAAAACCAGAGACACCTCTTTGATAGCAGTGCAAGGGACTAGCATCTACACTTCCACTTGAAAGCTGTGCTTTCGCCAACTTAAAATATGAAAAAGAACATGAAAATAACAAAACAAATCATTTGACTGTGGCCACGGGTTTTATCATTCCGGTGACAAAAGACACTGGTCTTTTGTAGAAAGCATGGACTAGCAACTCACAAAAGGTACTTTGTACAAGTATTCCAGGGGAGGGAGAGTTCAAATCTGTGCCTGTGATGAAGTGCTAGCAGCAGACAAATGTGTCTAACCAGCGGCCACTTTAACTCTCAGTGATCTTGTAGCAGCTCAGTGATGCTGAACCTTATTTGCTGTAGGTATCCTCTATATTCTACCATTCTGAAGCAGTGTGCTTTAGTTCCTCATCTCAAGGAATGGGTAAAGATTTCAATGAACATTATAATTCAGTCATTGCATCCTGTTCAATAGAATTAATGAGGTGTGTTGCTCACAATTGTGGTAAAGTCAAATTCAATCAATTAAATTTACTCTGATATCCCGTTCTTCACAAAGAATTGCCAGAGTGCTTCACAGAATGCATCCATATAAATCCATGTAAATAATTTAAGTCATAGTAGATAGAACATTAAGGAAAAGCACTGATTCTGCAACAGCAGAAGAGAAATCACATGTATTGACAGTAATAGAATCAATGAGATGTGACCACTCTGTGTTTGATTTGAGACAGGAAGATGTCTGAACAGAACCACTTACAGTTTATCAGATTATTGTAAATATACTATAAGCTATTTTTCAAAAGCCTTTTTTCAAAAAAGTTAAAGAGGAGAAAAGTGGAAAAAAAAAATTCCCTCCATCCCCTAGTGGCAAACAAAAGTAAACTTTAAGAGCAGATCTACTCCATCTTTTTTTTTTTTTACCAGATAATAGAACTGAGCCAACTTGAAGGGAAACTAAGCTACAGCAGATGTACACGATTCACGGTGTTATCAGTCATTAACAGCCGAAGCAGTGGGAAGTAGGCACAGGATCCACTGTAGAACAAGAATAATGGGAATAAATGAAACATGTTATATAAGAACCTGTGGACACACCTACATGAGATTTGGTGACGCACAGATTCAACCTGCTTGTTGCTTCAGATTGTGCTAAAGTAGTTGTAGTTGTAATAAATGAAGACATGAATTGCTTTTGTTCTGCTAGGCAGTCAGGCCGCTCATAAATCAAGTCCTGAACCCTCAGCAGCCTGCCGTGCCAATTCTGTCCTCAGTCCAAGGAAACCTATTATTGTTGCTGCTTACATAATAAACGGTGATGTTAATGTTCTACTGCTTTCTGCGAAAAATCACAACAGTGCTCCATGGGGGAACAGCCAAGTATGTGTGTGAGATCATGGCAGCAAGCGAATCACAGATACAGTATATATATATATATATATATATATATATATATATATATATATATATACACATATATATATATATATATATATATATATATATATATATTTTTTTTTTTCTTTAGTAGCCACCCCCTGTTTGCATAATGCCAAAATCTCTGAACAGCACTGTGCACATTTAAAGGGACCCTGAGATGACAAGGTTCCCAGAATTCCTAGAACCTAACTGTAAATCATCTTCTTTCTGTCCACCATCTTATGATGTCAGCCAGCTGATACAGTCAGCCAGATAATATGGGAAGAGGAGTGAAGACAACGCTAGACGCTAGTCTGATACCAAGAAAGAAAGGGGCTATGCCTCTGACCCAGTTATTAAGACAGACAGAGAGAGTCGTAGAAACAGAATGCAATGCAGAGAGAGATAACTGAAGAGGATGCATAACTGAAGAGGATGCAAAAAGCACAGACAACACAAGCTTTTCATGGATTCTGATCTCTAGGGAAGTGCTTGATACATCAATGGTAAATGGTAAAAGCACATTTGTAGATATTTATTTTTGCCAGATGACTAATTAGAAAGGTATTTATTAAAAAGAATTGCAAATGAATCATGCTATAATTTAGCTAGCTACCTATCTAGCCTATCTATCAAACTAGTGTTAGCTCCTGCAGATAACTTTATTAGGTGGTGAAAATGATCAAAACGTTGTCAAAACACAGTGAAACACAAATGCACAATTTATTATACAACCAAAGTCTTTTCAAACTTAAGCAGTGTCTGCCATGTTCATGGCAATGCACTATCGAGTGAATTCAGAACCCACTTACCTTTAAAAGGTCGCAGATAAAAATTTTACTAATTCTGTAAAAAAAATGTATTCATTCTGTAAAATCCTGTTTTCTGTGCAGCCTGTTCTTCATTCATTTTGTGATAACGCCCATGAGACTTCACATTGTAATTACTGCTATTAAGCTCTTCACCTGGTCAGATGCAACACATTTCTGACAATAAAAATGACAATATTTTACATAGAAGGAGGAATGGATATCCACAGGGAGGAAATACAGCTGCAAAAATGTCCTTCTGCTAAGGATTACGTGAATAAGTTTGAGTTCCCGAAAATAATGTGGCAGATGTGATCCTTTCATTTACAGCATTAAGAAATGGATTTCTCGTTGGAAGTCATTTCAGTGCTCCTTTAACAAACTGAAGTCTGTGTATTTATTAATTTAAGAACAGCTGAAATCGTGAATATCTTCTCTGATACTTCAGAGAAACAGCGTCTTCCAATGCCTTTCCCCAACACCATTTTAAAAGCCCTGATCTCAATGTAGCGCTCACGTGTTCTTTCACTGGAACAAGAGCAGCTCGGAAACTGTGGGCTGTGTGTGGCACAATGCACGCCGCGGCTGGACCGGCTTCCTTGTTTGTTTACACCATCGATTCCACTGTTACCTCCCACACGGGCTCTTTGCGTGCACTGCCAGCTTTTTAAGGAATGTGCGGCCAACTCCAGCTATTTAAAGGCCTGGCTCCCTGCCATTTGTATCTCTTTGTAAGAGTCTGCCGTCAAGTGTCTGAGTTTTAAGAACATTATTTAATACTAGTGCATGTACGCTCAGTATCTGGCTCAGTATGTGAATGGTTATTTGCCTTCATTTATTAATGGTCATTTTATAAAATTAAAATCAGTGTATTTAAAATCTGACTTTAAAAGGTTTTAAAAGGTTTTGCTACGGACAAAAGAGTCCAACACACATTAGCAGGAAAAAAAAAACGGATCTCAGCAATTTCTCCAATGAAAATGAGTATGCAAAATTGATACAGTAAATGTATGAATGATGCCGCGTTGGTAACAATGCTGAGGACAAAATGGCAGTTAGGAGAGGAGGTACCAAAGGTGAAGGTGAAATAGTTCATATTTTAAATGCTATGGGCCCTGTTCACACCTGGCATTAAAATGTGTCCCCACATGCATCTCGAGTGACCACTTGTGATCGAATCTCACTTCCCCGCTCTATATGCAAACAAACATGTACACCATTTCCGTTTGCAAATGTAAGTTTACGCATCATTTAAAGGTCTGCTTGAACGAATTTTGTTATGATTGTCACTATGAAATAATGCATGTTGTATTGGTAAATGAAAACCTAGTTGACTAGCAAGCTAGTTTCCCTTCATCACTGGAATTAAATACCCTTAACTCAGCTGCAGCTGATCTTTTGTTAAATTCTGTTTATCGTTGGAAAAAACATAAACGCTAGATTAGAACATTTTGAACTTCACCGTATTTGTCTGGCACCTTGCCAGTATGGTTGAATTAAATAGGCTAAGCAAGATATTATGTTTCCAAAGTAATGGGCGTCAATGGAGAGGAAAACGTAGTGAGATAATGACCATACTCCTAGGATTTCGGTTTTGATTTTTTGACAGAAGGAATGAGTACGTACTTCCGCTTAAGCAGAGGACATCAGTTGAGTAGGCAGTCCTTCAGTGAGGCCCAGGACTTTGGTGCGTTCACACCTGTACTTAGCGCTGTCCACTTGTGATAGGATCACCCAAGACGCATGTTAATACCAGGTGTGAACAGGGCCACAGTTGCTTTTACAACTGTCTGTTATCTTGAGAATGCACAGCAATATTTTTAAGATGTAATAAAATATGTCAGCTGTTTTCACGGAATGTTGTAACAAAAGACTTCACAATGTATTACCAGTTGAATCCATTTCATATTTAGACTATAAAAATCATTTTCTCTTTGCACTACATTGTCCACCTGTTAAAGACCAAACATGGTCAGTTGTTAGATTTTAATGACAACAATATTTGAGAATTATCTGAATAGCATGAAAATCAGGAATAGGGCAGTCACAGTAAACTTGCATGCATATGTCTGATATATGAACTATGTCAGGCTTTAACACCCTGTGCTATAAGACTGTTGAGACTCAGATCAATTTATACCAGCTGTAACTTAAATATTGTCCTCTAGGGTAAATTCATTATGATTGCAATGTAATCTCCAGGCATCATGTGTATAGTATTCTGCATTATTATATTACGTTAACAGCACCTCACTAAATTACGCCTGATGTTCACAAGCATTCTGGCTAAGGTGTGCTCCTCCAATACAATGTTTACGACGCATACTTTCAAGAGCCCCATTAAGCAATTATGCCATACGGCAGTAGTGACGCTATATGGTGTAAGTGCAGCGATTGGTGTTGACCATTTATCTACGCTGTTTTTCAGGAAGGGGGACCTTTTAATTTAACTGATTTGCTTGCAATCCATTCCAAACTTGAGATCTTGACATTCTTCTCAATGGCTCATCCTACAGCTGTGACTGTGGGGTTATTCACCATTATACAATTCACCATGGACAACATACCTCCCTTTGTCAGAGGATGGTGGAGATGAATGCATAGCAGTGCTAAGGTAGTGCAAGTTCAGTCACAGATGGATATTTTGCTATTACCATGTCTGTCGCTTGAACATGTTTATCATTGTGACTTAATTGAACCCGCTTTTCCAGGGCTCCCCTATTGCTATTTTCCTATGGTGTAGCAGAGGTGTCAAATTCAAGATGGGCCATGTGGCTTTAATAGGACTGTTCACTCACTCACTCAGTCTGATATTCTCATGCATATAGTTCACTGTGCTGTGAAAGGTTTCACTGTGAAGCATTTTGGAGGTACATGCACACAGCTAATCAATGAATAAAATCAATTAAACATGGCAAGTTAGCAGGAGTGAAAACCAATATACACACAGCCTTCCAGGAGTATAGTGCATACAATATAGAGAATACCATGCTTGGCTCACAGTACATCATCCAGCAAGCAAGCTTTCTCGGCATCTGAAACTGCTTGCTATGATTACGGACATGTTAGCAATATGTTTCTGGAGGCTTATCACGAGAACAAAGAATTTTCTGTCTGGAAAAAGCTGAGTGTGAATACTTGGAAAAAAGGACATTTTGGGGGAGTAAGAAGTTTTTTCTTTTTTTTTTTTTGCAAATGTCCAACAGACTGAGAAGCCAGCACAAAAGGGGACAGGGGATGAAGAAATAGACTGGCTTCAGGCCTCTGACCGTCTCTCATTTCATGAATGTTCAGGTAGTGCATCTCAGTCTCAGATAAATAGAGTCTCACAACCTGTGGAGGAACTCTTTAAAACTGCACCGTGGCTTTAATTTGTGACAGGAGAGCACCCAGGGTCCTAATCAAACCACTGACTTGTGCTTTCCATTTCAAAGTATTAGTAACCTTGTAACTGGCAATGTCTATGCCCTAATTTTTATCCTTGCCATCCTATGCTGTTTTTCAGGATTGTTTTCTCAATGTAGCCAGACTATACCACCCTCTATTAGTGGAAGGACCCTTGAGTTCCAGGTCTGCTTTTTTGTGTGGGAAGTATAGTGAAAGTTACACAATTCACTTAACTAGGGGAGCAGCAATAATAGTTTATTATGTTTATTACAGCACAGCTATGGAGTACACATGTCCTGGAGGCAGACACCCTATCCAGTATCATAGGAAATCAGACACTGAATGCCAGGCCTCACAGCTACATAGAAGGACATACAAACAAATCAAAAAAGAAATCCAAATCCCAGTGCGGTTGTACAGCACTTTTCCAGCTACCCACCACACTGCATTCCTTATACTAGCATGCAATCTTAAGAAACACCACCACACCATGCAAACACACATGCACTGAAGCAAATTATGAGCTTTCATCCCATACAGTGAACAATCACCATGCCAGCGCATAGAAATGGTGCTATAGCTAATGCTGCAGTTGATAGACCTGCAACTTACAGCCAATAATCCTTTAAAAGGGTATTAAAATATATCCCCAACTGGCACCGCAGGGAAGATCATGAGCTGGGGGAGCAATGCAGCCAGTTATATAAAAACTCAGGGCCGGTACTTACATACAACTACATGTTACACACAGGGCAATAGCACCAGTTAAAAACAAACGGATCGCAGCAGCTTCTCCCATCCCAATCATTGTCCCGCATCCATTTTAAAAGATGTGACTCAGTCGGGTTGCTGTCTGATTGGTTGAACTCTCACGCCTACTCTCCCATCATCCTGACAACCCCAATCATTCAATCCTGGTCAACCGTCATCACTCATGAGAGAGAGAGAGAGAGAGAGAGAGAGAGAGACCATGCCCGAGAAACATGCACACCAATAAAAGTGCACAATCAGGAAAAATGTGTACACCTGTGTACACCAGTTTCCAATCCTAACAGTACCATTATGTGTTTGAAGGATTTGTAGATAACGTCCTGTTGGGAATTACTGCCTGACTAATGCACATACTGACCTTTATTGACTCTTCTGTCCTTGGCTCTCTGTTCTGCATTCTTATCATTGCTTTCGTATGCCAGCCTCTTTCTGTTTTTGTAGGTGAAGCTGCTGAAGTCTACCTAACAAGCCTTGAATGGTCATCTGAGGAAGTTCACGTAAGGTTGTACAATTTATTTTGCCACAGTACTCACATTAGGTTTATGCAAAAATGTTTGATACCGTTTTTATTTTAATGTATTTATGTTGTTTTAAATAATATATGAATTCAAATGTGTAGCAGTGATATAATCACATTATATACTACTGGAATATACTTGTGGCACATACAGGTATTCAGTTTTGATTTATTGAGACAATGAACTAACTCTGCTTCAGCTGCACTAGTTGTTTTACCATTTTTCTTGCAAAAATGGTTTTGCAACTAACATTTTCTTCATAAAAAGCATATGGTTTATAGTTTTTTCCCTTAAGCTAGTTAGTCATACAGTGCCCATTTTAGGGCATCCTTCTTTCTCCTTCACAGATTCCCACCTCCAACTGCCCCCCTTCACCCCTCATTCTAAGGCATACATCCCCCTTCTAGTCCATCCTCACCCCTCAATCCATCTCATAATGTAAAATAATGCATTAACTAGCTTGCTAACTAGCTCACTAATGTGTAAGTAAACAAGAAAACAAGAGATTTAAAATATGCAGTTTAGTTTGCTTATGCATCAGAGTATAAAATGCTACATGTTTAAGACTTTTGCATAACATTATATGTTTTACACCATAACATTTGTAGTTATACAAGCTATGGAAAAAGCAAACAAACCCTTAATTTACAGTTTTCTGCCAGATAGTAATTTCATATTTGCATTTCATAATATCCTCCATACTTATATATTTCAAGAAAATATTTTTTACACTCCCTCATCAACTTTCTTATTTTACTGTTTCTCCCCCAACTGTTGCCTCATGCCACTTAAGAATAACTTAAGATTCAACATATCAAGCGATGTCATGAGTCATGAGTCTATCAATGTCAGATATTGTCCCTTGGGTCATGGGATATCCCAACTCCATTGATGTGGTGATGGATGACAATACTGATGAAACTGGGATCAGCAAAAGTGGATGTGACCCTACCTCACATTTCAGTGTCATATCTTTCCTGTTTATTTCTACAGGGCATAAAATGAATAATGCTTGAGTAGGTGACAGGCTCTCTGCTCTTTGCATGGACTCTTGCAAAGTCCAATGTACTTAAATATAACCATGCATTGTACTTTACATGATAACTGTAAACTGATACATATCCTTTTTATGAGTACGGTATATAATACCTGTACTTG
Source organism: Megalops cyprinoides (assembly GCF_013368585.1). Taxonomy (NCBI): domain Eukaryota; kingdom Metazoa; phylum Chordata; class Actinopteri; order Elopiformes; family Megalopidae; genus Megalops; species Megalops cyprinoides. The sequence continues at coordinate 8,830,873 of NC_050584.1, forward strand.
GTTTGTGTCATTTTTCAATGCAAATACTCCATGATTGCACGTATGTATAGCATAGTTTGTGAATGTGCCCTGTTTTAGGGTCCTCTGAAGGCCATTGGGCATCATTCTGTTTCCATGAGTGATATGTTCTGTGGACACCCCATGGGAAGGGCAAGTCCAAACCACAAGCACCACCCACAGAGGTCAATTGATTTTGCAATAAGACGGGCACTCACCTTGACTGAATGCAAAGTGTTCCCCTGCAGCAGCAGGATTGCTTTTAAAATTATGAACAGTCTCCTTCACATACTGGCAGTGAAGGATTGCTCGAGGATCTCCTCCAGCCTCATGGCAATATGCACGCAGGAAGTGATACTTGCACCTGATGATATAGGCCCTTACGTTTTCATTGTTATGAGGTCACAATGCTGCAGCAGCAGCCACTGTTTTGCCAGTGTTTGCTGTGGTCTTCCTGTAGGAAACGGAGGCTCTCTCACGGCCAGAACAGCCCAGCAATTTCTGATCACCCGCCCCCCCCCCGCCTTTTTTTCAGCAGGAGTCTTGCATGTCAATGCTAGACATTAGTTTACAGCTTAAACTGTTGGCTCTTCATATAGTCTTCTCATATCACATTAGGCTTATGCCCAGCACTGCGAAGCATCATTTACAGATTTTTAAAAAATGTAGGGGAGAGTTGCTGTTTGACCGGATTGGTGTGTTTCTCTGTCAGACTCCCCAGTGTCAAGGCCTAAGTCATAAATGTAACTTCATTGGCCATTGACTCATCTGCTGCTTTTTCACTACATAATTTAACCAATGTGTGTGTCCAATATCATGCTTTTTCAAAGCCCACTTTTGGGCTTTAAAACAAAGCACAACAAGTGTTGGTGGTTTGACAAATTGTTGCATGGCCTTCTACAATCAAAATTTTTGCATTCTTTTGTATCAAACATGCCTATCTGGCCTGGCTTGTGAGTACAAAATACAGACAACACGATGATGCAATTAATAAAATGAGTTTATTAAGAAAAAGCAGACAAACACCGATAAAACAAAATGAAGTAAACTAAAATGACCCTACAGACAGACAGCAACAAACACAATATGAATTCATGAATAAACGAGGAATAAGGCTATTGCAGAACAAAGCAACACAAAAAGATAATACTGAGTGTGAGTGTTGGATTTGGCTAGCAGATACGACTGAAACTACAGAAGTTCATGAAGTGGTAACTGTAGCTTGTCACTCACTGACAAAACATTAATTAGATGTGTGTCTACACATCTTGTACAAGATTAAATCAGCTAGGCTACTCACAGTGCCAGTATTAAACAACGCTATACTCATTGAGTTATTGAGAAAGGCCAGTCCATTAGATTTGAGGGCATGGCAGCTCATTTTTTGTAGGCCTACTGGGGAGGTCACAGTCTGTTTTCTACTGGAGCCTTCTGCGCTTGTCACAGGAGTCAGAGAGAGGCGTGCAGGGGAGGTCCGTTGTACGACCATTGTTGAAGAATAGGTTTCCATCCTGGACAGCAGTGTGGGCAGGTCAGGGGAAACAAGCGTGGTGTCCCCGGAGGTCCACTTCTTCTGGCTTTCTCGCCAGGCACATGTCATCGATGTGGGGCAATGTTGGAGAGATCCAGTCATCTTCACATCCATAAGAGCTGTTTATACTGACAGCCACCAATGTCCTGTTGGGTCCCTCTTGTGCAAAAGTAAAAAAGCTGCATATTACCTGCAGCTAGGTCTTCTGGCTTCCTTCCCAGGTAGAAATGTTGTTGGCACAGGGGAATGACAAAGTGACACAGTCACAGGCATTCAGTGAGAGCTATCTTTACTGACAGCCACCAACTTTGTGTTGGGTCACACTCATGCAAAAGGAAAAGGACAACAACATACTACCCGCAGCTAGGTCTTCTGGCCAGACAGAAATATCACTGTCACAGGGGAAGGACGAATAGACACGGTCATCTTTGCATTCAATCTTCAATACTGCTTCCATCAGCAGCTTCCAACTTCATGTTAGGGCATTATGGTCTCCAAGGGCATGACATTTATTGTCGATGGGTTTGCTTCCAGAGCCAGTTGTGGATTCATAACCTCTCCTTACCAGATGGCCAGGGCCATACACCATGCATTTTAGAGATGCTGCTAGTCAGCACTGGAGTAAACTTGGTTTTAATTATATAGGTTTGAATTATAATAATCATACTTGTTGCTGTTCTTGTTATTGTTCTTTTAGAAGGACAACTAACAAATCCTCCTTTCCACCCTGCTAATGTGGAATATATATATATACATATATACATACATATACTATATATACATTATACACACATATATATATATATATATATATATATATATATATATATATATATATATGTATAATGATATATATATATAATGTATTATATATATTATATATATATATATGTATGCATCCATAATATAATATGATGTAGATGGGAATATCAGCTTTCTGCTTCTCAGCTCACCCTTAGCTTGAGAGCCTTTGTATTGACAAACACTCTTTTAACAGGACGTTCCCAGGCATCAATATTTTCCCCCTTCTGTTCTCCCTTTACACTCATTAACACTGACCTGTTATTTCTGCCCAGGGGTTTTCCTACCCCCAGTCATGCTGATGACACTCACATCTTTCTCTTCTTTCCCCCCTTCGACTCGCAGGTCTCTGTGAGCACTGCAACACACTAGAGTGACACCTAGACACACACCCATAAAACATCCCATTTTTGTATGCCGAATGCCAATACGTCTGAAAAGTTCGCCATAAAGGAACAGTGCAGGGTTGTGGTTTAGGCGCTGGTCACGACTGGAGAGCGGCAGTAAAAATGCCAGGCAGGAAGCCGCAGCTGAATAGATGGAATCCAGCCTGCTTCAAAGAGCTGCTAAACAGCCCTGAATGGAGGCATATGCAGTACAGATTAATAGCAATCTGCCAGAGACTGATTTCATTCAAAATACTTCAGGAACTATCTTCCAAAATTCAAATAAATAATTCAGAGATTTATGTGGGCAGATGAAGGGGAAAAGTCTTGCTGATGGAGAAAAAAAATGCAAAACAGGGAACAACAAAAAAGCTGTGAATACTCCTCCAAGCATTTTGTTTCAGACCTCAATGAGTCAGTGCGCTGCCATTATTGGCCTTCCAATATTTTTGTATGAGCTAATTAAAAGTTCAATAAAATGATAGAAATGACTTTCTAGACCACATTCAGGATTACCTGTTTAATTGTTATATTTCTTTATTTCTGTTAACCCTGATAATAGCTAAAAATTCAGTGCGTACATGAATGCCATTCAATATAATCAGAAAACATGTGAATAACCATGTGAATAAAGTTATTTGTTGTCATGGATCTGTGCAGGTTCACTCACTCTTCGTATATATATATACATATATACATATATGTATTTACAAATACATTTATTTACAAATATATTTACACACATATAACATAAAACTCAATATTGATCTGTCATTGGGTAACAAATCAGCCACACACAATTAAGATAAGGCTGTGGTGTTACTCATTAACAGCACAGTGAGACAGCAACATATATACAGTATATATACACACACACACACACACACACACACACACATATATATATATAAATATACATTATATATAAAAATATATATGTTATATATATATATAAGTTTTCAAACCATATGTACCACCCAGATCACTACACTGTACTTCGGTTCCACCTCAATCCCCACCCCTTAACACATGCTATTTGCTTTACTTGCTGTTTATTGTACTTGTATTATTGGAATGTATTTTGTATTCTGTAATCTAGTGACTGATGTATGGTAGTGTGTGCACTTGGCTTCCCTTATTTTCTAGGCTGTCTGGCAAGGTTGCACAAGTTAACTTTTGGTAGCGCTCGAATAGAGTTATGCTCACACTCACTGGTCTGTGAGTGTTGTTAGCCTGGTCTGCTACTTTTGCTCATTTAATATGAGTAAATACACTTCTATTTTTTGGTGCTGGAAGTTTCTCTGGTTGAGAGCATCTGCTAAATGAATGTAACACTGTGATATTTGTGATATTTTACAATGATGTGATATTTTCCACATTTTCATACATGAACATGTACCTGACACAAGTGGAATGATCTTATGTTTCGGTGGCTCAAAAATGTTAAGTTGTTACAATAATACTTGTGTTTATACATTCACTACATTATGGCAGATACTCCAAATACAACTGAAGAATTGATAGAATACTCTGGTTTCCTGGCTGTCTCCTTTTCTCCTTCAGTAATGCCTCTATTTGAGAGAACAGGCTTGTTCCGTTTTAGCAACGCCTATACTAGCAAGCAAGGTAGCACTATAACTGCAATGTATAGCTACCAAACAAGGCTGGATAGCTTGTTAGCATTGATTATAGCCCAGTTACTGACAAGCCCCCAATCTTATTCATAGCTTACACTGTCTGACAAGCTACTTACCATTTACACTGCATCACAATCAGTCAAATCAGTAAACATTACCTTATTTAGCTCATGTAGTAAGTAGATAGCTATCAACCTGCCCAGGAAAGCTACATTAGTTGGCTTGCATCAGCAGCAGAGACAAACAAATAATAAAATGATGTTGGTGATTGTTAGAGATCTTAAGTGAGCAACTGTTGTACCCAGGCATTTACGCAACTGTACTGTTACATTTTGCAAGGTAGCATAACACATCTAGTGTCTGTCATTGCCAATAAACATACAGTGATATGTTTCATGTCAAAAACGGAAATAAAACTGGCTAATTAGTGCATCTACTGGCAAGTTACATGCACCTACAGGCAAAAAATGCAGTCACTCATGTGGACAAACGTCACAAGCTACTTTTTCATGAAATCAGGTTGTTTTATTTAGACTTGGTCATTTGCCAGGTTGAGAAGGCTGGCTTCTCTGACTGCATTTTAATATACTGAAATTTCCAAAGCAAAATCATCAGTGTTATTTGTTTAGACTTACAAGACTTGGTAATGTGTGGCCATGCAATGGTGAGGCCTCTTTTGATGTCACAATTGCAGCCAGCGAGAGGACAAGGAAGCACAAATGATGAGTCACTTTATAGATACATTCATCTGGATAAATTATTCAGTCTACACAGGCACTGTTGTATTAGCTTTTGTACACTCTTAAAGTGAATTGTGAGAGCACATTTTGTTGTTGTGGTTTTTTTTAGAAGATAAATGGCTAGTTTAAAAGCATTGAGAAATTTCATTGTACATACAGTCCTATGGCCATTAACAATCGGTGAAAATACACTGCAAACATAAAAGAGACAGACCTCATTTTATTATAAAATTAACTCATTAATTTCAGCTGCACAAAATGTTTCTCTTGTTGCACTTTATAATTGTGAACTTTGAAGTCATTGACATTCAGGTGATGCCTTCAAAACTGAAGGAAGTGATGCGAGACTCATCGATTGGCAATGGTGCTGCTGAGCATCTCAGTGTATTTTATTTGTAGAGGTTTAGAGAAACAAACTTTACAAAAGGAGTTCACTGCTTCAAACCTATAGACAAATCATCACAAATCATTTGTGAAAAATCAAGCTGAAATTATATGAATAGTTGCAGGCATTCCTGAATAATTGACTTCATTCTTGCTGATTACTTTAAGTCAAGGAAAAATTTTCATCCTTGGTATTGAAAAGCTACACTTCTGATTTGGTTGTAATTTAAATCAAAGTTTCCCTTTCCCGCTGTTACCAGAAGAGAGTGATTATGCTGACTTTTTATCCTTCAGAACAACTGAAACATTCACTTGCTATGTTAAGATTGTACTTATACAGCGTTTATGATACATTTCCTAGACTGATCAATATTTTTATTAGTTTGTTTTCATTTTATACTTATTTCATAAAGGTTTCAAATGTCATGGTCATTAATGGCAAATTAAGTTTTTCTAGCCTCCATGTTGATCTCAGGACAGTACAGGTCTCTGTACATTTTCACTACAGTGTTTCATGACATGCTCTTCAGATTGTAGAGTAGGGTTTTCAAAGTCAGTTCTGGAGGGTTGCATGTACTGTATATTGGTTTTTGTTCTGACCAGTTCCAGCCATTTAATTGGTTCACTTCCTTTTGAGTGACAATGAAGTTCTGCGATATTCTATTTCAAAAGAATTAATTTGCCAGACACATTTACAACACTGCAAAATTCCATTAAATAGACTGCTAAAATATTTCTTGAGAATATGGCACAGACACTCCTTAGCTAGGATGTATAATTTGTTGAATGAAGTGAAACGTCAACACATATTTGGGTATTTGAATATTTTTGGACTAATTAAATAACTAGAGCAGAGACATGAGACAAAAAACCTGCAGGCACATGGTTCTTAAAGGACCGAGTTTCTCTCCCAGAGTTTATTCCAATTACTTTCATTTAGATGACACATTCTCAAAAGTGGATGTAATTTTTTTCTTTTATTAATTCAATTCACTAAATGAAACTTAGACTTGAAGGCACAGTCTGCAAGGGTTATTATCAATGACATTATTTTATATTACATTGTATCTCCATATTTATTCACAGTTCAACAGCAATGAAGGTATCTGTGCAGATGAAGGTTTGAAGGTATCTGCAGAAAAACTATAAATTTTCTTTTTCTTTCTTTCTTTTTTTTTAATAGGAAAACAGTTGTGACATGAGAGATTCCTTGAAGTGGTAATGTTTCAGGTGCTCAGGTGAGAGCAGAAGAGCTGTGTCTTCAGATGTTTCTTGAGGACATAAAGGGACTTAGCAGACCCGATGAAGTGTGGAAGTTGATTCCACCATCGGGGGACAACGGCGGAGAAAGTTCTGGATAGTGATTTTGTGCTGCGTTGCAACAGGACCACCAGACACCTTTCGGTAGCAGAGCGTAGCGGTCAGGAGGGAACATAGGCTTGTAGTAGTGAGTTCAGGTAGGTAGGCGCAGTTTTGTTGGTCGTCCTGAACGTAAGCATCAAGGCCTTGACATTGATGCAGGCAGCTACAGGGAGCCAGTGGAGCGAGACAAAGAGAGGTGTAATGTGAGTCCTCTTTGGTTGGTTGAAAACCAGATGTGCAGCCGCTTAATAAATCGGAGGGTAGAGGAGAGAGGTGACCATCGTGTACAATTTGCAGGTTTCTGAAGTGCTGTTGATCTTGTCCTTGGCAGTGGAGATGTTGGGGAAGAAAGAGGAAAGATTGACGCAGTACTTCCTCAGATCAGCGGAGTCTCTCGATTTGCGCCCTTTCCTCTCGGCTGCCCTGGGCCTGGTCTGATGGTCGCAGAGAATGCCAGAAAGCCAGGTGTTGGAGGGTGTTGTGTGTGCAGGCCTGGAGGAGAGAGGGTATAAAGCTGCACATGAACTGCCTTCCTCCGAATCATGTCTGTGCTACCTCTGCTTGTGGTCTGCAGGGTGAAAAGAAGCAGCAGGAATTACAAATGAAAAAAAATCAACCAAAATGAGAATCCAACTAAATCTATGAAGATTAACACAGATTCTGTATTCATGTTACATAAACAGTGTTATGCACAAAGACATGCAATATATTTTAAAAATAGATACATTAAAAAAGTAGCAACCAATACTTCGTTCTATCATCAAGGAACTTTAGCAGATTTTCAGAATACAAATAAAAAGGAATGGAAAAGTAGAGCTCTCTACACCAGGAACTGGTGGGGAAAATTGTGTGTTTTCCCTGCCGTAATGATTGAAATTGATTTATTTTAGGCCATTTTAGTCGATTTGCAGTGGCTATATGAAAGCTGACAGAGAGACATGCCCCAGAGCTCTGAGAGAAACAGTCCTTCAGAGACAAGAGCTGATTCATACTGCATGTTCCCAATGGGCGGGGGATCTTGGACGCCCTGGAGGAGCATGGTGCTCCACATAAAAAAATCAGAGATGGAACATCTTCAAGCCACTTCACCTGAAAGGCCTCTTCCTAAAGCCCATTTCCTGTAAACACCAATGAGTCACTGTGCAATTCAGTCTGTCACTTGGTTGCAACCAATCACAATTTCCGAAAATATATTAAAATGACTCTTCAACAAGATAACCCCCACTTGGGGATAAATTTAAAAGTCCTATATTGAGCACGGTAAACTAAACTGAACTCCAGTTATAAATAGTACTCTGGATTGCAGTCTTCTCTTGACAGTGCAATGCTCATTTAATGTGTTGTCATTTAATGAGTCATTACAGGCTATTTTTTTCAATTTTGCTTCAGACAGGAGGTCACGTCCTACTTCATAGATAATATTTACAATAATGGCTTTACTTTTTGTTTGAGAACCAATGTAAGTGTATTGGGGGGGTAATTCTTGAAAATACATGCATATAATTGTTCCCTTGGCTGATGAATTGTAAACAGGCAAATATAAATAGCTGCAATTACTGAGTCAACATTTTACATATAAACCGATCTTCAGTTTTGTACAATTAGTGAAAGATGATAAAGATAAAGATAAAGATAAAGATAATGCAAATACATGGGTGCTAATTCCAATATTCAAGTGTTGAGTGTGTATAAATCAGTATTTTCCTTAAAAGAAACTTGGATGAAATAGAGCTGCTGACTAGTGATGTGAAAGTAACCTAGTGAGATCCTCTACCTCACACATGCTTCTGTAAAATATAGGCATTTTTAATAAAATATTCCATTATACTCTTCCTAAGACTGGGAGACTCTGAAACATCATGTTGATTATTGAGGACGGTAAGCTTTTGTAAGCACTTCAGTGTCTTCCTGCTGTCACAGATTCAAGGTGTTTCAAGGTCTGTGAGAAGAAATAAAAAGGAATTCGATTAGTTAAGGTCCGTGCACTCTTTGTGGTTAGAAGGTGATATTTTTCACTGCTCTCAGTGCTGTCTGCTAGTGTATTGCACTATGTACTTTATCTGCTGAATAGATGCCCTTAGTCTGTATACTGCATAGGCACCTTTTCATATCATCCAATTATACAACAGTTTATTTACTGATGGAGCTCATGACAGTGTCTCACTTAAGAATCAAACCTGCAACATTTACTGCTGTAACAAGATATGCATTTTGGAAGACATCAAACAAACATTGATTTGTAAGACATTATCTATGATAATCTCGATATGTTTTAGGTGTATTTGAAAAGGCTAAATGTCCACCTTGCAGTCTGATGCAATGAAGCCTTTGCATACAGTAAAACTGCTTGTGGAAAGTAACTCTGCAAAAGGAGATTTCTGTTGCACCAAAGTTCAACCACTTATTCAGAAGCCAATTTAAATGATCTCCATTAATACACCAGCCATAAATCGTCCTGTGATAGGCTAGTCGGCCGTTGGTAAGATTTATTCTTACTCTGGAAAAGTCTCTCCAGGGCGCCATTGAATGTGGAGGAACCTGCCTCCTTTAGCTGCAAAAGAAAGGAGTCAAATATGGTGCAGTGAAACAATCACTGTTACAATTCACACAGTATTCAACTGGGATACCGAGTGGTATTACATTACTACAGGTAAAGATGGTACCTATTTTTATTTGATTAAATTTGAGGAACATCTATGTTATTTCTAACCCTATTTTTATTAGCATTTTAAATTTACATGTCAAATGGAATATTTACTTGCTGACATGATTGAAAACATAAGCCTTAGGAGTACTTGACTGGATGTATCAAGCACACACAAATTTGATGTCATTTAGAAGCCTATTTTAAATTCTTGGTTTGTCCAAACATGCATTTTTCTGGCTTTCTCCTTTATGTTTTTGCTGTTGTTGTTCTTATCTTTAAGTCAATTGTCATAATTACATGTAGCATACTGCAATGAACGTGTTACCTGAGCCTACAGATCTAAAGGCTCCATCTTTGGCTTACTGCCACATATGATTATTGGTTTGTTAAGTTAACTTTTATCAATAAAAGGAAAAATCACAACCACCCAGGGCTAAGAATGAAACAGTAAAAGAAAAAACAAGATAAAAAAAATAGATATTAATTTGCAAATGGTGCTGTAAGGCCAGACTTCAGTTGTCTTTGAAGGCAATATGCAATATTTTCATGATGTCCTTTGTCCATAATAATTTGATGTGGGTGGCATCATTTAGGGGTGATCTCAGGGCATACAGTTGTATGCAAAATTGTTTTTTTGAAGTGAAAAGAAGTAAACACAACCTCTGCAGGACACTATTTTAAAAACATAACATTCTCTGACAATGTTAATGCACAGTTACTTTACATTTGATTAACTTAAAAAATAGAAAAAAAAAAGTAGTAATAGTAAATAGTAATTGTGGCATGTGCAAAAGTTTGGGCACCCTTCCAGTTGTAAAGTCTCAGAACTTAATTAACTCATTAGGCCTTAATTGACTCATTAGGACTCATTAGGCAGGTCAAGAATTGTCATTAGGAATTGTCAGCGGATGACAATTCCAGAGCTTAATAAATTCTCTGACTCTTCAAACCTTGTGCCAACACTGAACAACCATGGGCTCCTTTAAGCAACTGACTGACGATCTGAAAATGAAGCTAATTGATGCCTACAAAGCAGGGGGAGGCTATAAAAAGATATCAAAGTGCTTCCAGCTCGCAATTTCCACTGTCCCAGATGTCATTAAGAAATGGCAGCTAAGGGGAACTGTAGAAGTCACGACAAGATCTGGAAGACCAAGAAAATTCTCAGATAGAGCTGCTCATATGCTGGGCAGAAGGGCAAAGCAAAACCCCCATAAGACTGCAAAGGACCTGCAGGAAGGTTTAGTTGACACAGGAGTGGTGGTGCACTGTTCCACCATGTAGCGTTGCTTGCACAAACATGATCTGCATGGAAGAGTCATCAGAAGGAAACCTTACCTGTGACCTCCTCACAAAAGCCATCGTCTGAAATATGCAAAACAACATCTAGATAAGCCAGAGGCATTTTGGAAACAAGTGCTCACTTCAAAAATCATAAGTAATTTGGCCAGGGGTGCCCAAACTTTTTGCATACAACTATATGGTTGGAAAGCAAGGACGTCAGGTATATGTACATGGAGAGGGCACTACACCAACCCACAATGAGCCTTTAAGGGGACTTCAGGGGCACCCTTAACAAGAAGGTCTCAGAGTTTAGACATGAACTTTAAGCAACTCATACTCACATTTTTATCAAAATCATAAAACACCACAGTGATATAGTACTTCACAAGGTTATTCCACTATCATTTTAAAGAGTAACCTGTTTTGCTGTGAACCTTAAAAAAAAACAAGCTCTTGACAGAGAAAAGAACTGTCGGACACATCTGAAAACATCAAAGGGCAAATCACACAGCAGGCAGCCCCTACAGCATTGGGTATTATGCTCACAACAAAGCACCACATCCAAGCTGGAGTGGAAATGATGATGCTATTATGCTGATCAAATATTAAACACACCCTCTGAGGGCATAAAGTTTTATAGAAATGAGAAAAACACATTTCAAAACATGTTGAATCTGTTTTTTTTCCATAGAAGTCACTTTTTTTTCTGTGCGAGACATGAATCCATGTTCCATGTTAAAATATGTTATGCAGAGTAATGAAGGCATGAACCACTCGTCCGCATTGTATGTCTCAATAAAATGCATACATGTGTATGTATGCTATAGTGGCGCTAAAGAGCTGATACTGTATCATATTTTGTGAAAGGACACATGATGTGTCACAGTCCTTATCACCCGCGCTCTCTCGCTTATGTAATGGAAATGCTGGTTTTTGTAGACATAGCAGAGTAAACACGGAGCGCAGGCTCATTTAATTGTTTGTTTAGGCCTTGTGTAATCACAGTGGACAAGGGCAAAAAAACCAATGCAGAAGGTTTTTCCTTTTACACATATACCCATTTGAGAGACAGTTAAGCTGAGTGTCACTGGAGTGGTGACTTTTGCTCAGACGTGCGGCCACAGTATTCTCCCTGCAATTGAAACCCACAGCTCTCTGAAATATGTTGACCTAATCTTTTCTCCACGCTGCCAGACATAATACTTAGTAGATAAAAATGATGGTGATAAAAATGAGTGCAAACTATTCAAGTTCTCCTTGAGAAGACCTCTGCTGTGGCCAGCCCCCAACCCCTCCCCCACCCTCCACAGAGTCTAGCAGCAGCATCTCAGAGCTTCAAGGTAAGAGCCACCATTTAATCTCTAAGTAGCTGCTATACAGACTGTTTTCAGATTTAATAAATGGGGCATCAGTCCTATTTTTCTGGTAAACGTGGAAGAAGCCCTGAAAAGGACCAGACATGGTCCGCTATGCGTCATTTATAAAAATGATTGTTTGTGTGCCCGACTAAGCTCAAAGCACAAACATGTTGAGCCATACTGAATTTCTCTCCAAGTCTCTCCAAGTTGCCTGATTATTCCATCATCTTACTGACTGATGTCAGTCAGTTCACCATATTCCAGATCCTGAGATCTTGCAGACTCTTTTTCCCATTGCTCCCTTCATTAACACATTCATGCAGTTTAAGATTCGGCCCAATTTTTCCCTATTATCAGTCCATGGCTGTTTTATCTGAGATGTTTTTTTTTTTTGTTTTATCTGGATATGTTTTTTGTTTTTTACCTCAAAGTGGATTTGTACTGGCCAAATGGCCAAATGTACTTACTGTGCATGTTGTCTATCTCTTTGCCTAAGAAAAGATTGTGTAGGGAAACAAAATTTTTTGACAGGAAACAGGCAACTGTTTTAATTATATGAGCATTGTAAAATCTTAATTGGAGGATTCCCAATCATCAGTGCAACAAAGGGAGTACGCAGGGGGGGAAAGTGTGTTCAGGATTGGATTATGATGTGTGTACCATGCACATAAATCCCTTGCACTGGCCAGGAATTATCAGTAAAACCACTACCTCTATTAAAATTTATTAACCGAACCTGACCTCCTGACAATGTTCCATATTTGCATATCTTCCGACAATGTAAAATAATTATAGATGGCCTTTTTGTAAGTGCAAATAAACACAATACAAATTACGCTGTTCGTCTCTTCTCATTTATGTGGAATTCTCAGACCTTCAAAGAAATGGCAGAATTAGGATGATAACAAACAGTGGTTTCCTGATAACCTGATAACCAGATTCCAACCTGAACTTCCTTGAGCACGATTTTATCCACCTGCCATGTACTGTATACTGTACATAGCAAATGCACACTGGCTCCATAACAAGCAGCCCACAGGATTGCTAACAATGAATCCCTGGGCTCCTTTATCCAGCAGCAGATGGACAACGGCACAGCAGGGAGGCATAAGAAATAAACCTGTTCGGAGAAAATGAGGAAAACCTTCACAGACTGTGTTCTGAACTGTGGAGGTGAGCAGGTGAAGGGGTCAAACTGCACCACCCTCACCCTGCTGTCCCCACTACTGTTTTCGGTCTACCATTTCTGCAATGGCTGAGTCAGACCTAAATATAGCACTCGCTTGCAGCTTGGCAGATCCTAGGGTGCTCAGTATGGGCTGGATTAGGATGGGCTCCTGGGGAAGATCGAACTGGGAACATGAACTGCACTGTGCGATAGGTCTATCGGTGTGTCATTGGGGGGGCGCTCTAATCAGTCTGCACCAATAGACTTCTATAGTGTGGCAACCTCAGGTCACTATGTTTTTCTCTTCCCTTTGCATGGAGAGTTCCACTTGAGTTCGGAGGCCCATCTGTACTGCATTGACCATTTTTTATTTTTCTGCTGTTTGATCCACGGTTCTATGTATCAGCATGAAGGAGACAAATTTATATTATTTGCAAAATAAAAGCATATGTATCCTTTCAGTACAACAGCAACTGAGCAACTTGGTGACTTTGAGATGGCTGTCAAGCCAAATACTACCCACCAAACGGGAATAAAAAATGACACTGCATACCTAAAGGCCTCCAGTATAATTGACAACACTTGCTAGAAAAATACAAATCTGATTATCCAGTGTATGGTTTTTTGCATTTAATTTGTAGGAGAATATGAGATCAGTTGTTTGTCAAATAATGAATATAAAATCATACAGCAAATATCCTATAAAGCAGTACCGAAATAAAAGCTCACAGCCTGTGAAAAGTTTCAAGCAATAAAAAGGTGTTTCTGTATAAGTCTCAACAATTAAAAGTAACTGCAAACATATATGTAATAACTTTTAAAACTTTACAAAGTTAAACATACTGACTAGTGCACTAGAAAAGCAACAAAGACAGCTATAACTGATTGAGATGCGCTGTGATGCTACGGGCCATTTCATATAAATGGTGTGCTGTTTCTCCCAGCTCACCAGCGTTCTCCTTTGCTGGGGCCTCATTAGCAGGCTGTTGCCAAGTGAACAACAAAGGACTTGCACTGTGAAGCTCTGATAAAGCGCACCTTATCTCAGGCCCAACCCTCACTCCCCTTTATTGCAGCACTGGACTTCTCGGCTTGATGCTGAACACAGGATTTTTGGAGAAACACTGACTGGAAAACCAGCGCGTGCCTTAGGCAACACACACATTTGCCTCTGTAAAACTGTAAAATGGATCTCTTATATTTTTTACACTGTTTTTTTACTCCTTATAACAGTTCTGACCACACTCAGATTTTTTTTTTTCGCTTTGCACTACAAAACGTATCAAAACCACCGTTGCACGTTAGCGGTCATTAATGGTAACGGACGGACAGTGTGCTGCAATTCCTCTTAATGCCTGTTTAAGTTTATAGTTATGCTGGCCTACAAGCATCTCTCTTCACCTCATTGCCTACTCTGCTCACAAGTCAGTGACTGGTATCAACTGTGTCGTTTCGTTTTTAGTAATCCCACTGGCCAGAAATTAGGGGTGGTTTCTGTTGGGTGGGGTTACCAAAATTGAAGGAGTGCAGCTTCATTATTAGGACCTAAAACAGCTCATTTAATCATATAAAAGCTGACAGATGTCATCTACACATTATCAGATGTGTGCTCTATTTCAAGGCAATCGAAAGTATAGACTGATAGAAATGTGTAACACATGTTAATGTTATGTTTATGGAGTGATAATGTTACATTTACAGTTTCATCACTGTATAGTATTTTTAAAATATTCCTTTATTACATTTGTATGGTGAAATAACATGTCATTATTGGGCCCTCCACACTGAAAAAGATCTCACATCTAATTGAACCTCAAATATTTTTCAATTACTATTTTGCAGAGAAAATCATAGAGAATTCATAGCAGAAGAAATATGCCTCTGCAAATAAGTTATGGATAGGCAACTAAACACATCCATATAAGATAATCTAACGTTGCTTGTTTACTTTGGAGTTTGCAGTGCACTTGTTCAAAATACTCCTCAAAATATTAAATAATAGGTCATGCTGTGTAGTGATCTGATGAAATGTATTATCTTTAAAATATCTGGCTCATTTTCAAGCAGTGGGTGTAATGTTTAATGGATTTTTGGATGTCTGATCGAATAATTATGATGTTTGATGTGTCATGTCAAAAGCCTTTGAATTCTTAATGTATCACAGCAGGCTCTCTCTTGTGATCTAAAGTGTCCTGATGCTTAGAGTCAATATCTGCACAAGTGAATTCAGCATGGGTTATTTTCAAAGACGCCTGCCTCAACATAATGATCAAAACTGACTAGTATTAGGCAAGGTCCCTGCAACAAATTCAATCTTGAGCCCAACAAAATTGACATAAACTAATGTGACAGGTTGAAAAAATCCAATAAAATGCATCTCTAGTGAGAAATAGACAAGGGACAGTTTTTTCAGTGCTGTCCCTTTGACTTTTGCCTTTCCATCACTTCTGAATAAAGAGGAGCCCTGTGCGTATCACACATTTATTTCAACATTTGTTTATTTGTGGATGATTGTCATCTATGTCTGGCTTAATTACAAGCATGTTCTTGCAGTCAACTATTTGCCTTTTCCCCTTTTCATTTGAAAGAATACAGAACAGAGCACAAAGCTTTGTCAGCTGACCCAGGGTGTATCTTTTGTAGTTTGCTGCTCTTTTTTTTTTTTTGGGATGGTAATTGTAACCTACAATTATTAGTGCAGTTGGAATCACAAGACTCCATGTGTTGTTGTGTTAATGTGAATTCCTATGTCACAGCCCTGCCCCGTGTCCTCATTCTATTCGAGAATTTTAGTTTCCATTACAAAAACTTGACTAGACTAGTCGTTTTGTAAAGCCTTGTGAAAGTGTTTTTCTTGTCCTGGTTCTTTCTGTAACAAGATCTGACCATATTTGACAAGAATGGCTGACCGCACTTTAATTTCAAGAAGTCAGTCCTGACACTGTGATCCAAAATGGCTTCTGAAGTGGGGAGATGAGATTGTGACACAGTTGAGAAACCAAATAGTTTAGGCTCTGGCGCAAAACAATGTAGAATCAGTTTCAACTTAAGTGCAATACTGGCCTATACCTACTACAAATTAGTTACTAGAACAACAACTTTATTTTCAGATATCTGTCTATCTACATACAATGCAATTTCATTTTATTACCTTGAGGCCTGTAATGACCCATTAAATCATATTTTTCCCACTTTCATTTAGACATGGTATCGCACAACATCAAAGTTAAAATAAAGGGCAACACTGAATATTAATTTAAAATAAAAAAACTTAAACAAACTTGGTTGCATAAACTTACACACCCTTTATGAACATTGTAATTTTGCTCAGGTCTAAAAATTCAATGGCCAAATCATGCCCAAAGTTAATTCTGATAAATTCTAAGTGATTCTGATTAGGTCAGGATAAAACCAGCTGCTCCTGTTGGTTTTCTCAGCAGGTTTCCTTATTTCTTAGTGCATGCCAGTGTAAGGGAACAAGTGTGAGCAAAAACATTTCCAGGATAGAATTGTTGAAAAGTACAGATCAGGAGAGGATTATAATATTATATGTTAATTAAAGATTATATTATATTTAAAGATTATATTATATGATTGCATAAATATATAAATATATGGAACACAGTAAAAACCGTAATCAAGAAATTGATTAAATATGGTACTGCTAGGACCTTGCCTAGATCAGGCCATCCCTCTAAGATGGATGACCGTGCAAGGAGGAAACTCATCAGAGAAGCCACCAAGAGGCCAACGGCAACATTAAAAGAGCTGCAAGTGCATATGGTGGCCAGTCATATCAAAGACTGGCCACTATATGCACATAGAAACAATTTCATGTGTTCTCCAAAGTTCTGAGATGTGGCCAGATCGAAGGCACTTCTCACAAAGAAGGACATCCAGTCTTGTCTGAATTGTGCAAAAAGACACCCTGGATCTCCTGTTGCCATGTGGAAAAAGGTCCTGTTGTTTGACAAGACAAAGGTAGTACTTTTAGACCTTAATCCCAAGCTATATGTTTGGTGCAAAGCCAACACAGCCCACCGGCCTAAGAACACAGTACCCTACTGTCAAGCATGGTGGTGGCAGCATCATGCTATGGGGCTGCTTCTCTTTGGCAGGGACAGGAGTTCTGATGAGACCAGAGGAGAAAATGAATAGTGCAAAATACCAAAAGATTTCAGAGAAGAACCTACAAACCTCTGCGAAAAAAAAAAAAAAACTGAAGATGGGGAAGAATTTCACCTTTCAGCATGACAATGACCCAAAGCACACAACGAAATCCACAGTGGAATAGCTCCGTCAGAGCCCTGACCTCAACCCCATTGAAAATCTGTGGACTGACCTGTTTATAAGTGGTCCCCTTGGAATTTAAGTGAACTCAAATTCTACTGCAAAGAAGAATGGGAGAAAACTGTAAAATCTAGATGTGAGAAATTTGTCCAAACAGACTCACTGCAGTTATCAAAGTAAAAGGTGCTTCCACCAATTATTAATTAAAGGGTGTACAGACTTATACAACCAATACATTCAAAGTTTCTTATTTTTTATACTTTTCTGAAAAACTGAGGCATTTTCACTTAGATATTGTTGGTTATAGTATGTAAATAAAGCTAGATGTTACATACTGTACAATATAAATAAGAAACCTGCATGTTTTGTGTGCATATTGTTTGTTAGTCAAAAATGGATATACTAGTAATCTCATTGTGGAAATAAAAGGGAAATGTTAAATGATCAACGAAAAATGAAAATTCTCAGTCATTGTTTCTCTGACAGGCAATGTTCAGATCAAAGCTGACATACTACCCACTCACACAAGGAACTAAAAATTGGCAAGAACTAAAATTATATCAAGTGATGTACAGTACATTGTTCAAATGCCCACCTACAACATGCCACCTCACCTCACCAGAAAGCACACTAATTTTCTTTTCCATGCTAACAAAAAGCTCACTGAGACAACAATGTTTAGGCAGCAGCGGTGTGTTAATAAGCTTGATCTACGGAAATGAACTTTTAACTGAGGGTTCAGCCTGGGCAGATTGACAGGCAAATAGATAACATTATGTATTTATGGCTTAAAATATTGAAGGGCTGATGCTCTCTCACAGATGAAGAGGTGACGAGGTAAACAGGGTGGCAGCAGAGCTATCCTTACTAAACAGAGTTGGTTGAAAGTGTCAGCATTTGTCAGCTTTCAGAATCCCTGCAGGACTGCATAGCTTTTTTTTTCTCTTAATGCATTTTCATGCAAGAGATTATACACCCAAACTCTGACAAAGTCAATGTGGGGGGCCATTTGACTGTTGTCTCCTTATAATAATGTTCAATTTAGGGCATTTTTTTCAGGTAAAATCCAATCAAACATTACAGACTTATTGACATTCTGATAACTTACAAACATATATGCTCTGTCGTGTGACTGCAGCATAAAATAGGTAGGTAACAGGCAACACCGCATGTATAAAATGTGGAGTGAGAGAGGAACCCTGGCCTATGTGCAGTGCTAGCAGCTGGCCATCAATACACTTTAGCATACTCTTTTCCATTGATAACTTGATATTCCAGACAGTCAATGATGGAAACAAGATTCATTCATCTGACACTGCGTGGGGAAATCAGTCCTTTCTTTTTATTTTGGTTGAGTCCAATTTAAGTGCAATCTGATGTCAACATATTTGCACATACTACGACAGGGAGGAAATACATGACATTACATTAATTTAACAGATGCTCTTATCCAGAGAAACTTCCAGCACAAGAGAATAGAAGTGTATCCATCCAAGGTAAATGAGCAACAATTTCAGACCAGGCTAACAACATTCCCAGACCAGTCAGTGTTAGCACAACACCATTCAAGCACTATCACAAGTTCACTTGCTAACCTGACTAGACAGCCTAGAAACTAAGGGAAGCCTACTACACACACTACCATACATTACATAACATATTGCAATATTACGCATAAAATAAACAACAAGTAATGCAAGTAACAGGTGTTAGGGGGTGGGGATTGAGATGGAACCGAGATGCAGACTGAAGAGGCGTGTCTTCAGAGCCTTTTTACATCAATTGTTTTGGCTGTTTAATCCCATTAGCAGGATATAACACAGAAGTGCATGTCATATTTCTAACTGTGTGACTGTCCAGATATTGACACAGATCTTAGAATGTATCTGTTTATGTCTATAATATCAGGTCTTACTTGATATCTGACTTGTGCAGGAGACAGGGGCTGTAAATTTTGAAATATAAGACCAAGCCTGTACTGTGTATGCAAGGACTTTTGGTGGTGATAATTTCAGAGATATCTTGAGGACCACCACATTGACAGCAGAGCTCTTTCAAGTGAAAATAAGTGCACATCCAGTGCAGGAACAGAAAACATGAAACAGAATGAGTCTCATCCCAAATGCATGTTTAATAGACTTTTTAAAGGAAGAAAAAAAAACATGAAAACTGCAGCTAAAAACGGGGATCTTTTTACCATTGAAAAATAGAAACTTTTATAGTCACATTAAAAAAAAAAAAATCAAGACTGAATCAGGAGATCTGACTTTCCTCTACTTCATTACTGAAGTAGCGATATAATATCAAATCTTTGGCAATTACAGTGTAGACTAATTTTATCCTCTGAAGACCCAACTGTTCACTACCCTGTATTGCAGTATTCCAATATATATTATTCTTACATATCCCGGAATGTTCACAAAATCTATTTCGTGCAATACACAATAATCCGCAACACATAATAATCAAAGGTCATGCAGTACATGTCTTATTTAGAGAGAATGGGGACCAAAATATTTCCAGTTTTGTAAATAATGGCATGGTATATTGTAGAATACAGGCGCTGGCACAGATGCTAGACAGAATGATAATCTGATGAATATTCTGAAGTAAAACATATTGAAGGAATACTGCAGGAACCTGTGGAAATACTGTTGAAAGGGGACAGTCTACAAATTTGAGGAATAGTACATCATTTTTTTTTATTCACATATGTGTTTACAAAATAGACCCATTATTATTTTTTGCATATGGTCAAAGTACATATTTTTCATGTTAAGCATGAAATGAAAAGTTGTTACCCTACAGTAATTTCTAGCACAATCCCTAAAACCCATAAAATTCGTGCTCTCCCACTTTTTCCCTTTCATTAGATTTCAGTTCTGCCCTATAAAGGTGTTGTGTACATGATGGATTGGATGTGGTATGATGTATAGATTTCATATTTTGTATATTAGTTTAGAGAAAGGGCATGCAGCTCTAATTCTCTCTAATTCCATGAGTGAAGTTGTGGGAAGAGCTAATAAAATTTATGCAATTACCAAAGTATTCAATCTATCCATAGTTCATTTAGTGAGTTGGACAACATCTAGAGAGTAAGATGGAAGGACTAGGAGAAAGGCATATCAGGTAAACTATGCAACTGCATGTGATTAACAATAAATGAATTATTGTTGTTCCCATCATTATCTGTAATTGTATCGTTAACGTTCAACAAGTGCATGTAATACCTGACTGCATACACCTCGCTTAATGTGGGTCAGTTATTTTGTTAAGACTTGTTGGACTGTTACCATTTTAATTCATACACCAAATACAGTGGGCTGCTTATGGTGGCTAATGCAATGTTTAACATAGGCTACTACCTTTTTATTAATTAAGGTTTTATAGAAGTTTCATCTTTTGTTATTGCTGGAACTAATGTGACTAACGAAGAGAACAATGGACATGTGAAAACAGTATTATTAGTCAATTCGTCTATAAAATCTGAACCTACGTTATGTGTTGACATGTTCACGTTTCTTCACCTCGGTATTCGATCCCCAACGTTTTTTTTTAATGGCCTGTCTTGAATAATACAGCGGTAGTCAAGAGTTCATACTCCTTGTCGGATGCAGAGGTGATCACCCAAAGAAAGCGTCGTGCTGTTAGCCAGTGTGGTGAGCAAATATTTCGCTTTTTTAGAGGGAGGGGGCGCGCCTCCTGGAAACAGCCTACTTCATCCAGTCCGCGGTGCTACAGTATTGCTAGTCTGTCTGTGGAGTTCAAGCGCGCATCGCCTCCATGTTGGAAAGAACACAGAAAAACAATTCATCGTTTGTCAATATATAACAAATCCAAACCAGGATTACATTGTTGCATGCCTTGACTAAAACGTTGTTATTTAGAAGGGAGAGGCGGAGGTTGTCGATAGTCTAAACCGATGCTGGACTCTTTGTTTTCATTGCCTTGGCAAGGTTGCGAAGTTAGCCAGCTAGCTAGCTAGTCGTAGCTACACTTTCCTTTTTATTTTATTTCGTACGTGTTTATGCGTCAGT
Organism: Megalops cyprinoides; assembly: GCF_013368585.1. NCBI lineage: Eukaryota > Metazoa > Chordata > Actinopteri > Elopiformes > Megalopidae > Megalops > Megalops cyprinoides. The sequence continues at coordinate 8,852,495 of NC_050584.1, forward strand.
ATATATGGTATTATTTATATGGTGAACCACAGGGAGCTGCGCTGTGTGATCGGACAACGGTGTTTTTTCGTGTTCAGTCGGTAGTACAGTTTTACCAAGACTGATTGAAAGCTAGCTAGCTACATTTTGTGAAATAAGTTAATAAAAAAGAATAACATCCCGTTTCCATGGACAACACGTCCATAATTACCCAGGTTGCAAACCCAAAGGAGGAGGAGATAATTAATTCAAACCAAGAAAAGGGTAAGAACGAAACATTTTCTCTTAGGAAAAACGTTTGCCATGTTTTCCCATTGGTGCGCAGAGAGTAGTCTTTTAGCTCGCTTGCAGTTGCATTTTTCGAAGTTCCACGGCGTTGCATTGGAATTCCGCTTGCTCCTTCCAAGTGTATTGACAATGGCTTTTAACTAACCATATAGCTAACGTTAGATCATGGGAAGATAACTTTGAACTATAAGCGCGACCTGACTGTCTAGCTCGTGTGGCTGGATGTTGTATTGGTCGGTAGCTAGCTGTATGAACACTAGCCAGCAATGGAACTGTGATTGTTATACAAACGGTCGGTAAACAGACAGGCATCAACACCGATGGCCATCCTCGTAGCTTGCACGCTAACCGTGTCAGATATAGCAACGTGTACCACATTGTCTGGACAGCTATCAATATTAGCTGTGCATTTCGCATATATAGCCTACTTGATATCCGATGCTGTGCGTACCGAAAATTGGCTGGCTGGCTAGCTAGCCAGCTTCTGTGTTGTGTAGCTCACGTTAGAGAACTTTCTTTACAATAAGCAAATTTTAGACCTTAGACGTGTTAACTTGGACGTGATTAAACGGATAGAGTAGCCAGCTGGCTATAAACAGCACTGTATTGTAATTGTGAATGTATCGCTGTGCTGTATTTTTAATAACTAAGATTTAAATAGTCATCTGGATAGCTAGCTAGCTAGTAGCTTGAGGCGAGAAGTCGTGTCTTGGATGGGACCAGCTAGCTACTGATTTTTGTATCTTAAGGGTAATGAGGCTGTGTTTGGTCCTCAGAGTAAATCACTGTGTTACACCATGCATATTCTATCTAGATAGCTATATTTTTACACAGTAGTGAACATTTTTTCTAGCTCGCTACTGTAGCTAACATTCGATACATTTAAGAGTATAAGCGTAGCCAGTTGGCTGTCTGAGCTGCATGAAAGGCTAGCCTGGCTGTTTTCATAGCTTCGCCAAACAGCTGGTTTACATTTACCTATCGATAGCTAACTTAGATAACTTCTAAGTTACATTCCAAGGGCAGATCACTGCCATAGGTCGCTAGCTATGGATGACCATATCGTAGCGAACGTAGCTATCGAACACATTTCAGTGTAGACATTAGAATGACACAAACAAGGATGACAGGTACTATAAAATTCATATTGGACATTACTGGTTACCTATACTGGGTAGCCAGAGGGAGCAAGGTACTGCTCTTTGTTTTTTTTTTCCTGTGAGACGACTGTAGCCAGCTGGTATTGTAGCTGGCTAGCTAGATGGCTATTGGGCAAACTTGCTCGCAACATGGCGCGTCGTCCTCTGCTGTCATTCAGTTTATTAAGCTGTCAGCATCGCGCATACAGTAGCTAGAGGTTTCCCTACAGTGCAAGAAATCGGTCAGGTATCGCGCTGGTGGTTAGGAAACGTGGTTAATTCTGTCTGCTCTTAGTCATGCACAGGTGTAAAAACATCTGCGATTTTAAAAAAATGGTGAGACAAGGCCACCTGTATGGAAAGATGTTTACATACCGTGTATGCTATAACGGTAGATTTAACATAGACATTTATCCAGCTAGCTCCAAGAATAATGAATTTTAATCTGATGACAGCTCATGCGAGCCCACTTTTAGATGAAAACAGACCCAAAATGTAGTCAGTCCACACATCCACAAGTACATGGATTAAATCCCGTTCGTATATTAATTAACCAAACATATCAAGTATATCAATTTAAACACTGATTTGTAAAGCAGTTTTGGGTTCTAAAGGATTGCTTGCTGTCCAACAAGATGATGCTTAAACAGCTAACCCTGGGGGTTCAACATGAAAATTTTGCATGTTTTAGTTGATCTTTCCTTGGATTTTCACTGCACGTAACCACCGGGTTAGAAAGGGGAGCTTTACTTTGAAAGTAACAGTTATAGTGAAATGGGATACACCATGATTTAGTGGGTCTCTTTCTCTTGGTCATGGGGTGCTGCCTCATCACCTAGTGGTGCTTGGGTCGAAATCATGCCCTGTAAGTGCTGTGTTTGTTCTGTTAGGACGCCTTCTTCTATTAATACCCAGTTGTAATTTGACCAATGAAATGCAAACGCATTAGGAAAAATATGCTATTCCTCTGCACGAGGAGTTTCATGTTTCTCAGATTTTAATGGCTTCTTATTTACACTGCCTTGCTTCTTTGTGCTCTGACATCTTTTCCTGTTCATTGGATCTGTGTGCATGAGGGTTCTGCTCTAGTAGACCAGTTTCCAGTGAATTACTTATGAGTGCTTGCACTGTCAGAGTTCTCCAGCACTGTGCAAGAAATTCTCTGCAGATTCACAGGAAACAAAATCAGTCTTCTCTTGTACTTTTCCACATTGGCGCAAAAGTTTTGTGGTTGAATTCAGTTTGAGAAGGGAAGCAGAATTATTCCTTGTCATCATGTCTTGAAAATAAGCAAATCTGACACTGTCCAAACGACGGTTATTATCAGATTGTCACTGTACAACAGGTAGTTCATCTCACTTAATTTTTAAAGTACGTCTTTGCTACATAAGCTTCACTTATATGAGGCAGTTTAACTACATAGTATTTAGTCCATTGTACATCTGAACAGGAAGGCAAAAAATACTTTTTTGTCATGGAATTGCAACATGTTGTCCAGTTGTATTAACATAGGCCTATAAGGTGCTTTGTCTCAGAAACAGGAAAAGGATCTTCTGAAGAGATAATGGGTATGCTGTTGACATGCAGGCTATGAGTTACCAGCAAACTGAAACAATCCATCTGAGTACTGCAGTTATATTGAAAGGAAGTTGCAGTCCTGCTCCAGTGAGACAGAAAGCTTGAGGGGATTTATTGATGAGGAAAGGGTCATTGGCTGTGAAGCTCTCTCAGCTTCCGGGGGCAGTGTTATTCAGGGAGGCCCACAGTGGGGATAGTCTTCTGAATGCCTTCACCAGCCTTTAGCGCTTTCCTTGGCTTTGTGTTGGGGGGGGCGGTGGCTTTCTCCACTATTCCAAATATAACTAGGACAGTGTGAAATCCAAGCAGAGCCATTGAAAAGGGCATGTTCGTCCTTTGATACGTGACTGTATTCACGGGGCAGGTCAGAGGCACGCATTTCATGAGCACCTATGCTGCTGTGTGTGAGAATGGAAGGCCCGAAAAGCTGGATGTGGACTGTAAATGTGTGGTTGTCTGGGTTTCTTGAGTGACTTCACAGGTCTGGAATGAGGGAGGTGTAGTCGACCTTGACAACACAGCTTTCTCGAGAAAGGAGAAGGAGGCCTGAATGCAGTTTGCGAGTAGGCTAATTCTCTGAGCGTCAACAAGTAAACGCTCATGACTTTTCTTGGAGCGGGAGAACATTAAGTTGTCGCTGTTTGAGTGATTCCCTCAGTGCCCAATGTGGTATCCTTATGTTATTTAATTTGGCATGAACTATTTACTAAATTCTCCCTGCTTGATCTGTGTTTGTCAACAGAGCCGCTCTGCAGAAGCCTCACACGCCTGTTTTACAGTGATTAGAGGGAATTAGGGTTGGTAAAGGGGGGAAAAAAACAGCAAAGCAACTAATTCCTGGAGTTCCTTTTCCCCCACAAAATGCCTTGCAGATATTTGTGAGGTTTTTACCAAAATACAAAGTGTAACAGATTTTGCCTTTATTTCGTCTGTTGGCTGGGATGCAGGATGCAACACAATCAGCAGACTCTGTTCGCTTTAGGAAACGGAGCTAATTGATTTGTGCATAGGGATCAACCTATTCGTTGTAATGATTCAGCAATTAACACTTGGGTTGATGGCGAATTTAATGGTTAATTAAAAGTACAAGTGTCATAAACATATTAATTACTGTAATGTGTGTACACTGAGGGCTCTGTTCAGGTCACCCTGATTAATCCCCTCAGGTCTTGTCCATTGTCATCCACAGTGTTGTTGTAACTTGTGTATTTATTGGTATGGTTTTGGTCAACTAGCCAATCCACAATAAGCAGTCATAAAAATGTCATCCTACCTAGCTAGCAACACAGGTGTGACATAAAATGATGAATAGTCTTGTTGCTATCATATCTGGGTAGGCAGATTTGTAACTAATCAGTTATTTTAGCAGCGTAGTGATGTCTGTCTTTCTAACATTTCTCCTCTACAGTGTTGCAAAAAAAGGCGAGATGTGTGTCAGCAGTTTTGTTTATAGCAAGTCAGTAATGTTAGCTAGTTAGCTTTTAGCTAACATTAGAGGATGACTGCATACCTTGTACTGTGTAAATATCACAGCAGTTAAAAGTAGCATACATAATTAGGGGAAATGTAATGAAACTCCCTCAGGTAGTTCTAATGTCTGCTGAGAAAACAAGAAGAGCCTGTCAGTAGCTAGCTTGCATGGTATGTCAGAAGGGAAAAACTGCATGTGCTAGCTAGATGGTTAACAACACTGTTTTGTTGTATAATTTGTTCATTCTTTAAAACGAAAACGGACAACTTTCAAGACAAGCTGAGAGGGTTGTGCCAAAGTGGGTTGGTTTCACCATTTTGGCTTGAAAGAATTAATTGTATGGAGTGTCATTATGAACAGTCCTCTGCTATACATGCAGTATTATGTAATAATAGTGAATTCCGCACCTTCGCTTAGCTAGGGTATTATGTTCTGTTGTATTGTCACAGCGCTCAGATCAGAGCAGCAGAAACCTGTGTGTGTCATTCTCACCACCACTCTTCTCATATTTCACACCAGTGCTGGAGCAAAAGCGAAAAGATACCCCAAAATGAAATGAATTCTGAACGTTTCCAGGGACCGTGATTGTAAAGCTCTTTTCATACTGGGTTTGGGGAAGGCGAAGGGAAAACCTGCCAGACAGAATACCTGAGGGCTGAAAGGCTGTTCCGGCCTCAGAAACGGCTGCCACAAAGGCAGCAAGAAGCAGCCTCGAGTCTGTGAGGGGGAAGAAGCTGTCACAGTGCAGCGATAGTGCAGGGATAGATCAAGGCTCGCGGTGTACGAGTGTGACTGCAAGGTGACGTGCACACTGAGGCTTTCCTTCCCTCCCTACCTGATAGTAGAACTGGACGGTAAATGTGCGGTTTGGCTATGTATGAGTGAAACAGCTGACCGCAATCTGAAAGGCACGTATTTCTTTTTTTTTTTTGTCTTTCTGCTCTTCTGGTGCAGATGGGACACTGTGGTTGTTAGCAACACTATCCCCAGGTAACTGGAAGCCCCTAGAAAGATAGATGGACAATGTCCTTGCCGACACAGCCATCTAATTACAAAGAGATTACGGCCTACTGCACATTCCTCAGGATAAAATGCATACCGCTGCCGTTTGGCGTTTATGGCACAAGATGTTTAAGAGATGCGATTCATCTGTGTTCTAAAAGCTAACATTTTGTCTATGACAAAACACGCACGCATAGTTCTGTCTATGTGTGTTGAATGGTCCTAGGGCTAAAAGTCAGCAATATTTTTTGCTTGTTTTGTGAGTTGCCACCCACTTACTAGCATATTGTGGCCAAGCTTCTCAGCCCTGGCCCCGGAAACCTTTCAGGAATACATGTGCTTGTTTTTGAAATAACGGCTTATTCATTTGCCATTGGTGGAGTTCAGTGCTACAGCACAGTGCTGTGTTTCCACTGTGGATGTTGTAATTTTTCCCATGAACTAAGCTTAATTTAGGCTTGGCTGAACATTTAATGAATCTTGATTTGGGTTTACATTTTCAAAGTTATCTGCTCTAAATCCTCAGTGGGGAAAAATGTGAGTAGTGTCTGTGCTAATTAAAAGAAAAGTTTTCTTTCTTCAACTCATTTTTTTCTGAATTAAAATGTTAATATTTTTAAGGTATTACATTCCAGTTATTATTTTCTCAAATAACTTAAGGGAATGTCATTTCAATTGTTGAATTAGATATGTTTTTCTTGTCTTCATAACAGTTAATTAATTGAACAAACGATTAATGTACTTACCTTGAAAATAAGCCATATTACTAAATCAGGAGTCACAAATAAACAAAAATAAACTGAGTAATGCATTATAGCTTTCTGTTGTACAAGCAAACCTTCGGCCACGTATTTCTTCTGCAAACAGCCATCACGTAACAGCACATAAATATCAGTGTTCAGTTAGTCAAGTAACATCAAATGAAGATCAGCGTTCGGTTAACAGCTGAATGAAACCTAATTAATTGAGCTCAGTGGGGATGCGAAGTATTAGTGATTCCACTGGAGCCAAGGCTGAGAAACGCTGCACTATGGTGCTGTGCTAGACTCCTACTCGGTAACAAATGATTGATAAGCCCTGCTTCCAGTGCCCAGCTCATAAATGCAGGAAAACATGCAATATTAAGCAACAGAGTTGGCACGAGGCGCCGAGCGCACTTCCGCAGTGAAGGGGAGTTGAAGCCGAGCTGTCGGGGGGGGCAACCGAGCTTCATGTGCAGACGGAGCGGAGACGGAAGAGCCGGGGGTGAGCTGGCGCTAGTCCTGAAGTGTCCACCCAGGGCATATCCAGCCTGGCAAAGCCGTCACTGCAAAGCATTGCCTCACCTGCCTTTTAACTGTAAGGGAATATCCCAGCAGATGTTATTCAGACCATAGATGCTTGATTAAAGACTTTGCCTCATTGCTTTGTGTAGCCCAGGCAGAAGGAGATGTTGCTTCGCCGGTGCCCAGGGGGCACAGGCTGTCGGAAGCCCTGTGCTGTATATTTATAAATAATCCCCCATACCTTTTATATCTTTTGTGACTAGAGGCACCATTTTTGGCACCGTCAGCGTCTGATCAGATACTTTAACCATTGCACAGTTGCCATAAGTGTCTCTGCCTGTGGTGAAGGGAGGACCGATTGTCTTTAGCCTTGGAACAGCAGTGGTATGTTAGCTGAGGATGTAGATTCACAACAGCTCCTCAGCCTGGTGGGAAGGGTCATGTGGCTTGGGGGGGCTGCTGCTTTTTTCCACAGTATGCACAGCACATAAATGTGGACATGTAGAGTGTGCTCTGAAGACATTGCTGACGCTCAAAGGAAGTGTGAAGAGAGTAACCTTCTCAACAGGCAGAGAGATGTAAACAGCACTTGTAATGCAAAAGATGGAACAGCACACTTGCACTCAGGCATTAGCACTTGGTATATTATGTCTTTGTGGACGTCATCAGACCATAGTCTGTGCCTGTAGAATATACATAGGCCTACTGGAAATATGAAGCTTGCGCTTCTGAATATTCTAAAATGCTAATACAATAGCAAATTGTTCATTAAAAGTTTGGCACATGGAGGTAGGGGCTCATCACAATCATATGTTCATCAAGGCCTTTATTAGCCGTGTAGTGTAGGCAAGGGCCCCTGCTTTCCTGTGATCACAGAAATCCCAGTGATTGTGGAATTGAACTTTGGAGATTTAAATTCCATTTTTGAATGGAATTGAATTCAAGTTGAATTAGTGGAGTAGTTTGCACAGAAACACAATTTAACAGCACCATAGAGAAACAGAAAGCTATATTGGATCATTTTAACCAAAAAAATAAGGGGGCTGTAGGCCTAGATATTGATAAAAACAGGAATTTAATTTAATAAATTAATTAACTAATTTAATAATTAATTAATTTAATTAATTAATTACATTATTCATTCATTTTATTAATTTAATTTAAGCAGGGATTACTCTGCAGAAACGCGGCCTGTTTGTGCAGATTGTGGTGGGTAGGTGCTGAGTGCTGATGCAATCACTGCGTTTGTTCATGGAATGCTAAATTCCATGGTACTAAGATGCATTTGACTCCTGGTATAACAACAGATGATAGCCATGGGAAGAAGCATTAAGGCAAACGTGAGATTTCCAGAAGACTGGAAGAGGTGCAGGGGAAAAAGTGGAGAAGGCATTGGCCATTTTCAGAAACAGACCTTTTACATACTGCTGCTTATTATCGTTACTGTTTTTTGCCATTGGAGTTAATGTTATGCACTAATATAAAGTCTATAAAAAATGTAGGAAACAAAATGTAGAAATGGAATGTTTTTAGTGGGGCTGATAATATACAATGTCCATATTTAAATGTTTGACAAATAGCATTTAACATCAGATAATTTTGAAAAAGAAGGACTGTTTGATGGAGGGAATCTTACCATCAATATGAGAGAAAATAAACTACTTTTTAAAATTGATGTAATAATTCATTTTTCACCAACTGCACGGTCAGTCTGTAAACTAAATAATCTGTAGCTGCATAATCGCAGGTATAATATCAAATTGTTCAGCTTTAAATGTAATAGTTTTGGCTGCAGAATTTATCAGATCTGTTGACTATGGCATACAGTATGCCTCTCTTTCAGAATGACTGTGTAACTGCCAAAGACAAAATGCTTTCACTTTCTAGTTGGAACCAGATCAACCAGAGCCATTTTCAGCCATTTTGTATTTGCCTCTCCAAAGATCCTTATGATGGTATTTCTAGTTAAAATCCAACACAGGACCTCAGACAGTGTGCAAGAGCAGATAAGAGGAGACTATCAGCTTGAAAGATCACTCCTGACTAATCGCATTGCTTTATTACAGGTAAGCCAAAAGGGTGGTCAGCTTGCTGATATAGGCATCACGTAAAACGAGCCACTTCTGCATCTGACTGACATGATAACCTGTTTTCGGACAAGAACCTGTAAATTCTAAAACGATACCGGCACTCTCTCCCTTCTAATATCCAGGTGGTGCTGGCAGTACTGCTCACGTGGGTAACCCACACAGTCTTTAAAAAGCAGAATCTCCTCTTTATGCCTGTGAGGCAGTGCAGATTGCTGATGTCAGCTTCATCTTTATTTTTCAGCCCTCTAATGGAACAGATTTGAGGTTCCACCTACACACCTGTGGTTGAAATACAGACGTCCCCCCCTTGATTCCCTCCCATTTATCAAAGGCCCCGAGATTAGTGTGTGTTTGTCAGCGGGGCGAATTTGCATTTTGAAATTAAAGGCGCAATCGAAGCCCCTCGTTAATCAATCTCCGGTCACGCCGCTGTATGTCTGCCCACCCAGCATACCATACCTGCACTCCGCGCCTCTGCTTGAGCTCTGCTATTTAAAAACTAAGGCACGAGTAACGCGGCCGGGCTCTGTGAAGCCTCTCACTTCCCATTTCATGTGTTACTAAATTAAAATGACTTAATATCAGAGCCCTCGTGTTACAAAGAGGTATTAGCAGAGCAAAGGCGGCCATGACGGGTTTGAGAAGCTGAATCTCTGAACTGGGGTCTCTAAAAATCAGACCCCCGTGCCAATCACAGAAAGAGCTGGGACGATGGCAGCCACTTCCCGCCCCGACGCCTCTGTAAACCGTCAGGCCCCGAGGAAGCTGTAGCGGAGTGAGTCATGAGAGAGGATTCCAGCATCTCAGGCTGCAGCTGAGACCGGATTGATGAAACGGGGAGTTCCTTGTGGTGAAATCCTACTCCTAGAAAGCGGGCCCTGCAGACGGACTGTCAGGACCGGTGGACTTCTCACCTGCTGGCTGTGAGCTCTGACTGCCCGCTGAATATTTCAAAGGCCCACGGAGCTATTTTAGGGACCCTATCAAGTTCAATGTCAGTACATGACCACTTGAGATGGGAAGCCCATGATGGAGGAACAGCCATGTTCTCTTTCATTAATGCTCTGATGGCTGAGTTTAACGGGAATGATAAAATGAGGGAGAGAAGACTGAGGAGACTTTCCTATCATTCATATCTTGTGATGCTTGGAACGTGAAGCTGTGTTGGCACTCGTAATTAAATCTTGTGTAAGTGTTCGTTTCCACCCTGCGTTAGTTGGCAGGTTACTAGGATTACATCACAGCATTGGCGACGAGGATACGAGGACTTAAAATCTTCACTGCTGCGGTCTTGCGTGTGGTCCTGTGCTTCAGAGTGTCATGTGGTCCTCTCACTGGCCCAGCTAGTGTTGTGGAGGGAATTTAAACCCATGTTGTCTCCAGAACAGAAAGTCCCGTAGACTGCCCTGCTCATGTTCGGCTTTTGCACTGGTGTCCTAGAAACAAGTGAGAAAATGAACTCTCAAATCAATTCATTTCTGGCTGTTGTAAAACGGGTCACAACAAGGCTCAGCTTTCACAACAAAATCCTTTAGTGGACATTCTCCTATTGCTGGATTAGGTGTTAGATGTACTAGGGGGATGATATTTGTACACTGACTGCTGTTATTAGAAAGTCGCTCCCTGTTGTGCAAAAGCTGCGCATTTTCATTGAGGGAAAGGTGCCTAGCTTGTTGGTACGTTTTTAAGTGGAATATAAGAGGAGCAACCGTGCATTTACAATAGCACAAAATTTGTTAGGGATAATAACTTCAATTTCAAACGACTAGCAACACCTTGATTTAAAATTTTGCCTCATTAAGCTTGCCAGATGTGGCCATTTTCTTCTCTGCAGACTTCGCACCTTTGTATTAGGGAGAAAACTCCCCAGACAGCTTTGCTTTAATAACTCTAAGTCATGCAGGTATCATTGGATGAGCAGAAGTTTACTGTAATCAGATTGGTACAGCTCTGAGCATGTCTGCCTACTCTTGCAAAATGCATGTTGACAGACTGTTAAAGGCTGCTTGGCTCTTCTTGGCTGAATCAGATCAGCACAAAATCAGCCATAGATTTTGCTTTTCATTATTTGCTAAGCAGACACCTTTGTTGAGGGTGATTTACACAGCTTACATTTTACATATTTTCCATGTTCATTTATACAGTTGGGTATTTACTTAAGCAGTTAGGGTTAAGTACATTGCTTAAGTGTACAATAGCAGTGGCCCACCGTGGAGCTGGGTGTAAAAACCAGTCTCCCTAACTACCACATCACATAGCTGGCCTTCAAGATGCAGGAGTACAGTTGGCCCGATTTTGAAAACTCAAGTGGATTTCAAGTTTCAATGATTTTCAGGGCATGAAGAATAAGGTGATTACCAGTTGCTTCATGTTCTAATCAGCCATTCAAGCATTTGTAACCATTCAGCCCATTTAAACAGAGGAAGATACATTTTTTTGCATTGTTGTCAGATTGATTTAGGTCTTGTATGTAACAAGCCGATATGCGGAATGTCAGAAATTCAGGTAGATATTACATTTTTTGGTCTTGAATATGCAGTTGTAAAGACTTAGAGGGAAAACTGAAACAAAGTTTTAGTAGCCAACCTAGAAAGTTAATAATGCTATTTTTGCTTTCTTAAGCAGTGTAGTGCTTGTCGGCTATTACACATTGCCATCATTATATTGCTTATATTTGGTTTCTTGTAAAATTTTGTATTGTATTTTGTATGTCTGTGTTTCAGCATTACTGGTTCCAATTCTCAGATCAAATGTTTGTTGCATGCTTCCACTGCAGAATTTAAATGAAGAATTTGAGCGCAGCGACTCTCGAGCCTTGAAATTTTGTGGCATACATGAACATCAAACCACAGTTCAGTGCAGATGCAGACCGAGGGAGGGCAACTTCAGTTCAAAAGGAGGGTTTTCCAATCTCATTCTGGGCTCTGTACATTGAGCAGAAAGCTCTCCTTAATTATTGATACTCTCTTATCTTGAGGTGTTCCAGATTACGTTTTTTCCGGGGCAGATGAAAATTTCAAGTTGTTGTTGTCTTATTCTGACGCATCTAATCTTGTGCACGTTACGTCCCGCCCTGTAAACACCACGCTCAGGCCCAGGGCGCGACACTCAAGAAAAGCATCACCTGACCAGGCCAGAGGTGCAGTTCAGCTCAGGTTCGCTGAAGGGAAACTCAATCTCCAAACTTCATCACACACAATAGGCCTCGGAGCCCTCTTGTCTATCATATTTCACTTTGAGACATTTTTGGCCCGTGCTTAAATCGGGAACACTCTGCGTTGGAGGCTGGTTTTGAGGCTCTGTTCACCCTTTCATAAAAGGATGGGAGTGTTATTTCAAACAGACAAAAGGTGTGACAGGTCTGGATGGAAAGGTCAGTGTGTGTGATTGCCACTTGTGCAGTTCCTCTGTGGTTTATTCTTTCTGGAGCTTACCAGCTACAGCCGTGATATTTAATAGACACCAGAGACGCGCTAGTATTATCACTGGAATCATGGATAACCTCAGTGATAACTTTAGCACATGATGACAGATGCTAAAATGGACACGCTGTCTGTGTGTGCTTGCCACCACACGTAAAGTTATTTCAGGAGAAACTGAACTCTTCTCCGACCCCTCCCCTCCCCCCCCGCCCACCCCCCCGAATCTGTTACAGTAGCTTTGGGTTTCCAGATTACTACTGCGTCGTGTGTTGTAAAACTCAACTGTTTGCATTTCAGCTTCAAAGGCAGAATTCATTTACAATGACAGTCCCTCCCCAGGGACAAAGTAAAGGGTGTTACCCAGACAGCTCAACGGTATGTTTTTCTGAAGTCATCGTTTCCTCAGAGCACTGCCAAATGAAGCATTTCATTGCATTCAGCACGGTGTTACCCTCCAAGTTCAGTATTGATCATGCCACTCTGTGTAGCACTTGACTTCTCACAGCATGAATCAAGAAAGGATTCTTGGTAATTCGTTTGACGGCACCTACAAATGCTGCCCTAATATTCAAGGAGACATATGGTCAAAATGCAAATTTGTATGAATTGTATGATATGTGCCAGGGACTTCCTTGCATGATTGGGACTTCCAGACTGTGTCTAGTAAGCTTAGAGCCTGTTCTTTCTTCAGCCAGTGACACACATCAGCCTTATCTCCAGCCCGTTCTTCTCATTAGAGTGATTGGAGAAACGCGAAACCTTTTGGGAAAAGCTACTTTTCCACAAATGGCTCTCTGAAATCGAGATATCGATAGGTATCGAGAACAATGTAGAGAAATGTTTTGCGAGTCTGTCAAGAGTCGTGTGTGGGTGGTGATATTTCCTAGGATGCAAATTGGAATGCTTAATTGTGTAGGTCAGTGCTTGATACCTATCCTGAAACAACAGCCTAGGCTATATTAAAAAAATCTGTGTAACTCTTAAGAATGGGCTGAAGCCTTTTAAATTCATTCTTGCCTAATAATTGCACCCAGGACTGTGTTCGTAAGAGAGCCATGACTGACCCACAGGGAAAAAAAGGGTGACAAACTACTGGATCAAAGACAGTTGATTCTTGATTCCGTGTGCCAATGCTAGCCATGCGTGAAAAGCTGTACCCAGTCTGGTGTTAGGGACCAAATAATGAGAAGATCTCCATCCTTTATGTTTGAGTTAATACTACAAATGTGTACCCCTGTCTAACCGCTGATGTCATTACATTACTTTACATTATTGGCATTTAGCAGATGCCCTTATCCACCGCGACTTATATCCCTTACAGTTTTTTTTTTTTTAACAATGTTAACCATTTATACAGCTGGATATTTACTGTGGCAATTCTGGGTTAAGTACCTTGCAGTACCCCAGTGGGGAATCGAACCCGGCAACGTTTCGGTTACAAGTCCTGCTCTTTAACCACTATGCTACACCGGTGTCAACAGATAAGCATGTACAGGCACACACAGGCGAGCAGTTAGTCAGGTGGGGGGTGGTGGGAAGAGCAGCTGCCACCATCCCAGCTCCTTCACCCACTTTGCCACCTCACGGCACCGACACTGAGGCCGATCAGCGACCGCAGGGAGCTTCCCCCACCTGCTGAACTGCTCATGCACACTTTAATGATGTCGCATGAGTCACAGCATTCGGCCGGCTAACATCGGATCGCCCAAGTTTTTAATTTTGATGAAAAAATCTAAACATGAAAACTGTTGAATGTACTTTTTATATGCCTTACTCACTAGCCGAGGCATTTTTATAGACATTTTCACAGATTTTAAATGTCTCGCCATCGGAGTGAAATATCCGAGTTTGCTGTATGATTCACTCATCGGTGCAGCTTAGGATACTGTCTGTGTGAGTTACAGTGATTTATTTGGCTAGTGCTTGAAATATTAATGCAAACTGAATCAGCCATGATCTGCCTTTTCCTAAATGGAAGGGATTTCTTTTGTGGTTCAATAAAAAAAATAGGTGTATACTGCAAGATTAGGATTTAATATGACTGTTTTGTTTATTGGATGTCCTCCCTCTAGAGTCTCTTACATAACAGTTGCATGATAACATTTTTTGTTTATAAACTAATGTAGCAGAGTTAATAATATAATATTAATGATAATATTTTTTATCTGATTTGTTCGTTTGTTAAAATTTTCTTTGTTTTTTTCCTGTAATGCGCTAGGTGAAGTGTTGTTCTGTTCTCTTTTGGTATATATTCAACAGAATCAGAATTCATTAGAATTTAAATGACTGAATTGCTTCCCAGTGTAAACAGATACAATGGAGCGACATTGAAGTGAAGCAATAGATCCAATATGTGCAATAGCTAGATTGTATAATCATTCTGAATTTCAATATGTTTTATTGTATGATAAATTCTTGACAAGATATATTGCATCAAATTCAGATCTGGAACATGTTGCTGCTATTAGGTTTCTGCGTCTGTTCCTACTGACTGCGGTAAAGCTACTGTTCTAAAAGTGAAAATGTCATGTTTGAACATACCGTATGTAGGTCAGCTGTCGGTAGTAGTAGCTCCATACTACATAATCTGTGTTTGTGTTAGTGGAAATTTTAATATGAAGGAACGGGCCCGGTGATGATTAACACGACAGTTTGTGAATTTGTAAACTGACGGTGTGAATGTGAATGTTGTTTTTGCCGTGACGTAAATTGATGAGCGTCTTATGCGGGCGCGTAAAAGGAAAAACTGCCTGCTCGAATTCCATCGGTATCTTTACTTTTTACGTTGCTTTTTGAGGGTGTACCATTGCTTTACTTCCCCGTGTGCTTGTCAAGATCATGTCTGAGGAGCCTGCGCTTATGTCCTCCCCATGGGAGTCTTCACAAAGGACAACTGAACCAGTCCACTCATCTCAATGTCGCACCCTTCACTGCATTGCGCCTGTTGGCCTTGCAGGGCTGACCCAAACACCGGTAGGCAACGATGCAGTAACATCCTCTGAGCAGCACAGAGAGGTGTTCTGAGCTCAGCCCTAACGACAAGCAAAAGTGGAAGGTGTTGCTGATGTGATAAGTTGCATTCTGCACAAAGACGGTGGGATCGTACTTTAGCTCCATCGGCTTGGGCAGAGTGAAGATGCTGTGAACCGTGGCCCCTCTGCACATCAGTAAGTCATGGAATGAAGTGCGGGTTTCTCGTTTTCCTCAGCCCTTCTCCTACCGTCCTACGCTGTTCTCGCCGAACCCGAGTGGGAATGGACTGCGGCCTTTTTTTCATGTGGTCCACGTAAATATCAGATTAAGAAAGAGGCTTGACGCTATTGGGCTATCAGCGGACGATCTTAAAAGGAAGTGGAACTAGCTGGAGAGTACTGTGCTGTGCTGATCTCGTTTTAGTCCGGGTCAGTGTGGCGAGGGTAAATGGGGAAGTCTATAAACGAGGGAGCCATCCCGAAATGTCAAAGCGGCATCATCACACTATTAATACTGCGGACATATTACAGTTCAGATCATGGTACAAATTCCCATTCCCGTATATTTTCAGCCGTCTTTTGAATTTTTAAGTTCATGCCAGCCTAATTTGCTGAGCGCTTGCTAATAAATTAATCCTCTGAATTTCAGTAATGAGTCTAATGCCAGCGTTCAGCCACACTGAATCCCGCTTTTGTACAGATCATTATTCGTGACGCTCAGCTGCTGATTTGCCATCATCGAGACTGAGCCCTAAATTTTAATGCCAGTAGCGTGTAGACAACAAATGTCAATATTTGCAAGAAACGGAGGAATACTTGGACTGCAGAAAAGTGCTGACAGTTGATTGAGAATGTAAATTAAGGTATGCGTTTGTGTTTCAGGGGTATTTCCCTCTGCGCAGGTTACAAACTGGAGCTGTTGAGGGATTTTGAATGATACAGGAGCCCAGCAGCAGTGGCTGTACGGGCCCACTCCCTGTTGATAATGGGGATTCAGTGCTGAGCTTGGGGAGCAGTGATGTGTGTGCGCCTCTGACGAATGACTCATTCTTGCCCTGGCACAAGGCAGATTATTATGGGGACAGTACGGGCACAGTAATCTCTCACACATCCTTCCGCAGAATTCTTCACCAGCTAATGCACCCAGCTAGCGGTCAAAGCCCTGATGAGCTCCCGTTTGCTAGCTAGAGCTTCTCCCTCGTGACAGTTCCCGCTGCCTGTGATGTCCTGGGCTTTGGCGTTGCTTTGTAGAATTAGCGCCCGCATCATTTTTCTGCAGGCATTTTTGTTGTTGCATCAATGCATTGAGCAGATGTTTTTTTTTTTTTTTTTTGTGCACATAATTGATTTATGTCCACTGTTCCATAATGTAGTTTGTTGCACTTTTTCTTTGATGTGTTGTAAACATACTGCATATACTGCTACTGAACAGTATTTAATATGAACAGTTTCACGCAATTAGAAGTGGTGATTGGCACAGTTGTTAGTCTTATCTGACAGGAATCTATTGTATTTAATGCCTTTTTTGATCATGACATTAGGTAACGGCTACTAAATCAGTCATGATGTTCACTTGCCAAGTTGCTCCCCACAATACTAATGTGCTTACAGCGTTTACCAGTAGAGGGTGAAATGCTCAGCAGAGTAGTCACGGCCACTGAACAACACCTCTTCAGTTCTTCTTTCTAGACAAATCTGCGTGTCGTTTAGTTGATGCAGAGTAAAAATAATTCCTGTCAAACTGCAGTTTCAACACACCTTTGTTCAAATCAACAAAGATTTTTAGCAGAGTTACATACAGCTTTTACAGTTAACTTGGTTTGTGACTCAGACACAGTACACAGTACCTCTTATACCCAGTGGGTTTCCCCAGCATGTCCCTCGGCACCAGCTATATTACCTTGCTAAACTGGTGCAATCCATGGCAAGGACAGCATTCGCGCACACTCGATTTACTGAAAAAACAAGCTCCGCCGAGCCCTTAAACACTCCGCAGGCGTAACAGAGAGCACGTATGTGAGAGAAAAATGTTTTTGATCCGAAAGACGAGCTGCATTATTCATCTCTGCTTCCCGATTCCAGCATGAGATTCCCCCAGTCGGAGCGGAAGCACACCGAGGACAGTGCATCTGCTGCAAGGGAGCCGTGCTGTGTTACAGCTTATCAGTTTGCACAGCGTAATGTACAGGATGGAGCCGTGGAGTCAGGCGCTACTTCCCCTCCATTTATATTTAACATTCGCTGCTCTGCTCCCGTCTGCAAACATTTAGACTGGGGCAACACTGGTGACCTTTACTTCGCTGCATTCAGACAGTTCAGGAAGGGAAAAGAAGAATAATCTCATGAAGGCTTTTAGCAGCCGTTCACCGTTAAGAGAACTGGAGCAGACTCTTTTCAATATAATAAATGAGTTGCACGGTATGAATGGACATCTACTGTTCCATTTATAAGTTTAATTTAATTTTGTTGCAAGTTTTGCTTTGTAACACGGTGGAGATGCCAGACTTCATATTGGTACTCTACCCTCGTGCAAAAACCTGTTTGTTTGTCCCCCTCATATATATGAGAACTTGGATTAAATTGGAAGAGATTAACTCTGTCCTAAGCCAAGGTTGACCAGGTTTTCATTTGTAATATGCACACTATTCTTTGGTGTATTACTCTTTGTAGATTACGTTTTAGAATCTTAACTATTTTTGTGCAACAGTGTGTGTCAGCTCTTATAGAAGTGCTACAAATGCAGTCATACGAAACCCACTACTTAATTAGTGTGCTTTCTTTCATAGAGTTTTTTAAAATGTTTTAGGACTAGTAACCAAGACATCTGTTTTTGTAAAATCCGTTATTTATTTTTACATAAACACCAAAAACCTGACAAAATTACTCTATTTTCACTTTGGTTTGACTTTGAGCTTTTATCATAATTGAACAGGAGCTCTGCTGTTGGTTACAGCAGTCTTTATTTATTTAACCGTTATTTAATCAGGAAGTCTCTTGAGGTTTAGAACCTCTTTTTTTTTTTTTTTTTTTTTTTTTTTTTTAGAGAGAGACCTGGCAAGAAAGTCAACAGTGAAGTGCACTTCATTACAGTGCGTAGTCTACGTAAGCCAATCACAGTACAAGCGACACACAAAGACAGAATATTACAAATGAGCATAAATTACTTCTGTTCTCGCTTTGTGTGTTATACGACTGTTATTCTGTCTTTACAGATGGCCACGTTATGTCTTTCTGACCAGTGACATTCCCTCTCCTGCAAATTCTGCTCCTGTCTTAAGCTTAATAAAGAGTGTCTGCAAGCCCTCGTCAGGTTATGCTTTGTGCCCCTTTTCATTCAGCTGAATTCTTTCTGTGTACTTGAACCTGGGTGTAATTTTCTGCATCAGTCCAGACTTGTTAGAGCTTTAATTATGCTTCTGCAGAACAGGAAATTACATTTTGAGCGTACTGCTGTGGACGCATCGCTGAGCCTGGGGCAAGGTGCACGTCAGCGGTCGAGTTATGGCACCGCTGTTGTGGCAGGTAGGAAGAGAAGCGGCCAACAGCGGTGTAGGATGTAGAAATTTAGCCCAGCAGCTCTTTCAGAATACCTTCTGGAAAGCAGGTATTCTGAAAGAATGTGACTAACTGTGCAACAGGAATGCAGACGCCGGGACAAATGCGACATCCAAGCGAATCGTGATGCCCGGTTTGCGACACTTGGCCCGCACAGGCGAAAAACGAGGTCGAGGCATGATCTGGCAGGAATTCCCGGATTTTGGCGTTTTGGCAGCCCCCTTTGTCAACAAAACAAGCAAGCTGACCACGTGTCGGACATAAGCGACTGAGCAGAGTGTTTGCGTGTCAGAAAGTGTATCTCAGTGCAGCAGCTGTGTCACAAATCTCCAGGGCTACATTTAAGCAATGTGAAAACAAACTAATGTCATACACCTCCTTTTGCACTTCAGCGGTATATTAGAAGGTGTTAGGCTGTAATTCAGTTGTTTTATGTGAAGGAACTCTGATTGACATGCCTGCAGGGAAGGTTATCACAGGTTGTGGCATACTGAAGGAAGTGTGCATGTTTAAGGCAAGTGGTGTAACGTTTACGGGCAGATTAAAGCATGTAAAGTCTGAAATGTTAGACAGCTAATAGTTACGTCTGGCCCATACACTCGTAACCGAAGTAGGAAGAGCTACTGTATATCGCAGTTTGGTAAAATTGGAGCTTGGTTTCAGTTCACAACATCAGCTTTCAGAGATATTTCTGCAGTTTCAGGACAGTGTTGGACATGTTGAATGCGGCGTTAACTGCATTTAAAGTCTCAGTTGGGGGTGATCTTCATTCTGTTTTCCTAGAGTAAGCCCAGGTCCCAGAGAGAGGGAAAAGTTCATTACAAGGCATCCAGCTGATCTGTGGATGGGGAGCAGGTGATGTTGGGGTAATGACACACAGCCGGTCGCATCCCTGCTGAAATGGATCCAGCAGGAGCCATCAGGGAGAGGAGGAGCACGGGTGCACCCCCCCCCCCCCGCCCCCCCAACCGGGCCTGTGCAGTGGGTTTCACCCGATAACAGCTGGCACGCGTCCTGAAATAGTCCCTCACTCCTTTCCCCCTCCCCCTAGGTCAGCGCAGGGTAACTCTTGTAGACCTAGTCTCGCTCTCTGCCACCATGTGTGTGCGTGTGTGTGTGTTTTTTTCTATGTGCCAGTGTTTGGCTAAAACTGGGATACTTATTGACATCCCGCTCTCTTACTTTCCTCTCAACCATCCCTGTACTGAACTGCTCCATGTAGAAGGAATGGTACAATTTACAGCTCTCTGGCATCCCTCAGGAAATGTCAATGTTTTGTCGGCTAAGTTCTGATTTATCTGCCAGGATTGTCTTTGCGGTAGTAAGGAAGTTGGGACTGATATCCGTTCGGTTGTGCTGGTAGACAAAAAGACTCCTCTTTTTACTGATTTAGAATCGCTAAGCCTGCAACTTCATTGTATGAAAGAGGGATCTCAGCAATGTTTTTGTTTTGTTTTGTTTTTTGAGAAATGGAACAATAATCTAATTTAGATGATTAGTTACAATGTCAGCCTTCATTGTCTTCAAGAATTGGTCTCAGTTGTAGTGTAGTTTCCCCCAACTTTATTTTTCGTATGGAAATGTTGTGCTACCAGGGTGTTTATCCTTATAAGCAATGAAGGCATCCCGGGGGGGACCGAATTTTATTAAGTTGCGCTCCACTGTACTGTGGTGCTTTCGAGACAGCCAAGAAATATAGATGGAAACTTGAGACAGTTCACAGGATTCACAGGAGAGAGGGATGTTGTAGTTTCAGATTGCATGGAATCTATACAAACACACTAGTTGTGATTTTTTTTTTAATTAGATTAAATGCAAATTCAAATCATTCAGCTGTTTTGCTATGTGCTCTTGTGCGAATAAAAACAAAGATGGGTTTAAAGAAAATGTTCCAAGATTTGAGTGGAAGATCCATGCCAGTTTGTCAGCATCATAACCGTCAGTCCATTTCAGCAGCATGTCTTTTTTGACACAAAGAACTGAATTTTGTGACTGCACAGCATCTTTGATTTGGGAAATGTTGCTTCTTTATAAAGGCTGAGATTTTACTAGTTTACAGTAAATTATTATTGAGTCATTTTCCTCCACTTAAATCCACACTTGATTCAAGAAATCAGCGTACTGTAGAGGAAGGATAGGCTACAGTATAATGTAATGTGAAACACAATTCAGTTTTTGTGTGTTGGTAGGAGTGGCAGCATAGGTGGGAATGGTTAGCATGGTTAGGAAACAGAAAGAAATGGGTAAGGCTCCCAGGAAGAGAACTGCAGATGTAGGAACTTCAGCAATGCACTTACTCTGAACTCCTTCAGATTCCGCTCTATAAATAGATCACGTTGCAAAAATGTGATGTGAGTCTCCCTAGATAAGAGCATCAGCAAAGCAAATAAACAGTAATGATGCAAGTGAGCCATTTCTTAAATCATGTCTCTCATAATTCCCTTTGGGGCGAGTGTTCCTCACTCTGTTCTCTAACAGCATCCAGACTCTGGGGACACTCATATATGCATATTTTTCTATTTATTTTCGGGGCAGCACTGTGGTGTGGTGGTAAGAAGCAAGGCATGTAACCCTGTGGTTCTCAGCTGGACCACCACTGCTGTACCCTCGGGCGAGGTGCTTAACCGGAATTGCTTCAGCAAATATCCATCTGTATATGGAAATATGTAATGGAAAACTTGTAAAAGTTTTAAGCTATGTGAATAGCTTTTGATAAGATGATCTGCTAAGCAAATGTCATGTAAATGGAAGATTTACATGTTCACTCTGTGCTCCGTTAGTCATACCGCTGGGTCATTGGAAGCTGAACTCATATTCATTCGTATTGTAGCTGTATCCAGACATTTGCACACTTGCATTACAAGCACAACATAACATTTGCGGTTACTTCTGGCTATTTAGGCTATATGTTAAAGTGTCTTTGGTTACGTAAAAGCTAACATGTTTCTTTGTAAGTTTTCATTTGAAATGTTTAAATTGAAATTTAAATTAAATTGTAAAGTTTCGTTTTAACCCCTGCCCTGTATCATTTACTTGTATGTGTTTCCTTGACGTGTGTCAGCGCAGTTGGAGCTCAAGCTGTTTCAGCGGGAGCCACAAGCCGAGCTCTTCCACATCCTGCGTCTGCATAACCAGCTCCATTCTATTGTTTGCTTGTTTGTTAGTGTTTGCTGTGCATCTTAAAGATAAAATCCTCAGCACTGAACCTCGCAAAGAGGATTATTACAGAGATTTAATTATGTTTATCCGTCCGGCCAGGCAGCGATAATGGTGCCGCGTTAAAGAAATCGCGTGTTTCATCTGTGTCGGGCAGCAGATGCTGTAGTGGTTTGAGGGGTGGCTACAAGGGGACACTGGTGGAAACGAGCGCTCAATAGCGGCACTGCCCCGCAGGTCAGGGTTAGGCGGATACAGCACCCGGTCACACTCAGCCGTGGAGAGGGAGCGCTCAGCAGGCCTGTTAATCGCAGATGCTTGCACGCACTCCTGGGCCAGGAGAGCCTGAAGGTCGTTCGGCCTCCAGTAGCTCTGCTGAGTGCCGGGCAAGAGCGGAGAGAGCGGTGACAGCATGGAGCCCCTCCAACAGGTCGGGAGGCCAGGCTGCTGCCGATCTGATGTGCATCAGCATCGAAAGGAGGCCGCGTCTGTAATGGAGAGCGCGTCAGGTCGGCAGAAGCTGGGAGCCAGCAGGCCCCCAGTAGAAAGGCAGCACAGAATGTGTGGGGGCCGCTCCGACACAGGGCTGTCCCATCATCCCTCGGTCTCCTTAAGTGTCAGAGGTGTGAACGGAGAGGGCAGTGAGGCTTTGAGTCAGACTGTGCTGGAAGAATTTACACACGTGGTGTTAAAAAAGGAATGGAGTATGGCCGAGAGGCAGAGTTTGCGTGTCTCATTCGGCAGAGTCCAGGCTGAACTGCGTTTAACGGTGAGGGGCTCCAGGGATGCTCTGTGAGCCAGGCTGAAACGTGGGAGCAGGTAAGGGCTTTGCTGTGACCAGCAGTCTGTATCAGCAGTGGAGACTGAGGCCAGTGGTAAGGCTCCAGCATTCAGTCATGTCAGTCTGTGAATTCGGGGCTCCAGCTAATTGATATGAATACAAAACTCCCCATTTCCTCTGTTCTCCCTTCTTGACACACACACACACACACACACACACACACACACACACACATTATACACACATATAACCACTCCATGCCATATAGTAAAATGTGCAGGGTAAATTTTCTTTTTCCTCAGTTAATTCCAGCTCTGTTTTTTCAGAGTCTAACTAGGTGGATAATTTTGGAACCTGAAACCCAAAAACGCGCCATGGCTGGGTCAAAAGTGCATCATCATTTAATGGTTTCACTGTCATCACAGTGAAATTTGCTTCTTTTTTTTTCTCCTTACAATTTCTCTCTCATTCTCCAGCTACGCAAACATTTTTGTAGTGAGCCAATCAACAGTAATGGAGCATACGTCTATGCTAACAGCAGAAACCGAGTGCTCCATATTTTAGTGATACGCGCATTATGCCGGTGCAAACTGTTTTATCTAAACGCTGTTAGGAAAACATTCCTCCCAATGCATTTTCAGCAAATGAGAAGAGCTCTCCATAGCGGCGCGACTTCGTGAACTCAGAAGGGTCACGTTTGCAAAAACAAAGCTACTCTTGCCCATTATACATTTGCACTTGTGAAGACGGAGCAGACCAGCACTCCGTGAGGGTTAAGTTCAGGCAGTGTCTAAAGTTTGTTAACCAAAGGTCTCACCTGTACACAGGTCTCCACAGTCCTTTCGAATTGGTCTCTGTCGTTAGGAAGGGACACAGCCCTTGGCTGAGTCTAGCCCGCCTACATCGTTGTATTCACATATAAATCTTTAATCCTGAGGTGTTTTTCTTTCTGTATTTCTTTCTGTTTCTTCTACTGTATTTGTTGTGCTCTCGTGCCAGGGCGGTTCTGATTAACATGCAGCCAAAGACTGAGCATTTGCTGTCTGTATGCAAATGGTCATCTGACATTTTTAGATTCTGAATGAATGTTTTGATTCATTTGAATATTTAAGGGTATTGTTGGAGCCCTACTCCACACATCTCTCAGTAGAGGTTCTAGCTGAGTCCTGCTGTCTGTCAGTAGTGTGTGTGCTCCTGTCTATTCATCTTTAGCATCATACTTCCAGGGGAAAGCAGCCTTGTGGCATTTGTGCTTTAAACCCATGACGTTAAGGGGGGGACAAAACCAAAAACTCTACAGTACCTCAGTGCTGCCCTGTAACTGGCTCATGCTGCTGTCACAGTCGTTTTGTCGACGAACTGATCCCAGGTCTGCCTGAGGGCCATCTTAGAGCACCAGAGTTATGTGTGTTTGGATGTCAACTGGCCCAAGTCCAGAAAAGGGGAAACATAATGGGCCACAATAATCCCGGGTCTCTTGATCCCTGCTGCCGCTCTGCCTGAAACTCAAGTGGATGTGGATAACGTGTGACAACAGTGTTACGCGAAGGCATTTTACAAAACGTCAGGGGAGGGTTTTCCATCAGTCAGTTATCTGTGGCCTTCAGCACACGATCTGAAACCGCAGGAGTCCCACGTGAGTCTTGTGTTACATTCCGTCAAAGAGGACGGTCGATTGGTGAAATCTGTTTTTTCCTCTCCTTATATCTGGTTAGCACTCTGGGGCTAATTTGACAGTGGCTATCAAATCGTCCTGCACTCCCTGCTTTTGAGTACTTGTAGTGTTGCCTTATTGTCAGAAGATGTCCACACGAAGCAGATGGAGGAACAGGAGGTGAAAACCAAACTAGGGTACCAAATACCAAACTTGGGCACAAGTAGGCTGTACAGTCAGTGGATATTTGGGTGAGATACCGATTAGAGCTGCGTACATCAGATGAGGCTCATGGATTCAAAACGAATTGTACTTTTGAGTTGGACGCCATGCACAACCTGGATTTCTGTCATGAGCACAGAGCTTTATAATTGATTAAATGATCTCATCATTGTTAGCCGTACTGGATAATCAAATGCGTTGCCGTCGTCAGCTTGTGCGGCTGCCTCGGAGAGAAGAGAGCCGTTAGCTACCTCGCAGAGGAATCCTGTGTGGTTCTGCAACAGAGCGAGGCCTTGCGCTCCTCTGTCCTTTTAATGAGGAGGAGCTGCTTTAATCTGATTGTGCTTGTGCTCTCCCCGCTGTGTTCTGTTTGGACGCTGCCAAGATCACGGAGCACCGAGATGCGGGGCGGAAGGTGTGCTCCCGTCACGAAGGGTGTGTCAGCAACCCTGACCCCGCCCTCCTGGTCTGATCACTTTAGTTTTTTTTTTCACCAGTCATCGGCCGATCGCGACGGGCAGGAAATGCTCTCCCTCGATGTATATGGAGCAGTGCTTGCGTCCGTGTTGCCGGGTCACTGGGTGCACTGTGAATGGGGCTGCCCTCCGTCCCCCCCAGCATTCTTCCATGTCAGCGTTCCGCTTTGGAGAAAATGTAAAGCCAGCTAGATTACGCTGTTAAGCGATTGTGCCTGAAATGGTTTGTAGAACGTTTCATTCATTACGACAGCAGTTCAACCGTTCATCTGCTCAGGGCAGGGGAGCCAAAGCTCAACAGAAAAAGCTAAAAAAAAAACCACAACCTGAGTGGTCTCCATCCGCAGATAATTGGGTTCTCTGGCAAGACGGCGTTTTTGTTTGCTGATAAACTCTGCCTTGCTGGCAAGTGGTCCTGTTGTTCCATCCGTGATTAATAAGAGATTTCCTGCCACGCTGCTCCATCGTCCCGCTTTTTGTGTTAATGACTGCACCGCACTCGAATTGCAAGGGTGGTTCAGCAGAATTAATTTAGCCCACTTCTGTTCGTCTCTGCGTAACATATTACAGCATTCAGAGTGGGTGAAATAGATGGCAGCGTTTTGTGTCGGTACAAAAATATGAATGCACCACGACTTGGAGGATTTGAACTCGGACTGCCTGTGCCAGGCGTTTGGGTAGCCGCACTCCATTTCTCTCCATATTACTGCTGATGAGATGCGATATTTGCTGTGTGATATTGTTATTGTGCCACTCCACTGGCGCAGTTCAAATAATGGATGCTTTAGGGCTTTCTTGCTTCTGGGTTTAATTTACTGTCAGATTTTGTGGTGTTTTTTTCTTTATTTTTTCATTATCTAAAAATCAGTGTTTCGACTAGAAAATTACCTTTGTTTTTTCCCATCAGAACACCCCTGCTATAATTGCTTGATTGTAAAATACATGGCTTTGTGAATTTCAAGATTATTACAAGTAATTTCCCTTCCAGCACAGTAATTCCAAGGAAATTCCCAAATGTACACTGTGAGGTAATATCTGTCTAATTGAATTTACGTGATAATGGATAATGGCATGCTTTAACATTATTTATCACTCCATCCGGTATGTTTTTCACTTGGCTCAAATGTAGCCGTAGGAGCTGTTCAGTTAGATTTTCTGTCTAAATATCACAGTAGATTTAATAGGGCGGTGCTGTCATCACGTGTCGTGGGCGTTTGAGTCCTCGTGTCAAAAAATAAGGAGTAAAAACGTAGTCAGTGGTCAGGTTTAAGGAAGTATATGATTCAGGTCAGATCCTTGCTAAAAATAGCAGTTATTCTGAAATGCTAAGAACTAAGAACAGCACTGGAATTAATTTACTGCACTTACTGTGGGTTTCTCTGTTACTGTTGGATGGTGAATTTTGAATGTGTAGTCTGAGAGGCAAGCCTAGTCCTTTGATGCATTGACAGTCAGAGAGAGGAAGGAGAATTTTGCTTCAGTGGAAAAATATGCTAAGCTTCCAGGCCTCCTCTTCCTACCAAATGTTGTGGACCGGTAGGCTGTGTGCCCTCCACCACAGCTGAATGGCCTGCCCCAGGGATCGCTTAGTAAGTTGTGCTTCACTGTTTTAAAACCGTTTAAATCTGCCTTTTCACACCTTATATTCCTCAGTACAGCTTTGCTAACATATCACGCTGGGACTGCTGCTCAGAACAAGTATCAGATGTCTGTCAATGGACCCTCTGCTCGGTTTTTTAACTGATGCTAGCTGTGAGCTTGTACAGCGCAGTAGTACTGGTGACAGCTGAAAAGGCACAGTGTTTGCACAGAGGAAGCGACATCGATTAATAACTTCCGTTATGCTGGAAGTATAATTTACAGTTAATGCACAAAACAAAATTCACTTCCAGTCACGGTGAGGTTGCGTGCATGTCACGTTTGGTCAGCCCGTGCAATCACAGTTTTCTTGGGGAGATGCAACTTTCAAATGTATTTGAGACAGCAAATATATGGGTGTTTGTACCAGCAAGGCCATGGCAAGTACAATGAATTAAAACAGTTCTATCCAAATGTTCTTGGTGTATTGGAAGCCTAACATCCCCATAGACCCTCAGCTCAGCTGTGCACTCAGCAGACTGTAACTGGGACCCTGCGACGCTGAAACGGCCATTACTCAGCTCTCGGTCAGAGAGGCAGAACGGCAGAAACGACCGCCCCGTCGGCTTATGCCCGCCGCTGCTCCTTTTTGCAAACCGAAAGCATTGATGGTGCCATTTAAACCGGCAGCGTTTCCATCTGAATTATTTAACCAGCGAGCGGCGGGGGCCTGCGTTGACCTTCATATCGCTGATCATTGTTCTTCCTGCTGTTGTGTTTCAGCCTGTTGTCTGTGCCGGAAACATCTCGATACCCTGTGCCATACATTCTGTGCAGGGGAAAGAAAGGAGAGGCCATAGAAATCAAGGGAACACGCAGAGTTTCTGTACTTTAAATGTCTTGGGAAATAAGTGAGCTACAAACAGTGACTTGATTGGTTTAAACTCAACCAGTAGTATTTTTGGAAAACGACTAAAACAAAAAAAAATACTAATACAGGTGTCCACTGTGCCATAAACTACAGTCTGGCAAACTGTCTAAAGGCATAGACACAGCTTGTCTGACTGTAGTTCGTGGTTTATGAGACTGTTGGTTCAAGGATTTTAACAGTTGTAATAGTCCTTCACCCTAACCCTAGCCGCAAACCTAGTGGTGAGTACTTGATTGATTCAGTAAGCTGGATTGTTGTGATTGCAGTATTGGGTTATTGATGGTTGACTCTCCGAAGGGGCGAGCTGTGTTACTGTAGCAATTCTGCACTGCGCACTCCACAGGACTCATTTTCTAAAGCAAAGCGGCTCATTTTCTAAGCTTAAGTGAGGCCTCCATTATGTTTTTTCTTTTTTTTTTTTCTGTCCAGTGTGTGTTCTTCCGGTCAGATGGTTATTGTTTTTTTCCTGGCTGGAATTACAGGAATTTCCTGTGTTTTCTTTGTGAACTCTGTTGGCTGCTGGGTACATTCCTCTTTATTCTTCTTCACTCTCTTAAGGGTCTTTTTCTCAGTCTGTGTCCGAGCTTGGATATTTACCGTTTACTAGTAGGTGCACAGTATTGACTGGATCTGTCGTTTGACATGTCACTGTGCATGATACCTAGAAATTGTCTGTTCATTACATGCATGCACAGACATGTCTGCCTTTACTTACTTTGGTGTAAGTAAAGTAGCCTGCGCAGTAGTTTTAAGGACCCAAGAAGTAATTAAGGGAAACCAACTGACTGGTGATATCTTTCAAACTGTAAGATAACCATAATACGATGTAGACTGTTTTTATCCACTGGTTAACCAGGTAAAATGAGAATTCACTGGAAATGTAGAGCATACAGGCACAGAGTTGTGCAAAATGTGACGCTGTGTGCCTGCAGGGCTCAGTAAGTCCTGCGAGGAGCATTATCCTTCTGTCTTAACTTGACCCAGTACGTGGCCTTTATAAATGTGACCGACACTGGTGCTATCGAATGCACTTTCCACATTGTTAAAACCACAAAAAAAAGTCGCAGACCTGTTTTTAAATCAAGACTTGAGATAAGCTATTAGTTCGCTGAAAAATCCTGAAAAGGACTATGAATTTGCTTTAAGCCGCGGCCCATATTCAGTGTCAGAAGCTTAACAAAGGAGCTGCTGGCTGAATTTTGAAGTTACGCAATTTTGTGCCTACGTAATTGAAAGGAAAAGCCCTCCACAGCATGGGCTATTCTCTGGAAATGGCTTATGTCACAAGCTTAGACACTTGTATTATGCAGTACAACATTTAAGCAGAGTGTAACAGTCGGAATGAAGGAATAAAGCAACAATTTCACGCAGTTGCAGTCAGCGATGTGTGATGCATAGAGAGGCCATTATGCCCTAACAATGTCAAGGGAAACGACTTTAGCTCAGAGATTAGAGGGAGACAGCTGAGTGGATTGCAGGGTGTTTTTGAAGTCATGCCAGGGGTTTGATTGGCCTTCTGGAAAGCGGAGTCACTCTTAGGGCCCGAGTCGGCGGCGTGACCGAACATGCCGGCTCGGCCTGCATTCCTCCTCCCGGAGGAGGAGAGGAGAGAGGGAGGTCAGAAGCGGCTGCGCGTCTGCCAGCGCTGAACTTTGAACATGGCTGTTTGTGTCTGAGGGAAAAAGAGAGCCGCCTGTGAGGGGTGTTGCTGTCAGAGGGGGCGGGGGAGGAATGCAGCCCTTTTATAGGCTGTGTGGCGCTTCCTGTTCTCCCCAACTCCCCCCATCCCCCCCCGCCCACCTCTCTCCTACGCTCTTCCAGGCTGCTGCACTGGGCAGGAAACCAAAGAGCGCGGGAAAATATAGCGCAGTCTCACAAAATGGAGGCACAGCCAGCCAGTGAGGGACTGGAGTGTCAGGAGTGGGAGGGGAGGGGAGGGGAGGGGGGAGGGAGTGGGGCGAATGGGTGTCATCTATCCCTCAGGACTCTTTAGGGAGTCCTGCCCTGCGGTGACTGCAGCGCTGCATGTATCGCTTGTTAAACTGTGCGAGTGCCCGCTATGTCTCCCTGTGTCTCGTTCTGCCCTGGGTCCCCCTGCCGGCCCCCGCACGACACCGGCAGCAGCAGCTGTCGAGTTACAGTCCAGGGGGAGGTCTGGATTGGCCTGTCGTCCCCCCCACCCCCCTCGACCAGTCACACTGTCATTCCTGACCTTAATTGAAAAGTGGTGTCTGCGCTGAGAGGTGTAACGGTGCGCGATCGTGTTTACAATAATTTCATAATTACCTCACCCGCTATTTTGAAGCCCACACTCGTGTTTAAAAATGAGTCCTGCGCTCGCTTTCCACTCTAACCATCCCTTGAGTTCCCGGGCATTTGCTGCAAGTATTGCTGCTTGTAGTAGTGATATATAGGTTCCTATTGCCTCACTGTATCATTTTGATTCTTTAAACACTTTATTAGCCACAGATTAGCCTCTCGATATCTGCAGACTGTCGAGACCTCTTGAAGAGAGGGTAAAGGCTTTTATTTACTAGGGAAATGTGGTCATTTCTTTATATTATGTTTTTATATTGATGCTTTTTTTCTTGCTTCTGGAGTGCAGCGACCTGCACAGTACATTGAACAATGTAGCCGAATAGCACATTGTGTAGCGTGTGCTATAGCCTCCTGTTTTATCCTTTCTCCACTTTCCAGGGAAACATAAACAATTAAACATGTAAGCACACTGACTAATGTAACAATTTACAATGCGGTATCCTGGATGCCATTTTTCCCCACAGCCAGACATATGTGTTGTCATGAGAATATTCAGCTGAAGTACATGTCAATTCATTACTGCTTCTGTTTAAATCCTCGTCCACTTAAAGTTGTCAAGCCCGCTAAAGCCGCATTAGCGCTTGAAAGTTTATTCATGCATTAGAGATGCTTGACCCGTCTTCGATTAGTCTGAGCATGCTGAGGTGACGTACTGTGACTGCTGCTGTAGCTAAAGGTCTCGGTGTTTCCTTAAGGCTGCCATTTAAAATGCACCATTCTGTGAGGTACTTTTCCGGGTACAAGGAGTGGTAACCTATTGGAAATCTCCCCAGAGGGAAAGGGCTCCCTGTGTTCTCTCTAACCCGTCCTAATGTGACCTGTCACACCTGTAGCATAAACATAGTTTTGCAATAGGAATGAGCAATCCGGATCTTTGTTTTGGCTATTCTCGTTTCTGTTCCTTCAGCAGCAGTGTAGCATAGTGGCTAAAGAGCAGGACTCGTATCCGAAAGGTTGCCGGTTCGATTCCGTGCTGGGGCCCTGCTGCTGTGCCCTTGAGTAAGGTACTTAACCCGCAATTGCCTCAGTAAATATCCAGCTGTGTAAGTGGATAACATTGCAAAAAAAACCTGTAAAATATGTAAGTCGCTCTGAATAAGAGGGTCTGCTGAATGCCAATAGTGTAATGTAATGCGTTCGCTTGCATGTTTTTTCTGTTGGTACACGTAACAGTTTCCAGAGTTACCGACTACATTTCACACAGCGTGGTGACACCATATGGCATTCAATCCAGTGAACAGTCTTTGATTCCCAAGTCAGAACTGGGGGGTATGGTGGCAGCACTTATGTACCCATACGTTTTAGACTACTGTTTTTGCCCACACAAGCCCCCCAGTGCAGGCAAACATCATTGCGACATTTTGCCGTGGATGGGCGCCAGTGCAGCATCTGATGACAACTAAAAGCAGACTTCAGTCATAGCTTTTAGCTTTCAGTAGCTGCGCTGTAACAGTGTTGTAAATTCACTTCAGCTACACGAGGATGTTTCTCAGGGCGGACTGTAGGGGTGAGCACACGTCACACTTAAAAGAAGGCAAACAATGTAAGAAGAGGAAAATGACTGTTATCATGTCCAGTCGTGCTCCAGGAACTGTAGCGCTCTGAACGTCAGCGCATCTAGAAAAGTCCACCGTAGCGCTCCGCTGTTGTGAATACTTTGGCGCAGAACGAAGAACCGCAAAATTTCCTCGCTACGCACTTGCAAAACTTTTCGGTCGCGTCTAATTGATTTACCTTCCCCCCTCCCACGCCCGTCCAAACCACAGGTTTGAGGAATTGTAGCGTTACTGGAATTTTGAAACAATGCGGCCATTGTACACCACGGAGGAGACAAAAAGTACGCAACTTTTCTTTCAGCTCTTTGTGTATTTGGTGTAAATAAAGTCCAGACTGATGAGAGCACGTTACCAGAGCTGGGGGATTTTGTCAATTCGCGCACTCTGTCTGTGGCACAGCTTTCAGACGGGTCCAGTCTGGGACCCTGCAGGGCGGCGAGGGGAACCAGGCGCCCCTTCCATCTGAAGCTGTCTCCGTTTTATGTATTCTGTTGCGCATGCTTCTGTTGCACTTTCCCGCCAGAGCTCTGCAATTCCTGCCTCTCCTTCAATAATTAAAAGAACAAGTTGTGTCTGAGGTCAGGCGCTAAGCAGATGCCTTTTGTGTCAAACGCATGCGGCAGCCTCTGAGAGTGAGGCAAAGCCCGGCTTTCCTGAAGGCAGGACAGCGTTGTCTCACCCAAGCGGAATAAAAGGTTAGGTGCAGAAAGCAGTGGGCTCCGTTCTGTGTTTACGGTGACGCCGATCCTGTGAAGCGTCAGAATGAAAGGGCCTGACTCTGCGTTGTGTCTGATGAAATGCGTTCAGTAGACGAAGCTGAGCGGGCGTGACTTTGAGGCTCCCCCTCATCCCTGTCAAACCACGCAGATGCACACACATGCACACCAACACAAACACACAGACACACGCACATAAAACCCATACAAACACAAACATGCACTTGACCAGTGTTGCTGTACTGTAACAGAGTTCCGAAACAGTCTCCTCCTTTTTGTCTCTCTTATACATTATAGGTGCAGACACACACACACACACACACACACAAACACACACACACACCCACCATCCATGCTCTTCTGTGTGGTGCTGAAGAGATGAGCTGTGACAGGAATGTGCTTCCCGCCCACGCTCCTGCCGTAGGCCTGCTTATCAGTTAGGGCTAAAGCAGCGCCCTCCCTTCATTACCAACACATCTCACATCCTCCCCGAAAATCATCACTTCCTTTACTCACATGGAGCTGTCTTAATTTCAGGGGCCATATTCTGCAAGCACCTAGAGGACAGAGTTTGTGTGCGTGTGTGTGCGTGTGTGTGCGTGTGTGTGCGTGTGTGTGCGTGTGTGTGCGTGTGTGTGCGTGTGTGTGCGTGTGTGCGCGTGTGTGCGCGTGTGTGCGCGTGTGTGCGCGTGTGCGCGTGTGTGCGCGTGTGTGCGTGTGTGTGCGTGTGTGTGCGTGTGCGTGCGTGTGCGCGTGTGTGTGTGTGTGTGTCTGCACCTATAATGTATGTGTGAGGCAGACAGAAAGAAGGGGACTGTTTCGGAACTCCGTCAGGAAATGTCAGTAGAGTATGGCATTGTAGTGCATCGGTCAAATTTTGAACAAAGTAGAAACAATTCAGCAGATGTAAACATACTGTAATGCAATAGAACCTCTTCGTCTAATTTGTTTTAAAAGAAAGCCTAAAGCTGCGTCCGTGAAGCTACAATACAGCGCGTTTCCCCTCACACAGTTCCCCCAAACTTGTGATGTGCGGAGTCCGCAGGAATGCAAATGACACACCACGGGCAAAGCCTGGAATGTTTCTCATGAAATGTGCCTGGCACTAGTGCTAACTGAACAGCCATGCACGGACTAAAATGCATTTCAGACATTCTCAGGTTAAGAAGCACGGCAGTAGTACATAGTGTTGAGGAAGACCAGTCTTCAGCCATAAGCGAAAGTCATATTTTATTTTTCCCCTCTTTATGTACTTTTGGTTCTGCTTTTTGTTGCAGCTGTGCCAGAATCCTCACTGCAGCTGCCTGGTGCATCTTTGGCCAGTACACAGTCCATTTGAGGTTTC
Source organism: Megalops cyprinoides (assembly GCF_013368585.1). Classification (NCBI taxonomy): domain Eukaryota; kingdom Metazoa; phylum Chordata; class Actinopteri; order Elopiformes; family Megalopidae; genus Megalops; species Megalops cyprinoides. The sequence continues at coordinate 8,885,990 of NC_050584.1, forward strand.
GCAACTACACCGTCAATGTAGTTTTCTTGCATGTTTTAAGATGCATACTCTGTTGCTGAGAAATAAACCATTGGGGATTTTTTGGTCTATTTTTTAACAAAGTGAAATAATGTAGATAAAGTATGTGACCAGAGGAATTGCTTTGCCTAATGAGCTGATATTATAAATTGGCACAAGTGAACATAGCAACAGGTAGTTAGGTATAATAAATTAATCATGCCGTTTCAACATTATGGATTGCATTGCTTATATAAGGATGAACAGGTAACATTACCCCCCACAAACATAGGGAGATTAGTATCTTAACTGTTCTTATTTATCAGTGCCTTGCCAACAGATGATATTAAGCATAAGTTACCTTGACATTTTTATACATTGTTTTTTGTATTGTTGTTTATGCATTTTTAAACAGCATGCAATTGGTACAGTTGTATCTATGGAAGTTACACCACTGCAGTGTTTGTTATAAAGTTTTGCCTAGCGGTTGATTGATTACCTTGCTGATGGCTGTCATCAAAACAGGTGAGCAATACAGGCTGTGCAGTTGTAGTATGTTGTAGTATTTTAATATTGTTGAAACATGGCCAGAGAGATATTGGTGCAAATATTCTCATAAGTTGCAGTGATTGTTTTTGGGGGCTTAACTATGAACCAGGGAAAAAAAATCTTGTTGTTGTGCAGTTTTTATCCATAATGTGGATCACTTTAATGTTTGCTTGACTGACTTTTGCCAAGAAAAGGTTTAGGGGATTTTTTTGGAACATTGTTTTGAAGAAGCTGTGAAGGTTCCTGCTCTACATCCAAGGAGGTTAAAGAGGGTCAGAAGGTCTGAGGTGATGACGCGGAGTGTCGTTGCATAAGACTCCCGGGCCAGGCTGAATTTTGCCTGTGATTAGGTGTTTATGATATCCACGATAGTCAAATTGTGTGCCCATGCCAAAAGTGAGCGACTTCAGGGCAGCTCTGTTAATAGGTCGTATGGTGCTGAACCATGCCTGCAAGAGGAGACACTGTGGGGAAACTGTATGATAGCCAGCATGCTTTTGATGGGGCCAAATTCTCTGGAAGTGATTACTCATTTTTCGTTTGACCCAGCTGCATGTTCTGTATAGGTATTCCACCTTGGTATAAAACCTGGTAATCTCTGGCCACAAGGCCAGCACACTAACCTCTGTTCCATACAGTGGAACTGGACGCAACCAACCAGCTACATTATCGCTGACAGTATCTGTTGCGTTGGTACATCTCAAACACTAACCGTCAGGGGCTATAAAATGTCTTTGCTTTGTCTGTGCTCTTTTTCAGTTTCCCATTCGAGCAGCAGCTTAAAGAAGCAGCGGAGTCGAGGTATCTTCAGCACTTTCTTCTGTTGCTTCCAGAACTACAATGTGGAGCCGCCCTCAACCAACAACAACAGCACCAGCTCCCCGACTCCCCCTGTGGAGGAAAACGGGACGCTTCCGAAGGTGAGACTACTTAGCGCTGCGCCCCTAACGCACTCAAGCTGCGTGCGAACCAGTTGCGAACACGGGAGGTGCATATTTTCACTTGGCAGAGGAGCGTGTTAAAACTTTTGTGCTGAAGCTTTATTCCTGATGAAACGAGTTGGCTTCCCGAGGAGCGTGTTTGCTTGTTTGTTTGCCTTGAGATGGGAGAGTGCGGTCTGGTCTGTTCTGTTCACATCCCGCTTTAAAACGCGGGCACACTGCATTCTCAGTCAGCCCCACAAGTCTCCCAGCTGCTCTGAACTCGCTGAACTCTCCAGCCAGACCTAGAGATGATGGGCACGTTTCCCAAAGCGTTGACTTCTGTATACACACACACACACACACACACACACACACACACACACACACACACACACACACACACACACACACAGACACACACACATACACACACACACACACGTGAAAGCACTGCAAGTTCTTTAATCCCCATAATGTGGCCCTTGTTTGTGTCCTATGTGATGGATTGCCCAGTCACTGGATCTCACACCCCTTTCACACACTGACCACTCTGTGTAATGAACGGTCTGCTGAGGCCGCTGCTCGTAGTCTCTGGACTCCATCACTCTGTAGCAGTACCCCGTCTCTCTCTCTTTCCCCTTCTCACTCTGTCTCTGGCTGCGTCTCCAGCTCTCAAACCATTGTCACGGCTACTGCCAGACTCACAGGTTTTAACCACTATCTTTGACTGTCCCAAATATCAAAATTTTTTCTCCTTTAAAGAATCTGTATGGACTCCTAGCAAAGCTGTAAACGTTTCTGATGTCATTGTCACATCTTTAGTAAACAGTCATAAAAAAACCAAGGAATACTCTGGAGCCATATTGTGCAAAAAAAAAACCCAACTTGAAAGACCTCAGAGAGAGAAAATTCCAGCCTAACTTTTCAAAGTAAGTCATTAATTAAGTGAGCATTCCTTGGCTCTGCATATGAAGGGTCTTTTTACACTGCCCAAACATCTGGATGCTACACCAGCTGGAGTATTGAGATGTAACATTTCTCTTTGGTCAGCAAGCATTCTCCCAAGATGTGCCCAACCAGTTCCATCTTTTTACACCACGTCTAACTACTCGCCATCATCATCATCATCAACTATAATAATAATTTGCTTTTCTTGCCATATCACCTTGCAAAAGGCATGTACTTAAACAATTTACCTAAACACAAAAGGCACTTGACAGCAGATTTTTTTCTCTCAAATTATTTTACATGCTATATTAGCATTTACAAGCGATATTAGCATTAAGGCGCAAATTCAGAACAGGAGTGTATTCAAATTCTAAGCCGCTCTTTTTGTGTGCTTATGCCCCATTGAACAGTATTTCTTCCGGCACACTGTACTGTACATCTAGTCGTGCCTTACTGAATTGCATCGCTGTTTTCGCTCTGGCCTGTATCCGCTAGTATGCGGCTGCCAAAAGACAGCTGAATTGTGTTGCGCTGTCAGACAGCACATAACCGTGTAGCTTTCTGCAATACTGAATGATAAACAGCGGATTTTGTTCATTTTGCAAAGTGAAACATTTATACAGCCTTGAATATGGCAGCATAGGAATAGCTCAGAGAGTGAGAGTGAATCGAATGCCAGTAAGGACATTTTGTTCTTGTTCAGTTGGAGATGCTATTGTCTCAATGTACTGTGTCTGTGGAACTGAATACAGGTATTTTGTATGTATGACTTTGCGAAAATGACAGGAAAAACATACATTCAATATACGTCATCTTACATGCCACTACTTAAGGTAGGTAATTTTGCTCGGAGCCTTTTTCAGTAGATGAACTGTCGTAGAGCTCAGGTTGGCCCTTCTGTCATCGTGTACCCATGTTTACCAATGATGTTATAGCAACATTGCAGCTGTAGCCTGTGAGCTTGTGTGGAGCTACCTTTTCAGCTCCCTCCACAGAGAACAATAAGAGCGGCACTCTGTGGAAATAAGGGCTGAAACACCACTGCTCGTTAAACATTCTTTAAAGGAAATCGCCAGCTCCCGGTGGCCAATTGAAAGTATGGACTGAAACTCTCTTCTGTGGAAGAGAGCGTTTGAAAGCCAAAAGAAAGCAACAAAATACTGTTTACCCAATCTCCGTAATCAGCGGTAGCATAATGGTGTGCTCATGTCACATTCAGACCTTTGCAGGCATACATCATTTGGCTGCTTAGCTCCTCTGTATGTCCCTGGCTTATGTAGAAGGTCTAGCATGGGATGGCGAGAAGGGGATGGTGTAGACAGCCCTTTGTCCCCCATCAGTATAGTCCAGGTATTGGGGCCATCTCTGAATGTGATGGGTTTGAACTGTGTGTCCTGTTCTTGTGGGCAAGCAGGCATACTCATCTACTGGCGCGTACGCGTACACACAGACACAATTGCCACACACACACACACACACACACACAAACAAACAAAGATGCAGTGCACCCTCTTGCCGTTCACTCAGCAATCATTCTCTGTTCCCACTCGCTTCCTGGCGGGGTATGTTTGCTGACATCATTCGTCACTACCCCAGAGAACACCGCTTGAATCTGCAGTGCTTATGTGTGTGTGTGTGTGTGTGTGTGTGTGTGTGAACATACGCTCACGTACATTTGCTCAGAGGGACCACACTAAAAAGAAACCTCAATGTGTGTGTTTGTGTACTTGCTCATGGTTTTTTTGCTCCCTTGGGGCTGTGTTGTTCAGAAGGATGGACGACAGCACAGTTTCTGTTAGCGCATTTCCAGTGCTGGTATTCACAGACGGTTTGAGCCGTGTGTTGGAAGGCTCCCTGTGTTGGGGTTAACTGTGGCTTTCCTGTGAAGGAAGCATTACTTTTGTGTCACATAAGCTCTGCATTGTTGCAAACTGTGCTCTGTGTCTGTCCATTCTTTCCTCACTTGTTGTTAATGATCATTCTCTCTCTCTCTCTCTCTCTCTCTCTCTCTCTCTCTCTCTCTCTCTCTCTCTCTCTCTCTCTCTCTCTCTCTCTCTGCTCTCTCTCTCCCGCTCTCTCCCGCTCTCTCCCGCTCTCTCTCTCTCTCTCTCTCTCTGCTCTCTCTCCCCACTCCTTTCTCTTTCTTTCTGTTTTGTGTGTGTGTGTTTCATTCCCCAGTGTGACCAGGTCGAGGTCATTCCCATCCCCAGTGTATGTATTTTCCTTTATGTTACTCTCCTTTTGCATGCTGTTTATGCTGTCAGCAGCCGTGACCAACACCGCATGCCTGATCCCTCAACAGCAGGGCTGCTTACTCCTCATCTGTGTGTCAGTGCTGTGTCGAGACGGTTGAAGTTCCAATGTCCCAGTCAAGTCTGCTTCAGCCACAGGCCTTCTTTCTCAGGATAACACCTTTCAGCCCTTTTTCTTCGTTTCCTATTTTTTTTTTTTTTTTTTTGTCCATTTGGGCCATCTGGCGTTTATCAAAACAGTTAAAGGCTAAGGTCTCTAATATGATGAGGTAAGGGTGAGGAGGTGAGCCTCCTGTCACTCTGGGAGTGTGGAAATGTAAAGCCATGCTTTTCCACCCACCCACCTGTCCACATGCAAGCTGGGGAGTGCTACACAATCCAGCATAATCTTTCAGCCATTCTTTTTATAGTATCTGCTTTTGATTTACCCTTTTTAGTATTAATTGTCTGTTTGATTCGAATTGGTTCTTGTCAAAAATTCATATTTATTTTCATTTGATATTATTTGACATAATGTAGTGGTTCATTCCAGGGGGGTGAGCTTGTAAATGACCTGGCCCAAAGGTTAGAGAGGCATTTTAATCAGGCTCGGTGGGGGCTACTGTTCACTTCCTGCAGTGTGAAGGGACTTAAAGTAATAAGTCCTTTATTTTGTTTATTGTGGCTAACTTTTTAGCCTTAGTAGACTAAACAACAAACAAAGTGAACAACTTTTTTGTTAGTTTTGTTTTATTTTTGGGTTTTCCTGGCTTTTGTATACAGTTTCTGCAGTTTGCCTGCATTTTGCTTCATCACGCCACATTAAGAGAAGTAAAAGTTCCTTTATATTCGCTTGGATCGTTGGTTCCCTGACACCTCTCTCCACCCCTCCCCCACCAGCTAGCCACTCGGGTCCTTCCTGGAGCTTGAGGGTTAGGTCTCACGTCTGACGGGGAATTTGACTGAAACACTTAGAGGATCAAAGTGCTGTGTTAGATATGCACTGGAGTCACACATTTCCTTTGGGTATATGTTTGGACCAGTGACATGTAGTAGTGGCATGGTGGTTAAGCAACACGACTGACAGCATAACAGCCAGTGGCTGTATATTCAGTCCTGTTCCACTTTGCTTCAGTGCCCAGTTGTACAAGTGCCCAGTTGTACAATGTAAAATGCAAGTTATGCTGCTCTGGATAAGGCCATCCACAAAGGCAGAAAGTAATGTAATGCAAAAATAAATAATGGATAAGAGTAATCCCAGCTCTGTGCTGCTTTATTTGACCCTCTTACACAAGCAGGGCACAGCTGGCATTTGGATGCTAGTCTGGTGTGAGTCACCCATGCCCTGAATAGCTGGTTTATGGTCCAGACACAGACGAGATCGGTCTTTTGTTTTTTTTTTGTTTTTTTTTTCTTTTAATAGGTCAGTTCCCCCTGTGTTTCTGCTGGCATGGCCGGGCCTCGGCTTTCATCTTTCCTGCCGGCTTCAGTCCACTGTCAAATCCCTTTGCGGGCTCTGAGGCAGTCAGGATTAACCCCACCGCCACTGTTTTATGTGTTTTAGCTGGACCTGTAAGATGCAACAAAGGAAAGCAGCCTGTCATACACAATGCCTGATGTAGCATGTGTTATCTTGAAGTAGGGCTGGGCGATTAATTAGATTTTATTTTCAATTACGATTTTGGCTTCCAAAGATTATGAAAACAAGATAATCGAGATAAAACGATTATTGTGCCACATTATTTATTGAAATGTGTGTATATACACATATATATATATATCTCTTTTTTTCAGTTGAACTATATTTAAAGTTGAAGAAAATCCACTGTTAAAAGGACAAGTTTTTTTTAAAGTTCAATAAATGCATGATGTTTCCAAAGTCAGTGAGTAATCAATAATCGTGATCTCAATATTGACCAAAATAATCGTGATTATGATTTTTTGCCATAATCGAGCAGCCATCTCTTGAAGTAGCCAGACGAAAGGACCCGGGGTGTCTTTTTGACCCGCGGCAGCGGGGCAACGTGACTGAGGGGTGACGCGGCGAGCGCATCCGAGCGTCCTTGCCGCACGTCGCCGATGACTCAGAGAAGTGACCCGAAACCGTCCCGTAACGGGGACGGCGCAGAATACTCTTTAGGGGAGGACCCAGTGCGCGTCAGAATGGCTCTGGTCAGATTGGCTGGGACATCTTTAACCGCAGTGTGTGCACGTGTGCATTGCATAGTTGTCACGTGAATGAGTATGTGCCGGCAACAAATGAGCAGCATGGAAGAAGTGTCCTCATCTGATGAGAACCCTTTGCTGAGGTTTTGAATGTTAGGATTTCTGCCTGACTGTCATACACTCCGTGGTTGCACTAAAGCATCGTCAACAGCACAACCCTTGTTGGTGGTTAAGTGAATTCGTTTTAAGTGGGGAGGTGAGTATGCATTGAAGGGTGGGTTTTGACAGGGAAAGTAAAGATGAAACAGAGAAAATGCTTGCTGTTAAACGTATGATATAATTTAACATCACACATTTTAAGTAAGGAAATGACATTCTGTTGTGCCAGAAATATTTAGAAACATTATTTAACCGATAACCCATGTAGCACGTCATACGTCAGCCTGATTTATGACACAAAAAAACAGTGTTGTCAGTTTGCCAAGTTTTAGTTCCGTCAGATTTTGTCATATCCGTTTCAGAATAAAGCTTTGTGACCCTGCCAGCAGGCTCTTTTGTGTCTGGTTGACATGGGGGTCCCCTCCCCTGTCCCCTCTCTGTCCTCTCCCGGGGCTTTCCAAAAGGCAGACCCAGATCAGGGCATGTCACACTGCCCCCCCCTCCTTGCCGCAGCAGGGAAATGATCTATCCCAGCATGCCTCACTGCTGCTGTTAGCTGATGCTGCATTTTTACCTTGCCCCTCTGACAAACCTATATGGCCTACGAACAATGCCAATTTGGAGTGACTGCAGTCCTCCAGACTCCTTGGTCTAATGAGCCATCTCTTTGATTTTACCTAACTGATCCATTTAAGCACTTAATTTAAAAAAAAAAATGTTTGAGGTTGAGGGTAGCCAGCTGTCTGATACATGAATCTCACGCTGACAGTCAATGGTTGCCTGACCTACCTCAGGGCCACTTGAGATGTGTGATGTTATTTTGATCGTGCATGTGACAGACTGCCACAGATAAAGGACTAAACCCATTGCTCCTTACATGTGACCGCTGATTAAAGGAACCGTATTTGCAGGTCTCTCAATGGACTGTGTCCTTGTCAGCTGCGACAGTGTACAGGCATCACGATCTTACAGGCTCCCTGGTAAACTGTGAAATCAAACATCGAGGGCATGTTTTTTTTCTCTCCGCTGAGTATTGTGTGTGCTGCTGAGAAACAGGGCTGCGTGACACACACACATATACACACACACACATATACACACATATACACCACACACACACACATATACACACACATATACACCACACACACATATACACACACATATACACCACACACACACATATACACCACACACACACACATATACACACACACACATATACACACATATACACACACACACACACATATACACACATACACACACATACACATATACACACACACATATACACCAGACACAGACACACACAGACACACACAGACACATACATACACACACATACACACACATACACACACACAAGCACAGCATGAGCATTTTCTCGTCACTCTGAGATGGTGAGTGTGTGTCCCACTAAGGGTGGCCATCTGTCTGCTGCTCCGCTGTGTCCCCAAGGCCTCTCTGGGCGAATGCGAAGTCCACAGATTAAGCCAAATGTCATTTCTGAGTAAGGTAACGGCATCGGGTAGAGACCAGATTTAAACGCTTGCATATGCTGCATTACGAACACGCGCTTCTGATGTGTTAACAATGCATTCAGTCCCTTTGGGCTTGAACTGGAGAATAACAAAGGCTGCTTCTCTTAAGGCCAGGGGACTGGGGTATTCTTTGAAAATCAGAAGTCCTCGCTCTGGCTGTGAATTAAAATAGCCATATACACTCTGTTGTGCTTTTGTTTGATGAATGTTTTTTCCTCTTTTTTTGTACTTTTTTTTTAAGGACAGGATGATAATATTGTACCCTTTGAATATATACAATGAGAGAACCCTCTGTGTTTCAGGTAAAAAAAAGTGATAATTTGTGAGGAAAAAGTTAAGAATGTTAAGAATTCAGCCTGCAGAGGTTGATTCTGTTACCTTAAAGCCTTGACCCCATGCTTTGGCTGAAACGTGCAATTCTGAGCCACGAAACCTTCCATTACAGCCTTTAAAGAAAACGATTCCATGTTGAACTGGCTGCATAAAACTGGCGTGTCGGAAGTGAGGCCTCCCGACAACGCCAGAGCAGCCAAGCGGGGCGCCACAGTCTGTTCTGACAGGGCCAGCGATGCATCCTCTCTCCGTGCCCGATGGGTACCAGCACGCATGCTCCCCCGAGCGTAGCGCTGCCTTATCTCACCTGTCACACAGACACACACACACACACACGCACGCACACACACACACACACACGCACGCACATGCTCTCTGTGCATTTCGCCTGCACCTCTCCTCCTCCCATGCCGCCGCCGCCGCCGCTGTCACGCGTGACGCTTCACGCCCCTTGTGATCTGTTTGCCCCTCCAGCCTCCAGCCAAATACCTCCTACCCGAGATGAGCATATCTGACTACGGCAAGACCTGCGTGGTGATCGACCTGGACGAGACCCTAGTGCACAGCTCTTTCAAGGTAACGGGAAGCGCACGCGGGGGAGCCCGCAGAGGTATCGGGAGGATGGCGCGGAGCGCAGCAGACACCCCTTTCATCCAGGCACTTTTGATGCATGTGTGCTGTCGTCAGTTTTGTTTCATTAGCAGCAATGACTCAGAGCCTCTCCCGAAATAAGTCCCAGTGAGAATTAATGTGCCTTTGAGGCTCCAGTGGTGACTGATGGCCTGATTGAAAAGGAGTGGTGAATGGGCTGACCCCTGCGACCTAGCTCCCCGAGTGAATTCGTTCACTGGGCCTCCGTTAAGGACCTGAAGTGCTCTTCCCAAGGCCCGTGGTAACGCTGAGTGTCAACTTTTCGGCATCCATATTGTCTTAATTAAGACCACTGAGTGTGCGTGCGTGCGTGTGCGTCTGTATGTCTGTCTGTCTGTCTGTATCTGTCTGTGTGTCTGTGTGGGTGCATGTTCATGTGCACGTGTCAGAGAGAGGGGGGGGGGAGAGAAAGATAAAAGTTCAGAAAAAGGCATAAGCAATTATGTGGGCCTTGCAGATTAAACCCTCTCCCAGAGCAAATGTACTGTTGTTGTGCTATTGAAATGAAAGGAAAATTGAGTGGGTGGCTCTGAAATGTCTGCCTGCCATTTCTGTTGTCTGTGAGAAAGGGGGCGAGCGAGCGAGGGAAGGAGAGAGGGAGGAGGAGGGAGCTGTCTGTCAGTGGGGCGCGGGGAGGGAAAGAGCACAGGGAGGTGCACTTCAGTACACAAGTTTGGCATATTTACACACGCTCGCGCGTACGCACACACGCGCACACACAGGGTGTGTCCGTCTGCAGCACACTGGTGGAGGGATTTTTTTTTTTGTTTGTTTTGCTCAGAAACGTTGAGCTGAATTTTATTTTTTTTCCCTCCTAATTTGAACAGATTTTTTTTTTTTTGGCCAAATCTGAAAACAAGCGCACAACTGTTCTGTCTGATTACACCCTGTTTTTCCCTCCAGGTGTTTTCTTGTATTTGCACCTCATTCCATTCACAGATCATCAGGGCATCAACTCGCTAGCGACTGTAAGAGAAGGGTCTGCAGGGACACACACAAGTGGGCACTTTGAGGACACACTCGTTAAGTGAAGTCAGTTGGAGCTCATTTGTTTCATTTGCCGAAAGGTCAATACGATTTATCCTCTGATTACTAATCACATTTCACTCTCTTAGATTCATCTCCCTTAAATTCCTTTCCCCCTTAAGTCCAATAGAAAGTGAAAGAAATTTAACTGCCCTGTATTTTGCCTTTGTTACAGAGAATTCATGTCAGCAAAACAAAAATGGACAGAACAGCCTGGAGAAATGTCTCTCTCTGGACTGTTTGAGAGATGGATGTTAAGCATTGTTTTTCACTCGTTTTTTTTTTTTTTTTTTTAATCTCCTTCAAATACCCAACACAAGTTTTAACCAGATTGTCCATATAGTTAGGGTGCAGAATCCAAATTTTCTTAAACAAAAAAAACAAAAAAACATAGAGCTAGTTAGAAGAAAACATCTCATGTTTTGATGACGGGCAGAATGTTGGCTTAACGTGCGGGGCTGCAATCCAGCGGTCACAGATCAGAGTGTTGCTTGTGAAGAGCTCAGGCGCCCCCTGCTGTCATTGTCATACTACCCCCTCCTCCGTGGGCGAAAGCAGTGGGCGTGCTGCGGCCTCTGCCTCCGCCGTCAGGCGTGGCGTCTGATGCAGTTAGAGTGTTTTTTAGCGCCGTTTCACGTCGGATAGTTCAAGAGCTCGAAACGCCCTCTCATCTTCCTGGCAGCACACACTCGAAACCCCAGTCAGATGTTTGCCGCCCCGCTTGATCCCAGCAAGAAACTTTCCTAACTAGCAAGCCAAAGAGCTTGCGGATTCGTGATGCGGAGAAGTCTGTAGCAGCGCTGCACACTCTTTTTTTTTTTTTTTTTCTTCATCCCTCTTGCAAATCACAGACCCGAGTTGCCTGCCGTTTCCTTTCATCCTGTCTGCACACTCCCCCACTCTCTCTCGCCTGTCTGGCTGCTTGCGGGGGCTCTTCCCAGAGCCTCACCTCTCCCGAACGAAGACCTGTGGCATGTGCCATGGGGGTGTGTTGTGAATGTGATCTGCTTGAGGTGCGGTTAAGCGTACAGGGTTTGCAATTGGGGTAAACATCAGATGTGTTGGTCGGTGATGCGATGAGTCGTTGATGTGTTGCTGTTCCCCCCCCATTGCAGCCTATTAGCAACGCCGATTTCATCGTCCCTGTGGAGATCGATGGCACTGTTCATCAGGTAATGATCTCAGACTACCGCCAAAACATCACTCCATTCTCTCATCCTTCCAGTTCTCTGTACAGGTAATACAAGGATTGTATCAAATCCCTTGTGTTTGTTTCTGTGGAATTACCGGATCTCAGGATGCAGATCGTTTGAGTCAACCTTGCAGAATCATTATTTCATCTGTTCCTTCACCGTACATTATTTTATGACACACAATGTAGGCAGTAGTTCATGTGCTACGTTACATCATGGTACATTGTTGTTGCAGAGTTTTACGTTACAGCAACCCTAAAACCACCACCCAGCAACACGCTAGTTGGATGCGTTAATTATGTAATATTAATAAATATTATTGTGAAGAGTTTACTGTGCTCCTGTGTTCTGTGACTCAGTCACTTCAGAATATCTTATTACAGAGCCAGAGAACTCAAAACAGCCCTCAGGCTAAATCCTGCATCTCCCCCTGGATATCCTTTCAGATAAAGAGCTCAGGAAAATGACATTTCAGTCCGTGTTTTTTTTTTCCCCTCCCTTTTTTCGAGAAATGTTCTCTGCGTTTTTTTTCACCCTTTATCCTTCGCCAAATCAAATGTGAGTGTTCCTAGGAGATTGCACCACACCTGCTAATTGAAAAGCAATGTACTTTCCTTTTAATACATCTGCTCTTTACATTTTCTTGTCATTGAAAACTGAGGTTGTCATAGGTTGTCACAGGAGTGCAGTATCACTTGTTTCAGTGTACAAACCAGTGTTAATATGTGGTGCAACGCAAAATAAGCTGCGGATGTTGTGTGCTCTGAAGAAATGAATCCTCAGGGGTGAGTTTTTCTCGGCCCCACCCCCAGTCTTCTATTGGCTGAGCACTGTGAAAGGAGAAGGCTGCGACCCGGTTCAAGTAATCCAGGATAGGCTCTGTGCATCCAGGTTGGCCTATTCTTGATTACTTGCACTGGGGGGCAGTCGCTGGTCCTCTGAGAGAAGAAAACGGCGCAAGAGAAGTGCTGGAGGGGAACAGAATACTGATGCAGGTCTTCTGGTTCTAGTGGTCTGAGCAACCAGGCTCCCCTCACAGGCAGGGGATTCTTTTGTTTTTCGTTCTGTTAGCTGTGCTGTGAATGTGCTGTAACGATTACCTGAATCAAACAGTAGAGCTCACATTCAGGGTTTTTTTTTTTCCCCAGTACAAGGTGTCAGGTTAGGTTTGTTTTGTAGTATGAAGGAAAGAACATTACCATATTTCCCTAAGGTTTATTAATGCTGTGTTGCATGAATATTTCAACTCTACAAGGGTCTTTGTTGTAACATTCACGAGGCCCTCATCTATGGGATGTACAAATGCTGTGCAGTGTATTTACTTGTGATTATTTGTCTCTCTCTCTCTCTCTCTCTCTCTCTCTCTCTCTCTCTCTCTCTCTCTCTCTCTCTCCCTCTGCAGGTGTATGTGTTGAAAAGGCCTCATGTGGATGAGTTTCTACAGAAGATGGGGGAGCTGTTTGAATGTGTGCTCTTCACAGCTAGTCTAGCCAAGGTTTGTCCACCTCACCAGGGTTACTTGCGTTTCTGTCACAATAAATGGATGGCGGTCATATAATTGCGAATTATGGGTAGCCGTGCCGCGGCGTCGTTGGCCAGTCATTCTGTTCTCTCCTTATGTTAAAAACAGACCCTTTGCCTTGTGTTTGTTGTCTTCATTTCTCCCTTCTTTTCTGTTTCTGTGTGCGCCAGTTTTTTCCCTAAGTCGGGTAAGTGTCTCCGTGGACCGTGTGCGACCAGTGTGTCGCCATGGCAATACCAAGGCACCCATGTTAGTCACATTGTGCCCGTGTACAGTATCCAGAAGATTCCCTAGCTGAGTGAACGGTAGCTTGCCATCTGGAGTGACAGACCAAAAGTGTTTCGCTAGAAGAGGTTGCCACATGTTCTCAGATCCTTGTTAAGGCTGTCATGAAAGGCCGAAAGTGGGCACAAAGACGAACCCCTACGCCATAGGCAGATGTCTGTGTGGAGCCAGTTTCCTCCATCTTACTGGCCCAGAAGCCCAGGCCTCCTCAGCTCATACACCTGATCCTCTGCAGTAGACCTGCTGTCAAGCAGGCTTGCACCTTTTACCCGATCAGCCTTGAGATTTTCCGCTCCTGGGAAGGCTGGTGTTTCAGGGAAGCAGATTCGGGCTAACGGTCGCACAGCAGACAGGTGCTCCGTGCAGGGGAGCGTTCTTTTCTGCCAAATAAATTTGTGAAAAGACCCCGCAGTCAGCCGGAGCTCAAACCTAAGCCCGTCGCTGCTGAAGCTTAATCAGGGTTCAGTCAGGTTCGCTTTATCAGCTGCGTGACAGCCGTCTGTTGTCACGGACCATTACGGCCATCCTTGGCTGCAGCAAGCGACGGCTCGGAGTGTGAAAAAGCGGCAATCCATGCGGCGCAGCATTATAGCAGATTGAACAAAGGGCTGGCCCAAGATAAGCTGGGAGAGGACTGACAAATCGCTCGCAGTCAATCTCCACGACACGGCTTCGGTATAAACCTTTTGGTCTGTTCATTTCTCAGTCATATGATGTCTTTATCAGCGGGAACCTGAGAAATAATGTGTTTTGGGAGCCGTAGACGGTGCTTGAGTGAGAGCTACAGTGGACCGAGCAGCAGTGACTGCCGCACGCCCCCAGCGGGGCACGTCTCCACTGTGCTCACTCCACACAAAGCCAGGGGTCAGACTGTCTCTGCCTGCCCATTAGGGCTCTGATGTGTTACCACAGAGCTTGGACAGATGCTGTAAATGGGTAACATCAGCATTAAGTTAGGCTTTCAGTCCGGCCGTCTGGCCATTCTGTCCATAGGCTATGCTTGTGTGTGGGCTACAACCAGTCAAGGCACAATAGCTTGTTGTATGATGACTACAGCCTACTAGTACAGGTACTTTGCAGCAGTGCGTCAGTGAAATTGAAGCAAATGAAGTGTTTGTATTTAGTCCTTGTGAGTGTTCCTCCTGAAAATGGCTCTTTTCTTCAGGGAAAAGGTGTTAATGCATTGATTTCTGTAGCTGAAGTGGAAGTGTGTCATTTTGTGTCTTTTATGTCAGCATTAATAAAAGACAGGCATAACCTGACTGTGTTATGTTTATGAGCTTATTCATTATTTGATTTTCACCCTGGTTCCTTCTGTACAGTAATTGTTCCTTAGAATGTTTTCTCCTGCTGTGGTGTTGTAGATACGTGTTGTGCCTTTTTGCACTTTTGGTTTTTAAATGTGAAAACCTCAAAATTCATGAACACAGAGACCCACAGATTTTTCAAAGATTTTATGATTGAAATGTGAGAATAAAGGGAAGAGGTTGTTGTTTGTCTCTCCCAGATGTGTGTGTGCGTGCGCGTGTGTGCGTGTGTGTGTGTGTATGTGTGTGTGTATGTGTGTGCACGTGCGTGAGTGTGTGTGTGTATGTGTGTGTGTATGTGTGTGCACGTGCGTGTGTGTGTGTGTGTGTGTGTGTGTGTGTATGTGTGTGCGTGTGTGTGTGCGCGTGCGTGCGTGCGTGTGTGTGTGCGCTCGCGCGCATGCGTGTGTGTGGTACAGTGCTGATGTTGGCGTGACGCTGTGCTCTGATCCCACGCAGTATGCAGACCCGGTAGCGGACCTGCTGGACCAGTGGGGTGTGTTCCGGGCCCGGCTCTTCAGGGAGTCCTGCGTGTTCCACCGGGGAAACTACGTCAAAGACCTCAGCCGCCTGGGGAGAGAACTCAGCAAAGTCATCATAGTGGACAATTCCCCAGCCTCATACATATTCCATCCCGAAAATGCGGTGGGTCCCTCTGTAAAAATTCCCCTGGACAAGGCGCCGTATGTGCACTCATCCCCTTCTGTTCACAGCCAGGTGAAGACAGTAACATATGAGATTGCTTTCCAGGTTGGCCAAGGAAGGATGACTTCATTACGAGCGTTCTTATTAGTTTGTCATCCATGAGGATCAAAACAGACCCGCCAAAAACATGGGCTGCTTCTGGGGATGTTATTGATAATTTCGTGCTCTGCATAAGAGGTCAAAAAAACCTTTGAAACGTCTTGAATCGTAATTGTAACGTTTAGCAAATGTATCTGGCAGTAATCAAATGAGTCAATCTCGCAGGTTTATCTTATTTTTTGAGCTGCTTAAAAAGTAGTCTAGTATGTCAGAATACACTACTACCATGATATATGTGATTCCATAGTGTCACATTTACCATTTTCCACAGTTATCACTGCAAGTTGGACAGTTGTTGTAAGTAGCTCCTCTAATAAAATGCATAACGAGTAAAGAATTACAGGTATTAAAGGCTTTTAAGGACAATATACATTCAATTTATTGTTCTGTAAAAACGCAAATTCTCTTTAAGAGGTCCACACGTTAGTGTTTATCGAACTCTAGTGTACTGAGCTACAGAATATAATAACAGTCTGCGGCTCACTAGATCTAGATAAGTATACAGCCGTACTGATGGTTCGTTTTAAAGCAAGCACTCTATCTTAGATGTGCTGTGTTTCCTGAAGGAAGAAGGAGAGAGCAGGCTGAGTGATTGTTATTTTCCAGGCCTTTGATGCACTTTCTCATCTATTATTTAGCCAGCGGCTCTGTGCACTCTGGAGGGGTGCAACAGTTAAGAACCCGACATCTTAACTTTAATCCACCTCGCTCAGGCTGTCTGTTTCAGACAATGGAGCACGTCGGGATTTCTTCAGCAACGGGATCCTCCCTTCCTAAACATAACGCGGTAGCAAAATATGATTTGGGCGTCGTAGCGTATTTGGAAGTGGCAAGCGCAAAAATAAGTACTCCTTTATTTGTTAAATCCTACGATTTGAGGCTTCCTCATCTCGACGGGGGTCGGAACTGCACCTGAACTGTAACCGTCCCTCCGCTACTAACCATGAAGTATGTCAGCACGGTAGTCCCAAAAACAGCACATTGTTTCTGTTCTTGTACTTGGAACTGGTTGGATGGGAACTTGTACACAGTACTTGTGCAGGTGTTAAGCTTTGTGCCATATAGTCCCCACAGGAAACATTGCCATGTCAGGATACTTTGAGACTTGAACTATCCCTGTCCCCTATCCCTTGCCACAGGTCCCTGTGCAGTCATGGTTTGACGACATGACGGACACCGAGCTCCTAGACCTGATACCTTTCTTTGAAGGACTGAGTAGAGAAGAAGACGTTTACAGCGTGCTGCAGAACCTGAGGGCCAGGTAGCGCAGCCTGCTGCCAAACCCCCCCCCAAATCCTCAATCCACCCCGACTGGTTACCCCACCCCCTCTCCAGCATTGGCTCAGGTTTTCCCTGGAGCTGCCTGAAGAGGGCGCCACAGAGCACTACAAAGAGCAGCCTGTTTTTCCAGCGCACACGTGATGGACCGACTGCTTGTGGTGCAGTCAGCGTAAAGGGGGTGAACACTGGGAAGCCTCACAGGCAAGAAAAATGTGTAGATATTATATATTTCTAATCTGGAGGTAAAAACAAAAAATTAAACAAAAAGAACTTAATTTTTTATCAGAGACACGAGATTTACTATTCTATTAAGTTCTTTATATTTACCCCCAAAAACTTTTTTTTCCAAAAAAGGAGGGAAAGAGTAACATTCTTCGCCCTTTTGTTGTTGCTATGCAGGTAGTCTTTTCCCAGTCTCCAGTAAATCAACTGTGATTTTCTTTTCTTACTGAATGAAGTGCCTTTTTTGACTGATGTTTTTACGGAGAGAACAAATTTACATTTTGTATGCAGCATATTTCCAGAGAACTGAAATCTTTTAATGAGTATATGCTTTACAACCGAAGTGGAGATGAATCTTTATAAGCAAGAGCACTGTTATTTATGCTGAAAATTTTACATAGGGGCGGGTATGTGTCTTCATATACTAAATGACTTTTGTCAGTTCTCTAAAGGCCCATATAGAGGTCATCTTTCTTTGGTTATTTCATCTTACACAGACAGTTGTTAGACGTAATTGCCTCTAATGAAATGGGAGGAATGCATTTGCAATTGTGATATTATATAACAATATCCTTGTTACAGCTCCTACAACAGAGATGTTGGGGATTTGTTTGTCAGAGGCAGGGTAGGGGTGGGGGTAAAGCCCTTGGGTTTTATACAGAGTGCCAATGGCTATGTTTCTAAGTGATGCCATACACTGGATTTTACATGCAAGTGCCAGGTCCCATGAAGGTGAATAAGTGAATACTGTCAAGGTGGATCATTTCAATTGGAACAATAAGCGTAACTAAATCAAACTAAACTAAGTAGCCATCCTTCATGGGCAGTGTAATGTTTGATATAATTGACCATATATGTTTTTATAACTTAATGATTGTATGTCTGTTTTGAATTCTGATACCTGTGTTTGGGTTTTAAAATAGTCACATTTAGCTGATGCACTTTGGTTTCAGTCCAAGTGTTTTTGTCCTTTTTGTTCAGTTATGTCCTCTGTGGGTCCTCAGTGCACTTCAATGAAATTATAGTACCTTAGGGCAGTTTTTCACAGTGATTCTAGTACTGTGTTGCAGAGGTTCAAGAGTCTTTTACCAAGGAAAATGGAAGTGTCCTTTAACAATATCAATGATGGTACACAATTGCAAATGTATTCTTTCATTATCAAAAAAATGTCCCCACAAACATCGCATGAAAAATACCTATTTTTTGTATTTAATTTTTAGTGTGTTTTTTTTCTCTCTCTCTCTCTCTCTGTGATTTTTGTGAGGTGAAAAACGTCTCTCTCGCTGATTTTAGGATTTTGAATTTTTTTTTTTCTTTTTTGACGTCGTGTTCATGTCGGGGTTATGTTGTTTTGGACTGGTCTGTGCTGCCACTGCTGCTGCTGCTGCTGCTAGCGCACGGAGACCGCGCAGAATCGGCCACAGGCTGCCGGAACTGTTCGTCACCACTGTGCCTAAGTCAGGAGACACACCCTCCCAATGCGCCACAAGCCCCGCGCAATAACGTGGCCGGAGGAAACTCCCTCCTGGTTCCTGCACCCTCCACAGCTACGCATCCGGTTGCTCACAGACACTCTCTTTACATCAGTACCAGGATGATCACTGTCATGGCTCTCAATGTTCTGATTTATTCAAGTCTCGGTATCTGGTTTTGAAGACTTTTTTTTTTCATTTCCATGTTGTCTGACTGGTGTTTCCCCTACAGCAGGCACAGTAAAGCTCTTCTACAGTGAGCACTAGTGCACCTCACTGTACTCCTGAAATAAGAGAATAGTTTTTATTTGTACAATGATGCTGTGTGCTCGAAATTACTGGAGGGCACTTTTTGGTTGGTTTCAGTATCCTGCAGGAGTCACATGTCATGATTTAGTAGTATCTGGTGATATTTTCTCCACCTACACCCACACCCACACAATAGACACAGTGTTCCTCACCCCTCTACTTTCCCTGTTCCCAGTTTACACTGTTTTACCAGGCTTAGTACACCTTTGTAAAACCACCTATCCTGACTGTGTTACCAAATTATTCCATATGGGTTATATTTATCTTTGGCTGTTCACAATCAGTAATATAATGTGTATCACGGTGGTATATCAAGTGTCCTGTTCATGTTTGGAGATCATGTGCGCATCAGTCAGTGCAATTCTAATTCAGGCAATCACCAGAAAGCTGTTGAACTCTATGGTATGTGAATATTGAAGTACTCCATTTTCAAAGTATGTTGCCGTCCTGGAGGGAAGCCATCCCCCTTCTCCACAAGCGGATTGTGGTGGAGATCCAGAGAGGGAGTCTGACTCAAAACTATAGAGGAGTGTTACTGTGCCTGGTTTGCATATTTTCAGTAAAATATTACATGGTTTTGTGGCGTATATCTTTCAAACAATGACAAGTCATATTAAAGCACCTTTTTAAAGAAGAAAAATGTTTTTAGTTTTCACTGACTAATGAGATGTTACTTCATTGGACTTATATAGTGTATAAGTGTTTACCACCAACTGCCCTGTGGTCGATAACAGCAAAATGTGTTTGGTTTTACATTGATTAATCCTCCGCCTCATCATGGCACATAAATGTGATATGGTGTGACCCTGTATGTTACCTGGAATGCAGTGCTAAAAATTATTCAGTCTGAGTATTGCAGTACTTGAATGCTGAAATGTTTTATTTTTTTCCTTTTAGCTCAATTATTTTTGAGTCCATTCTTCATCATTGTCATGTCTGACCCATTTTATGGTTGCACATTAGTCTTTCTGTTAACACATTAATTAATTCAACAAGCTAACCTTACCCAGAATGAGCCTTTTCTCACGTTAACTTATGTAGCCCCAGTGCAAGATTAATTACTGTAAAATAAGCATAGATTATACAAATGTTTTATGGCCTAAGATTATCCTCACTCTTTAAGTTATGTTTGGTGTAGTTACTCAGTACCCTGATAGGAAAGTTACATTTTTATTTCTGTTGTTTGGAGGTTTTTGCACCACATTGATTTTTGGGATGAGGAGCAGGGGGGGGGGGGGGGGGGGGGGATCCAGGGGATTTTGCAGAGTTAAGGATGGCTTTTGGGATCTGGTTTAGATAAGGGTGGCACAGATTTGTACTCAGTCTTTTTTTCTGTCTAGCACACAATGAAAGTTTTGACCATTAATTATCTGTGTGCCAAAGAAACAATTAAAGCTGGAAATAATGTGCTTTTCAGCAGCTGTTTGCAACATGCTGCAGCTTTTAATGAATGTGTTTCTTGTATTAAACGTGCAGCCAGTGTAGAAATCCTGATTACATTATTGGAGGACTAATTGGTAAACACAACTTTTGGTGTGTTGTGGGGGTCAGTGTTGCATTTTTTTTTTAAATGCCCTTGAAGAATGTGATCACACCTGTTTTCAAGGTTAAGGTTTAACTGGGGGTTATAACAATTAGAATAAGGTAAGGTTTAATTAGGATTTATAACAACTGGAATAATGGGGAAGCACTGCAGTGTACAACACAGTAATATTCAAAGTTGGACTAATTTTGTGGGTATGACATCTTTTTGCATCAGTAATCTGTGTCTGTGCTGGACATTACCTGCAAATCAGTTCATTTTGAAATGCAGTGGGATTTCTCTGTCAGTGCTATTCTTTGAATATTGTGTACAGTATGTACGGGGAACAAATGGAACATTTGTATACAACGGCGGGTTAGTGTTACATAAGAGAAATGTTTGGTTCATATCGGGTTGGTTAATGCTGCGTGACTTCCTGTACCTTTTTCTTTCCCGTTATGCCCAGCAACCATCAAGTCTGTCAGCGGCCACGTTAATGAAGAACTTTTTAAACCCAGTCCATATTAATGGTCATGCATGAGAGCCACAGCATGACATCAAATCATACTGATTGACAGAAGCCATTTAAAATGCATACATCTCCAAAGGATAGTGAGGAATTTCGTACACTGAGGCCACTTACAGTAGAGTACATTTGCCACAGCCAGAACACACACAATTCACAATGCACAGTGCTACTGTTAAGCAATTAGCGCAATGACGCGATTTGGGGCACAAGCCTAGTCAAGCGCATGTTTGAGGGGAAAACCGCCTGTGTCGAAACAAGGTAAGGAAGCTTTCTGCGTTCTCCTGTCTTTGCTGTCAGAACATGTTTGCTTTATTCTGCTGTTTGCTCTGAAATTGTGTTGTTCATGTATGAAGCTTTTTAAATTGCTGATAATTATCACATCGCAGATGAGAGAGCTTCTGTGCAAATGTTAACATAAACATAAACAAACAATGCACCAATTAAAAAGCTACCATGTGGAAGTGAAGCCTGCTGTCACTAAGAGTACATTTAAACACTTAAATCAGCACAGTAAAATTAATATTTAAAGAATGCATTATTTTCAGTGTTAGTTTGCATGCAGCTAAATCTGGGCTATCATGTCTTTTAGAACTCTACTTTTCTTGGTGTAGTTACAGAACATAGTAGTATCAAACATTTACGATTTTTTTTTTTTATTCAATGGAAAGGAAAATTTACACAACAGTTTCTCTGAACCTTGAACTTCAGTAACGATGAAACAGTTACTGCCACTGTGTTCGTAAAACCTAGATATTTTTTTAACCATGAAGGAATTTTATCTGTAGGCTGGTGACCACAAAGCCAAATGGAGAGATCATAATGGTCTGACAGCTCAAGGAATAGAAAGAAATCTTATCTGATGTGCTGGAGGCACCTCTGGCTGATTGGCTGTCACTTCCATAGGCAGTACACCAATGATGGCAAATGTGAGATCAGCACTTAGATCATGTTGGGTTATTTCACTGGTGTACCCCCATGGTCCATGTATGGAGAAAATAACAGGATAGTGCCATGAACAGGTACTTTATTCCACAGTGGTTCTGCAGGCAGTGTTCTTGGGGCACATGATGTTGTCTTATATATGCTGTAGTTAACTGCTGATTAGCCGTTTAGAAAATTGCCCTACTTTGTCTGAATCATTGTTCTTCATATTTTGCATATTAGAAGTATTAGAGTAAGTAGTATTAGAAACCTTCATGGAGCAGGGCATGTCTTGCAGATAATACAATCATTCTGTATGATGGTTACTTATTGTAAGCTGCCTGACGCATAAAGAAAGTATTTGTCATATTTTGGGATCTCATTTGGTCGTTTCTCTGTTTGTTAAAGGTGTCCCGCAGCGAGTGGTTTTGCACATACCAAATACAGTCAGAACGGGAGCCATGAGATGGCCCGAGAGTGACTCATCCCATGTTCGCTGGCCGCGCAGCAGGGACGGTCAAAGAGTGCGTGCCTCATTAGGAGGGGAACGGGGAGGTCCGCCTAGATGATTTAACTACGCTTCCAGCGAACGCCCCCCCCCCCCATTTCCACGCCTCAACAAACAGCCCGGGGAGGGCTGAACAGAGCACGCCAAACCTATTTGTTTAATTAAGGAAGAGGGCCGGCTCTGCACCGGGAGCCGTGGCGGAGAGAACGGGAAGTGCCAACGCTTCGGCAACAGCCAGAGCGGAGTGTAACAATGGCAGACAAACATTTATTTTTGGGAGCTACTTACTTCAGAGCAAACGTTTGTAGGTTCGTGACAAAAGTTTATCCTACTGTAAGTTATTTTAGCGTGGAACACAGGGGACTTTGCGCGGGGGAGCTCTCACCCTAGGTGTCCATCTTAATTTTCACAAAATGCAGTAAAAGCTTGGCATCTTGGTAGTGTGGCAGTGACCCGCTACAAAATGTAAAGACCCATACCCCAGCAGTGCTTAATTATTCTTCAGAAACTCCATTTGTGTCTCACTGAATGTACAGGCAGGTCCTGCAAAATACTGGAAAAAAAAAGTTGTCTTAGTTTTCCACCTGCTTTTGATGGACATAGAAAGTTCACTCTGGTGAGTTCAAGATTAAAGTCCTACTTTTGAATGTGAGAAACAGAAAATCATTGCAAAGACTTATTTCAGTTTGACTGCGTTGTGTTTTTAGAATGCCTGTGTTCAGCTGCAAATGTTAATCATTTTACAAGTTCATATACTCTGCTAACTCTTGATCATGAAAACAACCCGTGTGGTTGAAGGGAAACAGAAAGGTGAAAGCCAAGTTATCTTGGAGTAGATCAAGTTATTCAACTATTGTTATATCAATTATTAAACCAGCAGGAACTGTGGAATAAGGGTGAAGTGGCCTTGTGAATCATTATTGTTAATGTTCAGTTCACATAGACAGTGCTCAACATGGGATATGGTCATTTGCTTGGAGAAGGCAGGACATTTTTTAAGGGTGTAGGGTGCAGATGAAATGTTCGAAGAGGTCACAATATTATCTAGAAGCTGAGATGACCACAGAGGACAAGAAAGACAAGACAAGACAAATCTATGAGTGCTTCCGTGAAAAAAGGTCAAGCTGTTAGAGGGTTTATATTAATGTATGAGTTGTGGGAGTCACCCCCAATAAGTGAGCTTCTAAGCAAACCAAGCCAAAATCTTAAGATCTGGAGATCAAACAAAATCTTTTTCTTCCTTCTCAGCCGCCTGTCTTTTTCCTGTCCATTTCTTTCAGACTCCTGTGTAGTTTTCTCTCTCATGTGAAAGAAACTGAACTCAGTCTCTCAGTTTTTCCTTTAATTGCAGAGTACAGTTAAGAACACTTGGAAGGATTCACCATTTTTAACTATAAAGTAAGCTGACTGCTAACTGAAACCATGGAGATGTGGTTTTGGGTAACTTGTCTCTGCCTCTTTGGCCTTTGCAAGACTTACACAGTACTGTTCTCCTCTCATCATTAGTGTAGTATTCAGTGTGTCTAGACAATTATTGTGCTAACAAAGGAAAATATTTTCATTAAAAGAAGCATTGCATACTACAGTGTTTTCATACAAAATAATATTTTGCAGCAACAGAAATAGGTCATATGTAAAATGTAAATTATGTTGACATATGCTAAACAAATGTATCGTGATCAACACAATCATTTTGATAGTAAAACTACAAATACGAAGAAGACAGAAGGAGCAAAGGTCAGGGGCAGATTTGGTGTTTATGAATTGTATTATTAAGAAATACTTTAGCATTATTTAGTGAAATTTTGCCTGTACAATGAGCGATACTGCATTGAGAGATACATGTCTTGAGGTTTTACAGTTAAAAGAGCAGCATCATCTTTTTAGACGATCACAAAGTAGTTAGTGTCAAATTAAGTCAGGTACCATTTTTTGATGTTGTTAGGGTGGTCCTAACTTTAGTAGTAATCAGTGAAACTAGTGTGGGTATACCTATTTTGTCAAAGATTCAAAGATACAATGTTCTTAATTCAGCCTTGTTCAGAAGTAAAAAGGTTATTCTAAGCCGTAGCAATCTATGACTCATCGGCCAGGTAGCGCAAGTGCCATATATAGCTGTAAATAGGAATGCACTGTAAGTACACCTCACATTAGATTAACTCTTTTGGGCTTCATGGAGTTGTATTATACCAAGATCAGTACTTTTTTTCTTTTTGTAGCATTTGAGTGTACTGTCTTGGTTGGATGATGTTCCTATATTTTGTGTGGAGATGGATTGAACTGTTGCTATGTTTAAGGGGATAGTCTCTTCACATGCAGATATGAGGGTTCACATTTGTGATGCAAAATTGATTTCCATTTGAAGTAAAAGCACAGTCAAAACACAAGAAATGATCAGAGAATCCCTGTCATTGAGATTAGAATATGTTCTTCATTATTATTATTATTATTTAGGCACCTGTGTAAAGCCCCCATTGTGCATGAATGGGTTGATTCATATTATGTTCATAAAATACTTCAAACCACTGCTTGAGGTAATGTGCGTTTTCAAGTCAAATGGGCAGGGGAGGTGTATTAGATTGTGTTCTCACCTGTGTTTGAGGATCGAGTGTTTCTTTGTGGTTCTATCAGAATTTTCTATCTTTTCAAAGCCTAGAGGATTACGGCAGCCTTAATTGAGTGTTCAACTAAATTTAGTTGACTAATCTTGAAAATGAAGGTAAAGGATTCAATTCTGTATCTGTCTGCCAAAAGTTATATGCCTGTAAAGACTGTTTAGACCCCCTGAGGTTTCCAATACTTCCAATTACAAGTGAGGAAAATAGCATAAAAGATCAGAGTTCCCAAAGTTATTTTTAATCTTAGTGCAGTCTGAAGGATTTTTCAATCTGTATTTGTCTATAGACAAAGCCTTTGACAAATCAAATCACACTGAAACTCCACAGGGTGATTACAGTGCTGGCTCAGCCGCTCCCTTGTGTAAGTTGCATTCGTGGTTTGATTGTGAAATACTAAGTTGTCCATATTACAGACACACCTCTAGTACACACAGCACTGTAGTGTTCTTATTACTGACCACTACAGTCGCCGATGTGTGAGAGAAATGCCGTTTCACTGTAGTGATCAATAATTTTTTTTTTCAATGGACAACTTGAAAAATAAACATCACAATTTATTTAGACAAGTGTAAGACATACTGGGACTGTATAACTATGTATGTACACAACTGTATATAAGTGTATACAGTGGATATAAAAAGTCTACACACCCTTATGAAATTGCAGTTTTGAAATGTAAAGACAGAAATAACCAAAATAATTGTCAGACTCTTTCCATCTTTAATGTGACCTTCCAACAAACAAAAGTCCAGAGAAAGAAAGAAGAGTTTATTATTAGGAAAAAAAAAAAAAAAACTACAACACCCTGATTGCATAAGTCTGCATCTACTTTGTGGAAGCACCTTTTACATTTATTACAACAGCAAGTCTTTGTGAATAAGTCTCTATTAACTTTGCACATCTAGACTTTGGGATTTTATCCCACTCTTCTTTGCAAAAACCGTTCAAGTTCCTTCAAATTGTGAGGGTATCTCCTGTGTACAGCTCCCTTTAGGTCATTCCACAGGTTTTCAGTGGGATTGAGGTCTGGGCTCTGACTGGGCCATTCCAAGACTTCGATTTTCCTTTTCTGAAGCCATGCCTTGGTCGACTTGGATGTGTGCTTTTGGTCATTATCATGTTAGAATGTGAAATTTCTCTTCATCTTCAGCTTTCTGACAGAGGTCAGCATGTTTCATTATCCCATCTATCTTGACAAGAGCCCCTGACCCAGCTGAAGAAAAACAGCCCCAAAGCATGATGCCACCACCACCATGCTTCAAAGTCAGTATGGTTTTCCTTGGATGATGAGCTTTATTCGCTTTGCACCAAACATATCTTTTACAATTTATGCCGAAAAGTTCAACCTTTGTCTCATCAGACACATTTTCGCCGCATTGTGTGGGGTGACTGAATGAATCTTTTGTCATAATTTAGACGGGCTTGGATGTTGCTTTTCGTAAGAAAGGGTTTCCGTCTTGCCACCCTACCCAATAGCCCAGACATGTGCAGAATACAAGAGATGGTGGTCACATGCAAGGAGTGACCGGTATCTGCCAGAAATTCCTGTAGCTCCTTCAGTGTTGCTGTTGGCAGCACTGTCACTGTGTCACATTGTCACATGTCACTGTGGTGCCACATTTTCTCCACTTATTGATGATGGTTTTGACAGTGCTCCATGGTACATCCAGTGCCTTCGATATTTTTTTATATCCCTCTCCTGATTGGTACTTTTTAACAATTAGCTCTCGCGGTTTCTTTGGCAACTCTTTGCGGACCATGGCTCTCCCAGTCGGATGCAACCCCAAACATTCAAGCAAATCTTACAGCAATAGCTGACATTAATCTGGGTTTAATCAGAATCACTTTAATTGATAGCAGGTGTATGCTATTTACCTACAGGCATGATTTTGAATGTGATTGGTTAACTTTGAACACAGCTAGAGGCCCCATTATGAAAGGGTATGCAGACTTGCAATCAGGGTGTTGTAGTTTTTTTTTGTTTAAAATGTTCCTAATATTATTTACTATTACTAATACTATTTGTATTTGTTTTATTTTTGTTTGTTGGAGGATCACATTACAGATGGAAAAAGTCTGACATTTACATTGTTATTTCTGTCTTTACATTTCAAAAACCTGCAATTTCATAAGGATGTGTAGACTTTTTATATCCACCGTGGAGAAGCTGGCCAACACTTCTCACAAAGATGAACAGAAAGAGCAAATGTTCAAAAAAAATTTGTTAAAAAAAAAAAAAAAAAAAAAAACCAAGAAACAAAAGGAACCACCCTGAGCACAGTCAGCTGAAGGGGGAAGAGTAAGCCTGCTCTCTACCCACATACCTGTATTTAATATGCCTTTAATTAGGCAGGTGTAAATCGTTAACCAATGGCTGGTAGTCAACAACTATATTACTCGTTGACAATTACAATTAATAATTACACAATTAACCTGTTCAGATGAAATTTATCAATGAGATCAGTTATTGACAAGTCTGAAAATGGAAAGGCAATCGTTAAGACATTTCACAAACTGACAATTGAACTAAGAAGTATTTTTGGGGAACAGGTGAAGGTTGTCCTTCACAAACTATATTATGCAACTCACATCATCTACACACTATTCAGAGCCCTCATGCCCCCTAATTATTCATAAACATACACAAAATAAATGCACAAAATGAGTAACTTGACTCATAGCATGCTCTACTCACAAAGGTTTTTCAGCGGTATAGTTGAGTTCACCTCCAGAATGATTGATGTTAGCCAGGGAGATGAACATTCACAGGTAATCCTCATGTAGTGGATGAAATGCTTTTAAAGCAAATGAATGTTCTGCTTTGTTACACAGAGCACCAGTAAGAGAGAAGGAGCTCTGTGTTAACAGGACGGAGAGAGAGCACGTTTGGAGTTTGTAGTCAGGAATGATTGACTGGTTACCACAGGGGGTTCTCTCTGTGCTATGATAAGTGGGGCCACTTGTCCCATCACTTCACTGTATGAGACAAACAACTGCCCCCTTAATTGTTCTTTACTACTGTGAATAGATACAAATAGTCAGCAATGCTTGAAAAGGTTGCAACTTGATACTGTATAAACACCCCTGTCACTCAAGGGTCTCTCTTTAGTCCCCTTTTCTTATTGGAAGGCTTTTAAATTTTGTCACTTGAAATGTGATATCATTTAAATTTGATATCATTTTCAGTCTGTTCATCATGTGTTGGTAAGAGAGCCCAATGTACGCACAGATTAAACGTTAGCGCCATGTTTGCAGTAAACTCACTAAAACTGCTTGGATCCAAGAGACAAAGAGCGGAAGCATTCACGCTTAAATGCCATCCATTTGTGCCTCTGAAATTATTTATTGTATCTGGGGTCTGGGCTGGCTTGGTTCGGTTCCCCGTCTCCTTGTACTGCTTTTGGCTTAGTCAGAGACAGGCTGGCTGATCAAAGCCATGTCTGAAAGAGACCCCCATTGGCAGTGGGAAGCTTCCCGACAGAGCCCTCTGAGACCAATCAGTCTCCTTGTAAAGCGCTGCTCATCCTCTCCATCTCCCATCTTCCCGCTGCACGTCCTCATTACTGTTTCTGACTGCAAATCGCCCCTGCTGTAGGAGCTCGGTCAGGACACTCCACTCCAGCGTGCATTTCTGCTAGATGCTGTTCCCAGCTAGATACCCCCCCCCCCACATCAGTTCTCTGATTATCAGGATAAACATTAATGGGACAGTGCACAACAGCAACTGACTCATTAAAATGCCTCTGTGCCTTGCAGGTGTGTATATGTGGGTGTTCAGTCTTGAAATGTTGAAGAGAAAAAGGCCTTTTCCATTCAGTGTAACTGTGTAACCATTCAATCACAGCCCATGATGTTTTCTGTACATTCAGCGTTTCTGCGTTATTCTCCTGTGTGAAACAAAGTAGACTGAAACAAGTAGACTGACAATGCGGTGCGCGTTTGAGTGTGCGTGCATGGTTGTGCTGTGAGGAACGTCAACCCTCTCTGCCATCCGCACATTTACCATTCGTTTGTCGAGAGTTAGCGACCTCTCGCTTATGTACCAACCTCAGGCATAGCGAGGACAGACTCGGTTTCCTGTGCCATTCAGGTTGAGCGCACTGTATGTGTGTGTGCTCAGGTGTGCCCACGTGGGCGGGGTGGACAGACATAAACACGCCCTGCCCTGCTCTCAGAGCACAGACTCGGAGCAGCCGCCGCATTTACACACACAATCACAGAGAACAAACACAGCCTCTCCCTCTCCTGGAACAGTCTGCTGGTTTCGCTCAGCTGTACAAGGTAAGCTACCTGCTACAATCATCTAACTGTTAAGAGCACTGTCTCTCATTGGATGAACAAAATCTAAATGTTTTCAGGGTGACTACATTCAATGTAATGTTTTTCTCTGGAGTTATGTTGGCATTTTTAATTTGGTAGGTTTACCTTATGCCTGGCTTCAGATGGCCAGTTATATGTTTTGAAGAAAAAAAAAAAAAACCTTTTCATTTTCAGCTGTTTCAACCTTGTCTTGTAGGACTTGATATGACCGGTGGATATTTACTAGTAAGAATTCCTAAATATACTCGAAAAGATATGGATTGATGCATTTGCATGTTTGTTACTTTCCTGGAATGGAGCACCTCTGGGTGGCGCATAGTTTTTGAAGAATTCAGCAGTCCAACATGGAAGTAGGTTTATGCACACATCTAAGCTGTATGTGTTTCCTCTTAGATCTGGACTGAAATGAGATGCCCCAAGAGGCACTGTCATTCTTGGTATTTCTCATTCAATCTCACATCATCTTTAGGGGATCCGTTAAAGCATGGTACATTCCCCATTGACAATTTACAAACCCAATACACGTGGAAGGGATTTCATTTTCCATGGGTGAGGCTTTCCCCCTATTTTCTAATACAGACAGAATGAACACTAAATGAAATAGAAAGGAGATGGAGCTGTTTTCTTGACAGCATTGTGGTGGGTAAAGCACCTCTCCCATTCAGGGCTGCTCACAATGTGCAATGCGCAGTGCAGGGTAAGCCCAGCGTGTTCACCGTGACCATGGGCAATGGGAGGGCACACTGGGCTCCTACAGCGCACTAGCCTTATCTTGAACTCTGTTACAATGAGAACACCTCCATCGGAGCCCACTTCACATCCTGGTGTTCTCTTAGCATTGGATGTACATGAACTCAGTGATGGGATTATTCATGTACACACATAAAGCCCTGTCAGCATCGGGTACAGTAAGCAATTGCTGGCTATTGTTGGGGGTGAGTCATTAGATGGCAAACCGGTCTTTCCTGACGGGGCATCTGTATGTTATAAGAGGAAGCAGCTGTGCTACATTCTGTGTACATACGTTGACATACTCTCCAAATGTATCTGTGAGTCTAGTGACCACCGAATATCAATATGTAACGCCAGCTTTAAAGATTTATGGTCGCTTACATGACTTTGCAGCATAACTATTTCCCCATAATCCTGAGCCATGTCAGATAACAGGATGATTTCATGTAAATAAATGAGCAGTAATATATGACTGAATGTGATATATGACTGACTTATGTTTTTTCCCTCTGTGCTGTTCATACTTTTCAGTTATATTATACAGTTCCCTACAGTGATTCTTTCATGAGAATATTCACGTTTGGTCACTATCAATGAATGCCCCTTTTGTTTAAACACAAAAACCACACCCAAAAATTATAGCAGTTCTCACCTGTGTGTCCTAACATTTTACTTCCCCATATCCCAGCTGTAAAAACAGTTAAGATTTTGATGAACTTGATCAACAAAGAGCTTGTTGCTGTAACGCAAAAAACAAAAATCAGAAGCAGTTATTCTTTAACAGTACTGGACCGTCTTTGTAAGCTTTTGCCCTGGCTTTAAAAAAATATCTCTGATTGATTCTTGAGAATGTTTTTCCCTTTCTGTATTTAACACCGAACTGGAAAACAGCTCCATCTGCTTTTTATGTAGCTGCTGTCTGAAAGTGAAAGCTTGTTTGCTACTGAGTTGACATTTTGTTGAGTTTTGAAAATGCACGTAATGGAGAATCTTAACTGTGCTTTCTGCATTCTGATGGTACTCAGAGATCAGGATAAAAGCTGCTGATAGGTGTGGCTAATGCTGCCTGAGTCATGGTCTTTGCAGTGTGTTTGCAGGCACCAGAAGGTTATCCATTGTTCTCCACAAAATGGGGTGTTTCACCTAAGACTGCAGCCATGACATGACGTGACGTACTTAGAGGAACATAGAATGATGAATCGGATTTGGAGGACCTGATTAGAGCACTGGAGTCTGAGGATTTGAGGATTGGGTTTGGAACCCAAGATGGAATTATTGGGATCCTATTATTTCATTGAGCTTTGCATCAAATGCTTTGTCATAGAAGTACCATTAAAAAAAAACTCCAGGTGTTTAAGTGTGTTATGGAATGATTTATGTTCCCATGGATGTGGATGTCTGCTAAGCATACAAGTAAAAAAAAAAAAAAAAAAAAAAACAATGGTATGTGTATATGTATTTTTCTGGCTTTTGGTTTTTGGTGTAGGTGAGAAGAGCTTGCGCTATAGAAAAACTGGAGGACACCCTAATACAGTATTTTCCTTCGCTGACATTTTTTGATGTCTTATTTGACCTCACCTTAAAATGCATTCCATGACTGAGAGGTTTTTAAAAGGGGTGGGACCTTTCATATCCTCCTCCATTTTACCTGTGCAAACAATTACAGCCTGTCCTGACAGCGCCAACACCCACCCCTATCCAATCAAATCATGTCCTTCCAGTTGCCCAGCAACTGTTACCCAGGAGCCTGAAAGTAGGAGGGGTCTTAACACAGGTAATACTGTGATGGAGGGAGGGAAAATGAAACCATATTTGGTGATTTTTTTTTTTTTTTTTAGCTATTAGTGTAGCTATTATTTGCAGACCTTTTTCATTTTCTTTCATATATTTTTATATTGATACCATCTTCCATGTATACTATAATTCTGCAATACTGTTTGTATGTTTCGACAGCAGGCTTGACAAAATATTGTGTTATCACTGTAGTTGTTTAGATATCCCTGTGGATATTAGATTAAACTTGCCATTATGATTTGTGTGTTGCCGTGGTGCTAAAATAATATTGTTAATTGAATTGTTGCTTGTAAATTTCTCAAAATGGTTCACTTAGTGTTTATTCACCGACAGACCTGATCCTAACAAGAGGAAGGGATGATCATGTTAATTAGTTTTCATAATTTTGTCCTCCTCTGCTGCTGCTAAACATGCCGTAATATAACTGATGAATGTGAATTTGCTTTTGGCTCACTGATATCATTCTTCCTGTCTTGCTATTCCCAGTCGGAGCCAAATTAGCTAGTCTCCCTCCTGAATTGAACATTAAGTGATCATTAATTCTGGTACAAATTACTGTCTGCACAGTATGTACTGCAGAATCTGTGGTCTGAACTTGTAACAATGGATTAATGGTGTCTGTGTCGTCATTGTGGATGAACTCACCTTTTTGCACCCACATGAAGACACCTATCAACCTCAAGATTCAATATTCTGGAAGAGTCATAACACAGGGTAGTAGGTTGTAACACTACTGCACATTAATAATATATTATTGTAAATACGCATGGTAGTCCCCTGTTTTATTCCCTCAGTCTGTACTTTTAACTGTGTCTGCCCCACACTGATTTTTCTCTGTTTGGAATTTATGATGGTACATGTGCAGGGGACACATCCTCTCTGTCTTGATAGGAGATAGAGGATTTTAGTAGAGAGTAATAATTATTATTATAAAATGAGAATTGAATATCTGGTGACAGAATTGCTAGATAATATCTAGTAATGTTCTATATATCCCCTATCCTGTATACTAATAATATCTAGTTTTTAAGGTTTTCAACTTCCCTAAATAAACTGAAAACTGTACTAAAACTGAAATGAAACCATTCTGGAGATGCTTGTGACATGTACAGTAGATAATTGTTTAAATAATCAAGACCGATCTATAGATGATTGTTTGATGTGCTGAAATTAACTGACACATTTTAAGACCTCACGTTGATTCTTCTACAGCACTGAGAACCTGAGGCATGTCTGTATGTATGACCCCTTTGATTAGAGACATTATTAGAACCCCCCCCCCATTACCCCCCAGGGTAATTGCACCACTGGAAACAAAAAAATTAACAAAATTTGACAAAGTTACTGATTAAAGCCAGTACCAGGACAAATTTGTAAAATAGGTTTACAAAAGACAAGAATCCTCCTCAGCCTTATTCATTTGTAGACAATACTTTTAATAACGTAGGACAGATAATGGAATTTGATGAACAACCAAAATGGAGTCCAATATTGTAATATGCTAGTCGGATATTAATGTTTGCAGTTTTACTCAGCAGCTTTTGTGCAGTGCCAGCTCAGTCGATATCCAGTTTTACTTTACTCGTTCGTAATTGTTTTCCTAAATTTCATCTACCTGCACTAAGTCAATGATTGCACTTCTGATAGGGCTCTCCCTACTCTCTAATGTGAACTATGGCAGGGGTCTGTTTCTTCCTCTGTATCAGTATTGATCACTGACTATTCTGTAGGAAAGTGTATGGGCAGTTATTGTTAGTTATTGTTAGATTTGAGCCCTAGTGAGATTTGAGCTGAATGTCACATTTTACACAATTAATGCCCCATAGAGAGAGAAAGCATCAATGTTCATAGCCGTCTTGCTCGGCTACAAGAATGTGTTATTTGAGGTCTTAGACAATACCAGAGTTAGATCTGTCTATTGAGAATATAGTTTGCTGATGAAGACCGGGCAATTCGTTACACCAAAATTCTCACACACACACACACATACACACACACATATGCACCACATATACACACACACATATATATACACACACATATACACACACACACACACACACACACACACACACACATATACACACACACACACATATACACACACACACACACATATACACACACACACACACACACATATACACCACACACACACACACATATACACCACACACACACACACATATACACACACATATACACCACACACACACATATACACACATATACACACACACACACACACACACATATACACACACACACACACACATATACACACATATACACCACACACACATGTACACACATATACACACACACACACATACACACACACATATACACACATACACACACATATACATACACACACATACACACACAAGTTCTTTTTTGTTTTCATAGTGTGAACAACTTTTTCTAGAGCATAATTATCAATCAGTGTGTAGGATTTGAGTAGAGAATTGTAAATAATTAACTCTCTACTCTTGATTTTCTTAGGTAGTTTAAATGAGGTTAGGGGCAATGGGTGAAAAACATGAATCAAGTGGTTACAATACCTCCAGCTAACCATACTATTTCTCTTTCTAAATGCTGTTGACAGGATAATCATATTTATAATATTTATACATCAAAAGGCACCTGCGGAGGTTCTGTAATAAAACCAGTATTAAGTGTTTGGTATCAAGTAAAAAACATTTCTAAAGCAGCCCTGAGTAGACATTTATTTGGTTTGATACTGGTCCATCCAATGACACACTTTCCCACAAGTTGAAATACATGAGAACCTTCTCCCAAAGCTGAAAATTATTTTCAGGCTCCTTTGGGATATACATACAATGTACTGATCATTTTTCCCCCAAGCCCTGTTTCCCTTCAAGATCATTTTATGGAGAAATGTACAGATTTCCTCTTGCGTTACTGTTTGCTTGTAACAGAAGTCAAGTCATTTAGCAAATCCCTCCGAAAACAAAGTGCACCATCAGTGTTAGCCACACTGGTGAGCTCTGGCAGAGTTGCCTAGGCCTGTTGAAAACGACCACAAAAGGCTGTGCACTGTTTCCCAAATGGTCTCCCTTATTACCCATAGAACCAGCTCTGACTTGAAAAGAGTGCTTCCCCAGTGTCTTCCACAGTTGCATACCAGTATCAGTACCATGTCAGGCTCTGTAACTGTGATACAGAATGTTTTGTGTTGTTGTATTAATCTGTGTTCTTCCTACCATTGTGCTGCGGGCCACTCACAGCCAGTCTTGTTTCCCCCAGAGCCCTGCATGATGTCTGAAGAAATCCCAGAAGCTTTTAAAAGCATCCGCAGGAAACCTGGGCTGCAGATATGGACTATAAATGTAAGTGGGTGGGAGAGGGGCAGGGCCTTCCAAATACGCCCAGACAGAGTGTGTGTTGAGGTGCAGGATCTGATGTTTCGCTTCAGAGGTCTTTCATCACCAATTAGTCTGTAATCTTACCAAGATGTGAATCAGTGCCATGACAAATGAACCAGACTTTCTGTGTGGCTGTACTTTTAAAGCCATCCAGTATAATAAAAATCAAGTCTATATACCTGTAATAAATAAAAATATCATTCCCTGCTCTTTGTGACTATTTGACTGTATATTACCTGTATTTCATTGATTTGTGAGCATTGTAATACACATTTATTTCAATGTAAGTCATACAACAGGCCTGTTAATGACAAAGCATTTTTCAATGTCATTGTTCCATATCCCTTCCAATGTCTGAATGTCCTTTTGCGCTGTTGAGTATTGTCTTTCAAAAGAATCATGCAACATTGTAATATTCTGTCACAAGAGAATAATAACTAAGCATCTTTTTCTGATGTACTTATCAGAACCACATTATTCCAAACAAGATATGTTTCCTAAATTTTCACTGGATAATCAAAATTTGGTTGTGTTTCAATTTAGTGTTTTAAATTTTTTTTTTGGATTGAACAGAATTTCTAAAGTTAAACAGATATTTTTTTCATTTAAATTCTGTGCCAGTGATATTCTTTCTCTGAGAGTTAAGTTAAGAAACAAGTGGAAAATCAGTTTACTCAGTCTGACATACGTGTGATGTAATCTGCTGTGATACATATATTTCACCTATTCTCATATGTACGTTCATATCTTATTGGAATATGCTATTCAGTGTGTTCCGTACAAGTGCACTAAACCCATGGAATTTTAAATGTACTTCCAGTATTTGTTTGTTTGTCTCTGCAGAAAATGGAAATGGTCCCTGTCCCTCAGCAAGCCTATGGGAATTTCTTTGAGGGAGACTGCTATATAGTGCTTTATGTAAGTACAGACGTGTTAAGTTTCCCCAGAGATTAAGCACTGTGAAATCTCACTTCTAAATAACCAGACAACAGTCTTGTGACAACCATTTTCTTGCTTCAATCTGCATGTCTCCTAAGTTTTGCTTTTATTTCTGTCACTGATCTAGCCAAAGTTGTATTTGATAAGCCTTTGAAAGTCCTTCATTTAAAAATTAATAGAGCCAATCCAGTAATGCTGCCCATTTGCTATGCTACACATTCTGCTTCCTCCTCTTATTTAGCTTTTGGTTCACCCCATTTTCTGTACGACTGACATTTTAGTGATTTTTTTCTATCAAAGTGCTAGCTGTTGTTGTTGTTGTTGTTAGTGGGCCTCATGTTTTCAAGAATACAATACTGGGGGCGTTTCTTGTGGATATTGGGTAGTAATGCCTCTGTGTGTGTGCGTGTGCCCAGGAGAGCAATGACTCCACCCACTCCGTGGACATCCACTACTGGATCGGGAACGCCTCCTCGCAGGACGAGCAGGGGGCAGCGGCCATCTATGTCACCCAGCTGGATGAGTTCCTAGGGGGCAGTCCAATCCAGCACAGGGAGGTGCAGGGCTGCGAGTCCTCAAAGTTTCAGAGTTATTTCAAGAACGGCATTGTGTGAGTGCCCCCTTGCTTGCCTCTGTCGCTTTTAAATGGGTACGACAGAGCTATGCCCTCCAGGAATATTCCTTTCCAGGGTGGAATGCGCCTGTCGAGATCAGAGGGAGGTGTTGTTGGCTTTGAACCACTCTTCTCCTTAATGCAAACCATATTTGTACCACGTATCCCCAATGTAAAAACAGGCAGTTCATAACAGACAAGGTTCATTTCATGGTACGATTTAATTGTTAGGAATTCCAATTCAGGCCCAACAAAAAGACCAGATGAGACAATTATTTTTAGAATGAGCAATTTGTTGAAAAAACTTGTGCTTTTCTAGGAGATGGAAAATTACATAATGTCAGAGTAAGGGATCTCTCTCTTGACCCCCATTTGTGGTTTTGCTGTGTGTTGAGTATTACACTGAACATACACTCTAACTAGTGGGCTTCAATAAACATTTAAACACAGTGTTTAAATCCTCTGTTGTCAAAGTTGTCTGACATGAACTGCCAGATATTCATGTGTAATTGCTCCTGGTTGAGTGATTTGACTGACATGCATATATTTGAAAGGATTTGGCACTGAGCACATTCATGTTTTTTTCAGGTATAAGAAAGGGGGGGTGGCGTCAGGGTTCCAACACGTCGAGACCAATGTGTACAACATCCGGCGTCTGCTGCACATCAAAGGGAGTAAGCATGTCAAGGCCACAGAGGTAGGTCACAGTGGAGCCCCACCAGGTCCCCCACCTCTCAGTTCTGCATGTTCGCAGGCTGATGTTGTCAGATCCTCTTTACTCCTTACTGCCTTTGAAAACACCAGTCTGTTTTTCTTCTAAGCACTTTGCTCAGTTACACGTTCCTTCTAAACAGAAGTAGTTCATTGCTGGTTGCCATTGGGTATTCTGTATTCATATTGAAACTGTTTTAATATAACTCTTTTGCCAAATAATTAAATGTAATTAACTGTGATGGTGTTGGATTGGTATGCTGAGGTATAAAAAATTAATTTCTGTAATTTGAGATTGATTGTGAGCACAGAACATGGAGACAGTGTCGAGGTATGTGAAATTTGGGCCTCAGAAGTCTAGGTAATATGTGTAAATAATGTGCCCCCCTTGTGTTTTTAGGTAGAGGTCTCCTGGAACAGTTTCAACACTGGAGACATATTCCTGCTTGACCTGGGGAAGGTGATTGTGCAGTGGAATGGCCCTCAAAGCAACAGACGAGAGAAGCTGAAGGTAATGTCTCATGCGCTAAGGCAACGAAGGGCTTTATAACTGTTAGGTTACAGACACTTTAACTGTTACCTTGGGTGATACTTGTCCCATTTACAGTATTGTATTAAGAATCAATATTTTTGGTAATGTGTTCATTGTGGGAGTGTTAAAAGGTTTTTTTGAATGGGACATGTATTAGTATAGATGCCAAGGTGTGGGTAATTACTGTGTGGTCCTGAATGTGGAGATGACCGCCTGTCTAAAACACCTAATATGAAGAGGATTGTGGGAGTTTAAACGGAGCACCATGAGCATGAATGACAGGGATTCCCCGTTCCCCCTCTTCCTCTCCCCAGGCAGTGCTTCTGGCCCAGGACATTCGTGACAGGGAGCGTGGCGGGCGGGCGCAGATCGGGGTGGTGGAGGGTGGAGACGAGGGGGACTCCCCGGAGCTGATGAAGATCATGAGGGCAGTGCTGGGTCAGAGGGAAGGGCAGCTGAAGGAGGCCGTCCCTGACGACAAGCCAGACCTCTACCAGACCGCCAATGTCAGGCTCTACCAGTATGTGCTCCTCTGTGGGGAAACCCTCATGTTGTGGCTTAGGCCAGATTCTGACTGATCTTAGAGGTCTGTTGCTCTGCTTCACAAACAAATGTGTACTGTAAATTAAAGTCAGTGCCTGTAGTATGGCCAAATCAAGTACATTCCTAACAGTATGATTCAAAAGCAGCGAACCATAAACATTGTGTCCGTTTAAATAAGGATGGATGAGCATGTGGCATGACTGTGGGGTTTTGTGTCTCCTCAGTGTCTCGGATGCCAGTGGAAGCCTGGTGGTCCAGGAGGTGGCCACACAGCCACTGACTCAGGACCTGCTCTGCTCCTCGGTAACGTGGCCTCTCTGGTCAGCTCCTGATCTCCCTCTCCCGGCTTCCTCTCTTCTCAGCGTCAGCGTGTCCGCTGCGCTGACAGGTGGATGGGTGTGGGGAAATTCTGACGGGTTCTGCGCTTTGATGCATTATTCTGCTCAGGAAGATGTTACGCGTGTGTAACAAGATTTCACCCGTTTTCAGCCTTCTGACCCCGTGTATGAGCGAATCCACACAACTAACCTTTGGAGATTCGTTTGAGAAGCATTGAAGAACGTCCAGGCTGCAGTGCTGGTGGGCCATAGTGTTGCTCCCCTGCTGCGTGATGTTGAATGGTGCAGGTAACCTGTCTGTCCTCTCCTCCCCAGGACTGCTACATTGTGGACCAGGGCGGAGCCTGTATCTCGGTGTGGAAGGGAAAAGACGCCTCCATGGAGGAGCGGCGCTCAGCTTTGGGAAGGGCAGTGGTGAGCACCAGCACGTAACCTCCGGATATGCACTTTAAATTCCTGGATGCCCTCTCTGAGAATATACAGGTTTTCCTTTCATACTTTGTGAATTGGCCCACCCACCCCTGTACATAGGGGTGCTGCTTTTCACTTTAATGCGATCCTGATCTGGTCATTTTTAATATAAATTAATTATGACAAACAAGAATTGAAACAATGGTGAAAAGGAGAATGTCATCTTACTGTAGTGCATTGTGTGATATGCAAAAAGCCTGCTCATACCTTCTCAGCTCTCCAATAGTATTGAGGGCCAAAATGCTGGGGCTTCATCGCGTGTTGTTTTAGGCTAACTCACCCACTACCTTTCTAGTACAATTTGTCATGTAGTCAACATGTAGAAATGACATTAAATCACAGCATATGTATCCATAAATCACAGCATCAAGGGTTGCTCTTGTTTCAGGGCTTCATCAAGGCAAAGAACTACCCCTCTACCACCAAAGTAGAGGTGATGACCGAGG
The DNA here is from genome assembly GCF_013368585.1 of Megalops cyprinoides. Classification (NCBI taxonomy): domain Eukaryota; kingdom Metazoa; phylum Chordata; class Actinopteri; order Elopiformes; family Megalopidae; genus Megalops; species Megalops cyprinoides. The sequence continues at coordinate 8,925,838 of NC_050584.1, forward strand.
GCGGGGAGTCAGCCATGTTTAAACACCTCTTTAAGTCCTGGAGAGAGAAAGGGCAGACTCAGGGCCTAGGAAAGACCTACTCCATGGGAAAGATTGGTAATTATCGCTCAAATAAGGCAGCAAAATATGTACTTCATTTGGGGGTTTAATGTGAACGTGTTCTGGCTGTTTCTCTCATGGTAACCTGATGCCAGTGGATGTAAGGCGGAAGGCTTTTAGTATACCCTTGAGCAAGCTATCTGACCTGATTTGCTTCCGTGAGGACCCAGCACTATGAGTGGGCGTGAATGAGTCTAATGAATGAGTCAATTTCCCATGTGATGGAGAAGAGCATATTCATACATTTCTTTCATTTGGTAAGCATAGCGTTACAAAGTGTAAGTCTGAGAATTCCCTGAGCTTTATTTCTTAAAGGCAATAACAAAGCAAAGTTACATGTCTGCTAGTGACACTCTGATCTGTTAGCATAGACTGTCATCACTTATTCACCATATTTTCTGCCATTACTAGATATCGACATAAATTCTGTTTAGAACAGGGCGTTTTTTTTGTGTTTGTTTGTTTTCCTGTCTGAAATCTGTCTTTGAGCCTTCAGGTAAATCAGTATACCTGCCTGCATTGTGTGAAATGCGGCAGAAATACAGCTGGGCCTGGCGGGCAAATTCTGCAGGACTTACTGGCCCTGGGCCTGACTCAACTCAAGTGTAATAGAAAATGCATGCAAAAGGGATGTGAATGACAGAAAATGTAGATCTGTGTTCGGGCTTTTGCAGCACAAATAATATGGTCAATTAATAGACCCTCATGAGGCGGCCTTGCAGAGAACATTGCTTCCATCACTTGGCATCAGTGATAACATTCGAAAGATGAGCAAGTCGAAATAGTTAGCTGACGGAATTAACAAGCAGAGGCTACGGATTACTTTGTGCTTAAACGCACTGAAAATGAGAGTGAACGTGTTTGCTTTTGTTCTCCGTACACCCGTCGTGTGCCTCCTCTTGCCCAGCTAAAGTGAGCCAGGACAAGTTTGACGTGATGGAGCTCCACGCCCGCCCTGAGCTGGCCGCCCAGCAGCGTATGGTGGACGACGCCTCCGGAGAGGTGCAGGTAAAGCCGCATGCCAGACGTCCCGCACACGCACCCTGGTACGCCACGAACACTCCCCAGTCAGTGCTCACAGCGTATGTTCGAATGCAAGGCAGCCTCTGTGAGCGCCTCCGGTGTCCCTGTCACAGAGACTGTGTCCACCCCGCAGGTGTGGCGCATTGAGGACCTGGAGCTGCGGGAGCTTCACCCTAGCTCTTACGGCCAGTTCTACGGAGGAGACTGTTACCTAGTGCTGTACACCTACAAGAGGTCCAATCAACTGCAGTATATCCTCTACATGTGGCTGGTAAGGATCTCTTTTTTTATTGCCCTTTTTATGCAGTCTCGGAGGGAGTAATGGTGTGCGTGCAATGCTCATGTGTTGTGTGACAGGGGCGCCATGCCACCCAGGATGAGATCACTGCCTGCGCCTACCAGGCCGTCAATTTGGATAACAAGTATAACGGGGCACCCGTCCAGGTCAGAGTGACCATGGGAAAGGAGCCACGTCACTTCCTGGCCATTTTCAAGGGGAGGCTCATCATCTTTGAGGTGAGCGCCCCCTGCCGTCTCCTTTCACAACAAATAAAACGTGTGAAACCAAATTTTTGCATAATTATATGTAGTAGGTCCCTCAAGGTGGGTAATTTAATTTAGCTGAATGGTGTTTTTGATTTCTTTGAGCTGTCAGTTGCTTCACCAGTCATGTGTTACTTCCTGGGAAAATGGAATGTGCGACATATTTCCCATACACCTTTGGTAAGAGGAGGAGTTCAGACCACAGTGGAGTTTGAGTCTTGCTTGGCACAATGCCTGAGATGATGTCTAATAACCCTAATTCTGTGCTCCTGTGTATTTCAGCTGTTAATTCAATCCTGATCTGGATGTTATAGTCATCTGATACATATGAATCATATGCTTTAAATCTTTAAATATTGAAAGTGTGTTAGTGCTGATAAAAAAAACATAAAAAGGTATTTTTCATCTATAATATAATGCAGATTAAATTACTTGGATGAGTGAGTCATCTAATTCATTAAGGGCTGACAGCTCCTAATAACAAGTAATTAACTTTAATGAATGAAGACAGTTGACCTATTCAAAGAAGCAGATATTACATGCAACAGAAATAATTTGATTAACCTTTACTTTTATCTTTTTGGGTAGTACAAGCACATCACAGAGTGGAGTTATATCCTCATAAAACAGACATTTTTCAAGTGACATCAGGTCTGGATTAGATCAAGTTTAAATAGTTTTGACTGAGCTGTGAACTCAGTCTGGCCTAAAACAAGCACATGCAGGTCTGCTCCTGGGCCAGTTTAGAGCAACTGGCCTGGGATGATGGGGAGGAAGGCTCACGTTTGTCCTGCTTGTCCAGGGTGGGACAGGACGACCTGGAGTGGTGAACCCTGACCCCGGGGCCAGGCTGTTCCAGGTGCGAGGGGCGCATGAGTTAAACACCAAGGCCACGGAGGTCCCTGCCCGCGCCTCCTCCCTCAACGCCAACGACGTCTTTCTGCTCAAGACTGACCGGGTCTGCTACCTGTGGTATGGGAAGGTGAGTCTCCCTACAACTGTTTCAGTGTTGCAAGCCGTCTTCACTGATCCAACTGACTTAAATAATAATAATAATAATAATAACACAAATATTATTTATGTATTTATAAGATTTTTTTGCTATTTGTAAGAGTTTATGATTTAGCATAAGATTTTAGGGGAACACAGAGTGAGTATTTGATTCATCCAAATGCAGAGAGCAATGGTAGATTTTTTCCGTCACTTGTTATGGACTGTATGCAGCCAATTCATTCATTTACATTTACATCTCTTTAAATTCCAAAGTTACTGTCCTACATATCCCTCAAGATTCTGGAAAAGAAAGTGATACAATATTTAGAAATAAACACAAATATCTCAGATGAACAAGCAAACATGTCTTTTCATGAGTGTTGACTCTTCTTTTAACATGCTGAATAGCAACAAAGTGGGGTGGAAAAATGATGCAGTGCTGCGCATAGAAGTTAAGGTACAAGTATTGTGTGGCCATGAATATCTGTCCCTGGGTTTGAATGTTTTACCCAAGTTGAACTGTAGTGCAATTCAGTGTACCAAAATGAATAGCAGTGTTATTGTGCCTGTCAAAGCCTGATAATTTCACTCTTTGCTGTTGGAACTTCGTACTGTTTCTTTTTTTTTCTTTATTCTTCTCACATTGCATAGGATCTCCATTTCAATTAATGTGTTTCCAGACGTTTTACACCCACACCCAAGGGAGAGAGCCTGAGTCACATTTTAAATGCTTTATTTCTGTCTAAAGTCTGGAAACCACATTATTTCTAGGTTGGTGCTTTGGCTTCATTTATAATTGGTGAACCAGTTATTTTCTGAAATTGATGTTCAGCCAAGACTGTTTGCATATTCCAATCCTGATCATCTTTTTGTACTTCCCTTGCCTTCTCTGATACCTTTCATTCAAAATTGTATGTGACATCACACCAAACAGTGCCTTTAGGCCAGATTAATGAATGTGGTTGAAATATGCACTGTGGTTAACCCAACAGCCCTTTGACAAAACACAGGTCAGTTTCTTGTACTGTATATTGTTTGAAGGTTTTTTTCATTTGCGATTTCAGAACAGCAAAGTTTGGTTAAATTGAACGGCACACTTGAATGCCACTGGCGTGGTGAAAGTGTACAGGCTCACCCAATTAAGGATAAGAATAAGAATAAGAAATACTTTATTAATCCCGAAGGAAATTTGAGTGTCACAACTGCACCGTCCGGCACACATCAAAAACAACAAAAGAATAAATTGAATAAAATAAATAAAGAGGTATAAAATACAACAAATAGAAAGAAGTTTGTGCAATTATGCAATTGAGAAGTTATCATGCTTGTGCTATGGTTATATGCATAGTATAAAATGAATTATGAAACAAGAATAAACAAGGGTAAGGTTACTGCTATTATACAGTATGAAGTGCAGTAGAAAAAACAGTTATTGTTGTCAGGCAGTCAGTGTGTCGAGCTGCTGTGTGCTGATTCGTCTGTGTATTTGTGTGTCTGCAGGGATGCAGCGGGGATGAGAGGGAGATGGCAAAGTATGTGGCCGACATCCTCTCCAAGCAGGACAAGCAGGTCGTGATGGAGGGACAGGAGCCAGCAGAGTTTTGGGTGGCGCTGGGGGGGAAGGCTCCCTATGCCAGCGATAAGAGGTACACAGCAGTGTCCGTGCAGCATGATCGCAATGCTTGCAGCTCAGTGGAAGTATTCGCAGTTTAATATGCAAATGCGATTAAACTTTGATCCAAATGGGCAAACGGCCAAAAAGAATACCTTCCCTCACAGGTTCCAGCAGGAGCAGCCGCTCCACAGTCCTCGGCTGTTTGAGTGCTCCAACCAGACAGGCCGCTTCCTGATGACAGAGATCGAGGACTTCGCCCAGGAGGACTTGGACGAGGACGACGTTATGCTTCTGGATACCTGGGAGGAGGTAAGGCCTCCCTGTCCTTCACTTGGACTGGGGGGAGGGAAGCACAGAAGTCCAGACAACATGTATTCTTTTAATTAAAGTAAGAAAGACTCTCTAGTCTCAGTTTTTTACCTTCAAACTCTTTAAACTCAAAAAATTGTGGAAATGTTTTTTTTTTTTTTTTGTCACGTCATGTCATGGTAACACATGCAGGCTAGCATCGACGCAGGTGATGATAGTACATCATCAACTAATGCCTCAGTGTTACATCTTGTCCTCTTCTGTGTACAGCTATCCATAACGCATGCTTCCTGGACAGTTCGATTAGAGTGAACTGCATTTAGATCGTTCATATCATGTAAAACACCTGGTGCTGTCCCATCCCACCCCGTTCCCTCCCAGATCTTCCTGTGGATTGGTAGGTCAGCCAACGATTTTGAAACCAAGGAAGCGTGTACAAGCGCGGTGGAGTACCTGAAGACTCACCCAGCGCACAGGGACCCGGGCACGCCCATCATCACTGTCAAGCAGGGCTATGAGCCGCCCACCTTCACTGGCTGGTTCAATGCCTGGGACCCCCATAAGTGGAGCGTGAGTCAGATTCTCTGGGGGGTTTATGAGCCAGTCTGGAGTGCTGGACTTGAAGACAATAGTGGCCCCCATAACTATGGGTTTCTCTGGTTTAACATAAATACATTGACATGCCAAGCTGTGAACACATATTGGTAGATACTGTACTCTAATGAAGCATACTATAATAACCTGCTCAATGTCAGTTCACTAATTACTAATCTACACTGCAGTCATATTCCTTCTTATCCATTGCTTCATTATTTTTTTTCTTTTTACTTTTTACTAGTGCTTATTCCTAGCATTTCCCCTCGATTAATCACACTGCTTCACTAATTATCATTTAATATTTAATCATTCTCATAAATGATCAACTCACCCTACTTGCACAGCATCTGTTTGAGAGCTAACTAGAGAGAAGAGAGGTCCGGTCCATCTAGATTGCCCTTCCATTGCAGTTAATAATGAAACATGAACAACAAATAAAATGCAGGACTGATAACCCAGTGAAGCCCTAATGAAAAGCTGCTAGATTTAGCACAAACCACTGGAAACTACTGTACTTTCTCATGGTAAGTGGTTATGACAGCATCTTCACCGTAGCGTAGGAAACAGCAGTGCCATAATGGTTTAGAAATGGTACCCTCATGGGCTGGTAAGGATATTCTCTTCTCTGTAGGGTGGCAGCTCATACGAGGAAATGAAAAATAAGCTTGGAGATGTTGCATCCATTTCACAGATAACTGTTGTAAGTAATCACTTCCACACCTTTTTCAATGCACACAAATAATTTCATGAAAAACATTACAGTGTTATTTAGCCAGGGACATTGTATTGCTCAGCACTTATATAATAACATCTAACTAACCATATGTATTTGATTCGGGAACATATGGAGCGTGTTGAATGGAATGACATGTTCAGATTTTTCCCTCAACAAAAAGCATTTTAAAATATTGCTTTGAAGAGGTTCTTCTGCATAGTTACAGTGTGTACCAATGTATGTAGAATCTGAACAATGCAGATCTGAACCAGAAGAATGGGAATGGCGGTGGATACAGTGCCCCAGGAGGACCAGTCAGCTCAAAGCTGCGTGTTTCTGTGGCATCCTACAAGACCAATGAGGGCCAGCTTTCCAACTCCAATGCAGGAGCCACCATCTCCTCTGGGGGCAACAATTCATGTATGGCCCCAGAAATGCTGCTCAACAAGACCCCAGAAGAGTTGCCCATGGGAGTTGATCCAGGCAAGAAGGAGGTGAGCGCATAGCCTTTTCTTTAGAGTTCTAGCAGTGCTCCCCGTTTAACAATGTATATCAAATGTGTTTTTATTATGATTTTTTTTTTCTAGTGGATGAAAGTGCTGCCTGCATTAAGATTGTTAACACCGTATTTAGAGATGTCAGTGGATATATCTGGAGGAGTGTAAGGGTGTCTCATTCAGACAGTTAAAATGTTCCTGCGCTGTCCTGTTTGCCGTTTGTTTTTTTTTGAAGCAGAACACTAACTTGTAGTACTGATGCTAGACAGCAGGTGACAGCAGAAAGCAATTCTTAACTTTTATTGTGTCACAAACATTGTCTTAATGGAAAATGGTATGCACATAGCAGATGGTTCCCAAAATGTCCGTTTTTTTCAGGACACTGTGGAAGCTCAGAGTGGGGAGTATATTGTCTATTTACACATATATAAATACTTTTCATCTGAGATGTTCCACTGGAAGGGTATGCAACTTCCCAGGTGGCTCAGAAAACACTAGAGCACTGTCTCCCCTTTCTTTTTTGCCTGAGTGCAGAGGTGATTTTCAGGCCTGCTTGACATGTTTTAGTGTACAGAATGAATCTATGGAAAAAGTTAAGTTGTACATAATATGTTTCGTTCTTCTCACTTTTTTACCCCTTTTTTACCACCTTCTCTCTGTCACACAGGAGTACCTGTCTGATGCAGATTTTGAGGCTCTGCTCGGTTCCTCGCGGCCTGATTTCTATCGTCTGCCCAAATGGAGGCAGAATCACCTGAAGAAGGAGGCAGGGCTCTTCTGAGAGGAGGGAGCCACATTTTTTTCAATAACATGAGGAGCTAAATGATTTGTCTACATCAGTTTGCTAAGGTTTACCCACCCTTGTCCTAAAGAGCAAGACTATGTGAACATGCATTTCAGCAACACAATTCTGCACTTTTAAAATTGAGCAGAAAACCCATTCTCTCAGCTCTCTAAGACAAGTGTTGAGACCCAGGGAAACTGAGGGATATTTTTTTCTCTATAGTATATTATTTGTTAAAATATATAACACATTCCTATAAATATTGAAGACCATAAAATTGTAAAGCCATAATTTTTCTTGTCAAAGGGCTCATCACTATGGTGAAATAATTGCATTTTAAGGTGCAAATCTTTGGCATACTAAACTTGAGTTACTATCTCTGTAGTCCTCTCTGTGAGAATGCATAAGATCTTGAGATCATAAGACATCACCAGGTGATTATCACCTTTATGTCAGATTTTAACATTCTATGTGTCTAGATGTAATATTTTGAAGTACAAAAGCAGTAGGTCCAGTTGCTGCTGTTGTCTTTTTTGAGGGGTTCAAGCAACAGACATTCAATAAATGTATAATTAACCTTAATTCCATTGTATTTTCTCTGTGTTTAATGATATTTTGTGAACTTCTGATTGCTTTTATCTGTTAACTTGTGTGTTCTGGTTTCCCCTTCTTATAACAGCAGATTGAAACTGTTGGTAAATGTATTTCATAAAATGAAGAAAAATGAAAGTGTAATGGTTTTGAGTTAACTTTGAGTGTCAAAATTCATTGGTTAATGAAATGCATCATGAAATGGACGATCCTATAAATAAAAGCAAAAATACTTTTACCTTTCAACTTCCATTCATTTTATATTGCTTTTTGCAAAAAGCAGTACACTAAAAGAGAAAAGATGTTTCAAGCTCAGGAAATTTAGTGATTTGTCATCTATTACATAAAGAGATGCGTTTTATTCTTATTAAGCAGACAGTGTATACATTATGATACAGTATGAAAGCATTAGAAAAGTGCAAGTGGATCAACTTGAAGTTTGCAGCAAAGAAGTCTACATGATTTATGAGACAGCATGACAGTCATGCTGGAGTCTTATGTTGAATGTTGAAATGGTGCCATTCACCAATTAAATTCTGCTTGAATTAAAAGCTTGTTGCTCTCTGCAGAAATCATGCACTCTCCTCACATTGCTGTAAACTCCCAATTCAAGATATTTCAACCAATAATAACCAAATGTGCATTCTGTGCACAGAGTAAAGCACCAGGCTCAAGCCCAGAGCAGGTACAGAAATGTTCTTTACAATATCTTATAATCAGTAAATTCAATGTAATATATGGCTTGATATGTGTCTCACTGACAATAACAAAATAGCCTCTTTAGATAACATAGACTTAGTTTACTGTCCGTTCAATACAGACATTAATGAACGGTTTTATCTGCAAACAGAAAGAATTGGGGAGACATAAATTTTAACCATAGGCTTCTCAAAACAACACAAAAGAGCAACATGTTTAGTGGTGGATACCAAAAGGAACAGACATATAAATACTATTGAAAACTCCGGAAGAAACAACCACACACAGTAAAAAAGAGGATTTCTCAAATGCATATTTGAAAGTCACAAAATACATTAACATCTGCTGCATAACATTGAACTAAAACCCATGTCACAACAAAAGAAATAAAGGCCTACATTTTGTTCTAGAGATTTGCAGAGATCTGTTCCATACATTTCAGACATTCGTCTGACACAGCTCTCTCATGAGAAACTGTGATAATCTAAACTACGCAGACCTGCGTACTGCAATAGGTTATATGGATGGTGCATTAGTGTTCTAGAGACTGTATGGTTGTATACTGTCTTGGTTAAAATGACTCCAACACATTTGAAATCTCAACAAATATTGTCATTTGGCAGCATGCATGTATCCAAAACGTGCACAGTTTTAACATTTGTGAAATTCTGTAATTGTTTTTCTCCAGATAGACAAAAGAAAATTTCTTAAATAGGACAAGTAACTGACTGTGACTATGGCTTCACCAGCTCATGTAGTACTCTTACAAAACACATGGAAAACATCTACATGGAAACTGCAGTTCATAGGACAGGCTGACACATTGTCATCTTACATGTGTCAATTGGCCTATGTACATTTTCTACAAAACATTTTGTAAAAATTAAAAACAGTAAAATCTGACAAGTATTAAATTGTAAAATGATTTTTAAAGGAGCACTAAATTATGCATAGATATATTTCTTATGCTGCAGTATTACATTTGAATAGTTTTTCTAAATATTCACAAAAAAGTTGTTTGTCCAGTTAAAAGTGATACTGATGAAACTTTATTCTAAAAAGAACTGTAAAACAGATACTATGCTGGAAAAGAAGAAACGGAAGGCCGTGAATGTCTTTATAGGCTGAATGGTGTCTGCAGAACTCTGCATGCTTTGGCACTGAGCTGCAACTGAGGACACTGGAGAATTCAGTGCCTATTGGGGACCGATGACCATGATATGTACAAACAGTGTAGCTGAAGGGATGACATCGCCATTCTTTGTGAGCAGAGGGATGTGCCGGTACCCTGTAAAAACAGGAAGTTGATTAGAGTTGAGAGGGGGCATCTGAACCTCACAACAGCCAAACTATACCAGACAGGGTGGACTAATGGATGAAAGCAAACTCCTGTTAACTCAAGCTACACAGGGCTTTTTTTCCATTCTCTATGAAGTCTATTTTATTTCTGATGTTGAGAAAGTGCTGGAGCACCATCAGATACATGAAAGTCACCATAAACATTACAGTAAAGTGAACAGTCAAGAAACTGCTTTGTAGAAGAATGTTCTCGTGGTAAGTGATCAAATAACATCTGTGTTCTGAATGCATGAGTGTACCTCTGTTCAGCCTTTGCTATTGTGTCTTTTAACAACTGTGATCAAAAAAAAATAATAATAATGTAACTAGAGGCCTGTTTATCCCCATTTCACACTCAGACCCAACAGTGGTGACGACCCCAGCTGTTCACGTGCCCGATGTGATGCTAGCCTGTTTACACAGGTGCCTCTGTGTTGCTGGAAAGGCCAGCGTGGTAGCAGACAGGGCCGCTCCTGTGTCTTGCCTGCTGTCCAGTCAGCACCACCGGGCCTTCATGACGCCCTGAGCGCTGCAGGACCACAGGCAGCGGAGGCTACACACAGGCACAGCAGCAGCTGTGTTTAATCAGTCTTGGGGGGGGCAGCTGGTGCTGGCTGCCTCACCAGTGAGGGGGAAACGCAAGTCCTTGTCCACGGTTAGCGGCTGCACTACTTTGAGTGCTTTTACACTGGACTTTTATTTCCCATTAGCACTGTTGTGATAGTGTGTTAAGCAACATTTTGCCAATGTTTTTGGATATTATTTTCGTGCTGCCCTCCTCACACCCCAACTAACCCTCTTGCGCATACAGGGAAATCTATTCCAGCCACATGAATGACAACATTGCCCTTTTCATTTACTATGGCATTTCAAGCAGGAATACAATTTCATTAATAGTGGCAAATTTTGTTGACATTTTCAGATTTTGTCTCTAGGATGTTACACTAAAAAAACATTCTGGCAACACCAGCACCCTGCACTAGAGGGCCCTAAAGCCAGTATTTACAGGTAGCGGAGACGAACACGAGACCAGTGATGTTACTCTGGGCCTCACCGTTCTGCACACTTGTGAAGGGCAGGGTGTACTGTCCAACAAAGTCGTTTTGGGATGTGGAATCATAGTCTTCCACAACGAAGCGCACCAGAGCCAGTTCTGGCACACGGATATCAAACTTGAAATTGTCGTTCCACATGGGGTTGAAGCCTGCGGCGAGAGGCAAACCGTTAGTTAACGATGGTTACTGTAACTCTGTAGTCCATACTGGGCTCAGTGCATGGTAAGCAACATATAAAGATGTGCGTGTACAGATACAATGTATCTTGGATGAATCATTACTTTCGTTCACCGGTTATGCTGTCTCTTTGCAGACCTCTGCTCACCTGTTGAGAGACTGGAGAAGGGAAAGGGAGCCCCTTACCGTTGTTGTTTATGTAGCCTGTCTCTTTCGCTGCTACGTCAGCTGGCACACCATATACCTCCACCTTCACCAGGGGGTCCACAATCGATTTGCACTTGTCCTTGTTCAGTTTGGGCAGTTGCTGTGCTGAGATGACCTGGCATGACATGCCCCAAACACACATCTTACAGACGAAATAACAAGCTCACGTAATTTCCATGTACTGTAACATTCGCTCAGACTATCGGAGTATACACCAGCCATTTAGTCATGAAGGTTAAAGGTTAAAGGTAAATGTGTACTGAATTGCACTTGAACAGCTCTCGAACTGGACTGACAATGCCACACACGCCCATTGCAATTATTCTGTATATGTAACTGATCATTCCTAAACTGGACACGTCTGTATACTTGCTGATTGTAGGCTGTGATGACAGGCCCCTAAGGTCTGCTAAAATTTTAAACGACCTAAGATAACCATGCCTGTGGTGCAGCTGTGGGTTAAGATGTGGGTTAGGCAGACAGATACTGCAGAGATTTTCCCTCACCATCACATGGAGTGTCTTTTGCTGTAGCCACTTTCCCTTGGTGAGTTTGATGGGGTCAAAGTTGGACGTTTGGTCCCGCAGGTACGCGGGCTTCAGGATGTACCCACTCCGACCATTGGGCAGGAACCGGCCCTGGTTCAAGTCCATCTCTGTGCAGGGCGTCTGGAAGTTCAATGCCACTGTGGACAGAGGAGTCAGGGGACATGAGGAGCATGCCAGCTGGGTGATCAGCCAAGACTCTTACTCTGTGGTTTCAGAAGGTAAGGGGCACTACAGTCTACCTATTCAGCTGAAATAGGATTTTACACAACGTTCCTGGAGGACTGTAATACCACCAGTACAAGTAACTAAATCATTAGTTACTTGTTTATTCATGGAGCACTAGGACCTTTGACCACCGGCTCATATATCTGTTCAGTTAGAATGAATACCAGTACGTGGCACTTAAGGTCTACCATATTTCCCAGTGTAACAGTGTTGAAGATTCTAACAAAAGACAGGTATTGATGAATGGAATTTTAGGACCCATACCAATCTGGCAGCCAGCGTCCCACATGGGAACAGGGTTGTAGTTGGAGGAGTCTGTTCTGGAGCCTGCTGGGTAGATTCGGCTGAGTTTGTCCATATTGTGACGAATGAATGCTGTGGCTGGAAAATTGCATCAAAATTCATTGCACCTCGTAAATTCATCTGCTCCCCAGTGCTACATTTGCAGCAAGTGTAAAGACGTTTAAAAGAACTGCAAAATAAAAGTCTCAAGGAACTACGCTTGTGTTAAATATGGGTTCAGTGCTAAAAGGATGAGCTGCATCAAGTACAACCTACAGTATGTACACACCAGTTTCCCAGTCAGCCATGGTGCGCAGTCCATTGCAGCAGGCTATGATGTCATTAAACTGTATGGACCAACAAAGCATACATTTTGCAAGTGCAGTAGTCAGGTAAACTAGCTAAACCAGTATTATATCAAGATGACTATGAGCTTATACTTGCCACTGTCAATAAGGAGCCAGACAACAGTTTGTTGCCTTGTTACAGCTTGCTAGCTAGCTAACATTTGATTTGATTTCACAGATTTCTACTTAACTAGGAAGGTTGTGAATTCTATTAATAAAAACATTCCATAAAAAATAACGACAATTCATTTAAAAACAGCTACGTTGGGTACTTCACTAGCTTGAGGAAACTGTGTGATATTGACTGTATGATATATGATGTAATGTACTGTAATGAACTGTTATTGCTGGCAAATTTAAAGTGCTAGCAGCTAGCTAGACAGACAGACACACACACACACACACACCAATAAAGCCACATTTGGCAGCAATTGTTGCTTAGTTCATTGTAGTGCACTGGGCAACTCACAGTATGAAAAATAGACTAAAGCTGGCATATGAGTGTGTGGGAGGATCGCATTCGAGACACCCCAACACTCCTGCATGAGTACAGTGGCTGATGCAGTGAGACAAGCATAACAAATCCAATTGAAAATTCCAAAACACGTCTGCATTAAGGGGAAAAAGCATTAAAATGACATGCAAGGTTTCCTGTAAATGAATCAATTATGCTCAAAGTGTACGTGGAAACTTGCACATGCATTTTTGTCTGAAATGCAAGGCAAGGTGTGGGGCCACACACATCCTTGCTCCTGCGGCGATCTGTAAAACCACTGAAGTACTTCCTGTACTTCGGCTTCTTTAGAAGTGTTGCTCAGCTATACTTACCATGAACAACAATACCAAGCTTTCATCAAAGAAATGTAATTCAATTTCCTGAAAGCAGAAGTGATGGTGTTCTAGCCATCTCGCTGTTTTAATTTCTCTATTGTATTTCCAGGCCCAATCACAATCCGAGTTTTGTTTTGTGATAGGCATGCCCCTCAAGAGTGATTCTTTGTTACTAACCACTTGTGCAGAAAATTTGAGTTGAATATTAAAATACCAAGTGTCAGTCTTTGGTTCAATTCCAGACCGCTACATGTTTAGAACGGAATTGTAACATTGGCTGTTGATCAAAGATCACATTGTTGCCAGTGACTACTGTACATCTTTCTTGGTATGGCAGTAGTGTTGAAACACAGGTGTTACCTGAATTTTCTGCCAGACTCAGTGCTTTGCTCTCTTTGAAGGAGGACATCTCGTAGAAAGCCTGGTTTTCTCTTGCATGGTCAAAACCACCAAAGTGAACGCTTTTGCAGTAGATGACAATGTCAGAAAGCTCCTTTGCCAGCTTTATTTTGGACTTCTGGAAAAGCACAGTAAATACAGTTATTTATGCTTAAATACAAAATAAGTACTATTCAAGGCCTGGCCCTTACCACAAATTAACAAATAGCTGTTCAATATGTGTAAAACTAAATCAATAAGTCACACTAGGCCATGTTGATATAAATGATATACTATGCCCTGAAATACTTTATTGCTTATAGTCAGACACATTTATCAAAAACAGAGAATTTGTTCTCTGTTTGTAAAATTCTACATTTGTAGAATTCAAACTGAATATATTTGTAGTATTCTAATTGTGAATATTGCTTCAGACAAGAGAATGTATGTTTTACAACACAGAAGAATTCACAATGGAGGATACTGAAGTGTAACTGTATGTCACACCCTGTTTACAAACCCAATTAGCATGTCAGTGAAAATGGCATGGATGCACTCTGAATCATCTAGGGTGTTTATGTCGTCAGGTGGCTCTTTACTCCGTTGATAGCTCCGAGCTCTTTTGCAGCTTTGTGTTCTGATATGGTTTTCTGGGCCTGGTTCCCATATCAGGCTGAGCTCAAGTGGGCCAAACAGCCGTTTGGTTTTATGAGGGTTGGCATACCTTGGATTTGTGCTTCTCCTCATTCCCTTTCACCTCAGCGGCCTCGTCGTCCTCGGACACACTCTCCTCCTCCACTGTGCTATTTGGGGTGAAGAAAGCATCCAGCTTGTTCAGACGCTTGCCCTTGATCAGAAACCGGCCCTTCAGCTCCTGCAGAGATGCACACACACAGACACGCGCAAACACACAGGCACACGTGCACACACACACACACAAATGCACATATGTTTAATGCTTTTATTTGCCCATGAATTATTCCTCTGTTTAGATAACCATATATAGCTTTAAGTACTCAACTAATCGTTATAGGTAAACCTTTGCACAATAAACTCTGGGAGTCACAGCAGAATATGAAAGCAAAAGAATATTTCAAGCTGCCACAGAAGAACCACAGGAGGTGGGACTGAATACCTATAGGAAGTGGTCATAGTGGTAGCTTGTGACTAAAATGTACCTGGGGCTATAATGAGACCGCATGTGTTGAAGAAAAACTTCATAGATTGTTGACCACTTACTGTTTCCATATGCCTATGTTAAAAGAATTTGACAAGCATGGTTCTCTAAACACTGCAAACAACATAAACGGCTTACTCTTTTGCAACAGCAAAATAAGGTTTTGTACAAAACCAGTAAAACTCATTACAGTCAATGCATTAACTCAATTTCTGACATCAAGACAACTTGGTATTATTATTATGTTTATTGTACTACTTTGACTGGGAAAGGGAAAAAGAATGTAAAAGGCCACACCCCAGAAACATCTTGAGGTCATTTCATAGCTCTTGCCAAACCTCCAGACTAGGCCAGACTCTACACACAGTCACATTTTCCCCCAGTCAAACTTTCCTGGGTTGTTCAGCATTACACTGAATACAGAGATATTTTGCATGTGTTCTTATGTGCCCCCTCCAAATCTGCTTAACAATGCAAAGCAAACTAATGTATTACTGTCAGTAGACAACTTTGTGTGTATAAATACAAAAAGGTTGTTAAATATATCTGCTTTTTACCTATAACAGTACACATTAGTAGTATACATTTCACCACTACTGAAATATAGGTCTTAGAAATCTTTTTGTTTAAGGTTGAGGAAGCGCACAGATGCATAAAAACTAAGAGTCTTTGAAATTAACAATGAATATAGACTTCTAAGTTTCACATTTGTTGAAATAAATATGATTTCCTGTCTAATGTTACACACAGCTGAGTACTGTTTACCATATTATGAAAAATGTAACTAAAAGCATCTATTCATCATCTTCCAAAGGAAAGCAGCAGTAAACCTACTGTTAGCTGTGGTTAGCAGCAAACAGGCATGGCCCGAAAACATTATCACAGTTCCTGCATTATACTTGAACAAACCTCACCACTTTAATCTGAAACGGCAGTGCAAGCTGACTCTACTCTTCCGCCTGTTCCACCACCTACTGAATATCAGGTGATCCTTTCCAAGAATCAGTAGCGATCCCCGCCCCTATCCACCCCCACAAACACCACATCGGGGATTTTGGTGGGAGGAGTCACCGACAGAGCCATTCCCCACACAGGCAAAGTCACAGCTCATCATTAAGAAGCCAGCGTACTTCACACATCAGGCGGGCGAAGACAAAGCTGTGTGTTTTCAGTGAGCTAAATAAAACGCAGCTGCATGCATTCCTCGCATGCCTCGTGGCCAAGCCCTGAAAGGCAGCGCCTGTCCAAAGGGAAACCATGGGTTTCCCCCGGCATGCCAACCCCCCGAAAAGGTAAACAAAAACAAAATCTAGAGCTATGTCCCAGTACAGTCCCCAGTCAAATTCAATAAAAACATGTAACCTCTGGCCTGTGCAAATGTCTTTCCACCTTTGTTTCTTAAAACTGCAAATCAGACTCCATGCCCTTTTGACACAAAACTGAAACGGTGCAAAATATTATCCTTGCTTCTTGTTATGCTGAAGTTTGAAAACAAATGGTTGGTGGGTTTTTTCCAAGGGTTACTTGGAATTGATACTTGGATGTGCTTGCAGTAAAAAAAGGCGCGTTTCCAGGAAACTTGGATATTTTTCAGGAGATAAGGGGGGCAGGGAGGGGCATGTTTTGGCAGGAGATTTGTCTACATCTACATGCTGTTATTGCAGCAGTGTCACAAGTGAATCAGAGGATGGACCTGGCAGCTTTGTGCAATGCATTCATAACAGGATTGTGATGTTGTAATCTTCTATCCCTGCCTTATTTTAGTCTTGTGGCACCAGTGGTATACTATGGTGACACAAAATAGACAACCACAATTTAACACACCTACATAAATGTGATGTAACATTAAGGAAATATTCTTAGGCCTACACTTCTTTGGCCTATCGCTGCAAAGGATGGTGACAAAAATGACTTTATCTACTAACCTCTGGTGAGGGGAAGCATGTGGGCATATGGTCCCCCAGTGGTTGTGTGACCAGAGCACTGCCCAGGATGGAGATCATGTGTTGGGCCATCAACTTCTGCTGCTCCAGCTTGCAGTGGTTCTCCAGAGAAAGGATCACTGGGTACTCTGAAGTCTGGGGGTTGATATGAATACATAAGCATGTAACATAAAAGCAAAAAGCAATAAAAAGAGGAGTGCTTGTCAATGTGAATGTATATTATTATACACAGACCCTACAGAAATACTGATCATTTTGAAAATATTAATCTGACATGTTCACTTTCAGAATAACTTCCTAGATGCAGCTCTAGTGATGCAACATTACTAACGAATAATCTATGTACAAAAAACTAATGTAAGCCCATTACAGTGATCAGTCAACACAATAGAAGGCGTAATTTTAAAATTCCAGACAAAATAGTCTGATAGTGAACTCATAGTGTAGGTGATGTAAGAAAATTGAAAGCACAGCTCTGATCTTTTTCAAAAGGATGACTTTATTAATGGCAGTTGGCAGAAATACGGGAACTGTACTCTGGATTTTGTTGAGTTAGTCTGAACCTTGACACTCTACAAGAATAACAGCTTCTTATATTCCTTTAACAGCTTTATCTCAGGCCAGATATGTTGATAGCACTTCACCTTCTGAGATCCAATTAAGAATAGCTAAAAACATTATCTAATCTAGTGTTGTCAGCTGAAATAGTTCTCGACCATTCAAAAAGAGTCGTCATTTACACATCAGCTCTACTGTATTTATGATAAGTTAACCAAAACTATCTGGGCAGCAGATGTGACTGATTTGCCAGTGTTTGAGATTTGACTGTATTAGGACAATCATACCAGACTTTTGCAGAATTTTACAGTGATAAAAATCTATACTTCATGTCAAAACCAGCCCCCTTTCAAAGATGCCTTGGAAATGAGAGCTAGCTGGCCAAGTAGCCAATTAGCAGCTCACTTCTTACACAATATCATGTGCCACTCTGCTTGCTTTCCCTCTCAAGTCAGACTGCACAGAAAAAGATAGTTACAGTTATTTATATTACAGATATTATACATAGGTATGCCCAGGGCTTTACCAACTACCTTAACAGTTACTTACAGTAAAACTGACTACAAAGAATGCAACTTCTAGGTATATTTTGACAACAGGATAGTTGTGTTTTGGGCACCTTGAAAGCGTATTCCTTGATGGCCTTGATGACATCTTTGAAGAGGACTTTGGATGTGAGCGTGTAGCCATGATATATGACCGGCTCTCCATTAGGTCCATCCCAGCAGTCCAGCTCCACACAGCGACAGCTCTTCATTAGTGCCCTGCAAATGGAAATGATACTTAGGACACACGCCATTATGAAGACAAGCCATAATGAGGACACATATCCAGATCCAGAACACTACTCTCGATGGTCTGCCACAACAGGCTAAATCCACACATATCTCTTTTTTAATTGATCAGATCCATAAAAAGAGTTCTAAGACATATAGGAATGTATACAAGTATAGCTTTAACAAAGGTGAGCTGTTTCCCTCGTTGATTGCGCTACACATTTGCCTTGAAACTTTAAGGCAAGTCAGTACTGGATGATGAAAATTCAACAACAAATTCAATGATCAGTGTTTCATTTTTATCTGTCAACTACAACAAAAAATGAGGTCCATGCAAACAACACAATTATCAGTGGTCTGTACAGTTGCCGCCCAATGATTTATCCTGAAGCTGGAGACGTTAGGTATACCGTATGTATGCCTCTGTGCTGCTGGGCCCCTTCAGCTGGTCCTCCATCAGGTAGGTGTTGTGGGAGGATGAGATAAAGTAATAGTTGAGGGGCTGGCTCATGTCCTGATACACCTGCTTGTGGGCAGGGTTGAATATCATGGCCTCAGGCTGATTGAGGTACATCAGGAAGCCGTCCTTGGTCATACGCTTTTTTTGCTTGGCTGAAAAAAATCAAGAGTGGAGAATATACATGAAACTGAGTCTTATACTGTCGTGAAGAAGCCTTTTCAAATTTGTTTGCTCAGGTATGAGTGGTTATCACAGGTTCCATTTAAACCTACTTAAAACCTTAAACATAAGAAGTCTGATGACATAAGCAGGCCATTCACCCTAGCTAGGCCTGTCATTTTGTCTGCTTGAACAAAATGACATCTGACTTCACTGTTTAACTAACGAGCATAGGCTTCGATCCTGCATTTCTCCAGTCAGCACACAAGCGCAGGTGTGTGAGACAGTGAGGGCTGGAAAAGGGCTGCCTCCCTTACCTGTGTCATCCAGTTCGTACTTCTGGATTAACTTGAGTGCATCGTCGAGCGAGACGGACTCCCTCTGTTCAGTGAGCAGGAAGCTGAGCAGGTTCTCTGCACTCATTTGGCCTTCCGTCTGAGCATACTTCGAGTAGATGACATCGATTTCTTCCCGATGGGTTAGCAAGTTGTAGAACTCCTTGATTTCAGATCCCTCTAGCGTGCCAGACTCGGACTTGTCACATTTCTACACAACAGCACAGGATATACTTGATGAGCATGTTTGTTCGAGGTACATGTGTTCGAGGTATGTTGGAAAGAGAAGACAAACAGGACACGCTTGTTAATAGTGTCAGTTCTGCCAGTGTAATTTTTAAGAACTGTTTGTGAAAACAAAATACACCAGTTCACATGATTGTCCTGCCCCCTGCCCTGTCTGTCTTGTCCCCTTACTGCGTCTGTAATCAAAGACAATTTAACTAAGAATTTAACTACCTCTAATATTCAGCCTGTCTCAAAGTCACACAAAATGACAAACTTCTCTAGAACGCTGCTGTTTCTCTGAAACCGATAACAGCACAAGCTCACTTCTAACATTCTTCCACCATTCAGAAGACCCAGCTCTGTCAGATATTGGCTCATGCTTCACGTGCACACAGAGACAGTGTCCTCACCGCAAAGAGCACCTCTGCGTAGGAGTCGTCCACCTCGATGTTGATCTGCCGCAGGAAATGCTTCAGTTCCTTCAGGGACATTTTGTTGTCCTCATTTTTGTCTGCTTTGCGCATGCAGTTGAAGATCCAGCTAAAGCACTGAGGTAAGGACTGCACATAATCCAGAGTCAGTGTAATGGAGTAAATTACAACATGGTGCTGTGCAACCAGAATTATGCCTCATTTTAAAAATAGGCTAGGTTACATTCCTCTCTAGTATTTACTTACTTCTGTTTCAAAGTAGGTTAGCTGTATTATAAGCAAAACAAAGCAACCAATATATGTGATCTTGTAAATATATGTAATGAATAACCTGTAAACCATAATGTATAACAACACTAATGTTAGTATACGTCCAAACAGCTACATAGCTACATAAACAGCTAAATAAACTTGGCCCGTTAAGTTTATAGTCTAAATACAGCAACTAACATTTATATACACTGCAAAAAACAGCCCTTCAAAAATAAGAAATAAAATAATTAATACAAGGTGTTTTTTTGCTAGTAATAAGTGAAAAAATCTGCCAATGGAACTAGTGGAAATACACAGATATTCAAGATGCACCGTCTAAAAACAAGTCCTTGTAGCTCAAGGAAATATTAAGTGTTATATTAAGTGTAAAGAGATATTTTGACTTGAAAAGAGACAAATATGCTTGGTGAGATTTGGATTTTTTGCAGTGTACACTATATAAGATAAGACAAAATACAATACCTTCTTTATCCTAATAGTGAAGACAAAAATGCTAAAAGGGAACTTAACAAACTCACTACTTAAACCAGATATATTTAGCAAACAGTGCATAATGTTTATGTTTAACACTATGTTACTACCAAAGATTAAACACTTATCAGTCATTAATGTCTTTGGTGCAAATTCCTCTAGTTTGAGATTACTGATTTTTTCACAGTTTAATAAAATACTCTCCTTGAAGTCATCCAATACATTAATAAAAATATATACTTGAATACTTCCATAGTTAAGAATGATCAGTAAACAGGTGGAAAAAAATTCAACAGAAGAACCACCTCCTCTGTGCTATGTAATGAAAATTTCAATTTACAGTGACGATAGTTACTTAACCTCTCCAACCAGACACAGGTCATGGACGGCCCAGTGCAGACAAGGCATTCGATTGCCCACACTGTCCTCATGTTAACTGCACTGTCTGTGGAGATGTCAAAACACTGCTCCTGTTATTTCCTACCCTAAACATATTATGGAGACCACTGGGCTCTGTGGTTCTACTGCTTCTGCTCCTGATAATGAATTCATGTTCAGCACAACTGTGTGGTTGTGGTGACCACAGATTTGATCTTGAGAACTACAGCAATACCTCTCATGCTTTTGGTGGACCATTTATAAGACATAAAGGCATAAAAACCGCTGTCCTTGATGTTCTACATAAAAACACAGTATATAAAACTATTATTGTACAGTTTTATATCTTCAGAACTTCGCATGCATTCTGTTCACAGATATTTCCACTAGCAAACTCTTACATTCTCTCAATGGCTGAGTTGCTAAGGACTTTTTTTAGTCCTTTCCATAATTATTTCCACAGAGCACTTCACTGGCATTCTACCAGTTCCACTGAGAACCACTGTCCTACAGTATTGACACAGTGCAAAAAGCAGAGTATGTGGGGCATGGGGCTGAAGAGCTCTCACTCAACTGACGTATTATAGTAGACTGTATGATGGCACTGTAACCATCTCCCTGCCCAAGGTGACAGACTGCACGGGTGGATACTGCTCGGTCTTCTGATGGAAGTTAAGGTTGTCGTTGTTGTTCATGATCTTCTCCAAGCCAGCGACCCACTGTTTGGCCTCCTCCACTGAGTTGGCCATCAGGTCCAGGTTCTTGCGGCGGCCCTTAAAGATGATGGTGAAGCAGCGGTCCGCCACGTCGTCCTCCGTGTACTTCTGCAGGCCCTCCGACTGGCGGCCCCGCCTCACCGACTCGATGTCATCGATGGAGACTGGGGAAAGAAACACACCGAGCCTGCCGTCAACAACGGGGGCCCTAAGGCCCCTTGCTGTGAAAACGCCGCCTCCAATAAAGCAAATAGCAAGATAGAGACTACACCCCAATATCTGCAGGGAGTGTCTGCTGCCATTTGCCTGTGAACCTCTCAAAAACAAACACACCACATTCTCCCATGGAGTGCAATCACATATGCAAAACACTCAATCTGGCAAAGACTAGATTCCCTAAACCACACTTTCAACTGACAGGCCAAAAAAGACATGTTTTGACTTTGTCACAGGGCTCACTTGGGTTTGGTGGCTTTTTAAGGTTAAGGCTTTTAAAATATTAGTCTATCAATTTTTTAATCTTATTTATTTCAACTGATTTTAAAAGGATGGTGGTGTTCTGAGTGGAGTGGTCTATGCTTTACATGTAAACAACACAAACACATTAAAAATGGTTTACTGAGTGCCAGGTATTGGCATTGCCATTTATCTGTACCCACAGTGAGCAACGTTAGGGCTGATTTGAAGGACTGCAGAAAGACTGTGGACCACTGAGCATTATGAAGTCTCTGGGCACACAATCTTAAAACAAATGTGGGGCAACAAGACTTGGTTGCACATCTAAATGCCTGCACTCACCCTAGACTACTGTGACATCCCCAATGTTTTCATACAATCATTCATACTGCCCAGCCAAGTGCCTGTCCATTGCCCCCACACTAGAAATTCATCTACAGCACTAACAATCCATTGTATTGACAAGACTTAATCTTCACGGTCACTGACCTTGCTGTTCTTTTGTGTGTCTGTCTGGTCAATGCTCAGAGGTTCTGTTCAACAAAATGAAGTTATGATATGGATAGGGACTGTGTTGTTCAATAAGATACTCAGTTGTTTCAGATGGTAACACCATTGGCCGAGCCTGTTGACAAGATTTTTTTAAATGACAGTGTGAAGTACTGGACTGTGTACCAGACTGATGATCAGAGAAACTGAATTCTCTTCAGACTGTTCTAACCATTTCATTTGCCTAGAGAAACACTGTGGCTGAAACAATTGCTAAACTCCATGTAGTCCTCCCAGGTAGTCCTCCAACTATTCAAATGCAAACGAACACCCACAATGAACAATGGCAAGGATTTTCCAACCATCAGCAGCCATTAGTCCTCTAGCCTTTCATAGTGAATTGCATACTGGGATAGCTTGTCTGTCACAGCTGGGTAGGTGAGAATGACAGCAGATGAGAAAAGGGCTGATTTCTCAGAAGTGTGGTTTGCAAAGTCATGATGACCTATTGAGCATTACGGCCAAAATATTTGGTCAATCTTGGCAAGTGATGCTTCATTTTGTAGCTCTGAATCTGTACTTTATTATCTTGTGATAAAACAAAAATGGCAATTTTGCGAATGTGCCCCTAAATCATGCGTGCAGTCACAAATTATACATCTACTGTCTCCAGGTATCCACACCAGTGAAATGTCGAATGTTAGCTCTGTTAATATCATCTCCTAAGTAATGTAATGTGGCGTGATGTTAGAGTGTGGTTACCACAGTAGTCACAACATCGCCAGCCCCATGCAACTTCAGAATGTACTATGATAAACAGCTCAGGGAAATATTGTTCATCTGTACAGCTGTGGTCAATCTCACTGTGATCTGCTGGAGAGGGGATTCACAAATGTATAGAAGGCAATGCAGTACTGTGCACATAAATCTCTCCACTGCAAGATTATTTTTAAAAACGAGACATCTTCAGAAACCAAGGGGCAGTCCTTTCAATACCCCTGGCTGACTGGTGTGATTTGAATCTAAAAAAACATGTCCAGTTACGATCATGTTCTCATGGTGTACTTTACTTCTAAAATGTGGTTATAGAAACAACTGCCCCGCTTCTGCTTCAGGGCATCATGACAAAAAATTAAAGGCAGAAAAAGACCAAGGTTATTGGCCTGCATACACTCCAGGTCAACACCCGTGATGCCTGTGGCAGGGCAAGTGACGCACAAAAAAGAAGAGAGATCTTTCATGTGACTTTATTGAAGGTCATTTGACTTCACTCATTTGACTTTGATCCAAATATTTTTGCAGAATTTAACTGTCATATCATCAGTGCGTTGTAAGTGGGCAAGTTGCGGTTGGGCTGCTCTCTAATGACTGTCAGTGGTTCACAATAGGGCTGCAACTAATGACTATTTTGATAATTGAATAATCTATCGATTATTGAAATGAATAATCGACTATTCAGATTATAAATCGCACAATTACTCAATGGCTCTTATTTATGTATCGGCTTTTAAATTTAGCTTGAGGTTGTTTTAGGCATATGCTAACTAACAATAAAGACAATAAAGATGAGAACTTAATTCAAAAATGCGTCTTTTAATGAATGGTTACTAGGAATAATTCAGTGAGGGCAGTTGCTTGCTGGGGAGTACAAGTCAGCTTCCTTTGAAGAAAACCATCCGTAGTAGCATTACAAGATCCAACAAACCCATAACTTGTTCGAATTAATACAAATGCAACCCACATTGGGCATGCATGCATAGACACAAGTTTTACAAATCTTTTGCAATTTAGAAAGTGTCAAATTCTCCGGTGTTCTCTAAACTTGTGCACTCAGCAGCAACACTATCTCCAGCCATAAATGTCGCCATGACAACGATGCAACGTTTAAGATGAGAATTTTTAAACAGCAGACGGGCTCTGGTTTAACATTGTAAAGTTAGGGCACATTTGGAATGTGAACAGGATCGTTATGAATAATAGGTTATTATTTGCTACCCTGTACGTTCAACGTCATTAATAATTTATTGATCAAAAGAAAATGTATTGCAGAATAGAAAACGTTACAGCTCATAACGTGAAGTAACATGGCTTTTAACATTAACATTAGCTATGTTAGCAAGCTAACTAACTTAACGAGACAAGTCTTCATCATCCTGTGAGCCACCTCTTCAGATGCTCGAGCATAACTGATGTGCTCTCTTGCCAGGCAAGGTCAGGTTTGCAAATGTTGCAGTTCACACCGTTGATCAGCCGTTTAGCGCGTATGCTAAAACCAGTGCAATTAGAAAACTAGATTGGAAAAATTCTAGCTAATTTTAGCTCTGAGGAAACAGCAATTTAACATAAAATATAGCAAATGCTAACTGAAAACTATGAGAAGCTTTAATGAAAACATAACGAGCAATTTAACGTAACACACGGGCTACATAGCATAAAAAATAAGTTACTTGCAAAAGGGTTAAGAGTGAAATGCTGCCAAACTTTTGACGTCTTTGGTCGTGAAGGTGTTGCCATCTCTATTGTTCACTTCAGTAAAGCAACGTAGCTTAGGCTTCATATGTGAGCATTCCGAGTTACACACAATGACATCACCAACTAATCGCCAATTAAGTTTACAATTCTGCTGCCTTTAAGTCAATTCAGTCACATAAGTCAAACTCGCACCTCTGACAGACGTTATGAGTGACAAGCACTATACCTGAGTTCAAGGTTAAGAGACCAAGAATACACTAAGAATTCATTGCCTCATAGCATTTCAGAACGGTTTCACTTTTCCTCTTTTGATACACTCCTCTATTACAACTGTAACCAAAGCTCGGAGATTAGAAACAGATAGAACTGTCTAGTACTCTACCCTGGAGATGTAAAACATGGGCTGTGCATCAATAGCCCAAATGCTAAAATGAGTACATCTCGTTATTATATCTATTTTGTATTGCCGAATTTATGGACTGTAATGAAAATCTAAGATACTTCGCACAAGATTATATTTGTATATTTGTTTAAAACTATACAAACTATATAGTGTATAAACTTCAAAATGTCTATTGTTGATAAGCCTTGGTTTTGCACTCTAGTAAAATGCTAAAACTGCAATGAGAAATAACAACTTCCTCTGTAAGTGTGGCATTGTGACGTTGAACTCAGTGAGACTGGAGTTCATTTTCAGGATCTCACCTGTGGACCTAGATGACAAAAGTTAGAAGTGATCTCCCTGCCTGTGGGGCCTGTCACATGTGGGCCAGAGCTATTGTTCAGTGGAATAATGTGCGGAAATGTGTGCGGTGCCATGAATGACATAATCTCTGTTAACTCCAGAGGTCACCCACTAATTTCCAGCAGCGATTGCTGACTCCTAACACATTACACAGGAACCAGTTCTTTTGTTTTCACGGACACTGGCTAAGATTCAATAGCAACCTTATCCTGCCGGATCCACCCACTAGTTTCAGACAAACTGGTTATAGCAGTGAAGTTCCTCGAAAGAGAATTGTTGGTCTTGATCAAAATAATTCTTTTGTTTGTCATTCGGTACATCTGCCTACATAACCCTGCCCGCAATCTTTCATAAACATCACTCATGCATGCCTATACCTAAACTGGACACCCCAGCTTAATTACTGTACTTTCAACCAGTTAAGATACTTATTTGAGTGGCAGGTGTTTAAATGTGCATTTGAATTAGAATGCTTTATCAAAGGATATATGCACTAAGAAAACCCAGGTACACAAACAATGAACGTTCTGTAGAATTAATCAGGCCAGGGCAGTGTCAAGAGGGCCAAGTGGACTGGTGGCTGAGTAAATACAAGGAATTACTCAGAGAAAGATAAGCAGTTGTTTCAAACTTTCACTGCCGGGAGAGTACGCAGCAAACAAACAGAAGCTCTCAAAAAAATTCCTGGAATGTGGCTGACCCTGACAACCATTTCAAAGAAAGTTTTCCCAGTCATACTGTCTGATATGATGCAGTCATGCTTCAAATACCAGTTAAATGCACCCGAAGAAACACAACATTGTGTGGGACTCAAATCCCCTCTGTCTTTCATTCTTTTCATTCTCTGAAAAGCGTCCACCAGTTTGGTTGAGAGGTGTGTTTATAGGTTTGCAATCAAACCTATAACAAAATAACATTTCCTTGACTTCATGGAGGAAAAGAGGTGATTGTGAGTCATAAGTGTGTAAACATCATAAGCCACACATTTTATGCAACTGGAAGAACAAGTTTGGACAGTAGACACCTTTTAGTAAAATGTCTGGAAAGCATTCAATACGTTTAGCAATGCCCAAACATAAAACAGGGTATGAGAGTTTGTGTCTATCCATAACCACATTCCTGCATTCCAGACAATGATCCCATGGGGATGTAAACAAAAACATCTTCCAAGAAAAATTGCAATAAATATAAACCAAACATCAAATTATGAGGGGCCACTGAGTAGAAACTCAGTAGAAATTCAAACACCACAAAAATATCACCCAACTGTGTTTTAATATAAATTTGACTGTATGTGTCATTAAACTAACTGGTAAATGTTGCTACTCGTCTTGTACGTTGCTCTGAATAAGAAAACATGTAAATGTAACTGTGTGAAAGGGCCTAGTGCACTTTATGACTTTATGATGCCACAGACATGACTTGCACTGTTTATCCCGATATGACCTGCATACTGTCACTGTGATTGACTGCAGATGAGGGTGGGGTCTCAGCTCATCCACATGGGAGTTAAGGCGGGTGTTTAAACACAGGCTCTAGTGTTGTCAGGCTGTCTCTCACAATGTCGTGCTGGGGGAAGTATTGCATGGAAGATGGGGAGGGGTGAGGGAGGCCCATTTGCACTGTGCAAACATAAATCAGACCACACAGTGGATTGCCAAGCTGAGAGTTGGAGATATCAATGTTATCGCCACTTACAGCAACAGCAGGCCGATTATGAAAAAAAATAACTGATTCTTTATCTCAGTCACACATAACGCAAGGCTCATCGTCCACATTACCATTAGCAATCGTGTTTGACAACAGCGCCAGTCAAAGCAATGCAAGGCCCGAGTTCAAAGCATGGGAAATTCTTACCAGCAATGTGTTTTAGATTGTTTTACCCTGGCTTTAAAGGACATGTTGTTGCAAGTGATATTTTTGTTTTTAGGGTAGAGATGTGGAAAGGGAAAATAAAAAAGAAAATTGGATTGATCATGTTGACCCATATAAAACTAGTGTAATAAAAAGTAGTGAGTCTAGCCTTCCTGGAATTTCTACTTTGACTACTCCCATAAGATTATGCATGAAATGTAGACATTTCTTACATTTTTCCTAAACCCTCACAAAAAAACCCAAATGGAAAAAACCTAATTGATTAAAACAGCACAGTGATTAACTGATTAACAAAGGAAGACATTAAAAAACGCTGGCACAACCTATGAGGAAATACCTCTTTAAAGCAGGCTTTTCGTTTCTTCAACCCAGAGGCTATTCTGTGCACTCCCAGCTACACTCAAATTAAACAATTTCTTCGCCAAGCCTTTCATATAGGTCATCCATCTCTGTAATGTGCGACCCAGAGACCACTAGCACAAGCCTCTGGACCACAGACCAAATTTCCAATGCCTGTAAGGAGAGGAAGGGTTATCAGCCCCAACCCCTCTTTTTTCCCATAAATGCGGCAGTTTTCAGAGCCAGATGTGGCTGGGCACAGAGATAACACACTGGGAGGCTGATTAACGCTGTCAGCCAGAAACAGCAACTCTCTGGGAGAGCCTGACCAAAGCTGGAGAGGAAGTCCTGAATGGGTGGAGCCTGGGACGAAGCAACGATGTTGTTCATGTGTGGGAAACTAAGACCAAAAGCTTTGACCTTCTCCTCCCTTGGCGACACTATCTATAAGATACGTTTTTTCCACTCCACCCCAAATCCAAGCAGGCTTCAGAGAGCTGGCATTGAGGCATGGAACTACATCAGGTTTTTTGTCAAAAGGGTACTCCTTTTCCTCCTGAGTGCTGGGGCAGGAAACATGAGGTGGTGGTGAGACCTGCATAAATCTTTATTTGAACTCACTGAGAAGACCTGAGTCTGGCACAAAGTCTTGTCTGTAGTGCAGGTAGTGATCCACTCATCCATGTACATGAAATGTGTGATATTTGATATTTCATTTCCACCACTAGGTGGAGAAGAATTTAGGGGCAGTTGATTCATTTCTCTCTTTTAAATTTTTTTTTTTATGCGTTAATGCATTAGCTTAACTGCAATTAACTTAAAATGGATTAAAGCTTTCATTTTTTAAGGCAGTTAATCATGTTTCTGTATTTTGATAACGATGTCTTGTAGTTACTATCAGTTACTGTCACTGATTACAACTGATGAGTCTTCATACTCACAGAAGCTAAGCATGAGCTGCAATGGAAATTAAAATCAGTCCGTACATCACCTTGTGGGCTTTTAAATGGCAGTTTCCATTTTAAAAACCTCCCAGGTGGCTCTTTGGATAGGCTTATTTGCACCTACTCCTAAGTCCAGCTGCAGTATCAACAAAGTAAGTACACCTAGTTTCCCGTACCACCAAAGAGCTAAACATCATCAATTAGCCCATCATCAGATTGCTAGCAACTCTAGTAATTCTGGACCTAGTTAGTTTCATCATGAGTACTATTATATAATGTCACTGCAAACCCATTCCTTACAGTATGCTCCATTGGTTGTTTGAACAGTTTTTTCCAGAGTTATAAATTTCCTTTGAATCTAAGCAAAGATTAACTTTTCACTGCAAAGACATGATTAAAAAAAGCATTTGAAGAAGTATTAAGCGTTAAAAAATACTTGATTGAACCTGATATGAAAACCATTTATGATGGCTAAATGAAAGTGTAATCGTAAAAATCTGAGATACACAATTTCTTTGATTTACACTGATTTTTATGTAGAATGTAACATGCAGTAAAATTGTGATTAAATGTGCAATTAAATGTGCAATTAAATGCACAATTTAATTGCAAGAGTAATATTTTATTTCAATCTTACTTCTCTATCTGTTTTAGATTAAATCTGTAACCCTAGCTTCAGTTTGCTCCTCAAAGTGAGGTTATATATGATCACTGTCATTTACAATACCACTTATCTTCAAAAATATTAATGTACCATTTCTTCCAATGGATCTAACACTGCATAAATTAAGTATAATTACATTAGTACTTTTTGCCTCATTTCAGTATAATATTAACAACATATGGTACAATGTTCAATATAATTCTAGTCCTGTCCAGTTAATATATTGTTTTCTTTAAGTTATCTTATGCTTTATTACAAGAAGCTGAACTTGGGAAGAGGAAAAAGGCAGGCCAGATGTACATCTCAGGCTTTTAAAGTTGATTTTTGGAAGAATATTAAGTTTCATAAACATTTCAATCAACTTCACCCAATAAGAC
The DNA here is from genome assembly GCF_013368585.1 of Megalops cyprinoides. NCBI lineage: Eukaryota > Metazoa > Chordata > Actinopteri > Elopiformes > Megalopidae > Megalops > Megalops cyprinoides. The sequence goes on from NC_050584.1 coordinate 8,955,957, forward strand.
TTTATCAGTTGTGCCTGTTTAATGTGAGGACTACTACTAAAAGTAGTAAAGTAAAAGTATCTTACACTTCTTACATTATGCCTACCTCTGTAACTACTACAGTACCATTTCTTTTGTGGAAGTCTTATTTTAATTATTTATTTAGCGTACACACACATATTAAGCAGTAAACATCTACCTCTACGAATGGCTAATGTATTAAAGGGTAGTTGTATATTGGGTAATTTCAATTTTACACATGAGCAACTTTTGCAGGTTAATATTTAATGTGTCAGTTCATGTCAGGTATCTAGCTCAAAGGCTGAAGATTTTATTCTGCACCTCAGCCTGACCATTGCAAGCCACACTGCACACTGCACTCACAGGTTTGGTTGGACCTCAGGGTCTTGTGTGACTCATGCCACATGGTCTTGCAATCCTCCTGGAGCTTGAAGTAGCGGGTCTTCTTCCAGGAGCTGGACCGCACCTTCTGGAGGTCCCCCCCCTTCAGCAAAAACTGGAGGTCTGCATCCCCCTCTAAACCTGGGACCACAGAGAGAGTTGTTAGACCCACATGTTATGCTTAATTAGCCTGGTTCTATTTTTAAAATGCATAAAGCAAAACATTCACCACAGTCACGGAAAACACCATACAGCAGTAGGCCTACTACTAAAATGTATTACTGAGACTGAAGAGCTGCTTCTACTGCCATTCATAAAAAAATAAAAAAATAAATAAAAGCCTGTGACTCATTGTATGCCACATCATGGCAGAATAAGTTAACCAGGAAAGGAAATACTCATTAAATGGGACACCAGCAGCCCATAAGCAGGAAATGCCTCTGAGTAATTTGTTCTCAGAAGACAGATATTCACTGAGAGTTCACTGAATCTTGCAACCTCACCCAGTTTTTAATATTTTTAGGTAAATGTTTTCAGAATAAGAGTAGATAATATACACTGATCAATGGTATCAAGCTGATGTCAGCTAAGTTTGTCATATTTCAAAGAGGAATCTGTAATTAATTATGGAGTATTTCCTGCTCTGCATACATGCAGAAAAAGATTACTGGGGCAGTGGAGCCAGCAGACACAAACTGGAGAAAAAAAGCAGGTCCAACTGTTTCAATTACACATCCATGTGAACAAAACAAGCAGCTGCTGGAATGGCTGCTTGACTGGACCCCACATTCAGCACCACACTTTCAGTCTGCACTACTCAGGGGTATGAGCATATCAGCATTAGACACATCTTGCAGGATCCCTCCGTTGCTGTACAGTGGCTGTTTATGTGACTGTCAAAGTTCCATTGTTTGGGAGGGGGACTCATGCAGTTCTTCAGGGTGTTATTAAATGTCTTTGTAATGTTTGTGGTTTATGAATTTTAATTCCTTGTCAGTGCATTACTTATTCAGTTTTAGCAGATGTCCTCTCATAACGGAGACTTAAAAGGCAGTTTAACTGTTCATTTGATCTGGATATCACTTATTCTCAACAACAGGCTGCTTGCATTCTGGGCCTTGTACAGCAAAACTGTAGTGCCAAGTTGGAAGGCAAGTGCAAATCAACACAATCAGGTTGTGCTGGATCAAAAGCTTTACATGACCTTTCAACTGCTGTTCACAGTCAGGTTCCATCTGAAGTATTCATGCTTATTGTTTTATAGTGCACTATAGCTCCGGAAGACCAGGAATACTCGGAACGGGCCAGTTTGATCATGTTTGGGCCAGTCTCAAAGTTGACTCCCCTAATGCGACTACTCCGATCTTTAGAGCAGTAAGAAAATTGCACCTTGAGCCTTTAAGCAGCAGATGTGTGGTAAATCTTTTCATCTTGAAATGGCATCATCTTATACTGCAAGTCAGAGAGAACATGTCCCAGCTGATAAGTAATTAATCGATGTCCTTAAGCGTGATAATTACAGGGAAATGAACCACTGCCATTTAGAATTCTGAGAGAGGCAAAGTGGGCATGTTCAAGGGGTGTATCACAGTAAAATGTTCCAGTTTAATGAGGAATTTTCATCAAGCAATAGGGGGCTTGTTACCAACTGAAAAACACCCAGTAAGGGGGGGTGAACGTGAACAAGGCACCTTTTCAAAATGCTGCAGGCCTTAATTTTGAGCCTGTGAGCATCATACGCAAATCTCAACCTAGGGAACAGATTGTGTTTCTAATATTCAAAAACTTAATTTTTCTATCTAGTCTGACAGGTTTTTAATACAGGTCAATTCTTTTTACCAACACATTTGGTGTCTTCTTTCCTGTTGTGAATTCAAAGTACCTTGTCCCAGGTTCAGATCCTCAGCAAACAGTAACCAAAACACAAATGTGTGTATTTTTCTTTTGTAATTTTGCCTAGCATAATGTAAATGCAAAAAAAAAAAAAAAAAAACACAAACCACTTTCTCTACAACACAAAGCTTTTGAAGTTTACCATGTCATAACATAGTCCTAACATAGTCAAGGTTTCTAAAATACCACCCTCCACACACAGATCCACTGTATTTAAACATCTTATTTTGTTTTGGCATATCACAACACATTCCAGTATTTGGCCTGAAAGTGACACGTGACACAAAATTGCATTACAAACCACCAAACGTCCATTTGTCCACACAAAGTGCTGCACCACTCCTTTTACAATGTGCAAAGAACAAAGCCTTTCTACCCGCTATCCATACGCTGTATACACAGGTGTGGCACTGATCAGCGGCTGCAAACATTTACATTTACATTTATTCATTTAGCAGACGCTTTTATCCAAAGCGACTTACATAGGTTACAGTTCAGGAGAGGAAACACGTATGTGGACTTGTGTAACAAAACCCAGTGCATCTCCATGCACCATTCGAGGTGTTCGTTGAAATGCCATACAGCAAACTACGGGATAAGAGAGTTGGTTCACCCATAGTGTCCCTTGAAACACCGAAGTCTTGTCTTTCACGTACACTGCAGAGCCCACCGAAAATGAGCACTTACTAAGCGCAATTGTGTGTTGCCCTAACACCAGTTCAGAGCGCGCAGTGTGGAGCGATGTAATTCCGTTTACTTTCCAAGGGAAATGTGATCCAGAGCAAAGCAATCGCAAGCATTCTCTCACACCAAGTTAAAACATATGTCTCCCTATATTCCAATTTGTGTCCATCTCTTGTGAGCTATCTAGTAAATAGCGCATCTGCAATTGTACAATCCTTAACTGTCCCTGTCTTAACGTATTTGGCTTTCACTCTCACCTCTGTATTTACCACTTCGTCTTCTTAAATGTTTTACTATCCCTGTAATGATGTTGATGTTTGAACAATCTAGTAGCCTACTTAACGCTGGGATGTCGATAATATTGTCAGTGAATACAATTATGGACAATGCTGACGTCAAGGAAATTTTCTTTTAAAAGTACACAGACGACTGACACCGACGCTCTGTTCGACACTACTACATGTATCAAAATTGGATGTCTACTGTAAATACGATATATAGACCTTCGGCCCAATGCGGAAACGGTACTAGCAAAAAACGAGAAAACGCTGGATGGAAAGAGCTGGAGAACAACGAAAGTATGAGTACGGTGCCTCCAGGTCCCAGCCAGATTTTCAGCGCAAAGGAACCGTTGCTTACGTTAGCTCACGGTGCATGAAAACCTGTAAAGTTCTTCCAGACAGTTTCCAAAGTTTCAAACTGTAAATGTAATAGCAAAAACAGACGCAAAATAAGCAATAACTGATATCAACAAAGTTGGCAGCATCCGGCAAAGTCAAAAGTAGTTATGTTAAAACAGAGTGTAAAGTTGGCATACCTATCAGCTTCCCATTTTCATGTGAAACTCTCTTGACCTCCGCTTCAGAAAGTATTTTGTCCGATTTTGTCCATTTGGCACGTTTCTTTAAACACGACATTTAGAATTTATTCCAGCCACGATATCCTGTTATGACGACAGCTTCTTTACCTTTGCTTAAGAATTCAGAAAAGAGAGCTCAAATCCATGGCGTTTTCAATACCTGTCTGTTCATGGGGCGTGTGCCACACCGATGCAAACAACCCCTCTAAAGAAATTAAATCACCGCTACTTAGCTGGTAGAACTTGCACGCACATTTCGGGTCAGTGGCAACCTGCCAGCGTTACTGCGGTACAGCTATCAGATCGGAAAACTAGTCAGTCTATCGCCACTTAAAGGATCATGCGCACTTACATGAAAAATTACTGTAGTCGCGTGTTGCGCATGCTTCCTTAGCGAGAACCATACAAAGCACCCATCTTATGAAATGATTTTGCTTGTCTTTTCTGTATCTCATTCACATTTATATCACTCTCTCTAACTTTACGTTTTATTTCAAAAGTAAATTTGTGACGTTATTGCAAAAAATTCTTTCCCCTTTTTTAAAAATCTAATTTCGTCTTTTACTGTGGAAATATTTCATATTTAATGTGGCATGCAAGAAAATATTTCAGATAATCAACAGTGTAAATCGTGTAAGTGGCTTGTCCTGAGGGGCTCTAGCAAATATGCCTGTGCTGGCTCCATGTGGGGACCCATGTGGACTGTCCACACGGGATACATGGGGATTTGTTCAGGTGGGCAGCATGGGCCTCACAGTTATAGGTACCACACCTAGCTTGGGCAATGTGCTCAGGATCTTCATGGGACCCAAAGCATTTACTGCAGCATTTACAGTGAGCTGCCCAGAGACAGTGGCCTGCCCGAGAATACTGCCAAAGAGGCTGTGATGCTACAAGGACAGTGAGGTGACGCAACTGAAGGGGTAGACACATATACTCGTGTCATGTGCTTCAACATGGCATCATCCAAAGATAAATAATTATGATTGCTGTGGTTCCTTGGTCTTATAGCCACTATATGTTGTCAATTGCTAACCTCTCCTTTTTGATGCCAGAAATTCCTGAAACGGTGACATTCTATAAACTGAAACCCCTACAGTCTTGCTTTGCATGTGCTTGTACAATCAAGAGTATGCTCTGTTATTTCCATTTAAACTCCCAAAGCCTACCAGGGTACAGGAGAAACAACCTTTGGTCTTCTACTGGGGGGGGGGGGCAGGGGGGTTAAGGATTGAAAGTCATGCCACCCCTAATTTCTGTTAAACTCCAGACAGAAAATGGCTGCAATTCAGTAACTGTGTTGTCTAGCATTATGCTCAAGTGGGAACATGTCTCCTTTGAGGCACATCTGAACTCAAGAGTCTGAGAGCTCAAAAGGTACACGCTCAATACCTGTCCCATATCCTTTTAAAGGGAGTATTTATCACCCTTAGCCAGAAGGTCCCCTTGAGAAACAGTCAGATTGGCCAGCACAGGACAGTGGAGCATTTGCCGGGGCTGTATGAGTGCGCCTCCCTGGTTAAAGGTACCTGCACCATCTGTAAGGTTTGTGTTACATGTTGGGACAGGAGATCCCTCAGGTTTAAGAGCCTCTGCTTTTGCATGCCACCATTTGAATTTTCAGTAGGAGTTATGGCAGTTCCTGACGGGGAAATGATACGTAATTAGTTTATTCTGGTATTCTGTTATGAGTCGGAACAATATTATGCATATGAACTGATGAACTGTAAGAGATGAATGATGACGGTGTTGTTTTCCAGCGAGCGTGTTTTGTCGTGACACTTGCATAAATGGTAAACCTTCTCATATCAGTATAGGGATATAATACAAAAAGTGTGTTCCAATATATACCATTATATACCTAAATACACCCTTAGAATGATGTACAGACAAGCACTTCATTATAGTACAAATGGGTTTAAGAAGGAAGGAAGAATGAGAAATTTAATCCTTTGATAGATGTAGCCAGATGTAGGTGTTTAATGGAAATACCCAAAAAAAAACATGTGTTGTGTCTCATGAGTGGCTTGCTCTGCAACACGTGATTATAGGCCAAGCCCTGCAGCCCAGGTTCAAAACTGGTCATGTTATCTGCCACCACTGACCAGAGGCCAATGTTTCTCCCAGGGTTAGGGTTTGGGAGGTCAGCCAGGGTTTCCTCATCTTGTTTGTTTTCAGGCTCCCTGCAATTCATTGGGCATCTACAAGTTGCTTGGATGACATCAGTGTAGTAGTGCCTATCCTCCAATGGGGATGTAGTGTGCTGTATGACTTGTGCCCTCAACAGCATAAAACTTCATGTCATACTGCACCAAGGTACACACACTCTGGCATGTATGATCATTGAGGAGCCCTTTTAGTCAGAAGTTTCACATTTTAATACATTTGTTGGTAAAACAATATGGCCTCTAAAGCCAATCAAATTACAGGCATATTTAAAAGGCCTTATGTACAACAAAAATGTTTTGTCATTACATTAGACTTAAATGGCTTTGTTACTAGACCATGTTTTTTTGTTTGCTTCTTTGGGAGGGCAGGGTACAAGACAAACCCTGCAGCCCAAATTTTTGCATGTTTGCATGTAATTTCAACATTTTAACCAAATCCAACAGCATTTTTGGCTATTGTGATTACATCATTTGCCTCTCCTAACACTCACATGGTATTTGAGGCAGGGATATTTTGAGAACCTGACTGAAATGTTAGTTCAGTGAACCGATGCCTCATTGGTGAATCATGTCACGTGTTTCTTGGGATTTTGAACTGACTAAGTAAACGTATCTTCGGGGGGGGGTTTGTTTGCTTGATTAATTGTTTTTAATGCCCATGTCAATTTTATATTCCTCCTGGAGATGCCACCCAATGAGATGTGATCCCTTCAAAAGATTAAGCAGGTCCAGTGCAGAGAGTCTCAAAAATAAAGCAACGAGCCACATCATTCCCCTTCTCTCAGCCTAATCAAGTGGCTGCCTCCAAGCGCTACTGTTCTGCTTTCCACATACTTGCACCTGTTAACATACCCTATAATTGCCGTCACCTAATGTACCAGTATTTAGGATTCTAAAGTCTAATTATGGGCAGGTAGGGTGTGGTGCACTTGTAACAGTGTGGATAAAACATCAGCTCGAATCCCACTGCGGGACATATATACAGTATATATTCTCAAGTGTGGCATTAGGCCATAAACCTTTCTCCACAATTAGAGAAACATGGCTGCAATTTTTTTTTTTTTTGCTGAAACTTATTTTCTGCTCATTGGGGCCCTGTTTATTCTCAGGTAATCATTTATATTTGTTTTCAAATGCCCCTTCAGCCCCATCATACATTTACATTTTATCACTTACCAGACACTCTTACCCACAGCAACATACAAAGTGCAGGTACATTTAACATTTAAATTTTCAACATCTTAGCAGAAGCTCTTATCCAGAGTGATTTTAAAGGTAAAGCAGAAAGCACATCCAACAAAACAACATGAAACATTACACAAAGACACCACAACCCACACCCGAAAAAGAGCCAGTGCCAACCACAGGGCTGATACCAAGTGCACACCCGGCCGAACACGCAAATGCAACACAATATACCAGACAGAAAGCTTTTACCATTCCAACAAAATGCCAACACATACCCTGAAGTAAAATTTCCACAAGTAATGGATGGGATTAAGGTGCACGTAGTTAATTAAAAGTCACACTATGAGACAGTGGTGTGACAGGGCCTCCCTTGATGGACGCCCATAGATTGACGCCCTTGTCTTTGTATGATAGAATTTTCCTGTGAAACTACGCTGGCTCTTCCACTGTTGCTCCAGACACACCCAATAAATCCCCAGCCACCTGGGAGCAAATTAGCAGCCACCTGAGAGGAGGAGGCCTAAATCTACTGAATGAGTACACTAGCAGTTAAAATGCACTTCCAAAACAATGGCAATCATGTGATGGCTGTACAATACTACATGAATCTAAGCAAGTGTGCCAAACAACACACTGTTAAAATACAACACAGTATAACACAGCAGCAGGTTATAACAGTGATATTTAGAGTGATACAAGGCTGGAAAATGTAGTGCTTGGACATAATTGGCTGTCCACCCAGTATCTGTTTATTTACATTCAACATGAAAAACCAAATTCCAGTTTGCGGGTGATACTGGGTACCTTTTTGAGCTAATGTCTTGAGCCATTTTAAAATCTTGAGGAAAGCCTTATATTGCTTCCCATTTTATGCGCTCCATAAGTCTGACCTATTTATTGCATTCTACAAATTTGGGATGCCTTGACACAGTCAAAATAATTCGCCAGCCCAAACGTCACCTTGGTCCTTGGGTGCCCTCCTGTGGTTGAAATCTACTGCACAATAGTTTGAGCAATAGATTGTCATACTGCAAGGTTATGAAATAATGCATTCATATTTTAGGGCTTTAACTGTATGCTGCACACAGTCTTCACCTCTTTGGTATCAGCACATGAGGACAGTGGAATAGCCATGGCTACAGCAATTGTACAACAAACTAGCTGTAAACTTAGAACCCTTATCCATCTTTTGAACATTCAACCAGTTCAACCAGTTCAACCAGTCATTGGGCATCATTGGTCTTGGTCCACTCTGCTTTCTGAACTACAGTCTGTAATTACTTATTTAATTGGTGATATCAACTATCATAACCTTATGACAACGCTGTATCTGCTTTTGTGATTTTCAAACAGTGGAAGTACAGAACAATAAATCAATTTCTTTGACATTTTCTATGAAGGTGTATAACTGCACAGAAAATACAAGTTTTACAAAAAATTGAATTAAATAAGCTTTGTTATCACACAAAGATTCCATCAAATGTCATTTGGTGTAACCAACATACAGACACATACAGATTTTTAATCACTTGACAAAAATGAAGCCAAGTGACAGGACATGTCTGTCAACTCAGCAAAAACATTTGATCTCTCTCTTAAATGTTGAGTATTTTACCTGCTAACCTCTACTTTAGCATGACATATAGGATGGCTATTTAGATTTTCAAATTCTTGAATTTCTTTTTTAGTTCTGAAAACATAGTATCTGCCCATTCCACAAGCAATATACATCACCAAGCTACTTATGAAAAAGCATCATGCTCATTGTAGACATCTGCTCAGGTTTCTTTTGCCATTTTTGCCCCTAAGTACAAGTATAAACATTACTGCAAGTATTAAACATTACTAAATACCACAATTTTAATCAGTGATTACTCTAACCAGATTACAGTATTATTTGGTCTGCATCCTCTCTGAAATATATCAACCCATTTCATTTCATTTGTCTTTTTTAGCTTTTGATTTTTACTGCAATCTGAAAGCATGTGTGTTCACGAGAATGTAGCCTCTGTCTATTAAAGCTCTTGCCCTAAGTAAGGACAGTATGCAGCTGAGGTTTGTATCAATAAGAGAATCTGAAGAAGACAAGCAGTGGTAAACAAGCTTTTCAAGGAAAATGATACTTGCGCTACCCAATGCCATGCCTCTTGGCGACACTACATGACATGGAATCTTGTTTACTTGCGTTCACCAGCTGTTGCCATGAAAACAATGACCTTTTTCACTTTACGTGCCACACCATTATTATTTCAAAGTAATCAAAGTTTCAAACAATCACTGTAGTAATATCTTAAACTAAAAATATGAATATTAATCACACAAAAAACATTTTTGTTGGTCAGTTTTGAATAGTTAAGAATTAAGTACACAAAAGAGTCTGCAATGGCCCTTCTACTCACGCTCCAAGTCACTCACAGACTGACACACCAGTACTTGGCAAAGCCAACCTTTGACTATGGAGGACAGCTGTCACCGGTTGCTGGCGCTGGCAGAGTGAACAGTTATGGGCCATTTAACACAGCCTTGTTCCGACACATCCACTTGCAATGGCCATCCTAAAAATGCCCTTTGCTGGACAGAGAAAGATATTTGCATTGGGGGTTTGGAATTTGTATGTAAGAATCCAAAACAGTGTCATAATTAGGAGTTTTGAATGAAAGCTTTAAAGGTTTAGGGCTCCTGACTGCTTCAGTCAGAAAGGCTGATGTCAGTGGAAAATTATCTGTCCTCCAATGAGCACCTTCTTTGTCGTGCAATGTGTGAATAGTCATTAGCGGGTGTATTAAAGTATATTTTTCTCAAACTGTAGACTGTGTCACAGTAAGACAAGTCTAATGTACAACTGGTGATTCCAAATAAGGATTGAATAGAAGTGAAAAAAGCATTTTCACTTACAACCAAGAGTAGGTTAAGTGTGGTCAAAAGTGGGTCACACCAGGTAAACAGCTACCTAGTGCTCAACTGTAGACAAGGCATAATTAGACGACATATAGGAATGACAGAAATAGGTGGGTTTATGAAAACGGTTTGTGGTAGCCTGGCACACTGGCAAGTAAATTGTACACAATCTTCCACAAATAGAAGTGACCTTTTAATGTCAACACTAAACATGCCTAGCCCGTGTGAGAAATCACTCACTGCATGGGAAAAGGAGATTAAGATGGGCTTGGCTAGTTACAAGACAGCCAAAATAGAATTAAAACAAACGGCCCCACTCCACTAGTGGTCCCAGTGCTATTCAATAACACTGATAATGATAATCACCATTACGATCCCAATTAACAAGAAGGACTTCAACATTGACGCATGAGTGTGTTATATTGTTCATCTGTGGGCCTAGTAAGTGTCACACATGATAAGAGGGGAAATATACTGTGAACTGGTGCATCTAGTAATCTGGTTATTCTTCCACATTCAGATTAGTTTGTTTAATTCAGTGAATAAGTAACAACTACTCATATTCTGTGCCTGACCAGCCTTAATGAGGTGTCGAACAAGCATGGGTACGCCGTTTTGCCCTCTAGTGGTAACGCTTAAACTTAAATTACTATCTTATATAGCCGCTTACTCAGTCAGTAAGGCTGTAGTAAGCAAAGCACAGCAAAAATTATTGCATTAGCAGCTACATCCTGTTATGAAGTACAATTTTCTGGTACCCACAGTTGTTCTTTTAAACATTATTAAATAGCGTAAAGTTACCAGCAGAAGTCTGTCACTTCGGCTAATACTGTATGTAATGCGAAAAATGAGCCATGTGCGTTAAGCTTTTTGGTGTCAGTTATTGTCAAGGATACGATTGATAATCACTGTACTCATCAAAACACGCTATACCGTCGTAAAGCCTGTGAACGTCATCCGTTTTTTCTATCCGAAATTAACTTTTGTGAAGTCATGTGAGACACACCACTGTAAAACATAAATAAATGCGGTTCTGACACTGATGGATCAAGGAATATGAATCCTTAGAAACATAACCAGGTTTCACAAAAGCAAATGACTGTAATTACCCAAACGGACCAAGAAACACGCGTTCGATCTCTTGTGATTACTGTGTAAAGGAGAAAATATAAAATATTAAAGTAAAATGTATTGCTTACCATGCTTGCCGGCTATGCCATTTGATTCCATACTTTTGATTTCAGGATTGGAATATTCGGCGTGAAATCTTCAAAAGTCGAGATACCTTCGAACCCACAAACCTACCCAAACTGATGAGCAACTATACTTTAGATTAAGGTTATCAGAGTGAACACCAATACATCAAATGAATGATACAGATAGATTCGTGCCTAGACGAATGGCAATACCCATTCGTCGCAAACTTTGTTGAAAGTTAGATCGAGCACTGCAGGCACCGATTGTCAACTTCCACACCCACCCAGTTTGACAAGCCTCTACGCGCTCATTCGCTAAAATAGGTGTCATACAGAATCCAGAATTCGGCGACCCTGGATGATATTTATGGACCCACATTCAGAATAGAAAATCTTACGCGTAATGCGTGAAGAGCGCCAACGTAGAATGGGATAGCACCAATTTAAGACAGCATTCTCTCTTTTGGCGGTCCTTAAACTGAGGGCACGTTGGATTTGAGAATACTGTCGTCTAGCTGTCCTTTTCTTTACGTCTGTTTCTGGCTCGCTGGTATTTGCCAGATTCCATCACAGGGGCCGCTGGCACACTTTGGAGGACAAAACAGTTTTATGATATCACTATACTACATATTTCCCTGGTGATGTTTAATTTATCAGTTTAGCGGTTTGTAATAAATCGTCTGAACAAAGGCCCTTGCAGAGCAAGTAAAGTACTGTACGTTTCCTCTCCAGGTGGCTGCTTTATGCTTTCTGTTCAACCGAACAACATGTTTCTTCGCTGTGAGTAAGGTGTGGTGTGCTGTGTAAATGTGCGAAAACTCGCTTATTGTACAAGTGGGTGTAGTGATTAATAAAGCCTGTAAAACGGAAGGTACATTCACGGAGTGTTACCTGGTAAAATGTAATATATAAGGGTAGATTCACGTGAACGTCTTTTGAGTGTGATGTCTTACGGCTTGGTATCAACAGGTGTTCCTCAGTATCAAGACTCCTGAGGCCTGGATTGAGTTAATAAACCGTTCACTATAATGAGCATCATAATGTTTTGTTGAGTCTTTGTTGGGGTAAATAATGGGGTTAATAGCATGTGATGCCTTATTATGCTGAAAATTCCACAAATAAATGGCAGTGGCAATAGAAGTGTTTGCTGTAGCAGAAGCTAGGTGTTCATTAGCAGCTGAGTCATTAGTAAGGTGGAAAATCTGGTAAGATTTAAACAAGTTCCTTTCACCCAGTTATGCATTTATGTTCTCTCCACCTATGTAAACACTGCCTGGATCTGGAATCTACTGGTCTTATTCAGTCTAGTGCAACAGCCAAACATACTGTCCCATGTGCTAAACCACAACCATCCAGTTCAGCAGGGGGTAGGAACCCGTTTGCTGCTCTGAAAAATGTAGTCACACGGTGGCCAATAACAGCTCATCATTTGTAGTTATTGGGTTCCATCCAATTATTCAGTGTGAAAGTGAACAATTTACATAAAATTAGCTCTAGACAGTTAACCAGCCTCAATGAAGAAAAATCACATCACAATTCATTCCTTATATCAATTACTTCCAATCACATCTGTTGTAACATCCATTGAAAAAATGTAACTACTGTTCTTAGAGTGATTCAGGCTGTTACCCTCCAACACAATTATTCCTAATCTGGAAACTTTTTACTTTCCTGACATTTACCAGAGGAATGTAGATAAAGTTCCTTGTCTTGGCTTTCAGCAATATTATTTTGTATACGATTTTAAGCAAAAAAGCGAAAAAAAAGCGATTTTTTCACAACCTATTTTCCCAAGTTGCATTCAATGTCATATTTAACCCAAAACCCTTTGTGTGATCTTTAGTCATACTGGACTGTATGTAAAATTATACTGAAACATTGTATGCTGTCACTGAAATGGTTCATAAACTTATAGTCAGACATAATGAATAGTTATTGATAATTTTTTCCTCATCTGAAGTGTCTCTTTCACGGAGACTTGAAAGTGTATAGTTATATGCTTGTTTTTGTGTTGGTATTCCAAATATTCTTTGACAGGACAAAGTTTTCTTTGTGATTCTGCTGAGCCACAAAGATGCTTTTGAATCATAACTGTTCACTGGCCAAGTAGCCGGCACTGTTTTGTGACAAAATTGTATTCATGCAGTGAGTTAGCATTTAATACTTTAATTACCAATTTTATTGCTAATTTAATACAGCCTTTACTTATGAACTCAATGTAAATGTGGAGCACAGTGCATTAAAGCCCTGTCTAATTCTTTAAGGCTCCTCTCTCTATGGGAAAGGAGAAAATGGGGTCAATGGAAGATAGGTAGATCATCCACAGGGTTGTGAATTCCTCTGGGGTACAGGGGAGCAGGGTAGCCCTTCATTTTCTAGTCCCCTTCACTGTCTACACCTGGGAGGGAAGAGACAGGCAAGACTCGCCGTCTCGGTGGTGTGCCCCAGGTCTATCTCGTTATACGGCCATCAGGGCGACAGCTGGCTAATGAGGTAACGAGCAGCAGCTGTCTCTCTGGTTGAGTACGGGAAAGTTCCCGCTCCGGTCGGCCAGGAGCTGACATACTGCTCCTCCGTTGTTTCATGGTGGGCGCTGCCATGACCCCCCCCCCGTCTAAATGTCTCATCTTTCTGGGCACTGAGGTGTAGCAGCAATAGGGAGAATGAGCCCCTTAAGCCGAGGGTTTAAGGTTGAAATTGTCAGTGGGAGTGGAAAATCCTGGATGGCAGTAGTGAAATAAAATGTCATGGAAATTTTATTTGCATGGTTCCAAATGTGAAAACAGGGCACTAAAACTAATCAACAAGTATATAATGATTAAAATCTCAAATTAATTTTAAAAACATGCTCTTCAATGGCCATGAAATTGAAATGGAAATGTCAGTGGATGCTGAGACATGAATAAATGATTAGCAAAAAAAAAAAGAGATGACAAAAAAAGGAGAATATGAATAAGAGCTGCAAAAATTCATTTCTTTTTAGGAAACATTCCCTCACACATCCGATATGTCTTTCCAAGCTTGATCATGGCTGTGTCATAGTGAAGCATGGCTTTACTGGCGATAGACTCTTAGATACCCAAAGCCAGAGGACAAGGCAGCCAACAGGATTCAAACTGTGAGAACCTGTGACAGTATTTCCATGACAGAAATAAACAAAAAAAAAAGTGTAACGAACTTGATTGAAAGTAAAACACATCAAGTATGACTGCTGTTGAATGTGGTGTGACACATATATTTAAGTTGGTTTGGGCTCAGTAAGGATGGAGACAGTAGCTCTACAAAGTGTTGTAATACGTTTAGAAGCCTCTGAATCATCCAAATAATGTTAAGTCAGGAAAAACAGTGTCCTTTAAGACCAGCTACTAGCAATGGTTGGATCTTGAGGCTTAAACTTGAGGCACTAACGAGGATCATTCACTAAAATAACAACCTATTTGGAAGCTGAAGGTTCTAGTTATTCTACAAAGAAAAGCCAGTTTCAGCAGAGGAGACACACAGTTCAAGCATATTATATTATAATCATCTCAGTACATATTTGCTCAATGGGTTTTATTCACCATCATGTTTTCAGTCTGAGGTGAGCATGCTCAAAAGAACAGACTTCTTACTGTTACCGACATGCCACTGATGTCACACCTCTTTCTGTGCAGACTGTCACCTAGGTCTATGTTAACAATGTCTGAAGTGGTGTGTGTGTATTTGTGTGTGTGTGCGGTGAAGAACAGAGAAGTAGGAGAGATCTGTAGGTACTGATTTATTAGAGCAAGAGTTGATTTTAAAATTTTTTTTTTCAAGATATTGGGTATACCTCAATTAGCCTTTTCTAATATGACATGAAATACAACACACAGCTTATTCTGTCTGGACCTGATTTATTCTACTGGAAGAGAGGGCAACTAGCCAGTGCTAACATGTTAATGTACTGTTCATTGAAATACTCTCATTATTTAACAGGGCTAACAACTGAAACCCATGTGTCAATAGCAAATGTTTATGTGACTTCACAAAATGCACAAAACGGATATATTTACTTAAGAGTTGGGACATTTGGGATATGGAAAACATACATACATCCAACATTCTCTTTTAGCAAGAACCAAACCAAGTGCAGTGCAGGGGGTGTGCACTCGTGCACCATATATTTACCATGCTGTCATCAGATTAATTCCATCCCCCTGTCGTGGGTGCTCTTTCTTTAAAAATATTGTGCTTTGCATTCAGGAGCATCAGAGGTCTTGCTATTGTGATTTGCTTGGAAACCGACTGGCAAGAATGGTTGGCAAACAAGTGATGAAGCCTGTGATCCTCATTAGTGTGTGATGTCGGTAGCACAGAAACCGCATTGTCCTCCATCTGTTCCTCTATTGTATCTACCCAGCCAACTCTGTCGCGTGAACCCTAGCGCTCGGGGTTATGTGAAAGTACAGTCTGTTGTTGACAGAGCTGGTAGGAACAACAAAGTCAACCCCACAATACTCCTCTTAGCGTTACAAACATTATAACGCTCGCCGGGCGTCTCCTACAGCCACGAGCATTTCGCATTGGCTTTGATGACTCTTTCAGTTGGTAGTTGATAGCGAAAAAGGAAAAAGGGATGAACGTGTTGCACATTCTCAAAAAATGTATTATAATAAAAGCTGTTTCAGACATTCTGACACTGGCAGATGTGTTATGTTTTGGCAAATTATCTTTTCAATGTATTGAGTCTATATTTTTTCCATATACTGTTATTATCACGTATTAAGGTTCTATAGTCAAACTCTATAATCATATGCAGGTTATGCTGTCTTCTTGTTATTTAATGTATCCTTTCTTCAATTCTATACTATGTCTTCATCTTTAAAAGTAGTACAATTTATTTCTCTTTCTAATTGCGTTAAAGCACTGCTCTCAAGTGTTTTCTGAGCAGGTAACTATAAGGACAATCCATTTTCATCCAGGTTTTAACAGCTTTAAAATAAGGACATGGAAAAACCAGAGGTTGATGGTAGTATAATAATTTTATAGTAATTAGTAAATGTAATATTCGATTACAAAGGCAGGCAAGGTCTTTATGGCTGACAACTGAAGTCAGCCAATTGATGTGACCAGCGATGAAGTGTATAAATATTGTTACAAAATGTCATCAAAACGTAATAGTGCAAAAGCTCTTTCAATGGCCTCTGAAAGTATCAGTATGTGGTCATATAGCCCCCTGCTGGTAAAAGGAAGACCTCCTTGTAACCTGGGCAGAAATATAGGTCATTTGAATGTGCTGCTGCTTTGTAACAATCTGTCACTAGTCTTTTTTTTCATTGTGAAGAATTCCCTTAGTAAAATATGCTTTACCAATACAAGTTAACTGAAGTGATCTGAATTGAATTTTAGTGATCAATCACATGTTAGCTCTGTCCTGGTGGGCATTTGCATAGCATGATAGCACAGATTTTTATTATTGTTTTTTTCTTTTGGAATTGGCAGATATTACCAGCAGTCTGTATACCTGGACTATTCTCTGCAGCAAATTTGACATCAGCCCAAATTTTCTAAACATTTACAATACCATTTAAGTTTCAGTAAATTAATAATAATATAAAGTAGACATGATAATATCTATGTTATTACATATGAACCACTGATAGTATGAGTAATCATAAATATTATTTTAACATAAAGGTATTATTGAAATTCATTCATATTGAGAATATTATATTGGTGAAATTGTGTATTTTCATAGCATATTTACAAGAGGTTTTATGTAAACTGGAGACCAAGGCTGTGGAGGTGGCATAGTATATTAAGAAATGGTACAAAGATCTGCATTATACCATCATACCGTTATTATAATAAAAATGTTTCTCAAGAATAGCCCTGAATGTGTCTGAGTGGGAGGAATTGCCATGAATTACTGTTGCTAGTATTAATGTAATCAGGAATGAAGGTGATGTTACTCTTGAGAATTCTGCAGATATGTTGTTCTGTGATCAGATATGTGACTATAAATTAGAGCTTGCTGCTTATCCGGCAAGCTACAGTTATCAATTTATTAGTTTATCATTAGTTTATCACTCAGTGCATTAATTTGCAGTATGTGTATACCACTGTATTACAATTTTATTAATGAATAAATCTACTCAGGTTTCTGTAGGAAGAATGAATAATTATTTTGCCAGCATTTACCTTGATTTCTCATTGCTGAGTGTAAGGTATATGAGGCCAGTTAATTGTATGTTGTGACACATGCTGGGGTAAGACTGGCAGCCATCATAACTGCATCCTAACTATTTCTGGCAAGAGATGTTTGACTTTCTGTGCAAGTTGCTTCCAAGTTATCTGAGCTGTAATGGGACTAGGGAGGACCATGGCAAAGTGATCATACACAATTAAGCATGATTGCACATACAATATTGCAACATTTCTCAGGTAGGCCCTTCAAGTGCTGAACATTGCAACACAAAGATTTCAACAGACCTTCAATAGACCTCATGACAAAACATTACTTGACATATCATTGGCTGTAGATGAATTACTTTTCCCCCATTGCTCATATGCGGCCATGTGACAGGCAGCCTCACAGCACCCATGGCACGAAGAGCCTGCCTGGGATTCTAACAGAGATGTAAAAAGGCTGAATCACTGCACTGTGTCACAGCCAGCTGTAACTGCGGTGCACGGACTTGCCCAAGTGGATCTGGTAGGAAATATCTGATGTAAGGTGGGCGTGTCTTGCTGCATTCTTGGTATATGCCGCTCCACCCAGGCAAACAATAACCATAGCACGCCTGCAGTCATATTTCATGTACTGTTCAGCAGTTCAGTTCAGGTAAGTTTACGCTCAGAGTGGCGTCAGCTTTGGGATCAGTGCATTGTGACATAGGGCCCTGCAGGTTATAGACTGACTTCCATGACCAAAGGGTGATAGGCTGTAATCCTAAGCAGGACACTGCTGCTGTTAAGCAAGTCATCAGTTTGAACTACTCCATTAACAGTCACCATCTGGGCAGACACTGTTAGATGCCTTAGAAAAGTGGCAACATCAAGATAATTCAGTGCACAACATGAGAGGAACTCACTGCACCAAGTCCAGTTTAAGAATTAAACATTTGAATATCAGCATTAACAAATTAAGTCCCTCATAAATACCACACCGCATCTTATTTTGTTATTGTAACTCCATAGCTTCAGTAGTTGTTTACTTCCTCACATGAAAAAGTGCAATCTAGTGGGATGTAACCAATCTCATGTGGTACATCCAGTTAATTAGGGAGTATGAAACTCGTTTTCCATCTTCCAGTTTGAATGGGGTCATAAAAAGTAACATTGGCGCACACACGCACAAACACACACACAGACACACACACACACAGACACACACACACACAACGCAGCACTGTTTCTGAGGTGAAACATGGAAAGAAGGCGGCAAAAGAAATACTTTGTCAAGGTCAGTATGATTAGGGAACAAACAACACTGTGAGAAATGGTGAATTTTCCCACAGAGAGGTACGTAGGGACAGAAAGGGTTTCAAGGGGCTGTAGTAAGCAAAGTTTTCATATTAATACACCTGGAGAAAATAGCCTGAACTGAACTGAACTGAACTGAACAGAACTGAGATCTCACAGTACTGTGTCTGTGTCAACAAATGATCTGTTTCAATCGGAAGGGCTGAGAAAGGACATGCAAAGAAAAGCAGCTACCTTTGAAAACACTTTCACACTTTCGATTCTTTCAGTTCTCCATGTCTCTCCATCTGTCTCTCTGTCTGCGTGTAAATATCCATTCTGCTCTGTGTCTCCTCAGCCCGCTTTCGCAATGTCAAGCATTTCCCATGTATGTCTCTATCTATGTAATGATTCTCTCTGCATTTCTTTTTTTGAAACCATTTCCCATCCATAACAACATTTTAGTGCTTACTTATGAATTGTGGAATGTGCTTGATATGTGAAAGCTGTATGTCTGTGCTGTCAATGGCAAGACCATGTAGAATTTCTACAGTTTAGTAAAAAGTGAGTCAAAGTGGCCGAGTAATAAGGGATGAATTCAATCATGCAGTCTGGAAGGAATGCAGACCTTCTGGTTGGGTTGCGCAGAGCTACCCAAAGACTTGTTAATTCATGCTGTAGAGGGCACATTTGAGAGGCAGGCGCGGGGGGGTGTGGATAGCATATTTATTTGACATTTATATGACCTTAATAAATTGTAGGAGAAAATGGCTGAACAAGATGAATGCCTATGTTCTATCTTGTTTGTCGTTTCGTTCAAATGACTGTTTATGGGAAAAAAAACACAGCTATTAAAACTATACAGCATAAAACAACTGTATATAAGAGTTATATTGTATTACACCTGATATATGTAATGGGCTGTTTCTTGTTAATGACATTTTAAATGGATTCTCTTGTTGATCACACGTGTTTATAAATAAAAACTGCGCCTTTAAGAGGCTACCCTCCGGATTGCTATGGTTACGATTTGTACACAAAAATGTCCGACCGGGCAACGAAAAACAACGTGTCGTTTTTGATTAATACAAGACACAAATAAAAATGCACTTATTAAATTAAATCTTGCATTTTTATCTTTAGGTGAAAGCATACGTTTTACGCTCTTGCGCTGACTTGCACTTCATGGAGCTGGCAACTGCTGAAAGTGCCACCATGTTAAACCAAGAATCCGAATCACCAACTCAAAATGCGTTTGATCCGGTCATGAACAGACACAGACCTGCTTCAGAGAAAACACAGGTAGGTGCAGTAAGTCGAAAGTGGAATGGAACGCTAAATGACCAGCTAACACGTTCAGTATTCGGTTGCACGGTCCACGAAATTGCGTGGTAATACTTACAATGATCGTGGACTGTGAAGGGTCAGTCCAAAAAATAAATACCACCGGGATAATGAGATGACAGTGATCATAACTATGTATAGGCTATAGCTAGTTGTGACAGAGTGATAAAATGACAAAGTGGCTGTTCCTCTTCTCTTTGTGTATTTTCCCTCTGTCAGGATATTTCTCATGTGCTGGCCAGCATCTTCAAAGACCTATACACAGCAGAGGTTATTGGAAAAGACACAGTGGCTAATCTCACAAAGTCAAGAAGGGGAGGCAACAGTTACCATGACAGATACGTGGAGGAACTTCAACAGGTGGTGTTTTTATATAAGACATGCTGCAGTAGTTTTCTCTTTTTTTGCCTCTCAAAATTGTGTAAGGAATGCATTAAAACAGAAATGGTGGGGTTAGAGGCTCTGTAGTTGGCATTTAGGTGCAATTCAGCAGCATTAGGCTCTAGTTGTCAATAATCTGGCATGTGTTTACTTGCAGGTCAGTTTAGGATACAGAGAGGGTTTTTGCACCCCTCTGGGCATTTTGAAGGCATCCTCTAGTCTTATCCCATTTGCAGATCCATTTGGAGTATAACCGGCGGATGAATGAGGCTGATATGCTCGAGAAGCACATCCTTAAGGCCCGGCTCCAAGCCTCAGCTAAAGAGGAGCGGGTTTACAACAATATAGTAGAGGAAGTGGGAGACGCCTACCATCAGCTGGGCCTACCTCCAGGTACACCCCTCTGCCCCCACCCTGCTAGCATTATTAGTTTTGTTTTCTTTTTCTTTGTTTCTCTTTTGTAAAACATTTGAAGGATCCATGATAAACCAAATTAAACATAACCTGTAGCATTCCACTTGTACTGTATCTCCCATTTCACTTATACACTATATGGCCAAAGGTATGTGGACACCTCTCCTAATTATTGAGTTCAGGTGTTTCAGCCACACCAGTTGTTAACAGGTGCATAAAATCAAGCACATAGCCATGCAATCTCCATAGACAAACCTTGGAAGTAGAATGGGTCGTACTGGAGAGCTCAGTGACTTTAAACGTGGCACTGTCATAGGATGCCATCTTTGCCACAAGTCAGTTCACGAAATTTCTGCCCTGCTAGATCTGCCTCGGTCAACTGTAAGTGCTATTATTGTCAAGTGGAAGCATCTAGGAGCAACAACAGCTCAGCCACGCCGAGTGCTGGAGCGCGTATCAAGTAAATACCGCCTATCCTCCGTTGAATCACTCACTACAGAGTTCCAAACTGTCTCTGGCTGCAAAACCAGTACAAGAACTGTGCGTCAGAAGCTTCATGAAATGGGTTTCCATGGCCGAAGAGCTGCACACAAGTCCAACATCACTACGCGTAATGCCAAGCGGCGGCTAGAGTGATGCAAAGCACGCTGTCACTAGACTCTGGAGCAGTGGAAACGCGTTCACTGGAGTGATGAATCACGCTTCACTATCTGGCAGTCTGATGGACGAATCTGGGTTTCACGGATGCCAGGAGAGCGCTACCTACCGGAATGCACAGTACTGTAAAGTTTGGTGGAGGAGGGATAATGGTCTTTTTCAAGGTTTGGGCTAGGCCCCTTAGTTCCAGTGAAGGGTAACATTAATGCTACAGCATACAAAGACATTTTAGACAATTGTATGCTTCCAACTTTATGGCAACAGTTTAGGGAAGGCCCTTTCCTGTTCCAGCATGACTGTGCCCCTATCCACAGAGCAACGTCCATAAAGACGTGGTTTGACGAGTTTGGTGTGGAGGAACTCCAGTGGCCTGCTCAGAGCCCTGACCTCAACCCCATTGAACACCTTTGGGATGAATTAGAACGCCGATTGCGAGCCAAGCGTTCTCATCCAACATCAGTGGCTCACCTCACAAATGCTCTTTTGGCTGAATGGGCACAAATTCCCACAGACACACTCCAAAATCTTGTGGAAAGCCTTCCCAGAAGAGTGGAGGCTGTTATAGCTGCAAAGGGGACGGGGGGGGGGGGGGGTAGCAATTCCATATTAATGCCCATGGTTTTGGAATGGGACGTCCAATAAACTCATATAGGTGTGATGGTCAGGTGTCCACATACTTTTGGCCATATAGTGTATCTCCCATACATACTGTATGTGTTGGTAATTCTGAATACCTATAAATGATTGGTATTTTGTGTTTTCCCAGTAAAATCAACTTTTAAGTGGTGTGTGGACAACAGTCTCCTTAAAAGCAATAACTTGATTTGTCCAGAGGATTACATTACAGAAGAGGCTCCGCTCATTAAACCACCCAGAGGTACTGTGCAGTTGGTGAATCTCTAGCAGGTCTGAGGAGATAATGCCTTCACATTTCATTGAAACGACCTTGGTAATCTTGTCTGGTTTCTTGTAGGAAAACTGACACCAGGGTTTGCCAAAACAACAGTTTGCTTCGATAAGCATATCAACAGACTGCCTCAGGACGATGGGTACACTGAAATTCCACCCCCTGACAGGATGGCGCAGAGCATGCTGAAGGATTCAGAGGAGACCCTTATGCTCCCCTCAACTCCAGAGTCAAGCACCTTGTCCCAAAACAAGCCCAATGGGGTGAGTCATTTAGCTGTCAACAATAGTGTTTTGTCAATGCTGTGCTCATGCTCGTATTCTCTGGTAGTTCTGAAACTAGTAAACTTTGGTATTTTTTTATTTTTATTTTAAATGGAATTACTACATAACATTTAAGATGGCATTATTATTATTATTAGTAGTAGTAGTAGTATTACTAGTATTATTATTATTATTATGTCATAGGATCTCTAATGAGACAGCAAGACAGGACCTTTGTTTCTCCTCTGAACATTTCAATGTTTACAATGTTTCTGTTGCCTCTAATACACTATTAGAATATTAGATAATAGGAATGCTTCTGTGATGAATGTCAATAAATAGTTTTAACCCAACTGTATTTTAGGAGTGCTCTGGAAATTGCAGTGTAATGTATGCAGGAATATGTGTAGGTAATTCTGTAACGCTTCTCCTGGCTGTTCGTGTGCCTGCCTCTGTCTCAGAAGCCCAGCCAGGACTGCAGGCCAACGTGGATGGGGGGCCTCAGCGAGAGCCGCAGGGCTGAGGAGAGGGCCGCGCTGCTAAAGCTAAAGGAGCGACACAACTTCCTGCGCAACCCCCGCTTCCTGCCCCCACATGCCCACCGCGGAGGGAAGTCCCTCATCCTGCCCCCGAAGAGGGCTGAGAGGCTGGTGCAGGGAGGGAGGGTGATTCTGGAGGAGAGGTTTGCCCCTGTCGCCGTCACTTTGTCTCACAAGCATTTTTTTGTTGTGTTACATGTATAAAACAAGACTAAATTAATTGTCTGGGAAAACAGCATCAAAAGACAGTTCTTAATAATTAATGTTAAATGGTACTTACTTAAATATGGACATATTTTGCCAATTAGTGTAATTTTGTAAATGCCTTTCATTATGTAAAAATCCACCACAGACAAGATGTTGTATTGACTCTGTCCTCTCAGCGGAGTGAATTCTAGCATCTACTACTGTGATAATATTCAGCACACTACAGATTCTCTCCGGATGTTACAATCACTGAAGCCATGTTCCTTATGCACCACAATTCTTTCTTTGAGGAACCGCTGAAGTACAATATCATTCACTCAAGCCTGTTATCTATACTTTTGACCTCTGCCAATCTCATTCTGTTGTGCTGCTTCAGGATCTGTAAAATACATGTGCAAAAAAGCTGTAACAAATTTATTGCAGCATCTTTGTCCCTGAATGGTCCGAATAAGGTGAATGTTTTGACCCCAGACTCGCTCTTGTACATAGTGTTTTGCCAAGCATGCTGTTAGCTGTCGGGGTGCACAAACACTGAATCTTTTCATTGAATAATCTAAATCACTCCATGCCCAGCTTCACGTATTTACTAGGCAGTTTGACACTGACAGTACATCTCACATGGAATTGAGCCAAAGAAATCACAAGACCATCTGACTGTGCTCTCTCATTGAGAGAACACATTAACTCTATACAATACACTGTTGATTTGTCTATATGATTATTCCCATTTGGCCCATACAAACAACAAAAGGCTCTTCTGAAAAAGCCAATTACATTATCAGATTACTTCCTGTAACAAGATAAGTCCGGTACAAAGGGACTGACTTGAGTTCATTATGGACTGGAGGTAAACACTGAATAGCTGGCACCATACACCTGGGCTGCTTTTACCAGAGTCAGACAAACCCCTCTGCTTGTCAACAGCACGGTTGTCTCTTCAGCAGTATGCAGCTACAGCAAACATGTCATGTTTGACGTGTTTTGTTGTGTTGTGGTTTAGCATATGTCCTTATCCAATTTTGTGCTTTACATTCTAAGTGGAGGGAACAAGAAGTCACTTTTGTTTCCACAACAGAAAGAGAGTGCTGTGTCCACTGTCTGGGGTCTAGTGTCCTCATCCGTATTCCATTCGCTAGGGTGTTTTTCAGCGTGGATGACACTGATGTGCCTGTGTGTGATGAGAGGCTAGTGACACCCTCTTCAAGCTGATTGCCATACTGAACCACACCATGAATTCATGCTTGTATTTCCAGATTTTCATTATCAGGAATTCATTCATTTCAGGTTTAGTATTAATAATGTCAAGATATGTACCAACAGTATACTGCAGTATACTTCTCAGAAAGGAAAGAAAGGCATTTGCATGAAATGCTGTACAGATGCCTTTCTTCAGGATGACTATCATTAAATAGGTGGATAGTTACTGAAAATACTAGGTACCTGTACGAGCACAATGACAGCACTCCACTTGGGAATCAGTTACTTAATTAGTCGCTGTTACAGTTAGTCTGTTACAGTTAGTCTTGTTACATTTATGTCATATTTATCTATTTATCTATTTATTTATTTCAACCTTTATTCATCCAGAAAGTCTCTTGAGGTTCAAAATAAAGAGATAAGGTCATCCCCGTATATTCCCATATGCGTGTATACGTATAAAAATGGGGTCACGCTGCTGCCACAACAAATGAACCACTACAACAATGTATCTTAACTTTGATTTAGTTAGTGTTAGCAGGGCAGAATATTTTGATAGGTTATTGTTGTGTGATATAAAACACTCTTGTCTTTACTCTGCTGTATGGCCAATGGTACAGAATGCAAAATACAGAAGCCTTTCTTTTCCAACAGCAGCCCAGAGGAGCCAGTCCCAGTCTTTCTGGCTAATCCTCCCATTGTCTTCTTTACAGACTACAGAGTGGGACAAGTTTATGAGGTACGGGCTGCTTCCTTTCGTCAGTATTACTCATGGTCATGCAATCATGAGAACGATGCAGTCCTAGGATCTAATTTCCATTTGACTGCATGTTATTTAGCATAGAAATCACATTGCCATATCTGTCAGCCTGGTGAGATTAGCTCCATCACAATTTCTGTTGGACCAATTAATTCAGGATAATAACCTCCATCATCTATAGCACGCTTTCTACAGTGTGCATATTTGCAGAGGAAACTGCATTTTGTCACTGGTGTCCCTTTGACTACCCTGTGCTCTATTGTGTTGAGTATCTGGACTGTCCCCTGCTGTAGACCACGGTGGAGCTGAGGAACATGACTGCCACCAGCCGCCATGCCCGTGTCATCCCCCCTACAACACCAAACTTCTCCATCGGTCTGGGTGAGTCTCTGTCTGCCACATGTCTGCCCCATTAAAAAAAACGACAGTCATTTCAGGGATCGTCCACTGCTGTCCAGGTGGGCGACAGCGGCACCAGAATATGGACAAGATGATGTGTATTACTGTAGGTGTGTTTATGTGTATTAAAGAAAATACATTTAAATCAATAATAATAACTATGTGTCAGTGTTAGCTTTTATTGACCATTGGTAATATACGTTTAAACATGTTCTCTTGTCTTCTTTGAAGATTTGGCCCACTCAAAGTGATTTGAACTTTACAAGGCTTTGCTAAGCAATTTCCATTTTCAAAAGGCGTCTTTTCCACAGGTAAAAAGAATGCAACGGGCTAGAGCTCAGAACGTCAATTTAGACATGAATCAGTCATTAAAAATTCTTGTCCCTGTTTCCTGGGACACTCTGTACAAAGATAATTGTTCTGCATTCAGAGTATGTGATGATACCCGTAGGGGTGTGGTGTTTCCTTGGGATGTGCCTTGGTATGCCTTATGTGTACTAGGCCATTATGGGCCAAGAAATACTTTGTCAGAATAAATGCTGACATGTTGAGGTAGTGCCATCTGTTGTTGTACAGCAGGAAGAGTCACTGAGCGCATATCGCAATGGTGCTGATGGGAGTTGAAGTCCTTAGACAATATGGGCTACTTTTACTTTAACTCTGAATTGCATCTTCCATCAATGTCTCTGTGAAACAGATCGTGAAACTTTGCCTGTTGAGCCTTGTATTGTGAGCACCAGCCCGTTACACACACACTGATTTATATTAGGTGTGGAGTGAGTGTGCGTGGTGATGCGTGTGCCGTTTCTCTAGGTAAGTTCCCAGGTGAAGGGGGTACTGTCGCCCCTGGCATGAGCTGCCAGTACACAATCCGCTTTGCCCCAGACTCGCTGGCTGACTTTGAGGACTTCATCCTGGTGGAGACTCAGGCCCCATATCCCCTCGTTGTGCCCATCGAGGCTCGGCGACCCCCTCCCATCCTGACCCGTGAGTCTCCCAATGCATATCACAGTCGTCAACTCAATTTGAAAACCCAGTTTCATTACTTAACTTCGTGAAGAGACTGGGTGTCATTGTATTTGCTGCTGCCCGTACATTTATACAGATCAGTTCATATAAATATAATCAATATACACATTATTCACACTGATTATCTTTTGGGCACATGCTTGTTGAAAATGAACGGTTGTGTTCCTGAATAAATCCTGAATGCCAAGAGGTGAATGTCATGGGCAGAAAGACTATTGACCTAGTTTGTAATAATTCAGTAACAGTTTAACAAGGACACATGCTGCCATTGATCCCCACTGTGTCCCCAGTACCCAGTGTGCTGGACTGTGGTTATTGTCTGGTGGGTGGGGTGAAGATCGTGGAGTTCCTGTGCCAGAACGAGGGCCTCAGTGATGGGACCTTCTGTATTATGCCAAAGAGACTGTGGCCAGCCTCCAACTTGCGGGTAAAGTCCTCGTGTCTGTCTAAATCCACCGAGGACCTGCTGTGTGGAGACATGTCCCATAATTCCCTTCCTGGACGACGCATTTTACATTATGTGCGTCTCTGCAATAGGTTGAATTGAATGTCATTTTTTTACTTGGCACCTCAAACCACAAATCTTGTAGACATAAACTTGGAAGACTTGCTGACACATTCTAAATTAGATTCCCATCACTCAGTAGAGTCTGCATGTCCTACTTCAGCTACCCTGCGGTTTCCTCTACCGTACCATCATTAATTAGGAGTATAGCTCAATTTCCAGTTCCACAATTGTGCAATGCAATAATTTATTTTGGCTTGGCATAGTGATATGCTATAGTCAAGTATTTCAAGTCACGAGGAGGGAAATCTGCTCAGCTGTGTTTGCATTCTGGGAGATCTGGATTGTCCCTTGCTAATATGTGGTATTTTTCCCCTCACAGTCAGTGGTCACTGGCAGCTTTGCTGAGCAGCCTCCGTTTGGTGTCAGCCCCTGCCTTTTTGACCTGCTCCCTGGTCAGGCCACCATGGTGGAGGTGTGCCACTTAAAAATTCTATTTTGCTACTAACACGTCTTTCATGTATATATATTTTTATCTTTTTTGTTTCTAAGGCCTGGAACGTGGGGTAAGTTGGGGTAACTTGGGGTAATAGATGGAATTCTTTGGCAACTCTGGTCTTTGTCTTGCAAGCACCATGCATACTTGGTACATCCAGCCCAGTAATTTCCTTGAGTTTCATTTTGTAATTCTTAACATGCTTCGTAACTGTACATAAAAGAGTCTGTTTTAATAAAAATGCAAAATAACATATAGGGCAGGGGAACCTGTGATATTTACCAGAGAAATCATCTATTGTAAGTGTGCCTGTGTAAGTGTTTACACCTCTTTTACACCTCCCTTAGGTTGCCTTCTTCCCCACCGCTCCTGGAAGCTGCTCTCAGGTCTTCACCATAGTGTGTGACAACTGCCAAGTGAAGGACATCACCATTCAAGGTTAAGGGTTTTCTGCCCATTAGAACTATATCTGCTTTTTGGGCTAGTTGTCTCAGACTGTTCACTGTTTCCTGTCATTAAATAAACATGCTACAAGAAAGTCTGTCTAAATACAAAATCACCTGCTGGTGTGTGTGGCTGTTTGTCAGGACAGGAGGTGTTCCACTCTTTCAGTAAGGATATGAAGTTGACTTCCCCTTAGGAAGTTTAGGATGCTCGGTGTTAGGACAGGATGTTGACAGTCCTGTGTGGACCCTCACTCAGGTACAGGGCAGCTGATTGCCTTGGAGTTGGTGTCTGTGACTGGTGGGGAGGACCGGCCAGCCCTGGGGGAGCTGTGTGACCTGACGGCTGAGCATTTCATCCGCTTCGGCAGTGCCAACCCCCATTTTCTGCTTCAGAAGACACTGGTCATAAGGAACAATGCGTAATGCCCTGCCATTTTAGCGCCTGACCCTCCCAAGCACAGCACTCTCTCCCAGCCATGTTTGCTACAATTAAGCCATGTTTCCTCTAACAAGCAGCACTGTTACTTGCCAAATTGAATTAAGCAAAAAAAAAAACACATTTTCTTGTTGAAAGTGGTGCCAAATACTTCCATAATTGAATGGCTTAAGGCTCATAGTTCACATGTTTTTCATTCCTCTCTTAATTTAGGCAATATTTAAAGATGCAGTTATAGTTCATTTTTGACAACTTGGCAGAAACAAAGAAATTCTTGCATGACAGCATGGTTTGTTAATATAATTACAACATTTAGAATTGTGGTTGTATAATTAGGACATGGTTTTATGGCCACACTGTTTTATTGTTTTATTAATTTATTAACAAATGATGCGCGGTGGTACTTCAGTGCCCCTTGAGGAAAGGCCTATTTTAACCATACAACTGGAACAGAAATAAAACCTATATATTTATTTAGCATTAGTTTTAAGAACAGGCATGTGTGTTTGGTCACAAGAATGCCCTACAAGACTGAAACAATGTGCTTGAATTGTCATATTAAATGAAGCAAACAAGTTCTTCAGTGTGCAGCTTTCTATCCTTTTATTACACTGATGCACTGTTTTGAAAATCTAATGACACAGTGTCTTTCCTGCTCCATGGCTTTGATTTAGTCACCTGGAGCTGCCGTTCCATTGGCAGATCATGAAGCCCAACCTGCAGGATCCTCTGCTTGAGGAAGAGCAAGATCCTGCCCACATCCAGTACCAGTTGGCTACGGAGGGTGTGTTTGACATCAGCCCGCAAGTCGGCTCGCTCGCCCCCCACCAAGATCACGAGTTCCTGCTGAGCTACTGCCCCCTTGAGGTACTCAGGGCTTACTCACTCTGATAGGGATCTGCTGAATGGACCTCATCTTTACCAAAATCTCTGCAATCACAGCAATGTATAGATGTGTGTAGGTCCCTGAATGGGGCCTGGATTCATGGGTCTTTTTTAATTTGGTCTGCCAAATGATTTTTCCAGATTTTTCTCCCATTTTGGAATGCCCAGTTGTGTCGTAGTAGCTGCCCCGTAGGGTGAAACAGAACATGTGATGTCAGCCACTGGTTCTACACACACTTCCTTCCACTGGGTATATAGTGGTGGCGTAGGTCGCCCAGAGGCTTGTCTCGTAGCTCAAACGGTGCCCCCGCTGACGGAAGAGAGCACGAGTTAGTCTCACCCTTCTGGATTGTTGGTGCGTGTCGTAGCTTCAGGGCATCAATGACAACCGGGCTTTTGAAATTTCTGAGAGGAGTGGGGAAAAAGCAACAAACGTTCCAAATTTTTAAAAAAAAAAAAAGAAAAATAGTTGATGTTTTTTTGCAGGAGCAATAATGTAACAGGAGTCCAGGGGGTGGTTAGACTGTGGTTTCCCAGATGGTTTCATACCAACCACAGCAGAAACAGAGCAATAATGTGTGGCATTAGGACAATGGCACTCAACTAAATGAAGTTAGTATCAAGAACTAAATGACCAAAGAGAGCATTGACAATGGAGTAGTGATTACTGGCTCTGGATATAGTTTTTATGCTGGAGAAGACCTCTCCAGAGGTCCTTGAAATTGCATTTCATTTCACAGAATGTGTTCCTTGTAAAAATGAATGTCTTGCTCTGTTTGTTTCAGTTGAAGGAGTACCATAGTGTGTGTCACCTGGTTGTGAGGGACATCCCAGATCCTCCCAAAGAACCCGATGATAAAGGGTAATACTCTCATAAGTACAGAACAGTACATAGATCTGCGGAATATATTTCTCTCACTGGCCCAAACAGAACAACTACCTGCATCTGTGGATATAGTAGAAACCTTTTTGGGTTCATGTAACTGGATCTAACCAAAGAACAAGACCAGATTGAAAGTTATTGATCTAACAAAACATGACTTTGAAAATATGCTGTGCTGATGTTCTGGATTTGAATGCTCAAATAATTTGTCAGCACTGTTAGGAGAGAATAGCGGCCCAAATCAGCAGCTGTATGCCTTGAAATAGCTAAAAGGGCATTTTGATGTAATGTCTTGATTAATGCATTCATTGCTCTGGCCTGACATTTCTGTTGCTCATTCTAGAGATGCTGGTGTTTGAATCGCTTAATGCCCTTCACAGTATTGCCAAATTTAAGCAGTAAATGTAAATGGTCTCTTATTACCAGGACATCTTTTGTTAAGATGGCAATGTAAGTGCTGACCTACTAATTTGCACATTTTTTGTATCCTGTTTTTTATATAGTACACCTCAACACCTAGAGGTGGCCACTAACGTGAATGATGTCATTGTAATGGAGATTGAGGTAAAGGGGTCAACTGAGCCCTACAAGGTCCTGCTGGAACCCTATGCCATTCACTTCCCTGGGGAGACCTTTATTGGGACAGCCATCAGGAAACGTTTCAAGGTGGGTTATCATCATTATTCAAAACTTCTATGACTGAGCACAGCCTTGGTAGTGCAGCAGACGTTACCAAGCATTAAATATGGAAATACTTTCTCATGGCATATGTAAGATTCACACACCTCACTACCCACATGGAGTTTCACAACATCACTTTTTGTCATTCACAATGGGTGGTGAATTACCTGTCCTTATGTAGATTTATGTAAAATGTTTAATTACATGGCCTTGCCCGTAATATGTTTCACTCCTCATCTGAAGATGTGGAACAACAGCAAATCTTGCATCCAGTTTCAATGGGACAGGCTGTGCAACTGTCACATAATGGAAGTGGAGCCCCCTGTGGGTGAAATAGGTAAGAATCTGTGCCAGTGGTGTTTCTTTCTTATTCGTGGCATAACAATGTAACAATGTAATGATGTGCCTAACAAAAAAGCACAGAATAACATGTTAGGTTAATTTTGACTGATGTCACAGTGCATGTTAGGAACCATGCAGAATGTATCTTTCTGAAATTATAAGTCCTGAGACTGTAAATTAAATAAACCAGATACAGTGCCAGTCAAAGGTTTTGACACACCTACTCACAGGAGGGTTTTTTTTCTGAAGTTTTAATATTTTACACATTTTAGAATGATAGTAAAAACATCAAAACTATGATATAACACAAATTGAATTATGCAGTGACCAAAACCTATATTTTAGATTCTTCAAAGTAGCCATAAAATAGCTAAAAAATATTTATAGATAGGCATCAACTCCACGATTTATATTTGTCTAAGAAACAAACTTCAAGAATTTAAGCGTAAGTCTAGACTTAGATCAAAATGTCTTTGAATGCATGTTTCCCATTATCTTAATCAGGTGTGTCCAAACTTTTCACCGGTACTATATATGTGCCAAAGGAGTTGTACTAGACTGCCAATCAAAGTGTGCAAATATTAAAGTATGTTTTCTAATGACCGATAGTAAGTGTTTTGCTGGTTACACCAATGGAGCAGAGGAGAGTTTAAGTGCAAGTGACTGGTGTGATTGTGTTTCAGAGATGAACGAGTGTTGTGATCTGGAGCTGGTGCTGACAGGAGGGAAGCCTGGTCCGTTTGTGACCAGCCTGCTGTGCCACATCCAGTACCACTGCCAACCCGTTGCCCTGGCCGTGGAGGCCACTTTCAAGGTGAGGGAAGGAGGTGTCAGTATTGAGGCACTCTTACCCCTGCTCAGTGCAATAGCTGCTCAAACAGTGAAGTCACAAAGCAGAAAAGTATGGCAAGGCAGTGTTTCATATATTTTGCTGCACTTAATTTAATGCATGTTAGTTATCACTGCTGTTGATTGGTGGGGATTTTGTCTCTGTTCGCC
The DNA here is from genome assembly GCF_013368585.1 of Megalops cyprinoides. Classification (NCBI taxonomy): domain Eukaryota; kingdom Metazoa; phylum Chordata; class Actinopteri; order Elopiformes; family Megalopidae; genus Megalops; species Megalops cyprinoides. The sequence continues at coordinate 8,988,419 of NC_050584.1, forward strand.
TCTGACTTTGTGATTCTGATCCAGGGCCCCAAGCTGAGCATCAGTGTTCCCAGTCTGGACCTGGGCCTGATGAAGCTGGGAGACCAGGCCCAGTCTAGCATCCAGATCACCAACAACACCCAGCTGGAGGCCTCTTGGATCTTCCAGGAGCAGCCAGAAGGCCGGGACAACAATGAAATGCAGGTACTGCTCTGGAATTGGAAACATAACACTGTCCGTCAGTGATATCTGTTACAACATTGACATTAATATGAATAGTATCAATATGAGATCTATGGGATTCAGCTGCCTCACAGCTAAGTTCATCTTCTATAGCCACAAATCCAGCTCATTCATTCCTGCATTTTAAATCAATTTAAACTCTTTACATTTACAGAAAGGCCACAGCATCAACACATCCTCATTTGTAAAAGAATGCTAAACTAATGTAACAATCTAATTGCGGCTTTAATGTAGTCTACTCTTTCTAGCTCTGAGTGTGAATTATCTTTCAGGATAGGCAAACATCTACTTCAGTGTCACCATTAACTGTGTAACCTTTAGTAAAGATGGAGTTCCAACTTTTAATTCACAACCTTAATCTTGTAACTTTGAAATGTACCTACAAGAGTGTCTCTTCTTTCATCTATAATCCATTAAGAAAACAATGTAGAAATGGGGAAGGTCTTTGAATATGTGGAAAATGACCTTAATTTCAAATGAATACAGCAGGCATTCACTCTGCTTTGACCTCAGTCCCTCTCAGCCTCGCTCTAACACACTCTACTGCAATTCAGAGCGGCTGACTCAATCAGCTACAATGCATTTAATTGCCGTGATGTTATGGTATTTATAAAAATCAATAGCAAAATTAAGGACAGCACTGAAATACTTTTTCTACCTTTTTTTTTCCAAACTGAAATTAAGCTCACTTTTTCTGTAAGATGCTTCAAAAAGTAATACTGCCCCGAAGTTTGTTACTGATTTGACTGTGGCTAAATGCTGTAGTCCACTGAGCTGGCCATTCAGTGAGGATGTGTGTGCTGCATGTCTGCCCTGACAGATCAGCATTGAGCCCCACAGGGGAGTGCTGCCCCCTCTGGCCTCCTGCAGCGTGGATGTGCTCTTCAGACCCGTGGCCTGCCGGCACTTTGAGACCATCCTGGAGCTGGCGGTTGAGAACGGGACTGGATGGTGAGGAAGTGCTCCCTGTTGCTCATGCACCAGTTCACGAAATGAAATGCATCCTCAGCGTTCAACTTTTAACCAAAAATCCACGAAGACGCAAAACAGCTCATCAGTAACGTCATTTTCTCTATTCACGAGAGGAATGCATGCGTTTTTCATACCGGCATTTATCCATTCCTTCACATTACTTTCACTCGTACAAATGAGAAAGCTGTAGCTGGTATTTTATCAACAGCAATGACCTCCAAACTCTGCAGCCTGGTTCCACAATTACACTCTGGAATATCATAGGAAAATCTCCTCAGACAGATTTATTGTGCAATTTCCTCCACACGATTTAGCAGCTCTGGTGTTGACCATGACTGTTATGCACTCTGGAATTTGAACGAGCCGTTTTAGGTTCAAAGATGGGGCACGTGCTTGTGGACAGCCTGCTGCTGTGGTCCTCTGAAGTCACGTCGTGCGAAAGGGAGGGAGTGCTGGAGGTGACAGAACTCTGTCTGAACCTCTGTCCACAGCCACCTGTCTGTGCAGGCGGACGTGCAGTCTCCATCGGTCTGCCTCCTGAGCTGTGAGCTGGCGTTCCCTGAGCTGTACGTGGGGGTGTCGGCGAGAGGAACTGTGACCCTCTTCAACCAGACCCTCCTTCCAGCACACTTCTCCTGGGGCAAGGTTTGGCCTTGCGTCATCATACTGTAGCCAGGTCCAAGCAGCCCACAGCACTTCCCATCCAGACACGTAAAGCAGCACCTTGCCTAGAGCTGAAGCCACAATGCCCATTCTGAACGCTGAACCGACATACATTTGGTCACACGTTGAGACATCACACCATCTTAAACCAGCTCAGATTATGATTCCTTTGTTTGCACTGGTTGTCTCAGAAGAGCAGTGGGTTTTTTGTCCATAAAGATTTGGACCATATACAGTATATTTACACACACACACACACACACACACACACACACAAACAAGTTCAAACCGATGCTGTATACCAGTGTGTAGGTTCCTTAGTCCAGAACTGACTCATCAACCATCACTCCTATACTCTGAAACAGTCTGCTGCTGTTCTGGTTTCTGTCTTCCTTACAGCTCCAGGGCAAACAGGCCTCCCTCTGCTCTGCCTGCTTTTCTCCTCCCACAGGCACTCTGGGCCCCAACGCTCAGATGGAGGTTGGGGTGGAGTTCACAGCTCACACCGATGTACGTATCTGCACGAAACATAAGGGGCAGCCATTGTGACACATTTATAATGTTATACTATAGAGTACTGTAACATTTAGCATTAGAGCTTCAGCTTGCACCAGCACCTTTGATGCCATCTTAAATCATCCAGATAAACTGTTGAAAAGGGGATCTAGTGGCAATATTTTGTCGTTGTTTTCTGTTATGTAGAAGTGTTTAATCATGCATCAAGTGAATGAAGGGTTAAGAAAAGAGGGCCAAACAGTAAAAGTAATGTGATGTTATGTGGCATGCCATTGTATTTGCTCTAACTGATCCAGCCTGGGGTGGAGAGGCCCGCAGTGTGAATGAGTGAGGTGTGCCACTGGACTGGAGCTCCAGTGTCTGCAGTGGACATAAAGTGAAGCAGCTTCAGAAAAGCCAGCAGTGTTGATTAAGCCTTGGCTCCGTTCATGTTTCCTGAACTTGAGCAGCTCCTACCTCTCTCTCTCTCTGTTTCCCTTTCCCTCTTACCTTCTCTCTCTCTTTCTCTCTCTGTAGGTAGAGCTGACAGAGGTAGCAGCGATCTGTGAGGTGAAAGGGATGCAGGAGCCTCTTGTTCTGGGCTTCTCTGCCAAGGCCAAGGGCCTTCATGTTTCCTACTCTCTACCTCCTGACTGGTATGTTTTACCCACAGTTCCAGAGAGCCCATGAAGAAACACGCAAGACCCAATTTATGTTTACGTATTTCATGTGTATGTTGTGTATGTTAGCTGTGTTAACTGTGTGTCTCTGCTATCTCTTATGTCCCTTGGCACATGTGTTCTCCATAGCCCCACTGCAGACAGTCAGGACAGCTCAGCACTGGTGCTGGACTTTGGAAGTGATGTGGTTTTAAGGAAAGCAGTCACCAAGCAGCTGATGATAACCAATCACACAGCCATCCCTGCCCCGTTCCACTTGGAGGCGGAATACTTCACGGGACGCCCTACAACACCAACTCCACCAGGGGGCGCTGACTCCAGACACCAGTACTGCTTCTTTCCTCTAGCCCCGTGTTTCCCAACCCTGCTCCTGGAGGCACACTGTCCTGCATATCTTCTATGTATCCTTCCTGCTTGACTAAATCAGGTGTGCTCAGCTAATCAAAAGTGCCACTGATGAGTTCAGTCAGGTAGGTAGAGCAGGGATAGATAGAAGATATGCAGGACGGTGTGCCTTCAGGAGCAGGGTTGGGAAACGCTGCTCTAACCATGACAAGAGACAGAATTTTTTAATGACCCAAATTGGTAACATTATAGGCATGTCACATCCCAACAGAATTTGATGAAATGCCTCTTTCTTTGGCTCTGATTTTGAAGACATTCTTTAAGCTTTTTTGGGGGGGGTTTACACACATCATGATTTACTGCATCTGTCAATCCTTTGTTATTTATACTGGTGTAACCTCACCAAGAAATGGACCTGAGAACTGAGAATCTGAGGATTTCTGAGAACTGAGAACACATTTACAAAAGAATTATTGGAATGGAGATTTGCATTCGCATAAAACACTCTCTTTGCTCAGTCAAAATGAGGTGACTACACCCTCTTGTGGGAAGGTGTGAGCAGTACAGTTTAGATTCACAAGGCTATTTTAAGAGCATTTCCATTGAATAAAAATTAATATATATTGCTTTGAATTAGAGAATGTATTTGTCTGCACATAATTTTGTTTCAGAGCCTCATGTTTGCGAAGACAGCTACATCCCATGCAAGTAAAGAAGGCAGAGGAGAAAGAACACCAGGGTGAGCATGTTTTCCAAAGCATTTTTGTTCCTGTTAAATAAAATTACAATTCATTTTTTGTTGTTGTCAGGTTTGACATTCTTCACTACATTAGGTGTGAGCTTTGACCACAATGTCTTGGTGACAGACTTTGTGAATAGCCTGCTGGCCCATGGAAAAGGTGCTGCATTCTTTGTCCAGCCAGCCGCTGGGACACTGGGGCCCTTTGAGACACAGACTGTGGACATCACTGCATTTACCAACATGTGGGGAGATTACAGGGATCATCTCATATGTAAAGTAGGTTTTAGTGCATTTGATGCATCTAAACGTTTGTATTTAGGTTGCCATCCCTGTTCTCTGAAAGAGGCTTTCTCTAACTGGCAGTGTAGCATAGACCTGTGACCGAAAGGTTGCCGGTTCGATTCCCCACTTGAGCACTGCTGTTGTACCCTTGGGAAAGGTACTTAACTCACAATTGCCTCAGTAAATATCCAGCTGTATAAATGGATAACATTGTAAAAACAAACTGTTACTGGTGTAAGTTGCTCTGGATAAGAGCATCTGCAAAATGTCAATAATGTAATGTAATGTCTAACTGACACATGTATCCATTCATTTAAAATTAATTCAAACATACCAAAGATCAATGCCAATCTGCAGGACCTGTGTTACTCTGAGAACTTGACAAGAATTTGTATAGGGCATGATTCTGACCAGTCCTCTCTCTGTGCCATAGGTGGGGGATCTGGAGCCAGAGGCCATCCCCATAAAGATGTCAGTGAGGGGCTGTCCCATCTACTTTCAGATGATGGGACCACAGCTGGAGGCCCAGACCCAGGGGCCGATCATACGGTGTGCTGCGTTCACATAGGGACTTCATTCAGCAGTGCTTGTTTAGGTGGAGCTCACATGCCAAATTGTGAATGATCACCACTGAGTGAATGGTATAGACATGACGTTGATGGTTTTTGGCTCCACAGGTTTGGTGCGCATGTCTCTGGTGGAGATACAGTCTCACGGTCACTTCGTCTAAACAACACAAGCCCATACAGTAAGAACCCTCTTACTAAACTGAACATGCTTTCTCACCTCATGTCTCTTTGCAGTCACAGTTCATTTCTCAGCTTTCAGAGGCTCTGCAGCCCAGGTAATAGCAGGTAGCAATGATGGATTGTAGAAAAGGGCCACATGTGTCTGTTTCTGTCTTTGTCTTTGTTTGCGCACCACCCCCACCTCTCACAGGCACTTGTTTACAACTCAGCTGAAACCTGGCCAAACCGGTCCTGCTGCTCCCCTTATCAGCAGGACCCCCACAGGGAACTTGAGGCACAGGCGCACCCCCAAGGACGGCCCCCAGGTCACCATTTGCCCTCGGACCTGCCCGTATCCTTTGGCCACCAATCAGGGCCTCAATAGGGCCGGGGATACGGGACAAGATAAAGGTGGTAGTGACCTCCCCCACCTCAGTACCGTAACAATATCTGGGAGGTGAAGAACTGGAGAGACTAAGCCTTTGGGGACAAAACCTTGTGCTGTTGTTGTGTGCGTCTGTGCCAAAGGAACCACACACACATACACCACAAACCCTTGCATCCATCCATTCAAAACCCCCAATAAACAACTGAACCCGGAACCTGACTCCTGTGTCCTGACCGACACCCCACTGTGACAGCAAAGTAGCCTGAACCTAGTACGGGTGAAACTGCCCCCTCAGTTTCATGGATACTGGATAATAGGCAGCACAGTGGCATACAAATCCACATTACAGATGGTCAAATTGTAACGATGTGCTACTGTAAATAAGATTATGTATTTTTATGCATCCTCTCTAAGAACCTTATGCTGGCAACAATAGTGCCCGCTGATTTGACAGTAATGGGTAATAGCCATTCCAGGCTGTGTGGTCTTGTGAGAGAGTCATTGAAGAGTCACTGAGAATCAGTTAGATGTGTCATGTACCGTGACATGTCTTGCTGTTGTGTGGCAGACATCCGCATGGACTGGGAGACCTACAATCAGGAGAAGGGAGACAGGAAGTTGGTGGACCTGGTGGTGTGGTACGGGGAGGCCTTTCCCCTGAAGGACGCCGATGGGAACGAGGTCCTCAGGGGTAGGCTTGGCTCCAGCCAGAGCGCCACTCCCAGTTGGGACTGGAGCCACACCCCTTGCTCCTCAAGAACAAGCTCCTCCCTCAGGAGTGAATGTGTGAGTATACAAAGCTCCTTAATATGTGCATGCTCAAAACACACTATCTATCAATACAGTATTTTCAAACATGTGAAGCATAATTACAGCAACAGTCATAATGGTGCAGTGGAATCAAGTTTTTAGTGGTTATTTATTCATTGAAATGTTTTATTGCCAATATTTGTTTTTTTTTTTCTAACATATTGTGTCCCTGAAGTCATCATAGCATTTTCATCAAGTTAAATTCATTTTCCTCGGTGTCCACAGTGCCCAGAGGGAGTAACAGAGCAGCAAGAGGAGGATGAGGATGAGGAAGAGACGGGGATTACTCATCCACTCACTCCATTAAGGAAGCTTATCTCTGTACACCTCAGGCCTCACGAGGGCAATGTCTCTGACTACCCATACTGCATCACTCCACAGCAGATAGTACATATCTCCTTCCCTACTAAACTAAATAAATGGGAATTTTCACTTTCTAATATTGTAAAGGAAAACAAATGTCTTTCACATCTACATTTCATTGTCTTTTTTGACTGGACTTTTCTTTATTACAGGTGGTTCCAGCAGGGGGCAGCTCTACGATCCATGTGTCATTCACACCATTGACGTTTTCAGGGCCCACCAGTGACCCCATGTGTTTTGGCTTTGCCTTAGGCTTCATGAGCCTGGACTGCAAGGTGAGTGATAAATGTGTTGTTTCCTTCCAGTAATTCATAATTATTACCAATATTATTGTCATTTTAACATATGCTGTCACCCAGAGTGACTTACACAGGTTAGAATTTTTACATGTTATGCATGTGTACAGCTGGATATTTATTGAGGCAGTTCTGGGTTAAGTACCAATATCAAGGGTACAGCATCAGTGCCCCAGCAGGGAATCGAACTTGCAACTTTCTGTTATGAGCACTGCTCCTTACCACTGTGTTACACTGTGTTCCCCAGTGTCTTTGTTGACACTATCCACCGCTTGCGTCACTTGCACCTTGTGTTGTGTTAGGCGGCCTCCTGTATTCCTGGGAAGGTTGAGAGAGCACAGGGCTTTGAGCTGGAGCCCTTGAGACTGGACCTTCAGGCCTCAGTGAAGCCTGCACTGTGAGTTACCCATGGTGACACGCACATTCACCCATGTACCCAGCCAGCAAGTTTTCTAAGTATCATACTCAGTTTACAACACACACTTTCCTTTGTAGCCTATCAGTACAAATGGAAGAGGAAGAGGATGCGCTTGAGTTCTGCGCCATTGCCAGCGATTTAATACAATGCAAAGTGAGGGACTCACACAACGAGGTGAGTAGAATGCTACCATTAAAAGCGAGGGACATCAGCCTTCTGTTGGTACGAACAGCAGAGCAGGTTAGAACAAGGTTAAGACAGACCAGGAATTTGAAATCAAATGTGGCATCTGCTTAAATGCAGCAATGTCATTAAATGGGTTTTCATGCTAACAATAGTGTATACAGTTCTGACCTGCAATAGCAGGTCTATCTATGCCTGACCTTTTTTGGTCACTTTTTCAAATTTTATATGCCTTTTGTTATATGAATAAAAGGTGAGCGCAACTGACTTGTGGAAGTTTACATTCAGAGTATTTAAAATGCATTCAAAGAATTTTGTAAAGAAATAGACAGGATCATTTTAGGCAGATGATGTAGCTGATATATGAATTATTTCTCCTGTTGTTTCTATCATTTCTTCATTCTGTTACAGCTCGGTTTAACTCACTGTAAGAGTCTTTGACCTAAAGTTCCCTTTCTCTGTTTGCTTTTGCGTTTCATTTCACTCAGTCAGACTTTTGGTTTTTTTGGTAGAGGTGATGTTGATGCTACTTTAGCCAAACTCCTGTTAGTGCAGTGAATTTGTCATTGTTCTGACTGCTGTTTACAAACTTTCACTCCTCTGCTAGCAGACATTGAGGGAGTCCGTACGGACACGGAACTTCCAGCTGAAGAACACCACTCAGATGCGCCTGTACTTCAAGCTCAGCACCCAGCCCCCGTTCTCCATCCTGCTTCCTCAGAACAGAGGCAGGACCGGGAGCTCCAGTCACCACCCTGAGGAGCCCCAGTCCTTGATCCTCCGGCCACAGCACAATCTGCAGGTCCAGAGTCACGTCCACGTGTCTTCTTATCCCCCCCACCCATGTCTTCATCCGCCTTTCCATCTGATTCCTCATCTCCTCTATTCCCCTCCTTTTACTTGACAGGATTCATTTTTCCTGTTTTTATCATGCTTTTCCTTACCCCGCTCATCTGTACATTTGCCTCTCCATCTGCGGAGGCCGTCTCCTGTGATGTTCCTCATTGCCACACATGGAATTTTCATTGCTACTGACAGGTGAAAGTGGCCTTCCACAACTCCCCCTCCCTGCTGACCTATCAGAGCCAGGCATCTGAGCAGCTCCCGTCCACAGTGCAGCTGATCCACACTGACACGGGGGAGAGGAAGCTTCAGTTCCAGCAGAACCTGTCAATAGAGTACAGCAACAACAGCGTGCAGGTGAGTGGGGTCTAGCATTACTGTTTGACTTTTCAGTTATCATGAATAGCATGCGTGTATACATATATGTGTACAGAAAGTAGACAAAATGTTGTGAATGTCGTATATTAATATTTGGAGTTGGGCTGTGCTTTGCCTTCAGACTAGTTTTAATCCGGGTCATCCAAAATGGCCTTGTATTTCTTGACCATAATTTTACCACGCAGAGCAATAGTCAGACCCCAAAATCTGGCTGCCAGTACCATTAACAGATCCACCACCATGTTTAACATGGAATAGGCAATATGGCCTTCTCCAAACATGAATCTTCCCAGATGTCGGGAAAAAAACAGTAAAAAATGATATTACTTTCTTCCAAACCTTAGAAGTACAGGGTTTGTGCTTATTATACCAGGTTGCGTTGTTGCCTTGGTTGCAAGTAGTCTGCAAATGGCAGCCCTGCCACAAATATCAGTCTTGTGAAGCTCATGAAGTACAGTCACAGAGGAGTAGATTCAGTTCCCTGTCTGCTTCAAGCTTCGAGTTGTGACCACTCTTACCTGATGGAGTTTTTCCTTGTTTGGTGTATGCCGTCATGCTTTTTGACACTGTTCCCCTTGACACATTAAATAATTTTGCCTTTTCTGTGACTCAGGCACCTACGATTCAGGTATCAACTACTTGACCTCTTTCAAAATCCGTTAAGTCTCTCATGTTGCTTTAAAAACTCACATATTTAAGTTTTGATTTTATTATTATTTTTTTTTATAGCAGAAACATATGGGAAATTAGCACTGACATTAAGATGAAACACATATGTAGACTCTTTTTTAATTGCATTTAGTTACTTCAAAATATGAGTCCTTCATTTGGTGTTTACATTATTTTGTCCACCCTCAATATATGTGTGTGTGTGTATGGGTGTGTGTAGATATGTATACTAGAAAGTAATGTGCCTAAGTTAGAATCTTCAGAGTCTTCCCTCTTGCCTCCTTGTCTCTTCTTAAGATGGTGCCCCTCATGGCCCACCTTTCCCTGCCTACCTTGTACCTCTCTGATGACACCATGGACTTTGGCACCTGCTATGTGGGACAGACCCACATCAAAGAAGTCTTTCTCTGCAACCGAGGAGGGTCCTGCAGCCACTGGACAGCATTTGTAGGTAATGAGTCACAACTGCATCCACGTTGCATCCAATGCGATCCTAGCAGTATGTATACAAATTTTTATTAATAGTTTCAATAGCATATAGCAATTCCTGCCGAAGAGAAAGTTCCCATGCAATTGCGTTCACATCTTTGGAATAAGTAGTATCACTTTTGAAATTGCTATATCTGGAGGCAAGCTGTGCTTTGTTAAAACATTTAAACATAAAAATTTAAACATTTATATGTTTGTCCATAACTCAAAGGCAATAGGTGTAATTATAACACTTTTAAAGGAAAAAATCTGTATTATATACGCACCCACTTGGGATCAATTTGTGATGAATGAAATATGAATTATGTGGAATGAAACACTGCCTTCTGTTATTGTAAATGCAGTTTGAAGTCCAATTTACTTCATTTTCCTGGCACATAGACTACCCCATGTCTTTGATGTACTCTCCAGTTGCTAATTAGAACCTTGTATATAGTATAGCTGCTTTTCCTTAATCAGAGTTCTCTTTGTACTACATACAAATATTATGAGCTGAGCTGAAAATGGATGAACACCAGGGAAAATATTTCTAAATTTTATTTGATGACAGATCTAAAAAGGGTGATGAATCCTTTTGAAGCAAGCAGAAGGAGTTCCCCCCAATAGTACTATTTTCAAGTTTAAAATAAATCAGTATTTAAACAGGACTTATTACTTTTTATTGCCGTGGAATGGTGTGCACAAACCAGCAGATACCCACCCCTCTTAACTTTTCTCCTCTTCTGGTAGTGGGTGGATGTTTCATTTTGATTTTGCCAGTTTGTGCTCAGATATTTATACTGGTCATCAGCGGAAAATGGGAAATGACTAGGCATCTTCAGCAACATGGTACAGGAGACCTACCTGGTGAGCAACCAATAACTGGCATCACAAAAAATTATGTTCAAAGTTCAAAGGTCTACAGTCTGAGTTGCCTCTCCTCTAGGTATTTGAAATAAATTGGGTGGCAGTATAGCATAGTGGTTAAGGAGCAGAACTCGTAACTGAAAGGTTGCCGGTTTGATCCCTGCTGGGACGTTGCTGTACCCTTGGGCAAGGTACTTCACCCACAATTGTCTCAGTAATATCCAGCTGTATAAATGGATAACACTGTAAAAAGAACTATAACCTATGTAAGTCATTTGGAGTGTCTGCCAAATGAATAAATGTAAATGTAAATAAATTGCCCTTGAATCCACCCACCTTGTCTACCATTCACACCGTCCTTTATGTCAGTGCATGCATTGAAACCAAACAAAGAAAATTTGTTTCCTGCTCTCAATCTTCTGTAAACAGGCCTTTAGGAGAATGCTGACCTTTAAATAGTGACTACATATTTTCCAACCCTGCCTTCGTAACAGTAGACGGAGAGACCAGTCCATTCAGAGTGACTCCTGGCTCTGGAGTTCTGGAACATCGTGTTGGCTCCTGTAGACAGCCTCTGCAGATCAGCTTCATACCCAGGTATGCAAAACACTGCTTAAGACAGTACTTTGCAGCTACAAGCTAGCGTGGAAGACCTTACCAAAGATACCACAAGACATGTACCTTCTGTCCAGATTATACTGCAAAAAAGAACAACCCACAAATTTCAAATTATTCCACATTTCCAAAGATACCACTGTATTATAAATAAATTATTGCTGCTCACAATGCATAAATGTTTACCCTTTGACTATGCATCTGTGTGGTTTCCTGGCGTACCATGACTGCTGAAGCACTGGTAGCAGAGGATGATGCGTACTCCTTCAACCTGCCACATCTTTCTATTACAAATCCCCAGAATATTGGACCACATGTTCTATAGAATGGAAACCCTGCATTTCTGGAACTTACAAAAAGAGCTCTCTCAGTGACCTTAATTAAAACTTTTAATATATATACATATATATATATATATATATATATATATATATATATATAAAAAATTCTTGGCCTCCCTTGCAGTCTCTTTTATTATGGTCAATCACTTCATTTTTGTATTAATAGGTACAAATAGAGTCCACAATGACATTTATTTTCTGCACTGTATATGCACAGCCTTGTTTTGTAATGATGGTAACTTGAATGGGCTTCCTGCAGTGACCAAGGTGAGTCTAGAGCCACCATCAGAGTGCAAGGGATTCTGGGAGAGCCACCAATCCAACTGCTGGTCCAGGGGAAGGGCTCCTTCGATGAGAGATATGTGTCGCTGCTGGCTGATGAGTAGAAGTGCAGTGCAAGACAGACCTGGCAAGCAGACAAACAGCTCTAGCACTTTGGATGACTACAGCTACTCTGGGTGAAAACCTCCGACTCAGTGCAGTCTGAGGCTTCCTCCAGTTTCCTGTTCTGTTGAGCTGTTGAGGCCCTACGACAGTCACTATATATGCACTGGACATGAAGAACAGACATGATTTTGATGTGGTCGTAGAAAAGGCAGCCTTAGTAAAGAATAACAAACCTTCATTTTCAAAAATGTTTTTTTAAATTTTCTCTTTAATGAAATACACCATTGCTCATAATGTGCTGAAATTAGATACCAGAAAAAGACTCCATTTTCACATTGTGATGTACCAAGAAAGAAATGTGCTGTCTGGCCCTGACACAACCACCTAATTCTACCAACACATTCTCTTCACACTAGTTTTGTGCATTTTTATTTGAATGTATTTCAATTCCAAATAAACAATTCTATGTCAGTCTCAAGTCTAAGCAGATCTTGTAAGAACTGTCAATACATGGACACATTCCACAAATGAGACATTTCCACTTCCATTCCAACATTTCATTGTGCTGATCTCTGAAAACAACTTCCCTTACAACAAAAAAAAAGATTTACAGTTTAATATAAAAATAATTACCCCAAATTAATATTTACAGATCAGTGAAAGATTTGTTAGAATATCTTAATAACAGGTGCAAATTTATAAGTCGGTAAAGACAGAAAGACAATGATTGCCTCAATATAATTACCGCACATATATAATATTAAATTCAAGGCATGAATATTATATTCAATAATCAATTAATAATCCTGTTGCGCTCTTGGATATCTAACGTTCATGTGCATTCATTTGAAATATGTAACAGAAACAATCAGGCACTTATTTTTCAGATGGAAATATACAGTATATTTCCAAGACATGATTCAGAATGGTCAGTCAAGCGTCCATGAATTAGTAATGTAGTCCATTATGCTCCGAGCTGACGACCAGTCTTAAAGCAGGCTTTAAGATCTTTAAGTCATTTAGGTAAATGTCTGGCGAAGGCTTGCTGTAAATTTTAAACCATTTTAAACCATTTTAAACCATTACTACTTTCCAGGATGTTCAAAGACTGCAGCAGCTCCCATCCCTGTTCCAATGCACATGGATACCACACCATAGGCCCTGAAAGAAAAATATCCTATATCAACAAAGGATAGAGACAAACTGATCTGACACATGCCATAACAATGCCTATGTAGCATAACAGCAGACAATTCTAGTGTTGCAGAATGACAGTATAAAAGGAAGATGTTGCTTTTATTCATGTTTGTGACACACTGTGATAAGGCTCCATGTCAACACTTTTCATGGTCATATTAGGTCATAGCCATAGTAGGTTTGCCCTGTTACAAACAGCTAGGATGTTAGTGATGAAAAGTGAAGTGGCCTCACCGCCTGCCCCTGCGTTTGAGCTCGTTGAGGAGGGTAACAACCTGGCGGGCCCCAGTACAGCCCAGAGGGTGCCCAAGGGCGATCGCTCCTCCGTTGGGATTGACTTTTTCCAACGGTATGCCCAGCTTCTCCACACAGTAGACAGCCTGCAGTACACCCCCACACACAGACGGTTGTCAGTCCTGCTATTCCAATAAAGTTTGGTTCTTCGAATAACAAGATCCACTGCAGAACACCTACCTGACTAGCGAAGGCCTCATTAATTTCAAACACATCAATGTCGTCCACGGTGAGCCCTAAGGGGGTAACATTGTTTTTATTAATATACTTTGTTATTTATAAGATATGATTGTAAAGTTAAAGATACACATTTTGTTCCAAGCTTTTAACATGAAGCCCTAGCTTTCAGCAAAGCTCTCCGTCACCTGTTGCTGCAGTGTTTTACATAAGTGTAGAAATGTATTATTCCATTACATTACTGGCATTTTGCTGACACAACTGGATATTTACTGAGGCAATTGTGGGTTAAGTACATTGCCCAAGAGTACAGCAGCAGTGCCCCAGCAGAGAATCGAACCGGCAACCTTTCAGTTACGAGTCCTGTTCCTCACCGCCATGATACACAACATAAACCAGCGTCCTGCACTCACCCGCCTGCTGCAGAGCCGCGGGGATGGCGTAGGCCGGCCCAATGCCCATCACGTCCGGGGGCACGCCCACCACTGCGCTCGCCCTCAGGACCCCAAGCACCGGCAGACCCAGCGCCTCCACCGTGGACCGCCGCCCCACCAGCACAGCCGCTGCCCCATCACTCACCTGGCTGGCGTTACCTGCAGGGACAGTATAAGCCAATCTACACAGACTGGGGTGGGAACCGTTGACTTGTATCCGTGAAGCTGCTGAATGTTCAGCCACAAGTGTCATCCTTTTCCATCACTTTACCATGGATAAAACCGATCCCTGGGTCTTACTGTGAAGGGTAAGAAAATGATGCTGCACCCACTAACAGTGCGTATGTGAACAGTAGATTTTAAATGACACTACCAGCCCACACAGATGATACAAAGATCAGCGCTTCTGAGCAGCGCCTGCTAAGAAATGACGCACATGAACAAACAACGCTAGAGTGCAATGTCTTCACTAAGTTGCCACACAGCTTGGATAACAACCGTTATCCCGATAACACAGACCAATCTACAGATTAGTGTTCATTACAGAGGGAGAGGAGGGAGAACCACACCACAGACACACAGACCTGCTGTGGTGCTGCCGTCAGGCTTAAAGGCTGGCCTGAGCTTAGCCAGGCCCTCCAGCGTGGTGCCAGGCCGGATTCCGTCGTCCTTGGTGACCGTGACGCGGCGCTCCGTACCGTCCTCCTCTACAAACTTGGTGGTGACCGGAGCAATCTCTTGCTCGAACAGGCCCGACTGCATGGCCCTGGCAGCTCTGCAACACAGCCTGAGCATTAGAGGACAAGTCCCTTCACAGCTGATCCTCTCATCTGACCAGAGAGTGCAGGATGTCCCTCAGAAAAACATGCAAAGATCACGCCGCAGCACAAAGGGCCAACATTAGGAGAAGGATCTTATTTAACAAATGAAATTTCCATGAGATTTAAAGCATTAACCAGATTTTCATTGCTTTAAGTGCACATAAAAATGCACTGTAATTTAAAATGAATTTTTCGTCTGAGAGAAGGTATTTACCCTGTAAAAATACTGTATTCTGCTATAAGAAATGGTCTTCAGAGCCATTGTTCAACTGCTCAGCACTCAGATGTCAAACTGTGAGCCGACTCCACCCACCCTCTATGGTATTAACTGTGTTCAAAGAGAGGAAGCTTACTTATGCTGAGAGCTGAGAGCGAAGGCATCCTGCTTCTCCCTGGAGATTCCGAATCTCTCAGCCACATTCTCTGAGGTGATGCTGAAAGACACCGGCAGACAGTGACGCGCCACCCGCAGAGCAGATCACTGTACTGTGGCACCGCTGAGCCTTCATGGCTTTTAGGCTCCTTTTATCAAACAGTGGCATGACTGAGGAGAACAACTTTCACAGTGAGGAACAAGTTGAAGGTCACAAGAATACTTTGTATTCAAATAGGCTTTTGCATGCATTGCTTCCCAGAGGAAAAGAAACACATTCTGCCTAAATACTAACCTGCCCTGTCCAGCTACCTAAAAATCGACTTCAAGTTTGTGTGTGTGTGTGTGTGTGTGTGTGTGTGTGTGTGTGTGAATGGTGACGCTGTAACAGAAATCTGCATAATTCCAAATGAAACCAAACACTAACCTTTTTTGACTAAACACACTTAGATACTGTAAGTTCAGACTTCAGAATAAGTCCTTTAATGCTACTTTGTTGCGAACCAAACAGAGAAACCTCTTTTTATAAGAGTAGTATCAGTGAAGTCTAAGGAATGCCCTACCCCATGGGGATGATGCAGTCACGAGCCTTCTCGTTATCCATGAGCCTGGAGCTGATGTCCCCGGGGTTCCCCGCAGAGCGCAGGGTCATGCTCTCCACCCTGCAACACGGTCCAAACGCAAACAAAGCTCCACAAACACAGCCACAGGTAGCGCAGAGCTCTACCGCTCACAACTGGGAAAGAGTGTGGGCAGTTAACACATTCGACTCCATTCACCAATATTTTCTAGAACATGACAACCATTAGAGCTAATATGTGCTTTTCTCACAAACAGTGTACACACAGGTTACTACAGTTATCACTGTAGACACTTGACACTGCCTTGCAGCTTGTGCAGACATATGTACATAATATTTTAAGCAAATACATCTACTCACCCACACGCAAGACCCAAGTCATAGGCCCCGCTCCTGATGCCACCTGAACATAAAAAGTCAGTCAGTTGCAGGGACAGGTGTGTATGTAAAAAAATAATTACACTGTATGGTTTCACATAGGTTCTGGATTGTCACATACAAGAGATGGCAGCCCACAAAAATGAAAAATATATTATTGTGCGGGGGCTGATTTCAAGCTTCTGGATTCCTCCCCATGTTCCACTCCTTTGACTTCACCCTAATGCAGTCACCTCCGACACATAAGGCAGGCAAACAGCTAGATCTGGTCTTCCTGAGCACCACCTCTGACCGCTACTTTGTCTCCTTTTCTCCACCTCGTACTCCACTACCCACCCCGTCACTTCTTGCCATAATACACGCAACTTCTCACCTTCAGCTTCCTCTTCCACAGTTCTTGCTTCTATTCCACCCCTTGATTCTTTCACCAAACCTTCTACAAATTCCGCTGCATCCACCTTTCTATCCTCTCTGTCATCTTCCCTTGATTCCCCTGATTCTCTCTGTCCTCTTACTTCCAGGCCTGCGTGACCCACACTACCTTGTCCTTGGCTAAAGGATACACTCTGTGAGAACAGGGCCAAGCTGTGTGTGAAAATGGAGGAAATCCAGCTCCTCTGCTGGATCTATCAAGCACTGCTCTCCTCTCTGCCTTTTCTTCAAAGTGTTTTTTTCTTTTTATGAATCCAAGATTCAAAACTCACTATCTAACCCACGTAGATTGTCTTCTACCTTCCCTCCCCAATCCTCCCTCTTCCCCACCCCCCGATCTCTCTGCGGATGACTTCGCAGATTACTTCAACCAGAAGATTACAGGCATTCCAAACTCCCTCCAGTCACCACAGCTCACATCTCTATCCTCTTCCTTTTTCTCCTCCCTCCCACTCTCCTCCCCTCTTCCCACTAAATTCTCTCCACATAACAGATGTTGAGCACGCTCCACTCCTTACACTACACTGGCCTACCACCTGTGCCTTCAGTCCTACTCCCTCACCTCTCCTACAGGCCGTTGTTCCTAGCCTTCTACCATTAACCTCCGCTGTGATGAATTTGTCACTCTCCACAGGCAGTGTGCCTGCTGCCTTCAAGGAGGCACGAATCACACCTCTGCTGAAGAAAAGGACTCTAGACCCATCTGCTGTACAGAACTATCATCTGGTCTCTTTCCTTTCCTTTCTCTCTAAAACATTTGAACGTGCAATGGCTAACTATCCTCTCCCAGAACACGCTTCTTGACCCTTTCAGTCTGGCTTCAGGGCTGGTAATTCCACAGACACTGCCCTCTTCTTCACCCCGACGCCTTTCAGTCCGCCACAGCATCCTCCCACTCCTCAGTCTTAATTCTTTTGGACCTGTCTGCAGCCTTTGATACAGCAGCCACACTGTACTTCAGGTTTGCAGCAGTGAGTCAGGTGTACAGCTTCTGAAGGATCCACCCCCACCTCACTATGTGTTCTACACAGATCCCGGGTCAGGCCCTGGTCCTCTCATGCCTGGACTACTGTAAGTCCCTCTTTGCTTTTCTTCCTGCCTGTGCCATCAAACCCCTGCAATTAATCCAGAATGCAGATGCACTTGTCTACAACCTCCCTAAACGCAGTCAAGTCACACCCCTCGTCACTTCACTTCAATGGCTTCCTGCTATCGCTCACATCAAGTTCAAAACCTTGATGTTGGCACACAGGACAGCGAATGGCACAGCCCTCTCACATGTACAAACGGTTGTCAAACCATACCTACGACCCAGATCACTACAATCTGCAACATTAGGGTAAATGACTGTCCCATCCCAATGGGGTCGCTCCTCTCAGACACGATGCCTGTCTATGCTGGACCCACAGTGGACATGAACTTCCCATGAGGGTCAGGACAGCGGAATCACTGGCCATCTTCCAACACAGACCTATCTATTCCAAATGCATCTCGTTTCCACCTCAATCCCCACCCCCTAATACCTGCTACGTGTATTTCTTGCTCTTTATTTTAAGTGCAGCATCACAATGTGTTCTGGATTCTGTGATCTAGTGACTGAGATGTATGGTAGTGTGTGCACTTGGCTTCCCTTAGTTTCTAGGCTGTCTAGTCAAGTTAGCACATGTTAACCTGTGATAGGGGTTGAATGGTGTTATGCTCACACTCACTGGTCTGGGAGTATTGTTAACCTGGTCTGACACTGTTGCTCATTCAGCTTGAATGGATACACCTCTGTTCTTTTGTTCTGGAAGTTGCTCTGGATAACAGCGTCTGCTAAATGAATGTAATGCAATGTAATGATTCTACATTGTTTTCTCTGGGAATTTGAATGAATATGGCAGTAAATATGAAATATATCTGTATGCAAATCTACTAGTGGCACAGCAGTAAAAGATTTTAAAAGGTAAAAATTAATCAGGACTTGCATTAGGAACTTAACATACCACAGCTGCTTTTACAATACATACTCCAGACTCGTGCAAGAGATCATGGCCAATCCAATCCATTTCCATAGTAACAAACATAACATGGCCCTTACCTGCAATGTTGAAAAGGGCCTGAAGGCCTGAAGAGCACTGTCTGTTGACTGTGTAGACAGGAACAGACTCTGGGAACCCACTGCCAAAAAGACATACCTGTCACACTACTATCCTGTACCACAGACGTTGTGCACCATGTAGCTTGGCAGATACAGAGCCAATTTTGTAAGCAAAATGCAGATGAATGAAGAATCACCCACCTGAGAAACTGCGCCACTCTGGCCATGAGAGCTCCGGCTCCAGGCTGCAGAACATTACCTGCCGAAGACAAAGCAAAGGGGAGTCAGGTCAGATCAACTCCATGCAACTCATGTCAAATATAAGGAACCCACACATAGAAGTGGCTGATAAGTTTCCAGCTATGCACTAGCCACTGTGCTTCCAACCCCTCCACCACAAGCACTGCTTATACATCTGTCTCCTCACCCACACAGACATCCCCCAGTTTGTCTGGCTGCAGCCCGACTTCCTTCAGCACTGCTGACATCACGGCACTCAGCAGCTCATCGGGGGTGGTGTCCTGCAGAAACACAGGGACAGTATCTCCATCTGGTCCCGGAGACCACTGTGTCTGTAGGAGCTCTTCGACTCCAGTGACTTAAGGTGGCTCATCACTATAGGCTGGAGTTCCCAGCCCTGGTCTTGGT
Source organism: Megalops cyprinoides (assembly GCF_013368585.1). NCBI lineage: Eukaryota > Metazoa > Chordata > Actinopteri > Elopiformes > Megalopidae > Megalops > Megalops cyprinoides. The sequence continues at coordinate 9,007,988 of NC_050584.1, forward strand.
GACCCCGCTGTGTATGCTGGTTTTCACTCCAGCTGAGCTCTTACTTATTTAGGTCTGAGTAAATATATTTCCAACAACCCAAACGTGTAACAGAGAACTGACAGAAGTAAGTAAAATCAGTAGCCTACTTGTTTAACAGCTCCATCAAACCTAATTACTTGAGAGCTCAGCTGGAATGAAAACGAGCACAGAGAGGGGGTCCCCAGGAAAAGGACTGGGAAGCCTCAGTAGTTTTCAGGTCTCTGAGAGTAAACTACTCTGGAATGAGCTAGAAATGTCATTCTCTCCAACAATCAGGATAAACTCCTCAGTTTCGTACGGCACTTACAGAGCTGAGCTCTGCTAGAAAAAAAAAGAACAAAACGTTAAGACACTGTTAGAATAAACTGCTGTATATAAGTAAGAAGCTGGAAATGCATATCATGGTAGGTGACATTCATAATTCTGCGTGACAGACTGAAGTTTAATTAGACAACCGCCAAACAATTGACAAGTAGCTACGAGTAATCGAGATAGGCTCCCTCCATGTAAAAAAGAAGTAACACATCGTAGCGTCGGTTTGATAGCTAGGTTATTTAATTCTCGTCTCGGAAATTCCTATTAATTATTTCTGAGACACTGTTATAAGTGCGTTGTATTTAAATAATCCAGCTATGCACAATGAGGTATATACTGGTTGTCTACGATTCACAGTCTGATTATTATGATATAAATTATGGCATATCATCCTTACCTTAAACGATCCTCTTTTAGCTTTCCCGATGGCGGTTCTTAGACCATGGACCACAACAATATCATCCGAACCAGCCACTGACAACGCACTACATTCAGAAGTACTTACACATGTATCGCTGTGCGACCTACATCTGTTTGGTTGAGACAAGTGTCCAAAAACTATCTTTAGTCTGTGCATTATTGCAGAGAGAACTACAGTTCGCTGAACGGGACCTGCAATTCGCGGGTGCCACCTCGTACTATTGCAGCTATTCCTTCGAAGTCCGCTGCAAAGGTTTATGCCTCTTCCTGCCTCAATCTGCTGAACTTTGCTCCCAATAGATGGACTGATGTATTGGTTCAGAGTCAGGAGAACAAACCAGGAACTGGCTAACGCAAGATCGAGTGTGATTGGTCCGCTTTTGTGTCAATAAATGAAGGCGGTACTTCAGAATTTAACGGTTAACAATGCGTACGTCAAAATAATTAGGACAAATGTCACTGTTTTTATCGGAGTTTGTTTCCAGACCTATATCTAAAGCAGCAAAGTGCGAATAAAATTCATAAATCGCTTTTCATTTCAAAAAAGATAATGTCTGACTGGTTTTACATGTTCATATTGCTTTTGTGCACAGAAATGTAGGAAACATGTTGAAACAGGAACGTTTCCCATTGGAATAGTCTACCTCTAGGGACTTGTGTCAACAAAAAGCGAGTTTTAAAAGAGGATACACTTACGCCTTGGAAATATTGCTACAGTGTCAAATATATGATCAAATATATTTAACCATGTTTCATGTTTCAATCCCCTCACCCCAATGAATTTCATCCAGGGTGCAAGCACTGCCAAATGCACTTTGGACCAAGGTTAGGTAAATAATCACAGACAATAATTAAAACAAAAATCACAGCTGAAATGTTTAAAACCTCGGTTGAATGTGGCAGCAAGCTTCACAATCCAACCAGGCTAGAAAAACTGTTAGCCAGCTAACTTAACTAAACTTTAACATCGTCCTTCAATAGATGGCGTATCACTGTTAACGCTCCCTACACAACAGAAACAGGCTAGAATTTTAACTATCCAGCGATCGTCTGATTTAAGAAGACGGCTCTCTTTCGTCTTTCGACAACATATCAGCCCTCTGGAGCAGTTAGGATTAAGCTTGGGCCAGTGATATTCACATTTTGCCCTATGCCAAGTTATGTTCGTTTTCACCAGGCCACCAACGCCCACCTTCTCCACAACAGAGTGCGTTTTCAATCATTGCCTTCCGGCAGACAGCAACGTTCCTCTGTATGCATGTGCAGTTTCAAACAGGCAAAAAAGCCTGCATAAGAAAGGAATTTTTCACACTTTTCCTAACCACCCGTTATCGAGCTAGACCACAGAAGAGCTGACGTCAGACCTGAGGAAGTTGGTTAGGCGGCAAAGCAGCCAAAATTCTGAAAATGCTGTTGTTGACACTTAGGGAAAGCAAAGTTTTTTTTTTTTAAGTGCTGTAAATAAAACGAATAGCGTTTTAGCATCGTTTGGTCTGTAACGCAGCATTCTGTGGATTTTTTAGCCTACGTTTCAGGCAAGTCATAGTCATAAACCAACTATATTGACTAGCATCGTACACCCACACAGTGACTGAGTTCCATCATAATCGGACATAATGTTACACATCGCAGTCGTCTACTTTCAAGTAAATAGCTGGAATAAGTTTAAATGCATATTTACTGTTTCATATTTAATGTTGTCACATTTTATATAGCTACTTAATGAGTAATTTGCCTGTTTGGAAATCTGAAATTCTGTGTCTCTGTGGGTACTATAGATGCCCTTGACACCCCTAATCCTTACCAACTATTTAGTGTAAAAGTTAAATTTGTACTCAGAGTATTCTACTTAGGGAAGGAAGTATATTACCTAACTAGCTATCATTTAATTCATGTGTCAGTTTTGCTGGAAAGAGCTCATTTGTCCTCTTATCACTTGTTGGAAACATTATTCAATGATTCACAGTGGGTATTGAAATTCGATAAGAGTTATCAACTATGCCTATTAAGTATTTTACCCACAAAAGGTGTGTTTTTTGTGATGTCAAGGAACTGTCAATGAGGTGCATTGTAATGCATGGAGTGCACTGTATTTTATTTTCCTGGTGTTACGGGTATGCCACGTGACGTCAGGTAAAGGGTGCACGGAAGTAGGGGTTATGGGTCACGGGTGCACGAAGGTGTGCACCTCAGGTAATTTAAACGTCTATGGCGGCAAGCATAGTCGTCGGGGAATTTGATTGAGTATCAGCGTGGTATATTGTGCGAATTGAGTTGTTTTCTCACTTAGTGTACAAATGCTGCTTTATGTGTAAAGTTCGTGAGACGGTGGTGCATTTTTTGTCGAGTTTTGTTTTCTTGTTTTGGGTAGGACGGTGGAGCCGGTTCGACGGTCTGTTGCAGACTGGCCGGTCCCCACCGTTTTATTTCATTCTTTTGCGCACCGATCTCCAGACCTCCACTTTTCTTTACTCCACATTACCTTCTTCCCTCTCTCAAACCACTCTTTCTACAACTCCTGTGCACTGCTATCTCTCCAACTATCTTTTCTCTGATCCGTATAAATACTGTTCAGCCAGTTAAAACTGCGAAGCACTCGCCGCTGCGTCTTCTGCCCGGCTGGATCAAACACGGAAGAGTGAGTAGCCGGGTTGTTGTACTTTTATGTGCGGAGTATTTATCCTGCCTACTGCCCTGTGACTGCCTGTAGTCACCTTTGGCAGGAGTCTGGCCGTAACACTGGGAACACTCGTAACTCTTTTTTTGCCCTCTCACCGCAAATATTTAGGAATACTGTATGTGGATTCATTGCTTACTGACCTCTTAAATGCAGAGTTGGCAGTATGCCTGGGAGCATCAACAAATATCTTTAAGGACTCGATGGCAACAGTTATCAGTCCAGATGCCCAGTCACTAATGTCATCTGGCACACATTTGCTGCCATTCTCTTTTCCTATTCTCAGATTTCTGCTATTTGTTCTTTAACATGTGTTCTTGCTCTGCATATTTTCCACTGCCGAGAGCTACACTCTGTCCATAACTGTTCTCCATCCATAAATTAGTATTACACATTTAACACCATAGAGATTTTTCATGAATATTGTTTTTTTTTTTTTGCATTTACACCTTTTGACATTCAACAGATGTTCTCTTGCAGAACAACTTGCAAACTTATTTTTATTAATACTTTTTCTGTAACAGTTGAGCAGGAGGGACCCAAATGCAGAGATCATTCAAACACACAGAAGGATTGCAAACAAAGCATCTTTAGTGAACAAGCAAGATATTGGCACAGGAAGGCACAGCATGCAGACAAGCTCAGGACTGTGCAGGGAACAGTACAGCAGGTGGGGTTTAAATACATCAAACACTCGAAGACTAATTGCAAACAGATGTGATCAATCATGCAATGATGCACACACAAGAAAGTCCCTCTGGTGGGGGTTGAGGGAAGCAGCAAGCCACCGGGACAGACTGGCTGTCACAAGGACGCCTACTGGTCATTTTGGGAAGCCATCTCCAAAACCCTGACACTTTCTTGCCAAAATGTAAGCAATATCTAGTTCTAGTTTCCATACTACCAAAACATAACATACCACATTATTTTACTCGATGTACAGATTGTTGCTATTCAAAATCCATTTTTTACTATGTATAGGTTTGTAATTGTATGCTTTCATGCTTTAATTCACATGTTGCCATATAAGCCATGTTGAATCACAAGCTGTCTTTCTATTAAGCTGTTTGCGGGGTGGGGAGCAATTTAAATGCGGTGCAGAAGGGGGAAGACTGGATGGAGCCAGGGGTGATACTGGAGCTGTTCCAGTGTGGGCCGGTCTTCTGGCTCTGGCTTCAGGCACCACTGGATAAAGTGACACAATTCTGTGGATGGAGACAGAAATACATGATTGGACAAAGAGGCAAAAGGATTCTATGAAAGTTGTGTGACAGTAAATACACAACACCTCACTTGGTCCGTACTTGGTGAGAGCCCTTGGGTGAAGTGTATCTTGCTCATGCCAGCCTGGTCAAAAGCTGTGAAAGGCCTGTGTCCACACACCAATTCATACAGTGTGATGCCCACCGACCAGACTGTGGCAGGGCCAGCCATATACTTCTCTCGGAATCACTCCAATGGCTGGTAATCAAGGGTCCCTGAAAGACACAGACACACATGAGCACAAGCCATCCCATGATATCGACATTATGCAATGAGATGTTAATATATGAGTCTAAAATAGTAATAGGCCCTGAGAAATACAATAGCACAGAACAAAGAATATTATTGAGAAGATATTATAAAGTGTATGTGCAATATTTTCCATGGATTCAACCAAAGTACAAGAGCAAAGCAGGAAGTTATCTTACTGTATCTATCAGATTATCAGCACTAACTCCCAGGTTTCCAAATGCCTATTAAGATGCATGAACTGGCCCCGTTACTGACCTGAGAAGTCCTTATATGGTGATTCTTTCAACAGATCACCACAGCCAGAGTCAATGAGTTTGATTTGCTGGGTGTCTGTTTGAATAAGAATGTTTTCAGGTTTCACACCCCGATGGGGGACCCCCGGCTCTTCACAGTGACGCAGTGCCTGCAGTAGCTGTTCCGCTACCCCCCGCACTTGTGCTTCCCTCAAGACACCCCCTCGGTCTTGACAGTAGCTTTGCAGGTCCTGGCAGGGGTCAGGGTGTTCCTGTGCCATAACATAGGAGGCTTGACGATCATGCCAGTCATGCAGCTCCAGGATGTGGGGGTTGGCTGGTGCCTCATTTTCCATCTTTATAAGGGCCACCTCCTGAGGTATGGGCCCTTCCTGTGCAGGCTGTGGAAAGGGAGTTAGGAAGTGTGAATAGAGCTGGCATGTGTTTACTGTGGAAGGAGGTTATGATCAGTAGCTGGTTATATCTATCATAAAACAGCAAAGAAAAATCTGAAATTGAACCATGGGAAAAAATATGACAATCAGGGCGATGAGACTGATGCTAAAAGTGGTCAGCACAGGTGGAGAGATTACAGGTTATTTGATGAAAGCAAAAATGAATAAAGAAGGTAAAGAACGCCTCAATTGATGCTAGAAGAGGTATTTGCTATCTCTATTTCTTCATCATCTTTCTTGATATATTTCAGGGCCACCTGAGTAAAACACAATGGAGTTGAGCCATGTAGTGACAATGACCCAATGTACAGTACAGCAATGACAGGTTTACTTTATGATAAAATAATAACAAAAGATGATGAGTCATGAAAATAGGTCAGAGAAAACCAGATAGAACAACAAAAAAAGTAATAGTAACTAAATGTGGACATTTTCAGAAAGACGACACTTAGAGAAACAGCAATGTACAGAGAAACCATTTCGTTTGCAAAGAACCTAGTGGAGTCTAGGCTCCAAGAAGATGTGTCACAGAGGCTGTTTGTGAACAGAGCTTAGAGGAGCGGGAAACTGGCATCTTATGGGCAGTCCATCTGATTAGCGAATTCCAGCATACACTGAACCAAAACCTCCACACCCCAGTAATGCTCCCTTTCTATAGAGCTTGTGCACACATTCTACAACACAGAGCATCAGCTGTTCAGAGCATGGTAATCTTTGACCTTCCACTGTGAGGTGAGTGACTCAGAGAGAAGGTTAGTCTTAGTCTAAACCACATCACTCTTATCATAATACTCTCCAATCCAAGGTTGGAGAGAGCCAATATAAGGGTGTCTGCTTTATATTTTACGGTATTAAAAAGACACCATTATTGGGGGCTATAAGTAGATCCTTTTGTTTTCAGAAGATAATAGTGCTCTATCTCCAACTTAATTACATCAGAAAAGGTACATAATAGAATAAAGCAACAGGGGCTGTCAGCCTGATTGTCCATGACAGAGTAGTACAGCTGTGTAGCGCTTCCTGTCTCTCCCTCTCATGGAGAATGTTGCTGTCATCCTAACCTTTCCTAGAAAAGCTGGCAAATTTGTTTTTGGAGGTCGAGCGGCCCGGGTTGTTCCCGTATGTCAGCAGGCTCCCTTGCACCTTCATCTGCTTGCTCACTGTCCCCTCTTCACATGGTGGGAGTGACCTCCTCCTGCTGATGCCTTTCTTTGTGCTCCCCTCTGGACCATTCTCACCTGTCCTCTCTGACCAGGTCACCCACAAGAAGAAGTAAGATCTGTCTTTAGACCAACAGTTGTTTTATTCATTATTCTATTTTCTACTTCCTACATAACTGGGATAGGTGTATCAGATACCTCAATTGGGCCAATATTGCTACTAGGTGGACAACATGCTGCAGACCAAGAAACTGATTTTGGAGGAAATACATACAAAAACTAAAGCTAAACAGCAGTAGCAATGAGGAACAGTGTATGGTGGTGTAAGACATATGTTGTTACTTTTATTCTGCTAAAACAACCTTTGTATTTACAAGCAGCTATTTTTGCCATATCTTGCTCATCCCCATGGAGGCCTACTATGTCCTGTGTGATCAAGTTCCACAGATATTGCTGAAAAACCACCATTTTACACAAAGCCTATGAATATCATTTAGCACTGGTATCAAGAGATCTACAAAATGACCAATGATTATGACCGTCTGTAGACCACACTGCTAATTCAGCAAATACCAAATACCAGTGCTATTGCACTATTCTTGAGGTAAGATCTCCTTGCATTAAACATTAAAAAAAGTAAAAGTAATTATCGATTAGTGTGTAAAATGAGCAATGCTCTTGATTATTGTCGGAATTATCCTGTGGCTATAACCATTCTTATAGAACATTTTTTCTGTGATGCACTCTAACGTTATTGCGTCACAATTATAAGAAACGTCATAAAACTTGTTTCCAAAGTCCTATTCAATTTGACATTATAAACACTGACACTGATATTACAGAACTGTCAGGGCTACATAAGGGATCAATTACATGTAGATGATACAGTACTTAAACAGTGGTGTAAGACCTTTGTACATTTAATACCGCAGGCATGACTTTTAAAAAATCTGATCAGGAAGCCTATGTTGTTTTGCAGTGGCAGACAAGAGAAGTTGCAAACAGTATGTAGTCAATTTATTTATTTTTTTGCTTTGCTAATTTCGTTTTTATCTCCGATGGTATCATACATATAATATAAAGCAGGAATTGGCTATAAGGATGCAATGTACGTAATCTAAACTCATGAGAAAAGTAAGATGTGCGCTCATCCATGTTAAAAGGCCTACACCAAACCACAAACAGTAACTGGAGTGTTCCCAGGGTCCTAAGTTCCCAGTGTCCTATGTTCCCAGTGTCCTATGTTCCCCAGTTCAATATTCTGTTAACACACCAGCTCATGCTAACCTTGCATCTAATGCTAATGTTAATAGTAACTGAAATGCTAATGCTAACACTTATCCACATGCTAATGCTAAGTCTAATGCTAACTCTTACCCACATGCTAATGCCAATGCTAACACAACCCTAAAGCTAATGCTAACTTTCAAGATAATGCTAACCCTAACACTTACCCACACCCTAATGGTAACCCTAACACTTACCTACATGCTAATGCTAACACAACCCTAACCCTAACCTTAACCCTTAACCCTAACCCTAACTTAGCTCATCCGAATAGTCCTCACCTCCTCCGAATCCAAAAATACAAGCTGTCACACCAGTTTCATATATGCCATAATGACAATCATTAAGGGTGTATTCATTAATAAACCTTCTCTTGCAGTAATAACCCTAACTCTAACCTTAACCCTAATTAGAAGCTTATCAAACTTGCATCCGAATCTTCAGGAGCGTTGTGCGTAGGTGTACTTGCACACAGGCATTGCTCCACGATATTTCGTGACTCATGGCCCTTCTGAGCGTCCAGCTCAGCAACATAAAAGCGCTCAGCGGTGGCTACGTCATGGCGCATGGCACAGCCCACTTGCTTACGTTTGTTCTCAGGGCAGTCAGAAACCTGGCAAAAAGAATGTTTACAATATTAAGCAAAAGTAGCGTACGAGCTCAGCTTGTCATTAGCATTCACTTTTTTAAAGCATGGTTCAAAATGATAAACACTTACCAATGTTGCCACGCTTCTTCTGATCAACGTCACCGTGGGCGTCCCAGGCAGATGCAGCGACCTCCACACCTTCACGATGTACTCCCCAACACGGTTGAGGGGGTGGCCAGAGGAGTTGAAGAAAAATGTTTTCGTTTTTTTGGCGTAACCGGGCAGACTGCTCCGGACAGCCGAAAACTTTAAAAACCACTTTAACTCATCTTTCTGGAGTGCCAAGCTTGCCCGCCCAAATTTTGCTGATGTTTTGTGCCGAGCGACGGGCACCAAGTAGACTCCTGTTGGGTCCGACTTGCACTGACTGAAGTCTTTTGTGGTCATGTTTATTAGCACCCCTTTTCTATGGCCAGTCACCATGTACATATACCACAACAAGAACCCAACCGTGTCAGCAAAGACGTTGCTGTTTTTTGGATGTCTTCTGAGCTTGGCTGAAACCAAAACAGAAACATATCAGGTTGCATCCTGCAAATGATGTCAAACCGTTTCATACACAATTACAAATCACTTACCCAACAGCCTGGGGATCTTTTCTTTAGCAGCAGACACAAATGTCCTCATGTCCTCCCTGAATAGTATTCTATCTGAAATGAAAGTATTTGAAAATATTAGGGCTCAATAAGAATCTGACATAAGGATCACATATTCTCATAATACATACTTTGCTACATCATTACCGCTTTTTTTTAGCCTTCTGCTCCTGTCTGCTCAATGTGATGTCAGGGGTAAGACCCTTCTTGGCAACCCTGAAAACGACACACAAAGTCCACTTGGCTGCAGCGGGCAACTTGATTTTTGGCGGGCTCATTTCCCCCAGATAAGTCAAGCATCAACATATGCTCTCACAGTCAGTCAGCTATAATTATTCTGCAGCCACCTACTGACCCTGGCAGCCCGCTGGCAGGCATTATCCAAACCTTTAGGCTCTCAACTGAGCCCACAGCAAAATTGAGTATAGTCTTCATGAACTTGCTCTGTGAAAGAATGAAAAATTGGAATTTGGCATTCATAATTAGGATCAGTACGGCGCTCCTGCACATCCTGCAAAACAAAGGGGGGAAACCTGCAACATAAAACACGAGGTAAGTATGGAGGTAAGTACTGTTCTTTTCTTACCAAATGCAGATGGAGGTGATGAGGCTTCGTCCGTGGTGGGACCTGGTGGACGCTGCTTGCCGGTCAGGTACTGGAGGCGCCTTTCAAGCTGAGCAACTCTCCTGTCCAGATCCTCAACCTTAGACACTTCTCCCTTGTCAGAAGACTGCTGTGGGCCAAAGGCCTTGAGCCTCTCATTTATTGCAGCAAGCTTTGCCTTTTTCATGTAATCCTCTGTGTCCTAACAATAATAGTTTGCATAACAGGTAATGATGATTACAATTCAGTTGTACAGCCCTTGTTTAAATATGCATGAAGCATGTGTAGAAACACCTACTCTCAAAAGGTGCTTGTTGATGAGGTGCAGTTTCAACCTTGCCATGCCTGTCTTTCCACACCCCTCAACGGGGCAGTCCATTCGGCCTTTGAATCTGTCAGATGGATGACAAAGTTAACAAGGTCTACGGCTGAAAATGGTACCATCTTGGATTACTTCTAAACAATAACTAAAAACGTCTTACCGGAGACTCGCCTTTGCAAGGATCAGCTTCCGCTCTTCTGAAGACGTCACCTTGTGGGTTTTTTCGAGATGCACGTTGACATTCTTATAGCAATAAAATATTTAATATAGTTAACAAGTTAAGTGAAGGATTAACCCAAGTTAAGATAAACCATCTTAAGTGGAAAAGTAATTATTAAGGGCGTTTTCATATTAGGTACGATTGCTTTGTACCGTGCCTGAGTACGATTGCCCCCCTCTCCACTCCCCCGCCGCTCAGCTTTCACATTAGTAATGTTGTTCCGTACCTGAGTACACTTGTGTATCTACACACTCCGATACAGTAGGTGGCGGTGTGCACCTAGTTGGTTTGTGATCCGCCAATAAACACAAAGAAGAAGAGTACACTTGCGTCATCACCTACGCAACATTTGTTTCTGTTGTTGCTCCAGTGTAAAAAAGCGCGCCAATTGCAAGATCCCAGGCCCATACAATGGAGTTGACCTTCGCACTATGCCTACTATTATTGATATTTTGGAGATAATGTCAAGAACGACCCTCTCACCTGCCTTCCTACTTTATCAGCTATGGCTGTGCAGTTCAGAGGATGAGATCAGTGCGTGCTGCACGCAGATTTTGAAGTTAGTTATGACATCACATTCTAAACAGCAGTCCACTTCCGTGTTTTGGTACAGTAGTTTTCACACTTCATGCGAACCGTACCCGAGTACACATGAACCGTACTTGAGACCACCTTTTCCGGGTATGGTGCACAGTGTTCACACTAATCAAACGAACTGGACTTTGGGGTCAAGTATACTCGGGTCCAGGCCTGAGTCCCTGATGTGAACGCCCCCTAAGACACAGCATCAACAACAGCCTCCACATATGCTAGAAGAGGTGCTTACCATCTGTATTTCTTCATCATTGTCTTTTCTGACATATTTCAGGGCCTGCTGAGGAAATAGTTGGGGGTAAAGAACAATGTAATGCTATCGCGAGGCTGGAGAGGAAAGGTGGTATCTTAGTGGCAGTCCACCTGATCTTTGAATTCCAGTATAGACTGAACTAATCACCCCTTCCCCCATTTTGTACTTGGGCCTAGACACAGTAAGAAGGGAATTTTTTGGGAATCTGACTTTCCAAATGAGCCCAAATGCAGAGAGAACTTGAGACACAAGAAGTTTGGTTCCAAGAAAATAAAATTGTCTTGACTGGAGACTCACGAGATACACAATAGGCTTGGACAAGAGTATACACACACTAGGCGTGGTAACTCAAGGCTGAGCAAAAACATGAACAAAGAGCAGGGCTTTACAGAGAACACAGATGTAGACAACAACTACTCAACACAGGTGAACAAAAATGAATAAAATGAAACATAGAGAACACAGGAAGTTATGTGGCCATCTGGTGGCCAGCCTGGGAGGAGCAGCTACATTCCCCGACAGCTGCAATTAGGGACTCGGAGTGGGTTCATTTTGCTTAAATGTTTAAACCGCACCACCCATTAAGATTTATTTTTCTAATAATCTCCAGTCCAAGGACTGAGAGAACCCATAAAAGGATCTGCTTTTATTTTTAATGGTATGAGAAAGTCCAGATTGAACACATGGCTACTGTGTGCATCCAAGCAGCTGGTGTGTGGTTTGTTATCACCCTTGGGGAGCAGGTCAGCAAATCCCCCCTCTTCTTGGTGGATAGGCTGTAAATACTGTGTAGATAGGCAAAATTACACAGCACTTATCAGTGCTGTATCTGTTTCCAGTTTTAGTGAGGTTGATGCAATTGTTTAATAACACGGCCTGGACAGGGGTATAACTGTGTACATATTGTGTAAATATATGTACCAACACGGTATTCACAGTATGCCTATATTTTTGCCATGTTAATGCAGTCATGCAGTCATGTTGGGGTCCCCTTATGTACAATGGGGTGCCCCCACAGTAATATTGTGTTCTGCTTTAACTAACTCTGCAAGTGAGACAGAACAAAAACAGTTGAATTAGGAATTATTACATAATTACAACATAACTTTGGGAAAAAAAAACACTCTTTTTGATACATAAGTATATCACATGTATAAATATATCATTCTGTAGCATGTGTGACCTCCAAGCTTAGTTTCTGCCAGGACATGGAAGAAAGAGTCAGGGACAGGGGATTGCCATTGTTGAACATTCATTCCCTGTTGTTACAGGCTAACTGTTGGGTTGCAAGGGTTGCCAAAAACAATAAAGTGGTAGGAACTTTTAGAGCAAAAAGGAAATAGTGCTGCTCATAGAACGGGATAGGGAACCTGCTCTCAAACGTCACGACTGACGCAATGTCAAAATGTTACAACAGCTTTAATTAGATGTCCCTGCCTTAAAACCGAACTGTCCACTGGTGACTACACACCCCTTAAAATTTGGGGGGAAAAAAAAATCCATAATTTGTGTGCCTCCAGACCTTATTGGCATCCTCACTGCAGGGGGTTGGAGGGACATTGAACTACTAAACCGCACCAAACTGGTGAGTGTCAGAGCATTACCTCAGAACACTACAATACTTAAGCAGTTTTATTGTCTATAATATATTTATTAATTTGCCTTGTCCCAGACACCCAGCAGCTATTTTTCCATGCCTAAATTTCCACAGCACACCACAGTGACGTGGGTGCCAGTTGAACAACACATACAACTTCATTGGTTTCATCAGGGCAACTCGCAGGCACCTGACGAAAGGCAGGGTACCAGAGAGCAGTGAGACGAGAAACTCTGCCGACATACCCACTCCTATCCCTGGCAGAGTGAAGCCAATTTGATAGGCCACTGTGAGGTACTGGTCATCGTCAGCTGGTGACAAGGCTAGAGTCCATCCAAAGGGCTCAGCCTGCACTTGAGATGAGAAGTTTTCCAACTGAGCCGCTCAGGAGCCCATCCATAACACATTTACAAACATAACATTCAACCTAACTACAGTGCTATGTCATTGAGTTTACCATGTGTTTGCAAGGAGGAGAATTCCAAATAAGGCTTTCAGTACCAGCTGTGGTGACAAATTAATTCCTTTCTTGCTAACCATGTATTTACTCTGCACAGACTTAGTATCAGTTCTGTTGATTGGGTTCTATCACAGCATCAAATTTTCATCACATTTTCATTCATTTGTATCTACCTATCTGCCTACCTTGCAAGGGCGCTACACCAGAATAAATAATAATAAAATAATCTCTTGACAATTGGCCTAAACCATGAGATCCTTGCCCAAAAGTTGCACCTAGGGTTGTATTCATCATATAACTTGCATGAAAGGATTGGGATACACTCTCAGACGAACAGCGTGGTAACGTTCACGAACGTGTTAACGTCGAATTATAAATATATAAATACTATAGTAGATTCTTTCTCCTGTGATTAGTCGGCAATCAAAGGCTGTGCAGCTAGATTTCGCGTTATGTCATTATAGTGTGCCAAGTTCAACATAGCTAAGAGTTAACTATCTAGTTATTTGTGATTTGTGGATAGATTAGTTGGAAAGAAATTATTAGCTTGGAAAGCAATGCTAAATGAATGAGGATTTTTCTTGTTTTTGTGTTACTTTATGACACAAGTAAGAGATTCATATTGCATATATTTTCCATTTTTATCATACATAATATAAGGAAGGAAAAAAAAAAACAGTATTATGTGACCCCCTGAGGATACTGATACCCTGACTTTCCAGTTTTCCTGCTCCTTGCTACCTGCAATTTATAACAAATATAAACTGCAAGAACAAAAACAAATCGATTATGGTAATAATATGATCTCATCATGGCACATCAGGTGCACTTTAATAAACGCTGAGAAAATGTTGCAGAACGTGTATCAGATTCATATGAAAGCCCATATCTAGCAGTAGTTTACTCCAGCTCTATGCTCGCGCATCCAGTGGAGGGCAGCAATTCTCGCGCAGTGGTGAAAGGGTCCTACGAGTGCCCCAAAGCCCGTCATCATTTCCTGGAGCTCACGTTGTTGCTGACATCAGAGCCAGTGCTCAGTGGAAACACTCGCAGTTCGTGAGCGTTAAACGAAGCCAAGCGACAGTGAAGAAGAGAAACTTTATTCGAAGCAGGACAGAGCAGCGCTCACTTTGCACAATCTGCAGGGCATCAGTCTGGATTACAGATATTATTTGGAGAAGATACCGTATGCAACGCTATTGCGGGAGTGGATATAATCGTTCTTTTCTGTGAATTTTACGTCTGCCAGTTGTAGTTGGTGTGCAGTTATTGCAGTTTCCGGATATTAGTGTCACAGGAAAGACTGTGGAGGCACAGCCGTGGGATTAGCGATTTTTGTATTGATTTGTACAACACATGCGTTAATTTATCAGCAAAACGTTTAACAGACGATGAAGTTACGCAGGTAACCAGGTGAGTTGTTGCACAAAATAATATACTAAAAAAATCATCTAAACGGGTGTCCTGGATAAGCACAATCACCTTAGCGAATTTAGACGAATCTAATGTCAGCGACAACGTGAATGCTGTTCACTGAGTGGGGGATTGCATGCTCAGTAAATGGGAAAAAAACTCAAGATGTCCTGTGTCTTACCATGCCTACATGGCTAACTCCAATTAATGTAAACATGGGCTGTCGCGTTTTTCCAGGATGAATTATATTATTATCGTCACAGGCTCGTTTTTGTGTTGCTATTTTGTTGCTGATACGTTTATTTTTTATTTTTGTTACAAGCGAACTGTACTAATTCGTTTTTTTTTATCCTCGAGGTTCCGAAGTGACATAGATAGGCATCTGTTAGAATTATTGTTCTAATAAAATCATGAAAAGTTTCATGTAACATGGGATATTTGATAACAGAGGATGATGGACCTGTTATCTACCAACAGTGCATATTATTTGACTTCTTAGTGCGGGTACTTTATATGGTAAGACAAAGTGCAGACTTGAATTTGTGGTCAACGGATGATTGCGTTCGTTCCCATGGACGAGAACGTATCCCGCTTGAGCTACAAGTGTTAAATATGGCTCCATCTTCCGATATCAAAGCTGCCTTATATGGATTTACCGTAGATTTATTTGGTTTGTGAAGAATATAATTAATAGTGGCTTTGTAATTGAAAATGTCGACTTCCATTTGCAACGCATCTCACGTTGGACGTTGCTCGTCTGTGTTGGTTTATTGCAAGTTGGTGAGTGTAGCGTTCGTTTTCATCAAGCATGAGCTACATACGAATAGAATGTACTGAAACCATTTTTAGGGATTGCGGCAATTTCCGTCTCTTTTGTCTGTCCACGCTAGGTTACAGCTATTGTGTCATGTTCTTGGTTAATTTTCGCATTACCCAGGCTTGCAAAAAAAAAAAAAAAGACCTGACATTTTCCCTATGCTTCGTGAAAAAGTGCAAGTTGAGATGGAGAAATGAGACATTTGTCGCTTAAAAAACTGATATTCGTTGGCAAAGTTTTAGTGTTTGATTAACACAAAACACTCTTTACATTGTTTGGTAAGGGGTTGGTGCATGTTTATGAGGTCTTTTAATTAAACAGGATGTGATCAACATATTTCCAGTGGAGGGGGGGGGGGGGGGGGGGGGGGGATGAATATTGAAGGATGAAAGTGCCAGTGCTCTCCTCTTAACAAGTTTTACATGGCAGCCATCTTGGCTGAGGACTTCTTGTTGGCTTTTGAGTTGACATATATTGTCACCACTCTGCTCAGATCACTTTACCACCAGTGGCAAAGTTCATAGGTTATGGTAGCAGACCTGATCTTATTCAGTTTGAATGTTGTGAGGAATTATCACCCCAGTAAGATATTCATCTTTCCCACCTAGCCCAAAGAGTGCATATAATGAACAGGTAGGTCCTGCCAGTCTGTGCGCACCCGTTTCCAGCATAGTCCCACCCCTGACGCCAAAGTCACCATGCAAATTTGAGTAGTTTGTGTACAGGGCATTTAAGATAACAATGCGGAGAACTGTGTTAGATTTCTCTCTCAAAGCGAGAACGTCCACTAGATGCAGTTACTCAGTCCACTGGTATGCCAGTGTAGACATGAATAGTGACGATGGTTAGAATAGTCAGCAACTGTCGAGAGAGAACTCCTGCAGAAAAGAAGCTGTGATAGGAGTCAAGCGGCCTAGTTTGCAATAATGGAGCAGGATCGGGTCTCCAATGTCAATGACAGACAGAAACAGCAGCTAGATGTCTACTTTGATGGAACGAACATTGAATGAGTGGAACCCTAACCATAAGAAAATCCTCTGACCCCAAAGTTTGTCATACCTCTTATAAGACAGTGTTTTACTTTGCAAGCTGTCTAGTAATGGAAAGATCTCAGGCCTCATTCTCCAGAAGTGTTTGCTGTATGTCCTTCAAAGGCTAGATTGTGATGGTGGAGCACAGGAGAGGGACTTTCCCAGCTTCACGATTATTTAAAAGAGCATTGCGTCATGATACAGTAATCTTATCTTCTTTTAATGGTTTATCCTGTAAGTACTTTAAAGTTGTATGAGAATGGCAGCATTCAGTTGTTATTTTTGAGTACTATGATCAAACAGAATAACTTAAAAAACCAACACTTACTTCTTATTAACTAAGGATAATCTGGCAATAGTCATTCAGGTCTTTCAGATTAATCCATCTTCTGTCTCTGTTCCCTTGAGTAAGAATATTGGATAGAAATAATGCCAGTGTTAAAAGTGGTGATCTTCTCTTTAGACAAACTTGGGGTCAATCTGAATTGTAAAAAAATGGCAGTCACTGCCAGAAATCATTGCTGAATGTGTGGCTGTGTTTGAGTCACCCTTTTGAGGTGAAATTTAGGGGAGAGAAGCAAACACAAAGGGCTGTTTTCTGAGTAAAGACTACTGAACAGTCATGGGACTGATGGTTTGGTTGCTGGTCTCCATGGTGATGGAGATTTGTCTTATTGTGTGTGCAACCCTTCCAGCTGTTCTAAAACACCACAGAGGTTGTAAGAGTTTTATGTGTGAGTGAGACGGAACATCCACTTACCAGGGAGCCCAGTCTGGGTCAAAGGTTGAAATGACTCAAAAGTAATCAGCAGTGCCCTGCTGCAAACCAGTATCCAACATGGAGCCAAAGCACTGAGGGTTCTTTATGTGGCAGTCTGCAGAGTACAGCATCACCTTTGCATCTACCAAATTCTGCTGCTGCATGAGTTTGATGTTAAGACAACACAGAAATATAATAGCAATTTTTTTTTACTTTATATTCATGTTCAAGGTATTGAAAGCCATCTGTTTTTGTTTCAGCTTTTGAAGCATCAGTCCACAGTCTGTTAGTTCCTGATGATGAAAATCTGAATGAAACATGATTAGCAGAATTACCTTCATTGAATATTTACAACTAACATTATGCACCGCCAGCTAATTAACATTAGTTATATTTATAAGGTCTAACTGAGTTTGGTGAAATTAATTTAGCTATTATGTGTATGAACATTTGTGTTTTTTGGTTCATTAGTGTATTACCTTTGTCTCTGGTTTTTAGCATCACTGAGATGCACTATTGTAACTTATTGAATGAAATGTCTGTGGTAAAAAATGTTGAGATCTCCTCCAAACGATGGATAATGGCCTTGTGCCACCATTCTCATTCATTTTTTTTCACCACACCAAATATCCTGTGAAGACATGGATACAAACCAGTATGGATGATATTCATATGGAGCCCAAGAAACCAGTGGTCTGTCTCATTCAGTGTTAGTGCAGGCAGGTTAGTCAATCCCAGATGCATATGAATGGCATCACAGTAAGACATCTCATGCAGCGTCCAGCTGAGTAGAAAGCTTTCTGCCGCTGCTGAGTCTCAGAGAATTGAAGGAGTGATTGCCAGGGAGTTTGTGTTTGCTTTCTGTATTTCAGTGATTAATCCTGAGTGATTCGCATTGCTCGATGCAAAAAAAAATTGAACAGTATGGGTTTGTTAAAAATGTGCAATTGTTGGGATGAGCTGAAGTATTTGACTTTCTGTGTGCACTAGTGTCACTGTGTGTCCAAATTACCACATTTAAGTAAATTCTAAAGATGGTTTTGGTTGTTCTGCTTATCTGTCAACCCTGTTGCATTATCTGTATTCTAAAATTTAATTTTGTGATCTACTGAAATTCAAGTTAATATGGCTTGTTGGCTAATTTGCATATTTATTTCAGACAATGTTAGAACTCAAACCATTATTAATATTTATTGCAGTGCCTGTTCTGAAGTAGAAATCACACACCCCTGCATGTGCTTCAGACATTCACTCTAAATCAAGTGAAGTAATGCTTTACGGTATTAATATTTATTGAGAATTTGTAAGTCATTCATAAAGACACTGCAAACTGTGCAAAGCAACCAATTAATGTTAATAACATTATAAATGTTAATTGTTAAGGAGTGTGACCTTGAGATAAAATGTTACCAAAAACATAAAGATCTCATAAGTTGTAATGTCTGTGAAATGGCAACTTAGCCTAATTCCTGCATGCTTACCGTTTAAATCAAGGTCTTAGATATAATTGCAGCAAAATAGAAATGTATTTCTTGTTCTTGTTCACTTAATGATCCACTGTTACTGAGTTAAAATGTTTCTCTGTAATAAATCACATTTATTCTCAGTGACAGTCACTTCCATTTGATTAAAGAGTCAATGAAAACAGCTCTGTAGGATTGCAACATGAAGTAAATATATTTTCCCTGAAGGTTTATGTTTTGGCATGATGAGTGACATGTAAATACAGGAAAAGGCCTCAAGCAGCCACGTAAAAGTGTAAAATTACAGCTTCCCAAGGCAGCCCATGTTTAAGATATAGTTTATTTTGGGGGGGGGCACTGAACTGTCTGAGGTGGCCTAGCAGTTTGAGATTTAAGCATGATTTAGACATGCAGTGTAGCAATTCTAGGCTTAAAAGATTGTACATTGTTATATCTATATCTGTACCTATTTTTTCTGCCTTAAAGCTCATATGGAAAATGGCATTGACTTTACAAGTAACTTAATTCTACTGTGTCTAGAATTCTACTGTGTAATCATAGTGGGTGCTGTTTCTGAATTTGTTTGAATAGCTGCATGCTGGATCTATGACATCATGATGAAAATGTTCATTTTTTTCCATGGAATCAGTTCACCCTGGATGGACTTTTAATGACACCATTTAGTAATTGCTTTTCTATGATGGACTAAAAATATACGGTAACTGTTGTTGGTGGTCATCTTCTTCTTGTCAGGTTATACTAAGCATCAGTATTCGTGTGTAATAAACCCTGTTTAAGTGCATTTGGTTCTGTAGCCTTGTACCTTATTGCAAGCTCACATTACATAGGTGCCAGTTATCATCCTCTACAGTTGGGGTGTGGCTTGTGTAAGAGCAACCAAAGCAAATCAGTCCTTGGCAAAGTGTGTGTACTCAGGAGGTGACCATAAAAGAAGCTACAAAGGTTTTGGTCTCAGTTCTTAAAAAAAACACAGCATGCTATTAACTTCATTTATTCCTGAAGATTTGTCTGTCAGAAAGCTGCTGTTTTCTCTCCACTGTGTAGTCCCTAACTTGATCTTGTGTTTGGAATGTATCATTATCTGTCAGCACTATGCACAGGGACCACCTGACGTCAGGGTCCCTGTTCCTGAGCTGTGGAGAGAGAGAGCAGAGCGTTTTGCACTGCTCCCTTGGCTCGGGGTCAGTGCTGAGGTCATTGCTCACTGTCCCGGCGGACTTTCAGAAAGGATGAGATCTTGTCTCACTTCCCAGAAAGGGCCATAATAAACCCCCCGACTCATCCGGAGTGTTTGCAAGGCAGTCAACAGCTACAGGCGGCTGCTATGTTCAAATAGGCCTTGTCTTTTTATTTAAAATTTGTCAACGGGGACTTGCTGTTGTGTCCTGTCGATACTGTGTTGCATTTTTTTATTGTTCTGAACCTCTGACCGGAGAGTGTTCGCTTGAGCGCCTCTTTGCAGTGGGTCAGGGAATAATTTTCACCGTTTTCCCCAGATTGGCCTGTGGATTTTTTTCTGTTTTTTTGAGTCCATCTCAGAAACCTTCTAAGGTTGCAAAAGTCTGCTTTATTAAATATATTTTTGTTGGTGCTATTGGGACATTATGGCCCGAATAAACCCAGCTGTGTTACTGGGTTCTTCGACCTGAGCAGGACATCAGATAATAAGCCCTTCTGTAGCCTGAAGAATGATGTTGATAAACATCTAGATGATGAATATAGGAAAGCTCTTTTCACAGGCAGACGGCTCCATTGTGGGAGCCCACTTCTGCCCGTTTACTCTACTTGTTCTTCGTGTTGAAAGTGCCAATTATTGCATCGGGAACCATATTCACTGTTGCCATCATCCTCTATCTCTTGTGCTGCTGTCTTCACAACTGTATTCTGTGATTATTTTCTTAAGCACAGTTTTCAGGCAAACCTCCTGGTCTTATGCTTATTGACCTTACTGTAAATGAATTCATTTGCAGTGTGTCTACATTTGAGTGCTGTCACTACCATACCCAGCATGCATTGCTGTTTACTCTCCAACTCATGTTACTCAGAGTAGCCATTGGGAAGTGGCTCCTTCACCACCTGTCCACGTTGCGTATGTAATTTGGAAGTTTGGTAG
Source organism: Megalops cyprinoides (assembly GCF_013368585.1). NCBI lineage: Eukaryota > Metazoa > Chordata > Actinopteri > Elopiformes > Megalopidae > Megalops > Megalops cyprinoides. Next base: position 9,028,984 of record NC_050584.1, read on the forward strand.
TTTGGTTATATGGTGGTTTGTACTCCAGTAGCACCAGCTCAGGACTATCTCAGACTGTGCTAAGAACAGAAGGAACCTAGTGTACAGCCACTTAATTGAATGACTGCTCTTGTGAAATGTACAAACTTCAGGCCAACAGCATTGATTATGATTCATATTGAACTTGGCAATGACTGGATCGTACGTGTGAGTGTGTGTGTTTGTCTGTGCTTTTTGTGACCAAGTACATACTATTCCACTGTGGTGATTTTTTGAATGTTCAGGGAAAGCCTATAAGCAATACTTTTCTGAGACTGATATTACAACTCTGTTTACAGCATGTGTTATTTGATCAAGATGTTTCCATGGTTTCATCCCAAATGTAACTTTTTCCTCCTTGAAAGAGTGACGTCCCAGCTGTTCCCTTGAGGGTCCATGTTTTTAATGGAACATGAGGTCACACTCTAAAGAGCTGCAGCTGAAAGCAGTATTCTCCTTCCCTCTATGAGATACACATGTACTTTCTAAATGATTAGGTCACCAAAAATTGTGCAAGTTAAGAAGAAAATGGATTTACTTATATATGTGACATGGTATGGTGGTTTTGAGGTGATGTTAAGACCTTGTCTGGTGCTTTTTTGAAGGGTGTCGCAGACAGAGATGTCTTGAAATGGTAATTTGTAGTAGTTGCTACTATGTACTTAGTGGATTGCAACTAAGCCCAAAACTGAATTGCCTTGTAAGATGTTCCAGTGAGTCTTGAGGTTTTTAAATCTTCTCGTCCAGTCCATGTTCTCTTTTGGGTTTTGCTGCAAATTGAGGGATGTACCATGGAAAAAGCATGGTTTATAATTTTTTGTCCTCTTGCAGACACTGCTGATGTCATATCCCACTAACAGTTAATTTCATAGTATATAACAGAAGTAGAATGGTGCTTCTTGGAAAATGGGCTGGAATTGGCAGGGCCCATATTTAATGGAATCACCCAAAATACAGTGATAACAGTACAATAATAACATATCCACCAAGGTGAATTTTGTGATGGTAGATTCATACTGAGATATTTCAGTTACTGTGTGGTTTCTCTAAATGACATTCAAGAGACCTTTCTCAAGGCTGAAGAAAGGTGAATTTAAAATGGAGTTCAGTTTTACTTGGGGTAATTCTGCTCAGACCCATCTGCATTTTTGCATTTATACACACAATTTCCACTTTTTAAGCACGTATAATCTGGCACATGTTGCTGTTTGAACATTCCCTGTTGTGTAGAGGTGTCCATTTAGTGCCACATCTATTGCCTTATTTTTGTCACACACTGTAGTCTGAGGGGATATGAGCGTCAGTGGCCAGCCCATTTTTTAATAATGGCTAAATATTTCCATGGCATTCAGTGACCTTATCTGGTCACGTTTTCACAGGAAATGTAGGACTACAAGCGGTGAGCGGAATGTGATATGATCTGATCTACAATGAGCAGGGCTGTCTCGGCATGCGCTTGCCAAGAATAGCTATGAGAGCCGGCCCGGTGATCTGTCGAAGATGAGTGCGGCCGCGCACTGGGCGGAGTGTCTGACAGATGGCTCGTCTGCCATCCTGCTGGCACAAGGAGCGGAGCGAACAAATAAAGCGCGCGTGGCATTCAGACAGCTTGCCACGTCAATGTGGTATTCGGCAAGTGATGGGCCAGAAGACCACCTGTCTTGTATTGTTTTTGTTTCTGTCCTGTTGCCTCACAGGGCTTCACTACAAGATAAAATTAATGTTTTTTTTTTTTTCTTACTCTGACTTACAAAGTCTCAGAAAAACAGCGCTGGTCACAGCACCCCCAGTGTGTTCATGTTTGAAAGGGAATTTTCAGTGCTGTTTCACTTGTATGTAAGTGGCACATATTTTTACAGATAAGAATGTGTTTGCAGTCCTGCCCACTACAGTAGTTTATACCTTTGTCATACTTATGTGTATTTCTTTTACTGACAGCAGTATCAGTGGTAGCCTTTTAGTTTTTAGTGACTACCCTGCAGCTGGTGAATAGAATGTACAAATTAATATACGATTTTCTTCACAGCATGCAATGACTTGTGAGATGAGTACTGAGAAATAGTTTGTTTTGATTGTTGACGACTTACCTCTAAGTATTGATGTAATGCCAGTTGGTGTGTGCCTTGCTGGCAGTGTGATTTTACATTGCTGAGCAACTGGGCTCTTGTGGCCTGTCTCACGTCCTCCTGCTAGCGCTGTTGTTGCCCTGTTTGTTTTTTTGCGAGTGGTGAACCCCTTTGGCATGGACTCTGGAAACTTTCAGCAAGCCTTTGTGGCAGTGTTGAAAAACTGGGCATTTTTTCCTGCTGACTGTTTGGGACGAACCCACAGACGTGTGCGTCCAAAAAAAAAAAAGTCAAGCAGCTCAGAGTAAGTCAGGCAGACTTTTAGCAGGATCCCAGCTTTTGAAACCCCACCAGTGTTCTGTTTTCCCCCCAGAGGAGCAGATGTGTTTCTGATGTGCAGAGGAAACTCAGCAGCGGGCTGCAGTCTGTCGACGGGTGTGTCCCCTCTCCCTGCTTTTCGTCTGACACAGTCACTCTTTCACTTCTGTTGAAAGCAGCTATTGCTGCTTTAAAAATGTTCTTTCATTACATAAACAAACACATGTTCAGACTTTCCTATTCGAAAATTTAGCATTTGTGGTAAATAATTTTGTATCAGAGCATTCTTTTGCTATAGTGTTTGATGTGTTTCCCCCTTGGCTATCCACAAAAAGCTAATAGACAGCTGCTTGACAGGCCTTTATAGGTTATGTACCTGTTCTGCAAGCAGAAAAATCTACTGCCTAGATATCTGCTCTCTGTAAGTGGCGTTGCCTTTGAAATTTCTTCCAACAGCAGCAGCACAGCTGGACAAGTCAAATGAAATCTGAGGTTCATTTATCGCCTGAAAGTGTAACATCATTCCCCAGTGCTACCCCCTCAAAAATAATATCACTGCTTGGCACATGCTATATTTGTGCAGTGTTGCAACTTGCTACAGCTGTTAACGAAGAAAAATTCGAAATTAAGCACCTGAATCCTTAATGAACCTGAAAACATACACTATTTCTCAGATTTTCTTCACATATAAGGTTTGGGTTTGTAACACAGTGAATCGTTGAATGTAGGAAAGTTTTTGTTTACTGATATGAGAGCACTCAGATGCTAGTTCACTAACAAGCTGAAAGGGCATGAGAAAAATCTGAACGGCTTTACTGTTGAGAAACTGTAATTGCTGCGCTTCTCTTGGTGTCTACTGCAGGCACTCGCGTTGTTCTGGGAGCAGGACTGTTATAAATGAAAGAAAACGGTGCCCTTTGTTTTATCCCTTTCATATGTCAAAATGTGGGATTCAATTATGGAGCCCTGCATCTACAGCAGTGACAGCTTCTCTTTCTCGATTAAAGAGCTGCCATATCACAGCGCACTTGTATAGCTTTCTTTGAAGGAGTTGTGGTCTCCACCTATTGCATTTGGTTGTGATCTGCCTATTTTTTCCTTTGCATTGTGGGTGAATAATTTTTCAAGGCCAATGAATCTCCACCATCATCAAAGACTGCGCAGTTCCTCCAGAGGCAGGACTTTCATTCTAAGAAGGCCGCTGTGTAGTCAGTCATACGCAGAGCCATCGTTGATGCTGCAGTTTTTAAGCCAGGCCAACACAAGAAACTAGACCATATATACTTTTACCGCCGGCTGCTCATACTGTTGCAACCTATGTGTTCATTGGGGTTTTAATTTATTGAAATGAACTCCACAAATCCTTGCATGAGCAAGTGCAGCTTTCCTTTCCTTGCTTTTTCATCCCATGGTTCCTTAGTCGCAGTGTCTGGGCTCAAAGGTTCCTTGGTTCATTTTCAACCATAATAAGTCTCATTTATGGCTCTGAAACTCGCCTATTTTTTTTTTTGTGCTCCCAGGGTGAGAACACCGCCGAGCGAGTGAAGCCGAACGCTACGCTCGGGTTCATCGAGGTCACTTCCTGATGATGACAGTAAACATGGGTGAGTAGCAGAAGAACGCAGCGTCCCGGGTCACCGTCTGCGCGCACACACACACACACACACTTCCGCTGCTGCAGTGACTACACAGCAGCGCCTCAGAGAGGCTTTGAATCTGCACCACGTTTGCCCCCCCTGTGGATGGGACAATCTGGAATTGGGGGGGGGGTTGCATGGATTTGCATATTAATGAGTTTTTATTTGCGAGCAATATCTCCGAATGTAGCTGAATGGTGGGAAATTTGCATTCCCCAAATATATGCATCTGAGCAGTAATGTGCATTTCTAATGAGAGGATGTTATTAGTAAAAGTCCCCCAGACTGATTCAATAATTGGACCTTCTTATGAATGCATTAGCTGTGTTTGATCAGTGCAGATAAATGAGACGAGTGTGTTTGCGTGCTGAGAGGCTGGACAGAAGGTGTTCCAGGTGGTTGTTGTGTAGGTTCTGTTGCCCTCTCACTCAGCCCTGAACATGTGAAGTATCAAGCTGGGTGGTGGTACTGCCACACAGAGACAGCACGCAGTCAGGCATGTACGCACGCACACACACACACACACACACACACACACACACACACACACACACACACACACACACACACACACACACACACGCGCACACACCAGTCAACTCAAAACTGAGTTTAAAACAAACGCGAAGATATGCACCCGCAATTTGTAAAAAACATGTTGTAATAAACGGCGCTTAACCTACCCACAGTGCCAGTGAACACAGTCACGTCCACAGCCTCAACAGAAGGGGAAGTACTCTCAAATGACATTTGCATTTACAATGACTTAAGCAACAGAGAGCTTGAAAAAAAAACAATGAACACTTCCCCACTATGTAATTAATTCTTGACTGTTTGCTGAAGAGTGAAGTAATGCCTTTGTTTGAGTTACAGTACTAATTCAGATGACAGGCAATTACAGACACAATTAAAACAGAAGTAGGCCAAAAACATAATGTTCAGTTTTGAACATTAATACAGTTGTGGATATAGTTTGGGCTCCAGGGCAAGCAACATTTTTGTACTGAGAATCCACTCAGCATTAGAAGTTAACTGCCAGCTTTTTAGAGTAACTTGTAATTTCAGGAGTCACTTAATGTTGTTGTGTTGGTGTTCGTAGGTCCCACACAGAGGGTGTCCTCACTCACACACACACAAACAGGTCAGTACAGATATGTCTGTTCTACGTCACCAGCTCAACAAGGAAATGCATTCAGAGCAGTCTATACAATCTATGGAAGCATTTAAACTTAATGCTGTGCAAACACTCTTATATTTTCCTTTAAAGTATACACACATTATGGTGATATTACTCTTTTGCCTTGTCAAGTTTGGGCACCATTCAGAGGAAGTTCCTTCAGCAAAAGCAGAAGGAAGTAAAGCAATGAAACAGTGACATTTTTTCCCAATGTATTCAGTGCCTCTCTTTTTCGAGCCATCCCCAAGTGTGTGCAGTTTGACAGTCCTCCTCTGTTTAACAGATGACGGTTTCCCCGCTGGACCAGGACATCACAGGAACTCACCAGGTAGGAGTCACTCACCTTGTGGTTTTTATAAGTGTATAACATTGTGTGTCCACACAGCCAGGTGGGCTTCCCTCTCACTTGCTCAGAATGAGCATCTCATGTGAAGAAAACTGTCCACAAAACGATGTTGACGATATTATTTATTTCCTCAACGTTATTTAAGCCTGGGATATGTTCATTCCTGGTTATGACACTCCACGCTGTCTTGAAAGCCTTCTTTAACTGCCCTTTTGGCTTTGTGCCATATAGTTGTGTTATGGACAGTAGGCTTGACTGTTGTGCAACTACATGCTATGATTCGGCAATCTTCCATTTTCAGTATGGTTAAACAATATGTGAAAAGAAATCACAACACCAGTGTATAAGAAAAAGTATAAATATATCTAATGCAAGTTCATAAACATGAAATAAACATGAAATATCAAGCTTAACCAGATCAACATCTTGGTAAAATTTCCTGCCCACCCTTTAACAGTACAAATGCAACTGTCAAACTTGTTAAGGCAACTAGTAACACTAAGAAAAAGAAGGCATTCCTGACACAAGATTCCTCTGGTGTGGGAAACGGCACAAAAGCAGGAGACAATGGTAAAATGAGCAGAAAACGAGCACGTAATGAATAAGGTGTGATGAGGATGTGATGTTAAATGTTTAAATGCTTGATATGGCATTTAGTGAAGCCAACTATATCAGCACACGGTGTGCTCCAACTGTCTTTGGACAGTGTGCGCTTTACTTCCGTTGATCTTGACACCCTATTTGGCACTGTTGTGACGACCATGGGACAGTTTTGTATTGCATGCAAAGTGGAATCCACTCACCCCTGCCTGTTAGGTTTTAACATTAAAGGCATTAACGGGCATTAACATTAACTGCTCCCACTCATCAGTACATCATTTATTTTATTATTTTAAACATCCTGTGCCTCTGTATGTTTTGCCCCCCAAAATTCTGGCTGTCAGCTTACAACAACCAGAAGGGTGCCTACTACCTTAGTAAATAAAAAAGAGTGAAAGTAATATCAAAAAATATTATTGCTGATGGTAGTGGTAGTATTACTGTTAACTTTAGTATTAAAAATGATTAAAAGTTCTTATGTTCCTATGCAGTTCTCATGACAAAAATGCATTGTCAGCCTTTTGTTGGATTGTACTGATATCAAGGGAGCATAAACAACTTCAATTCCACATGTACCACAATGAACATTGTGCCTTTGTGTTCCTGGTGTAATTGTTTGGCTACACTTTTGAAACTAAATGACATAACCTATTCTGAATTCTTTTTTGCTGAAACCATTATATACATACAGCACCGTTGTATTAAATACAATTTTCTGTGCTGTCCTACAGCTAGACAGTTATTTGGACACAAATTATAGATATGTAGATATTACTTTTGTAAATGCTATACTATTGATTATTTTTTCCTATCACTTTATGAGTCAGTAAATTATTCAGTTGTTTAGACCAGCATATTTGGACATCTTGTTTACACTGTTTACAATGTTTGTTTAAAGTGTTTACAATAACCTCTGTGGTTAGTCAAAATGTGCTGCCTAGATGGCATGACACTACTCATTTTCTAGTATTGCTAGTATTGATTCTAGTATTGATTGTTAATGTTTACCCCTCGTCTTATCTGATTGCCAGAAATGATGAAAATGTATTTACACTTGTAAAAATGAAGAAAAAAAAGATTATTGCTCTGTTCAGCAAAATACCCAGAGAAGACATAGAGGTTAATCTAGATAGATGGTACTATTGCTCTGTTAAAAAGAATTCAGAGTTAAGAATGAATACGTCACATCAGTGTGTTTACACAGTGTGCTAACCAGACAAATGAGACTGCTGAGGCCTTTTCATAGGCTATTTGGCATACTTTGTACTGTAAGAACAGTTGATTAGAGGGCACCTCCCACGCAGAGGCCTTGTCATGAGGTCTACTTAGAACCTAGGAACACCTTTGGATGAAAAGCACCTTATCAAATACCTTCTCTACATAATATTGAGTCACACCTCTATTAAAGCTAACCATTTACTGATGGGGCTGAGGCCATCGAGTTACGTATTAGATTGCAGGATTTCTCAGCCACCCAGGGTTAACGTGCCGGCTAGCAAGTCGCCCGTACAAAAGAATGTCCGAGAGTAGCGTGCCTCAGATCTGCTGGAACATAAGGGTCTCTGTCTGTTACGCAGTCAGAACGCACTGTAATCAATCCATCTGGATGCCATTGCTGCACCTCACTGATCGTGAGGAAATCCCCCAATGTCTTCATCCTCCGTTCTGTCTTGCAATTTAAGACCCTCCCCTGGAAACTTGCCCTAATCCAGTAGCTCTGACAGGCCCAGAACTGCCTCTTCTAATTCCTGTAGGAATAATCCAGGAATCACCTGAACTTTCATATTTTTAATGTTTATTCCATCTGTGCAGTTCAAGACCGGAGTGAAGGGTAAGGGTGTATTAACCGTGACAGAATGCAGACTTGTTATTGAGTTTGTTCTGGAACATTATTAAAATCCAGAGTTGCAGAGAATTATTAGATTCTCGGTTGTCCTTTATCTGTGCAGCACCTCTTCTTCTGGAGTTTACCATTTCACTGTAAAGGAAAGGAGCACTAGCAGTAGGTATGCCTGCAATGAAAGACCTTATTTACACGTGTGTGGGCGTTTGAATTCGAATGAGTGGATGGGTTCAGTGTGCTGTAGCTCCAGAGCTGTGACTGCCCAGGCATGCCGGAGCCCTGGCAGGCTCACGCCAGGGGAGTGATGTAATGCCTTAATTTACTGCCTCCTGTCACAACTGCACCACGCTTTTCCCACACTGGGGCCCCGCTGTTTGTTTTGTATCCTTGGCTGCTGACGCGCATGCCGCCAGGAGTCGTGGAGAGGTGGGGAGCGAGGGGCTGACCGCCCCACTTCCTGTTCCACAGAGCGGGGAGGAGCAGGGGAGCGGGGGCATCGCCGGCAGTCTATGTTGGTTTTGGAGGGGGCGTTTTTTTTTTTTTTTATTCCAATGGAGCCAGTACGCCTCTGCACTCTCTTGCGCGCCTCCTCGTTTCCTTGAATGCCTGAACTGTGACGGATAAGAGGATCAGAGCATGTTGAAACCATTTATTGACCATAAAATCCTAATCCTAACCCAAGAATGCGCTCCATATTCTCTCTTACAAGGACTTGTGTTTTTGATGTTGATGCACACGCTAGGAGATGGGTCATTGTAATAGCTATGGAAGAAAATATTTGCAACACAAAAGTTGTATTTTAATATTTTATTTAACATTGGTTCTATTTTCTGAGTGCACTCAAAAGTATCACTAGCATTGCAGTCTCTTGCATCTCTAGTGGTAGATTCATTCATCCATTCATTTGTTCATTCATCCATTGTTTTTTTTCTTGCTGCCGTGGCCTTTTGGGATAGTTGAAATAGAGCAGACAAATGAACGAGACCAAAGTATAATAAATTAAAGGTTTTATGGGAGACGATATCCAAAGGTTGTTTGGTTGCTAGTTTAACAACCATTGCAGCATATGTAGCGTTTGAGATGAGAAAATTTGTGTGGAGTTTAAATACTTTCTCTCAAACATGAATCTAGTCTTTACTTTCCGACATCTTTGGCATACTTGACTTTTACGGATTTATAATCATCCATCCCTGAGGATGTGAAGCAGAGAGTGGAGCAACCTGTGTCCATTTTGCGATCTTAACTCGTTCAACACAAAGACGGTTACGAACTCTGCCGTTTCACCCAGGCCACGTCTTTGGACTTCAACAGTGCCATGTCCCAGATACGTCCGCTGTGTCAGCCTTACTAGCTGTGTGTGCTTCCCTTTCAGATGACTGTGGTTAGGGCTGGCTTTGGAGAAATGGGTTTCAGGCCTCATCTTTTGCTAGGACCTATCAGAATCCAAACACGACTTGTGTTTCTGTTCATATTTATTTAACCAGAAAGAGGGCTCATTCCTCTTTCACTGAGAGCTCGTTTCACTTTCACAGTAGCAACGTTGTGAAACGGCAGTGTAGGGAATGCAGTGGCTTCGGTAGTGTGGCAAGCCTTAGGGTGTGGGCCTGACCCACATGGCAGTGAGAAATAAAATGAATCGAACAGGAAGACAAAATGCAGCTGACAAAAAGTAATTTATTGAGGCGATGTATACAAGGGGGAGGGGGTTGACCCAAAAAACAAAAGGAAAAAAAAATCTCCAATTTCAGGCATCGCACAGTCATACACAACATAGCTCTTTGTTCAAGGCCAGAAGTCAGGTTCAGTTCTCTGTTCAAAAAAAAATATTTCAAATCCATGGAATCTAAAACAATTGACAGCCAAAGCACTCAAACTTGCACTTGAGCTCTATCTTACACTCACATTCAGACTCCATTCCATTCCTTTGCAGGCATTTTCTGCCTAGTTGCAAGTGTGGTCTTTTTTTATTCAGCTCCTCAGCAGCAACAGTGAGCTTCAGCTGTCTTGGTATAAGCCTGAAAATTCACTTATGACAGCAGGAACTCCTTGTATGGCTTGGGGGTAGAGCCAACGGGTCACCACGTATGGTCCCCTCAATTATCACCTGGAGAACATTGTCTTGTGTGCTGCCACAGTCGCTATTAAACAGTATGATGATTAGGTGACCAGACAGAGAGAGCCAGACTGACCTGGACACTGGGGTTAACAGCCCTTCTATTTTGATAATTGCCGTGGGATCTTTAATGACCACAGTGAGTCAGGACCTCAGTGTAATGTAAAATCTGATGGTCAGCACTTCCCTCCGCGTAGTGTCCCCATCACTGCGGGGGGGCATTAGTTTTGTACTTGGTATAGAGGGAAGAGTACCCCCTACTCACTCACCAACACCACACACATTAACCTTGTTTTCCTAGGGAGGCCTCCTTTCCAAGTACTAACCAAGCCTAGTCCTGTGTAGCCTCAGCTGGTCAGCAAAGCGACAGGATGGCATGGCAATCATTTTCTTATTAATTGCTGGAAAGACTAGATTTGCATTAATCATATGAGATGGCTTTTAAAACTCACGTAAGGCTCGTAGCAGTATATCAGTATGACAACTGTCCATGTTAAAGATAGTCAATTAACGTTTCAGAACATTTCTCAGCACTGAACATAGTGCTGTACTGTTACGCACAGAAAAAAAAAAACATTTACAGTGAACATAAAATATATTGGAAGAGGTTTGAGGGTTGTGTAACATGCTTATCACTGATCCTTTGAGTGAATGAAGTGACGCTGGGCCTTTCAGTGCAGTTTTACTTCCTCTAACTTTGCTTTTTTTTTAAAATCCATGAATTGGTACCTCTGCCTCTTCACTGGAAATGAAATCAGGAAGAATGCATAGAATTATATGCAGCCCCTAAGACTTAAGTGGGCTCATTCAAAAAAATCTCATTCCATTCTGAGTATCTAGTGTTGTACTCGTACCAAACATAAACCACCTGACAGAGCGTAATGTGGTAAAATGCATTGTAAGAATTGCGATCTTTCATGTGGAAGCACTGTTGTAAGGTTTCCAGTGCAGCCATTTAGCTCAAATCAATATTTATTTTAGGTACGTAACCTGGCAAATATTTGATGTGGGTCTTGTTCATTGAATAGCTGTTTAACAAGCCCTCTGGCTGCAGAATTAGTCTGAATGACTTCCGAAAACTAGTGCCAATCGACCATGGTAAATATATTTATATAAAAAGATATACTGCGCTTTAGGGAAGATTAACATAGGAGCACATTTGTAAGAGGTAATGGCAGAGATTTGCCCTACTCGTTCCATGCATCGTCATTCTTATGAAGGGGACATATTTATGTAACGACAATTGTCTTTGTGATGTCAGCTGCAGTGAATCAATTTAAATTTAATACCACAATATAATACACCGTATGCTTTTGTTGTGACCGGGTGAATGAAAATGGCAGGTGAAACACAGTCAAAGCACATGGAATTGAAAAGAAATACTGTAGAAAAGAAAACAGTTCTACTCTTTAGCTGTGTCCCTTGGTGGGTTTTGAGGAGTAGACCCTCTAGAGCCTTTGCATGCTTCAGATGTGAGCTGCTGCCAGCTAATAGAAACATTTGTTAAGCACAAATTTGTAAAACACCACAGGTATTGTAACCGGTGCACTTTCTGAGTATGGATGATCAAAAGAAGTTTGGACGTGTGAAAATATTTCTTAACATTGCTTCAAGAGTTAGCTAAGAGGTTACCCATTTCCAGGTCGGCTGTGTCTATGCCAGTAACCCCTGTCAGCTTACACAAAAAGGCTTTCCGTTGTGCTTGCTGCAGGTGCTCCGTTAAACACAATACTGACTTTTGAGTGACCAAACTGTTGCATACAACAGGGGCAGCAAAAGCACGAGACCAGAGACAGTGGCTGAAACCATCACCAGACGTCATCACCCTCTCACCTACAAGCCTGTTCCTTTAAGTGCCGCAGCTGACATGCCGCTCCCCCGGGAACTGAGGCGACAGGGTGATGCACTGTAGAATGCTCCTCAGCGACACTCATTTGTCTGCCTTGTGCACACACAACCAGGGGCACGTAAGACGACCTATGGCAGTACAGATACTGTCAGTCTGTGTTGAGAGCACAGGGCGAGATGGCCTGAACGCTCCATCCGCCACTGGCAGCGTGGCAGAGAGGCAGGCACAACTGTTTGATGGGCCAACAAGGCGAAGGCCAAGGTGTCCGAGTCCACACTGGTGTGGGGGAAGATGCAGTTGACATATTGGGAAATATATCTCGCAAAACCATTCTCTTGGTTATTTATCATTGCCGTCCCTTAAACTGTGAGCTGACTCTGTGTGCTCTCCCGTGAAATGAGACCATTATCCTTGTGGTGATCCCTCCTGTTCTAATTGTATGTTGCTCTCGCACACAGTGCCTTCTCCTTTCTATAACAACAGCGTGAGGATTTGCACTTAAAGTGCCACGAAACCCCCTCCCCCACTGTAATTGCCTAGTTTCATAAATCTGATAAGGTTCATCCACTACATTCATTTACAGAAGCCCTTCCTAGAACATAACAATGCTCAGATTGCTTATGTATGAAAATGACTCAGCGTAAAAGCATAGCTGCAATCAGCTGGAATGGCCTCTTTTGTCATGGTAGGTGCTTACAAAGACTATTACATTTACAATCATGAATATCCTCGTTTTTTTTTTTCTTTTGCATGAGATTTTTGCAGTTGTTTAGCCTCTGCCCCTTTGTTCCTGTTCCAGCATTATAAAGGTAAATCTGAGAAATACATTGAAGAAATGTGAAGCAGTGTGTGGTTGCAGTCAAGTTAGTAGGCCTGTAACCAGAGGCATTCTGGATATACGTCAGACAAGACAAGACTGTTGCTCCCTTGAACAAGGTACATCTATGATAAGCTCAGTTTCCTCCACTAAGCAGACAGTAATAAAGTGTGGAGCACACAGATTGTACTCTTACCATAGGACGCACGACTGTGATTGACAGGGTTCTTTTGTGAAGACTTTTATTGCTGAGAATTTGCACTCTCGTACGTAATTTGAATTCTGACTACAGCCAGGAAAACAATTTTCTCTGAAGCACCGTCTGTCATTTGACTTCATAAGTTTTTTTTGTGTATAGTTGATGTGTTTTTTGTAGCATTTTTTTGTAGCATACTTGACTTGAGTTTGACAGGTCATTGTGATTCCTGACCCGACGTCTGTGCCATACGCAGTGAGCTAACATATTTTCAGAAGATTACGTTCACGAAATGTGGCACTTAGTGAAGAATGAATAACCTGGGTTTTGAGGGGAAGGTCGTTGTGACTTTATGGAAGGTTGGCTCTTCCAGTGAATTTGTGATTACTTGAAAATGTGTAGATTGTAAAACTGGTGGACTGTGTGGTCTTGTTTCACAAAGTAGATTAAAAATGGAGGTGTGTAGATCAGTGATGTATGAGAATTAGGTTTTAAATGGTTGCTGGCAGAACAACACCATCTCACTGATGAAGGTAGCATGCCAGAATGTTTTTAACATATAGCCTAATCTTTCTTAGAAAACTTTCAACATGGATGCTTTAGGATGTTTTTTTATGTCACTTGGCACCATTATCCACATAACTGTAGCCAATTACGGTGCATGCCGAAAGACGCACATAGATACAGGGAAAAAAGAAGTGTACAACATTACGTAATCACAAGCTACCAACAGTTTGGTTTACACAGAAAGAGCAATGTAATACATTTTTAACAATTCTCTTGCTCTGAAGATACTAGGTCCAGAAACAGTGGGGTAAGTGCCTGGCTCTTACACTCTAAAGCTCGGGATAGATGTAGGTAACTGGCAGGTATTTTGCATCAGTGGTCTCCCCACTCGACCAGCAGAACTGCGCAGGACCCCATGCTGAACCCTGCATGAACCAGGCGCAGTCAATAAACAGAGGTGTCGATCAGGCCTTCTGTGTGATGTGGCTTCTGCTCTCCTGGAGCGTGATCAAAGGTGCTGCAAATGGTGTTTGGGCCCACAGAGAGCATCTGGGTAGGAACCTCAGATGTCGACATTAGCAACAGCCTCGCCGAGGTGCTCCAGACAGAGAAATCCCTCTAATCCCAAAGAATGCAGGCCTTCCTGCAGGTGTTGCTGTGGGAACGAGGCCCTCTCTCTGTTTAACACGGCACGCAACGTGACAACGGCAGAGGTGAATGACTTCCTAGTTGTGTTGTAATCAATTAATTGGCTCAATTAGGGCCCCTGGGCACTGAAAATATTAATTCTTAACAAGCCCATTAGCCTGATTGCTCCCATTTCCAAGAGAGACAGTAATTAGATGACAGTGGAAGGTCTTTTTTTGAAGAAGAATAGTTTGTTGCTGCTGTTTGTTGTCACTGCTGCCTGTCATTTCTCTTGTCAGGCGTCCTGGAATTAAATAAATGCAACAGCATTTGTACCCTTTCAAGCTACCCAGCTCTAAAACGATTATTAGGTATTTATTAATGCTCATTTCTGTAATGTGCAGACAAAAACAGGATATTTGAATGCCATTATTTTCATTGAATGCATGCATTAAGGGTTTCCAGTGTCTTAGGATTTATTTTTAATTTTGTTTAATAGGATTAATTTAATCAATTTTTTTTTTAATTATGTAAACTTCATTCAATTTTTGCATAGGCATTTGGCATCTAAATGTTTGCTGGCAAAAAAATTTCTCTAAAAGCCTGTAAAAACTGGCCACGTAGTGTCAAACAAGGAATTCCAGTTCCCTGATACGTACAAGTTTGTAATGAATCGCTTTGTTCTCTCAAGCCATCTCTCCACAGATTTATCGTTAAGCATTTTTTTTTATACTATTCCCTTTGAAGTGATTAATTATCAGCTCCAAAGCATCACTCTATGTACCCTCTGTGGTTCTACCTCAAGCGACTCTTCAGCCGAGACTACGTGTTGCATTATTTAAAGTTCCAGCTCTTTCATAGGCTCTTGTCATGCAGGGAGTGTGTAGACTTTAAACAGCATGGGTCCTGGCTTTTAGCTGTTGGTGTCACGTGGTCTGGTAATTAGAGGGACGCTGTGAACATGCTGAAGAGGTCTGAGAACCTGAGTCTTTGATCAGAGATCCCATATTTTAACCGCTCCCGTGAGGATCAGCAGTCAGAGTGCTGATGATTCTGTATCTGTATGTGAGAGCGGTATTCATGACAAAATAGAGGACACTGCAGATCTGGATAGGTCCAACTAGTAATCCAGCTGCTGATCGTTTGTCTGGAAAATCTGCAGGAATATAGCTGGTGGCTCTTTTTGTATAGATACCTTAGAGCCTTTTTTGTAGTGACAGTATGTCCTGGCCTTTGGTCTCATGGGTCCAGCTAGTCATAGAATCTATGATGAAACTGTCCTTTGATCCACAAGCTTCAAAGAGAACTTGTACTCAGTGGTTAATGCCAGCAGTTTACTATTGTGAATTCTACTGCATTGTATGTGCATGCCACACAACCCTTTTATGTGAAGGGAATTTTTGGTCCAGGTTAGGGGCAGTTTCAGTTCCACTATGCCTTTGGTCTTTCAAAACTGATGTTCAGTGTTATTTTTTTTACTTGAATTATTGTAACAGGTTGAATTTTTCACACTGTGGCATATGCATCCAGCATCCAGCACATTTATGGTAGTCTAAATTCTTCACAGTACAATAATGCTTATTCAACAATGCCTTCTCATAATCATC
Organism: Megalops cyprinoides; assembly: GCF_013368585.1. Lineage (NCBI taxonomy): Eukaryota > Metazoa > Chordata > Actinopteri > Elopiformes > Megalopidae > Megalops > Megalops cyprinoides. The sequence goes on from NC_050584.1 coordinate 9,044,705, forward strand.
AACAAAAGATACCCTTTGATGGTGCTGTACTTGAAAGGGAACACTTCTGCCATTTCAGTCATATACAGTATTGTTACCTCCAGAATAGTTGCTTTCATGTATTGAGAGGCTTTATAAAGATTACATAAATAAAGATTGCATTCCTGAACAAGTAAGTCTGCCCTGAAAATTTTCAACTAATATAATAGACGGAGGCATCACTGTGTCACAACAGTAGGTATCACCACTGCTGAATGTCATTGACACCATACATCACCATCAACCCTCATAAACCTTCAATGCTTCTTCTTATGCCCCCTCTTACTAGACTATGTAGCTTAAACATTTGAATTTCTTTTTTAGCTTAGGCACAGAAAATAAGATATTAGGGAACAATGAACATTAATATTCTTGCCTTGGATGGATGTGTTAGATTACCCAGCTATAACCTATGCAGACATCATTTGAATAATTTAGATGAATATATCACAGCCTTATGCTCTTTCTAACTAGCTAACATTCACTTTTATTCTGTCTCACATCTGCATTGAAGCCAACAGTTGGCAATCTTCACAGAGCCTCAACCACCAAGTGTGAAAGTTAATGTTATCATTTTTATTTAGAGATTGTGGCAATATTAGGAATATAACCACTAATGTCTGTTTTGTGGTTGTTTGGTTAGATGAGTGCTTGTAGTTGACCATAATCAGTAGTAGAAAAAATATTGAAAAAATGGTTTAGAAGAGGAACTACTGACATCTCAAGCAGGAACTGAAAGAAAACATTGCATCATTTTCAACCCACGCTTTTTCAAGGTCTCCTTTGATGATAAATGGGACTAGCCATCCCCCATGTAGTGCATTTCAATTTTCATTCAGTGTAAAAGCACTGAAGCAATTTAATTGGAGTAATCTGGTCAGATCCACATGTAAATGGGAGCTAAATGAGTTAGCTGTGCTGGTGTAAATACCTTCAATTTCAACAGTAATAACATCTCCTGACATTAATAAAGCAATGATCAGAAGAGAAACCATTTAAAAGTACTAGTTTTCTGCCTTTTTGGTAAATTCATTTGCTTTTGACCCCCCATTTCCCCTGCTTCAACAGATTCTTGCCCCAATTTAATGATTTTGATTGTGAAGGCCTTCTGCAGGTTTGTGACCTTGTCCAACCCAAAAGCTGAGATTTATAAAATAGATATTTCTATTTCATTGATGAGTTGAACATATAGACTTATGTAAATTGTAAATTTTAAGTAGTTTTCTTAGTTCTTGTCGATGCGCAGACATAAATAACAACTCACAAAATTCAGGAAAAGTCTGACATGATGATTTTTTTGAACGATTTTAATCGGTACCTTTAAAATAAACTGGTGAAAATTAAGTGTAACATAAAGAAACTAACTTATAAATTACCAAGGGATTTTCGTTTTGTTGTAAATAATTCATAAGTAGTTATTTGAGTACAGTTAAACTGTGTTTGTCTCATGGTTCATGATGCGATTTGTAATATTTAAGGCCATTAGCTTTTGAAATGGTAAATATTCATTGTGATGTGTTTTAATGCTGTTTTGCAGTAGTGATTAGACATGCATTACATCAGTTTCATTTCCTCCAGGAACTGAAAACCAGGTCCCACTGACCACACCCAAGCCCTAATGAATCTTAAATACTTTGAAAATAGCTGAAATCCTTAAGGCTTTACCAGCACTGAAGAACTGCATTCGCTTTCCAAGTGAATGCACAAAATTAAGGCTCGCAACTTTCCCCTCAGAAGTGCCAGTTGATACAGGATTGCGCAGCTGTTCCGCATCATGAGGTGAGCTCATCCATGCTTGTGCAGCTGGACTCAGTCCTAGGAAACATCTAAACAGAGCGATAATGTTTATAAAGCGGGGCTACAGAGCACGTTGGAGGGCGCACCATTAAGAGATGTGAAAGTAAGGAACAACAGATGTTACAAATGGCCCGTGTGTTACTTTAGCTCTGTGACCGTTTCTGTTTTCCTTCTGTTGCCTTCAGCGTCACGTTAACAGAGAGGCAAACAAATCGAGTGCTGTGCGGTGCTGTATGTGTGCGTATCCATGGTATCCACACCCACAACATCGGCTCATTCCCAGATATTTGGGCCCAAGTGAGCGCAGTGCAGCGCTCACAGGAGACCCATTATACCAGAGGGCAACAGGTGGAATGCATTCCCTGGCTCCCCAGTAATGGAAGCAGATAAAGCACAATTTACAAGGAGGAGAGTGCCACGTGTCTGACTGAGGACACAGGAGGAATAGCTGTGGGTCATTGTGCTACAGAGAGGTGCTCCTGGGACCCGATCATAGTGACACTAGAGTGCAGGCTCAGAGATCACATGGAGCCTTTTGTAAAATGAGTCTTTGGATCTGCTCATTAAACATAGTGCCCTAATTTTTGATGAACCGAGGACTGTGGGTAAGAATCCTGGTTGTAACAGGACTATTTCAGCTGCTACTACAACTGCTGGATGAACTTATAGAAGGGCTTGTTTTCAAGTGAGATTCGAGTTTTTAATCACTAGTGTACATCCTAGTGTACATCCAACCCAATGTGGGTTGTACCCAATGTCACCCAATGCCAGTTTTGTCTTTTTTTTTTTGACTACTAGTGATGAAGTGTTACCGACTGTAACCCAGCAAGTCCAGACATGAGTTTTAAAGCATTTCTTATTCACAGATGACGAAGAGGCACTCAACTCCATCATGAAGGACCTGGCTGCCCTGGGCCGCCGGTGCGTTCACCTCAACAGCAGCAAGCCCAACAAGAACAAGTCTTTGCTATTTAAACAGGTACGACACACTAGCACACAGTGCACCATGCTCTCAGTGATGGGGCAAAACCTTGACCACTGCAGAACCTGATTGTGGGTCTCTGTGTATTTTGGGAATATGTCAAGGGGACCCCTATTTAGAACATTTGCTATTCACACACTTTTATTGACTGCGTAGTTGTAGATGAAGTTAGAGTCCCCATTGTTTTACATGTGGAGTGCAGGGTGCAGCTTTACCCCTTCATGTACCTTACCATGGGATACCTTACCTTACTGTGGGATTTCTCTTTCCTTTTACGGCTACTCACAGACTCACCGCATATATGTATATATGATTTAAGCTGATCTGAGCACACCACAGGGATGGGGAACTGCAAAAACATCACCAGCATCTATGCAGGGATCTGTGGTTTGGGGACTTTCCATTTTGATGCCTGTGTCTGAAACAGATTGCTGTTAAAAGCCAGCTTTCCAGTCTAAAGTAAAGCAATCAGTGAGACTTTCCCGTCAATTTAATATATGTAGCCTTTAGTGTGAGCAGGGTGGTTGGTTGCTGATTACTTTTATTTCATAGCTACAAAGCCATCCTTGAAGAAAGAAGAAAAAGAGGAGCCTTACTGTGCAACTTGTGTTGAAAAGCATTCGCAAGGTTTTCTTTAGTGTGATAGATTGCTACTTAACCATTCCACTCATTGAACTCACTTTTGGAGGCCACATCAGAACTATTTGACTAACTGATTGATATAGCGATCAGTCAGGCTGCATGATTTGTATGTATCAGAAAGCAAGTTTGGTTTATTTTTTTCTTGTTCTCAAAGTTACTATAGTAAAACTAATAGTGTAAGCCAAAAACATCTCCTTGGCTGATGCACAATAAAAATGAGATTAGATATATCATAGTGTTGTTCAAAAGTGTTTTTGACATTGCAGTGGAACAGAAATTAAATAAAGGATTTAGGTTTTTTAAGTAGCTCCTGGTCTGTGGCAACCCACCATGTGACACTGACTTTTCTGTTGTCATGCATTCTCTTATTGTTGTCCACCGTTATATTCAGACTGCTGTCATTCAGCATGCTACACAGAAACCGCAAGGCAAATAGCTCCTCACCCAGTGAAAGAGAACGCAGCCAAACCCCAATATTTCTGTCAGTACAAACAAATGTGTCAGCCTATCCTCGCACCAGGGCACAAAGCACCAGAGCACGGCAATCACTTTGCATCATACGTCACATTGCGCTGCTCGAAAATGCCTCCTGAATCACTGTTCATGAGCATGCCACAGTTTCACAGGACACATTTCTTACCGGGTTCTCAAATCCAGTGGCCGAGTGGCTCTCTTCACTTTTTATCTCCTGAACTTATCTGTTGATCTCCTGACTGTCGCTTCCTCATTCCTTGATGCTTGTGTAATAATAACGCTCGTTCCTAAAAGGACAGTCTGTTTATAGTGTTACATAAACAAGCCCAGGCAATGGTTCAATTCCCTTCTCTGGCATGGCTTTTCAAGCTAAACTTTTAGTGTGCAACCTCAGATGTCCAACCATTTCTTGTCATAATGACCACAGGTAACTGGGTGCTTTTTAGCAAATTGCAGCCAAGTAAGTAATTCTCAGTCCATAGTGATGCAGTAATGTGCTTGTTTGATGCCACTGCATGACAGATGAAAGCAGCATTTGTAAATGTTTCAGTGAATTGTCTACAGTTTGTGCATCACCTAGATTCAGACTTGGAGTCAAAAACAAACAAAGCCAATTCTACAGTGCTAGCAGAAAACAAGATTACCTTGCATGTGTAAGTGAGTTGCTTTCACAGTCAGACAGAACTGACAACCTTTAGTCTCAGTGTCAGTCTGTATGGGTTGTGTTGTGCCAGAATAGCTGGGGATTGAAATTACCAATGAAAGTCCAAGGTCTACACCCAAGGGAATTGGATTAAGGAATCAGAACTATTTGAACTTTGCCTTAGTTGTAATAAAATTGATTTATTACATTTAACACACATGCTCGGATTATTACGAAATGTGTTTAAAAATCATGCCTTTATCTCATGTTAATGTTATTGGCACTATTATGGTCTTAGCCACGGTATGCATTGACCTTCCATTGCTGTGTTAAATGCTGTTATTAAATATTAATACATACATAATTGTACATACATATTAATATGTAATATTAATACATCTGTATATTGTATATTTGTTTCTCCAGGATTTGCGGGTGAAATTGGAGCATGAGAGGGAAAAACGGTAAATTTGAATTTTCTTCTTATTCCATCTTTCAGATTAAGGCCAGACTTTCCTGTCCTCAGATTGGAAGATTCTACCATGCATTGTACCTCAAAGTCAATACAAGCTGTATGTCATCAAACTGTGTGCCGAACCACCCAAAGTGTTGGAAAATTCCCTTCTTGACATTTAAATTTTGCTTGCAATTTGTGCAGTTGGAGGCACAGATCAGCAGCGAAAGAGAGCCAAACATTTGGGCTGGATGATGAGTTCTTGAAACCCGCCCTGTTGGCCATGGTGTGCCACAGGGATTCGCACGGCTTTGATATTTTTAAACCATTTCACAGCAACTCCTGTTCCAAGAGTGGGAACAGCCAGAATTGTTGAAGAGGAGAGGAGAATTTATACATCAGACTAGAGTTACACTGAACCTTGAGGCAAATTCTTTGGCTTGTTTTTTTGTGTCTGACGTACATCCTCCTACGCATGAAATAATGGCATAGCATGAATCTGTTTCAGATTCACAATTGAAGTAGGGAATGTTGTCACTTTGTAACTGATTTTATGACCCATGGTTTAACAGACAACGTGTTATATGTGGGGGGGGGTCTCTCTTTGTCGATAAGAATTGTAATACTTTGTTCTTTAAACAAACTGCCTTATGAGGACCTCTTTCAAGTAATCTGATGTAGAATCTCTCACTCCAACCATATTGCCTGTGTTTACACGTTTGTTTGATGACAAAATGTGGACAAAGTACATTGGTGAACTCTTTCTGAGTCTTCACCATAACATCAGTCCTGCAGTTAAGCTGCTTGGCCCTCTGGGAAAATGACACTTTAATGGAAAACTGGAACTGCAGACCCTGGATCAGTTTCATTTTTTTCTCATAATGGTTGTGGATAAGAGTTGTCTACTGGAACTCAATCCTGTATCAGTTTGTGAAGGAAGAGATCAATTAATTCTGGCCCTCGACTGGTCTAGTCATCCAGAGAGGGCTCTGGCGAAACACAATCAGATGTCTCTCGACAGTTGAACAGCACACAGAATCAGAAAACCATTCTGGAACATACAGAAATAAAGACATATCTTGTCTTTATGTACTTGTACATATGGTTTGTCCTGTGGTTTTCTGAAGTTTTTTTAAGGCTGTAGTGCCTTTCAAAAGTGGAAAGAACTTATAAGAACTTATAAAAAAAAAAAAGGAGACAAAGCTGTGAGATTCACACACTCTGTCAAGCTGTCTCTTGACCTCACTGTCTCTGTGTCATTTCCTTAACCAGATGGTACAGAATGAAAAACGCTGCCCGAGCACTGCCAGTTGCTGTGCGGCAGTTACTTTGGAATAATATTAACCTCCTCAGCTCCTTTGTGGACTGAACCAGCATTCCCTGTGGGTGGAGGAGTGAATTGTCTTTCTTCATATATTGATATACAGTATTCCTCCTTATTTGAACTTGTATTAGGTTTACAATGTTTTTTGGAATTTCTGGTGATTGAGGTGAATCAGCCAGAAACGTGATGTATGATTGATAATAGTGTTCTGCGTAATGAAGTTCACACAATCCAGCTGAAAATGAGAATCTTGCATAGGTAATAAATAACAACGCTTTCATTAGCTGCCTTGTTTGAGGGAAAGCGCTGGGTAACCTTGAACACACTGGAGAGTGCACCAGGCTCGTAGAAAGGGGCTTTTTCTCTCAAGGCAGACAGCTGAGGGCAAAGCTTCAGAGCATCAGATACTGCAGAGGCATAATTGGATGCAGTCGAAAAACTGAGGTTTAAATCTGCGGAAGTTAAACTGCTGGAACAAGATAGAAAAACTGGGTCCCGTATTGAACGGCTGCCTGGGTCTCGTACTGGGGTGAAAAGGGTAAAGAAGCTCATTATCTGCGTTTTGGCCTCGGCGAGGAAGGAAACACATCATTTAAAGTCTCCTCCCGCTCCTGCTGCTGCTCCCTGCCACAGCTCTCATCTTCCCCGCTATCGACTACATCGGGGACATAAACAGAAACTGAATTTAGTCATGCCGCATCTCTGTTGTGATCTAAGACTAGAGAAACCTTCCAGGAGTGGAAACGATAAGGAGCTGGTGTTGGCTGATTGTTATGATGGGGAAATTTCTATTTTTGATATGAAGATGACACCAAAACCTGGCTTATGCCACGAATCTCAGTATCGTGCAGATAGATTTCAGCCACAACCTGATAATGCAGTGTCATTGTGGCCGAACACGCAGAGACAACATTGTTCAACGGACCCTTCTTTGAACCTGCTAAAGAACCGATGAACTTTAAAAGAAGGGGGAAAAAAATCAGGCTTCCTGCTGGTATTTTCGCCGGTGTAGTTTTTTCACTTTCCTCTCAGGAAGTTTCCCATCTGCCTTTGTTCTTGGCCCGGTGCGGGGCCCGCTTGTATTGAAACGGCAGCCTGATTAGGGCCCTGCAGCCAAAGAAACAGCCCAGGCCTCTCCCTTTTCCTGACACTGATTAATGACCTCGCAGCACCTTGCCCATGCCCAGCACCACACCCTAACTGATCTGTCACTCATCATTCCTGTTACCAGGAGTCACAGGGTTTGGGTGGGCCTGTGTGGATCTGCAGTGCGATTGGCCACCCCCAGAGCCGACATGGTATCACTGTAAAGGTAGCCCCACTGTCCCAGGGCTGTCTCTCTACCAGGTCATCACATTACTGTCTTAGATAAGACACAAGTGATTTACACTGCCCTTGTGTAGTATTATAGTTAATGTATTTATGTATGTTTGCATATGCTACTAAAGGGTGTAGAAAATAGATTAAATGGTGATTTACAGAAAGCAAATGACTGCTGATAGCTTCCAGGACTCGGAGAGCACAAGAGGAACAACAGTGAAGGCCTTCTTGTGTCAATGGATCTATTTTTGATGGTTTGCTTCCTTTGTATTCAGTGAGGAAATGAAAGTACTAGAGTAGTGAATTGGGTTATGAATTGGAACGGTGGGAAACATTGAGCAGTAGCATCAGGAGACGTCATTGTAACATCTCAGTCATGAATCACGGGTTAGAGGAGAGACATGAATGGTACTGGAGAGGGGCTGCACGCTCATGGCAGTGGGCGGAGCATGCTGGACTTCCCCTTGCATGGGCTCGTTCATGGCAGTGAGGTCTCACATATCTGTGAGCTCCGTGCTCAGTTCCCCTCTAAAAAAGAGCCTCTGTGGACTAACCAAAGACTGACTCCATCCTGTCCTCTCCCCTCCAGAATTCTCCTGTTCCAGAGACCGCTGAAGTTCAGGGAGCTCCTTCAGAAAGTGACAGATGCCTTTGGACAGCAAATGGACCTGTTCTATGCTGACAGAGAGGTACAGCTGCCCTGCCAGAGACAGCAAAATAATTACTCAGAGCCGTGAAATGCTCTCCCCACTGTTTGGTTCCCCAGTGTCCCAGGATAGAAGGCCTTAAGACCACAACATTCGGTTTTCATGCCACAGTATGCTTAATTCTCAGAATACAACAAGCCTGCATCGGACAGAAAAATGCATAAAATATATATTGTATCAGATAAGAACAGATTAGTAAAATGTGGTCGAAAATGAACATTTGTATGTGGAGGAAACATGATCATCTCCCAGCAAAATATACATTTGTCACATTGCAATAACACTAGAGCGACAAAATGAAAACGACTGTATTAGCCTGGCCATCACAGTCAACAACTGATGTCCAGCTGCTGTGCAGTAGGTTTTGCCTCTGAATTTGAGATTTTGTTCTCTAAAGTGGCTTTTCAGGGGCCTTCGCTCCTTAATACACTGTTGTACGCTGTTGCACCCGCTGACTGTGGTAACCGAGCCGAGTTACACCTGCTGTTATGACTGTTAATTTGCTGGCTCAGTTAGTGCATGCATGCTGGTAGTCAGAAAGGCTGCAGGTGCAGATGGTGAACTGTGCAAGACTGTAACATAAAATTAACACTGCACCTATGATTAAGCACAGCTTCAGTGAACACCGAAGTGACTGCTGCAAGAAGCGGCAACATTATGAGGTTAACCTATATTTACTGTCAAACTGAATGTTGTAGTGATGCGTAGACTTACAAAGCAACATTAGCATTTTGAATTGAGTCTCTATCCTGTGGTCTTGCATTCCTATAGTTTGTGGGATGACTTTTCCAGGGGCAAATGCAGTACTACAAGACAGGTAGAATTTCAGTTCAAGTGTGTATCAACACAGAGCAACAGCAAATATAGCTACTTAATACTTAAAGGTATTGTATATAAATATGTGAAGCTGTGAGTACGTAGGTAATCTGAGTGTGTTTGTGTGTGTGGTTCTTCTTCAGCTCCTGCTTCCTTTAAAGTGCCAGGAAGACCTGGATAAGGTAGTGCTGAGCTTGGACAGCAGCCCCACGGTCAACAGCCTGCTGAGAGTGCTGCTCAAGACCCCCAAGAACAACAATGTGAGTCCCTGCAGGGTCACCACCCCTCATAACCTCACAAAGCACATTCTAGCACTGCTTCTATAACACTGTGACACTGTCTGCGTGTCAGAACAGCGCAGGGAGGACATACCATCTTGAGGGGGGGCGGGGGCTTAGGATTAGGCAGAGAATAGGTTAGGTTAGCTGCACTCCACTGCTCCGCTTTCCACTGCATGTCCTCTGTTTGTTGCGCCTCTGAGGAAGGTCACGGGCGATACTCAGCTCAGCTATGCATGTTTAAAAAAAGAATACAAACACTGCTGTTTACATAGTTGTCCTTCCATGCTCTCTGGGGTTTTCCTAATGACTCTTCTTCAGGAGACGCAGTGTTCTACTCGATTAGGTCTGATAATGTGTCATCAAGTCATTAGAATGAGGGATGGAATCCATCCAGGTGTAACTGGGATGAAGTGGTTGTTATTCTTAGAACATGTTAGCAGCATGTCAGCGTGCAATACAATGGCGATCGACACAGCTGCGGTTTAATTTGTGAACGGGCAAGTAAATACTGAGCCTCGCTCTGCCTTAGTTTGGTAGCAAGCAGTTCTGATTAACTTCACTCTAACGTGAATGCTATAATGCCACAGGACATTTTGTGATTGAAGGGGACCATATTAGGGCAGTTTAATCAAAATCAAACCTTTGCCAAACCTGTCAGTGGAAAAATGCAAATTGGTTAGTAGTGATTACTGGTTGGGTTAGAGTTAGAAGCCATTTGACAGGCCAGCAGGCTGCTTGGTATTCAGTCCAGTGGCCAGTTGAAACATGTATCTTTGGTGGAAAGTGCCCCAAAGCTGACTCTTCATCTGTCCTTGTTTTCCCTTATACAATGCCCTGTCCCTCTCTATGATACATCTATTTCTCCTCTTCTTTCCCACACCCCACTGCTTATTCCTGTCTTTTTCCTTATTCTACCATCCTTTTCTGCCCATTCATCCTTGTTTTCTGTGTTTCTCTTTTTAGCAGCAGTTTTTACAGGTCAACAGCAGAGTGGAAAAACAGAGCGAGATGAGGTCGTCCAAGTCTTTAGGAGATCTAAAGGGCTCCCTGTTCAAAGGCTCGGAGCGGGTGCGCAAACATTCCACAGGTGAGTCGCCAAAAACTGGAACCAGGCCTCTTTCTCCATCACTCATTAATGCCCTCCTCCCTTTCATTTCTCCGTTGTTTCCCGGGCTTTGAATGACGCTGTATAAATTTAGCACTTCATAAGTTCATATGGTATTGCACTTACGTGTTGCGTTTGTGATATGGAGCAACATGGCCAAGGTGCGGCCACCTGAGATCGTCTCAAGGGCAGTTCGACAGATTCGATGTAGAACGTGATAAAACCTGACCGATAATATCCTACATGGATGTTAGTCCACGGTCCTGTTGTAAAAGAGGTATTGAACGCAAAAGGGGATTCAAGTAGCTCTCGTGGCATAACAGATGTAGATCACACACATGGCCGAGCAAGGACACACGCATGGCAATACTAAGCAATGCTGCTAATCGGGCGTTTCGGATTTTGGATTCGGAGCACTCGAGCTGCGGAGGTGCCCTGTCTTGTGTGGAAGATGTTTTTAGTGGCTCCGTTGACACATTACCCTTCCATGAGAGCCAGACGTCAGACTGATCTGTCAGGACTCCTGGGGACTGATGGAGGCCTGCTTATATTTATGCAACACACACCAGACAAGCAGCAGGACCCAGTGCCACATTAGGACATTCTATGAGAAGCCGAGAAGGTCAGTTGTGTCTGGAACGTGAAATCTCAATGTGGCCCTTGCTGTCCCCCATGGCAGTCTGTACTTTCTAGCGTTATATTTGATGGATTCTGAAAGATCATAGTACTGACAAAGAAAGACGGTAAATAAATAAATAAATAAATAAATAAAATCTAATAATTAATCTAATCTAATAATTAAGCACTCTAATATTCAGTAATCAATATGTTGGTCAATGACATCATCATTTATAAGTATGATGGAGGTAATGAACTGATTTTTTTTTTTTTTTTGCCCTGTTATTCATATGTGGTCGTTATGGTCTGCTATTGATTCATTTCCTATATATTTCCCAGTTGTACTCCAAGTCATCCAAGTACAGATAGACTCTGTAATAGGTTGATTTAGCAGTGCAGCCCTAATCTCATCGGCATGTTTAAGCCCTGCACAATCATAGCCGGACAAATGAGCTTCCTGTCTCCATCCTTTTGAAAAAAAAACGGCTAGAATTCTCGTAGAAACCAGGCAGGCCACCACCGGTTTCGCAGGCTGATTGAATTGTGCAGCCGGTAGCTGCATTGTGATGCCTAGGTGTCGGTGCATTAGGCACACTTGGCAAGCACTGTGCGTGGAGAGCTTTCACATCTAAATACTTTCCTCACAGATTGCCCCTGCCCCTCGCTGCCTTATCTACCCGGTGTTAAACCAGCCTGCTTATTAGGGGGGAAAGTTATACTGAGGACTGGGGGAACTAGCGTGTGGTGCAGCATGTCTCTGACACTGCTGTATAGTGTATACTATTCAAAGCAAAATTATGAGCAGGATGAGGGTGTTAATGATATATGTGTCATCGTATTGCGCTGATGATTTTGAGTGCAGTGATGATGGTGAGTTTTAGAGAAGAACAATCTCTTCTGTGTCTTTTCCCCTTTACACCAGTTCCCATTTATGATGTCATCTTTGTTCCTGCAAATTTTTTCCCTTCTCACTCTCTGGTCCCTTTGTGCCTCACTGTCGCCTTGTCCCCACTTCCTGACCTCGTTTTTCCTCCTCCCTCTTTACTCACCCTCTCCTCTCCCCTGTCTCCAGGCTCCCTGCACACCGGGCGTACCTCACCTCCTCCGGGCAGTGTCCCTGAAGAGCAGCAGCAGATTGCCCGGCAGGGCTCCTACACCAGCATCCACAGCGAGGGGGAGTTTATCCCTGAGACCCATGACCCAAATGTGAGTCCCCCCCTCCCCCTCCCCTCTCTGATGATGAATGTGTCTTACTAAGGTGGGGCACTGAGCTGTCTCTTTGCACCCCCGCACTTTAATAATGTGCACTCAGCGGTTAAGTCCGGGCCCTGGCTACATATGTATGTTTAGTACACTTTTGACTTTCTCGCCTTTGACATAATTTTCAAGCGATACTGAATAAGTGAACATTGTTCTTAATAGGGATGACTCATGCAGCTTTTTCCGCTTTGTCCCTAGATTATGGAGCCCTTTGGAAGTGCAGAGGATTCCCTGTCCAGCAGCTGTCAGTCACTGAACCAATCATTGGACAGGTGAGAGGTCACCAGCGGGCAACTTATGTGACTGAGTTTGTGAGGTCCCAGCAAATAGTTTAACAGTAACAAGCAGCTCGATATAGCAGTGTGGCGCAACCCTGCCTACCGGCCCCAAGAGGGATCTGGGCAGGGTCAGCAGGAAGGCCGCGCTGTTGCCGTGGTGATGGTGCTCCTTATCTGGACGCCTGGATTCCACCGCTATCGCCGCTCCCGTGAGGGAGCTGGAAACTGCGCTACCTGTGCGGGCCTTATCTCTGCCTCGGGGCCGCAGACAATGGCAGGAAACGGCTGCATGGAAATGTCCCCCCGTGGCATGGATGCCCGCAATCCGGGGTCTCCTGCCCCTGGTATCCTGACACACAGAGGTGATATCACCCCCAGCGAGTGTCAACCACAAACCGAAACAATCTGTAGAGCTGCACTGATTTAAGACTTAAGGAATTACTCAGATAGGCAAATACACACACGCTCACATACACACGGACACACACAGGCACACGCGCACACACACACACACACACACACACACACACAAACACAGACACGTGAACCACTTTTTCCAGTCAAGATGGTGTTATTGTCATAAATAAAAAGAGCTGCTTTAGCTTGAGACACTGTATCTCTGCAGACATTCTCCTATGTGAAACAGGCGCATAGTGGAAAGTGGGGCAGGAGGCAGTATGAACCTGACTCTGTCTGAAAGTACAGGAATCACAGGTAAAAATAACCAGTGTCATTTGTCTTCTTTTGCTTTTGTCGTCGCAGCCCTCCATTCTCCCAGGCCAACAGGGACAATAATTACCTGAACCTGAGCTACGAATACAACGGTAGGTGATAGGAGGCTGGCTGAGTCGTCCCTGCTGTGCTGCAATCAATAAAAACAGCCTCATTAATGGCAGCGGCTTTATTCTGACTGCAGGTCGGGCAGAACTTTTGTAACGATTTTAAAGACCTGGCGATACATCACTCTTGATTGATTCATGTTAATGAGAGAATGTCTTGCGCACTACATCAGTGCGGACAGTGTGCACACAGCCTCTTAATTGGAGGTGAATTTGAAAAGAATGAAAAGAAAATGTACTGGAGTCATAGAATCGTGATGAAAAGGAGTGATGTTGCGGTGTTGCAAGGGTATGTTGCAGAAATCCAAGACTGAAGTAATCAGGGCGGGTGAGTGGGGACTAGTCTGCCCATCTGCTCCTTTTTGCTGCTTTCTCCTGGAGCACAGAGTAGAAACAGCAGCTCTAACCGGCTCTTTAACAGCGTTCCTGCCTATGAGGCTTGTTAGAAATTTTTCATCTCGAAGAACGGAAAGGGAGCGTTAGTTGAAACTGACTGCTGTCTCCCTGCACAAAAACACACTGCGGATGAGAAACATTGATTTGCATTATTGCACATTCTGAGTCTCACACATATACATACACACACACACACACACACACACACACACACTCCAACTCACGCTCACACGCATGCATCCGTTGCATGAATGTAACCAGACATGTGACTACACTCCCAAACACACAGTTCTTTCACAACCCCTCTCAGCGATCCAAGTCTGGAGAGGTGATTCAGCCGCAGCTTTGCTTACATGTTGTGCCTAGTGAAATGATTTTATTCTCTCCCCCCCCCCCCTTCACAAAATAAAGCTAATAATTCCATCTCCCTGGGAGATGGCAACAAACACGGCGCAAGGGAGGCAGTCAGTCATCTCGAGCAACAGCTGCTTTCAATTGAACGTGGCCTCGCAGCCCTCTCTCCATGCACAGTAAAGCTGGCTGTGCAGTCAGCAGCAGTCAGCCACCTGCACTCACGTGCTGCTAACATAAATTACACGGCCAATGCACAACAGTCTCCTCTCAAACTGCTTCTATAGGGGTCATCGTGCGGGCCCGCTCTTACTGCAGCAATGAGAGAACGTTACCAGAGATTAAGCATTTATTTGTGGGAATGGTAGACAAGGAGGTATGCCCCGTGCTAACGGTGTGGTGCCCTGCTCCCCCTTCAGGTCGACACTGTAAAGGTGGAACCTTCCCCAGGCAGTTTCACCTGTCCAGTCGAAGCAAGGACTACAACGATGGTGAGCCATGTGACCTGTGCGGTCTCCATGTATCAGAGAGTAGATGCTGCAGATTCGCCCAGGACAGTCATTAATAAAGATATTTAGCGGTAGGGGAAGGTTTGTTACATGAGCTCAGCCCTTATGGGCAAAGCGGAGTAGAAGTGTGCCTCTGAGAGGAAATTCGGGCCAGATACAGCTGGCTTATTTTCAGTGGCAGCTGTGCCTGGTTCCTTACTTAGAGCCTAACCTTGGATCACATTGATTTGCGTCTCCCCTGTGCAGCACATTGACTTGTATAAAAGCTCTCTGTGCTGCTTCCTGTCTGAGAGGAAGGCTTAGAGGGGAAGTGGAGCGGAATGTAGTGGAAAGCACCGCAGTCTTGCTGGCCTTCAGCCTCGGCTCGCGGTTCTTTCTTTGCTTGCGTGTGTGTGTGTGTGTGTGTGTGTGTGTGTGTGTGTGTGTATGTGTGTGT
Source organism: Megalops cyprinoides (assembly GCF_013368585.1). Classification (NCBI taxonomy): domain Eukaryota; kingdom Metazoa; phylum Chordata; class Actinopteri; order Elopiformes; family Megalopidae; genus Megalops; species Megalops cyprinoides. The sequence continues at coordinate 9,059,955 of NC_050584.1, forward strand.
GTGTGTGTGTATGGGCATGTCGATGTGTTGCATGTGTATCTCTGCTCACGTGTTCCGCGTGTTGTGTAAATTTGCTCTCTGTGCGCTTGTCTGTACCTATTTGTCTTTGTCTCTGTATGTGTGTCTGTGTGTATCCTTCTGAACGTCTTGGTGTCTTTTCTCACTTTCTGTATAGTTATCTGAGTATGACTGTTTCCATTCACTGTGTATCTCTCTATATGTCTGTCTGTATGTGTGTACGTCTGCATCTGTCTGTCTGTCTGTTTGGTGTGACTCTTACCTGTCACTGCATCTGTACCTTTCTGTGTGTCTGTGGCTTTCTACATCATCTTCTGCATACCCACGCCTTGATGTCTGTCTGTGGTCGGCGGTCTCCTCAGGTCGGAGGACATTCCCCCGCAGTTTCATGCCTCAGGAGAACCTGTTCCAGCTTGTCCCATCCAGCCGCACGCGCAGCTACAACGGGGACGGCCCGCTGCAGTACAGCGACTGGACGCCCAACAAGAGCGCCCAGTGCAACGCCCCAAAGTGTGAGAGAGCCGACATCACAGTGGCACCGCACCGGGCTGGCCTAGCCTGCATGCCTCTAGTCCTGTAGTGTCAACACATCATTTCAGGACATCTTAAATGTAACGTCATGTACCTTAGCGAACATCTTGACGCTTCATGTAATCTGCAACAGTATTCTCCTTTTGTGAGTTCACATTGAAGAGTACTGGTGTTCGAATACACAGCATTCAATATATAACATAACAGACAACAAACCAGTTAATCATGACTAGTTGAAAATACTTATGATAAAGAGAGCTTGTCCCTGTGAGAAAAAAGTATAGGCTCATGCTAAAGACGTGGCAACTCCAACAAGAAATTTTACACAACAATGGTAGCTCCTCCATTCTACAATTCTTCTGGAGAGAAGCACTTGCTGCATTATCAGACCACATCACCTAAATTTGTATTGCCCACGCTGTTATGATTAGTCCCTCACTCTGACTCAGCCAGGCTGGCCGACTGTAAATGTTTTCACAGTGAGTCCGTCTGTCATAATATATGAATCTGACAGCAATGTCTGAAGCTAGTTATGATACAGGGATGAGTGGACTGTGTGAAGCCAGTGTCTCGCTGTGGTTTGATTCCCCGCGTCTCTTTGTCTCCCGTGCAGCCCCACAGGCGCCAGTGAACTGGAGGCTGGGAAAGCTGTTAGGGCGGGGTGCATTCGGGGAGGTCTACCTCTGCTACGATGCTGACACGGGCCGGGAGCTGGCCGCCAAGCAGGTGCCCTTTGACCCCGAGTGTCAGGAGACGAGCAAGGTGAGGCGATTGGCCGCAGCAGATCATTACGTAGCCGTTTCTGATCTAACTGGCTGTTACTTTAACGTTAATGTGTAGCTGCTCATCACCCAAGACATCCATTTATTAATAATCATGATGTATTAGCCAGCGTTGAACAGATGGGAATAGACAGAAGGAGGATTTTACAATAATGTATGGTCAGCTGCTAAGGTCTCTCTGGTGCCAATGTTGGAAGATACAGCTATATGAGAACAGGCTGCCTGTAGCTGGATATCACTGTGGTGTGGTGGTCATGGGAGGAGGCCAAGTGGCATGAGTGACCAAGCAAGATTTCAGGCCCACAACACTGCCATAATAAGCCTGAGCAAGGCACTTGCTTCAGCTTGCTTCAGCGAATACATTTTGCCACACAAATGGATGGTAAAATGCAGATTATGTAAGTCACCCTGGATGGCTTATAAATGTTGTAATGCGGCCTGCTGTGACACTGCCGCTCACTCTGCACAGGAAGTGAACGCTCTGGAGTGTGAGATCCAGCTTCTGAAGAACCTGCGACACGAGCGCATTGTCCAGTACTACGGCTGCCTTCGGGACCCCGAGCGCAAGAAGCTCTCCATCTTCGTGGAGTTCATGGCAGGGGTGGGTTTCCCGCAAGGGTGAGCTCTGTGTGTCATCGTCTGACAATGGCTGGCAGCCCGCAGCGGCGGCCTTGTACCACCGGGAATAGGAGTGGGTAGGTCAGCCGGAGTGTGTCGGAGTGGTGAGACGAGGTTCGTCACGCACCTGCGAGTTGATTGAATGATAACAGTGGAATGGCGGCTATCCTCTAATTGGTGCACACTTCACTGTGCTTCACTGTGGGACTTGTAGTGCTACATATAGCCACTGGCTGTGTGCAAGTGTGTTAGAGGATTGAATACAGAGGTTGTTGCAATGAAATGACCCTAATGTACAATTGGCATTTCCAAACAGGGTTGCATGAAGGAAAGAAAGCATTTTTTTATAAAAGCAACAAATCTGGGTCTACATTAGATAATAAGTAATTATAAGCAACTATTATTTCATTATCATATTTTCATAGAATAAAAAAGACTCTCAGAGGCAGTATTTCAGTCACGCATTGTTTGGGAAATTGGGACTGTTTATATTGTAAGGAAGTTACTGGCAACACAGAACAGCAGCACAGGGTCCTGGCCAAGTCTTTTTTTTCCACTCTTCACCTCCTCAGACCGGGTCTCACACCACTGCGACACACTGATAAGATTCCCAGCTCGGAGGTCAGGTTCCAGCCGAGAAGGCTTCAGACATGGAAAATGACGGGAACTGCTCTGTCTTTCCAGTAAAGGGGGAGGTGGTGGGGGGGGGGTATTTTCATTTTGCAGTGTGTGTTTTGTGTTTTAGTTTATGTGGAAGGTGTCACAGGATGAGGTCTTCTCAGAGAGTTCTTTCCCCCGCGTGAGGAAGTAAAAAACAGGAAATATGAGGAAACACAGTGAAGTTGAGGTGTTTTGGGTAAATTTTAAGGAAAGTGTGCGTGTAGTCAAACTTATTTTGCAGGATTCTGCTGTGAGAATTCGGTGAACACGTCTTGACACGAGTGCAAATGACTGCACATGCACATGCTAAAAATGTCACATTTACAGGGGCGTTATTGACCATACACACGTCACTAGAAGTAAACAGTGGTGTTCTCACCACGCTTCGGTTTGGTATGTCTCGCAATAAATTGCAGCCTGCATCTTTGAACTTGCAGCAAATATGACTAGTGAACAAGAGAAGACATGGCGGAGGAAGGATAAATTCCAGCCAACTGAGTGGGGAATATTAATCGAAGGAGTGAGGTATCCAAGACAGCATGTGAGCATCCCCTGAATGTCACTGTAACTGGAAACATACAGTACGAGAGGAGCCACTTGAATCATTGCGTTGCTGGTAAATCCCTGCACTGGAGAAACCTGCCAGCTTCCAGGCTGACGACTTTAGATGTGAAATTGCAGTTTATTTTCACAGAGTTGGCTCACTTGGAATGGATGTTGATAAGCATTCTGACATCAGTCCCAAACAAACTAAGGTGGTAAAAGAAGGTCTAAGACAATGTGGATGCACTTCTTCTCCTGAACAAAAATATCAATGCTTACCTTTAAAGGCAGCACTGACTGTTGTTAAATAGTCTTGTGTGTTTCTCTCATTTTCACCATTATTATTTTCTTTTGAATACAGAGAAGGCCAGCAAATGATTTGAAGTTTATTGATTCCAAAGATTATTGGAGTCAATTGCACAGTTCAGCTTGTAAATCTTCTACAGCATTTCACTCAATCAACAGTCCCTGTAAGGTTGAGTGTAATGAGGCTTCTTTTGAAATCAAAAGATAAATAAACAAGTGTGCTGACAGAAATAATTTTATCCACAGAAATAAATATATGTACATTTTTAAATGTATTTATTTTTATCTACATTAGTGTATTTTGTCGACATATATTCATAAATACATTTGTTAATATATTTTTACAGGCCAACTACTCCATACCTTATTTAAGAATGAAGTGTAATATTTAGGCGGCATTGGGAGAGATAACGTTTTCCCGAAGTGTTTTTTTTATTATTCCTAATAGTCTTCTCACACATTTAAACCTGGTTTTGAGATGTGCAAGAGAAAAAACAAAAGTACAAAAGTTGCCCGTGATAAATTATGCGTTTTGGGGTGCGTTAGCTCCTTATATTTTTTATTTCTTGTACGTCTGCATTGTGTTTGCATAAACATTGAGTGATTATCCCCTGATTGCATATGCATGAAGCCTCAAGTGCAGTCAGCGCTTAAGCAGCGATATTAGTACTTTCCTCTTCTGATCTGTTTTTAATGCGCGTTTAACAGATACCGTCAGGCAAAAATGCCCTCAGTAGTGGGTTCGCAATATTGCAAAAAAAGCTTAGCAAATAGGGACCTCGTTATGAAGCTGTATAATTGCATTTAGCGACAGCAAAGAAATGCCACAATAGGAAGTAGTATCCTCTAGTACTGTAATATCAAACATGTATCTAGCTGCTTTAGCTCTTTAGTTCCGGGTGATGGATTAACATTTGTGGTTTAGATATAGAACAACTACAATGTAATCCTTTTGTTGTCTAATGTTCTACCTTTGTTCTCCTTGGTTAGGGCTCAATAAAGGACCAGCTGAAAGCTTACGGAGCTCTTACAGAGAAAGTGACGCGCAGATACACTCGGCAGATTCTACAGGGGGTCCACTATCTCCACAGCAACATGATTGTGCACAGAGACATTAAAGGTAACACGCTCGGCCATCCCAATGCGCCGGCTGTATTCCAAGACCTGTAATTACTTCCACGTGTCTATTGACGTATTGCTCAAGTCTTACAATTGATTTTGTGCTGTAATGAAATGTAAAAATTCAAAGAGCATGACAATGTTATTGATTTTTTTCCCCAAAGAAAACAAAAAATAATAAATTCATTAATTTGTTCATTTTTAGGGAGCTATTACTGGTGTTGTGTATCAATTAGCAATTTTTAATCCAGCTATTTTCTTGGAGTGTTACTTGATCACTCTCTTTATGAAGAATGTGCATATTTAGTGCTGTGGGGCAGAAGCTAAATATGGACAAACTATAAATTAAGCAATTGGTTATTACTAGATGGCTAGATCATCTGGTGTTTAGATTATTTCCATGAGAAGCATGAAGTTTTCCATCAAATTGGCTGTGATATTATACCTCTATGGAGGAAGATCTGTCTTTTTGTCAAAATCTGAACGGCACTGGATTACAGGGATTTTGTTTGGCTAGTGTTTGTGTCAAACAATTATTCCACCGGTCCCTGCCAAAAAACAGCCTGGGAGCAAGTTCAGAGGAAAGAACACTCACACCACCAGGGGTATAGAACTTGAGTAAATATGTCTCCTCTGAATCTAGAGATCCACATCCTGTCTCACCAAAGCCTCCTCAGAAAGTTCCCTCAGCTCATCTCTGACTGAGCTCATACAAGACTTCTATAACATCAACAGCTTCCCTTGCACTTCCAGTCTGTCTTGTTACATAAAGTATAATATTTACTCCATATGTACTTGATTGAAAACACTGAGCCGATTCATATGGAGGTGAATAATGGTTTTCAGGTTACAGTAACAATTGGCAGAACCTTAGCCTGGATAATTTACAATATCAAAAGGCAGAGCTTAAACAAATGGCTGCAAAAGAACAGGCAGGATGGGGACAAATTAAGTTTTCCCTCACATTTTGTCTTTACTGTAATGAGGTTTACGCTTTCTGGGCGTGGAGGGCTAGTGTCTGGGGTGAATTAGTCACTGTTCAAATAACCATAGAGCAGCGCGGCTCCAATGGAAAAACACTGTAGGAGGAGGGGTGGGGGCGGATTAATACTCAGTCCACTCTGTGACTTGGTACAGAACCAAGACCTGCAGCTTTAGCAGGCCCTCAGTCAACCTTTGGCAGTTATGCTTATGTAAATGTATTTCTAGTGCTAAAAAATATACATTGAAATGTGTGAATTACTCTGGAAGTCCTGGTTTTTCTGTAGTGGTAATAAAAAGTGTGGTACCCATCTGTGATGACAGCAGATTTTTGTGGCGTGTATTCTCGCAACCTCTGAGCTAACTCTAGTCTGCTCCAACTGCTTGGCTTTCAGGTGCTAACATCCTAAGGGATTCCTCTGGGAATGTGAAGCTTGGAGATTTCGGTGCCAGCAAACGCATCCAAACAATCTGCATGTCTGGAACAGGGATCAAGTCTGTCACCGGCACCCCCTACTGGATGAGCCCAGAAGTGATCAGTGGCGAGGGATATGGACGGAAAGCTGACGTCTGGTGAGGAAATCCGCTCTGTCTTCTAGCCTGCTTTAAGGAACGTAGGACAAAGTGTTAAGTTTTTTTTTTTTTTCAAGTGACAGGAAGCAATGGTATAAGGAAGAAAAAGAAATACCTGTTCTGTGTCAATAATCCTGGCACTAACAGGCAATTCATTAGTGGTAAGTGAAGTGGTATGTTTGGCTCCACCTCAGATAAGAGTGTGATTGTCGTGCTGTGCAGGTAATTAATTTCTCCACTCTGTTAGCTTTTTACTGGATTAACCTGTCACTCGCAGTGGATCTATTTTATTCCAGTGAGTTTCACAGAGCTGTTTTCAGATGCGGGTGCTTAATTCTTGCTGCCTTGGCTGTCTGCCCTTACAGTGTTCACTTAGTGGCTTGTTGTAGATTCTGAACCCAGTGAAACCCAGGAAACAAAAGAAATGAAATAGTTTGAATTCACCAATAATGTGTAAATCTTACTTTGTAAGCAACATACACATTGAATGTGTATTTATGTGTGTGTCAACCTACCTACCTATCGTTTTATTTCACTGTCTCTCTTTATATATATATATATATATATATATATATATATATATATATATATAATATATATATATATATATATATATATTATATATATATATAGTGTATATATAATGTCAGACACTATGATTGACTTTGACTGAAGCTGGCAGTCATATTCCATCTTCACATTCTCCATAATTTTTATCAATGTGAGGCATAAGACATTGGCTCAAAAACAAATGCATATGCAATCCACCACTAAATCCTCTTATCAGTGCAGCTCCTCCCAAACAGAATGTAAACTGATTTGGGTTCTCAAAAAAGCCTGTTTTCCTCTAATAACTTTATTCTTATCTCCTCCAGTGCAGACACAGTGATTGGTGTGTTTACCATATTGACCTACAATAGCATCACCCTGGAATTATCTACCCAAATACTGACAATTCTTAGTGGACATTATGCTTTATTTATAATAGGAGAAGTGTTCTTTAATTTACATTAATATATAATCATCAGTGGTAGTCATACTGAATGTTAAGTTCATTAAGCTAAATTGGTGTGGAATTTCGAACAATCTTCCCATTTTTTACAGCTGAGGAACATTTAGTTAATATCATGTCTGACCAATGTCCTGCTGGTAACGCATTGTGTTTAAAGTGAATACATGAGGGCTTCCCAGAATGTGATGCCCCCTTTCTTTGCATAAAGTGTACTGAGAGAAAAGTTAAACTTATTCTATTTGCAACAAGAGCTCTGCAACAAAAGTGGAAGAGTTTAGTCTTGCATAGGGTTGGGTATCGTTGGAATTTTATCGATTCTGATTCTGATTCTGATTCCGATTCTGTTTACCAATTCCGATTCTTATCGATTCCCCGTCTCGATTCCAAAATGGTAAAAAAAAAGAGGTCAAATGTTTAGATAACAAAAATAAGCGTTAACTTAACATTCACAAAGTAAATAGTTGTTACTATTTACTAGTATTTACTGAATACATACAATAAAAACATATGATCCACAGACGTGTGTTAAAAAAAGTCTTAAATAATAGATAAAGATCAATCTAGAGCAGTTAATTAAACTAACTGCTAGTTGTTTTGGAGAGATTATTTTAGTGTTCTGGTGACAAACACATGCATCTTTATTTGTCCTATATTTTACTAGTCAAGTAGGGGAGCGCAGGGCACAACCTAACATTTTGGTTTTTGCGAAATAATTTAAAAAATATTTAAGTAGGAATAATCATGTTTTTATACAAGCAACATATACATCTCTGCTACAAATGAACACTTGAACTTTGTTTCTAGCACCTACCGTTCATGTACAGTTACACTGAAAATGACGGGAGGTGCAATGTTACAACTTACCCCATGGGTGGGGTTAATTGTAACAGACAGAGGGTTAGTTGTAACACTTGCTAGAAAAGTCTGATAAATTAGTGCAAGCAAAGTTAATTCAATATAATTCTATACTGTATGAAACAAATATATTTTCTAACCATACTGCATTATATATTATCTATCTATATGACAGACAGACAGATCAATCGATAGATACACACACGTGTCAAATTATATATGAATACTGACATGAAGCCCCATTATCCGTTTTTCTTCTTCGATGTCTCATTCTGTGAATAAAAAGTTACATGAAATTAGTTGTTTTTATTTTATATGAGAGAGAAGTAACTTCTTGTCATTGTTTACGAAAGGTGGCTTGTTTGTAACGCCGTGTAACAACTAACCCCGCAGTATGGAGGCTGTACTTATGCCTAGCTAGTACTTGCTGTGAACTCGTCACGTTTCAAAAAGGTGCTACATTATAGCCAAGAAGATGGTGATTAAAGTAATATAAGGTTGGATTTTGTGATATACACACACAGTTCAGTAACTGAAAAACACTTGTGATGAAAAAAGTGACTTGCATGCCCTGAAAACACTCTTTGGCACAGAGATTCAAAACGCTGACGAATCCTTCTGAATTTTCGCGGGAGACCGTGGCTAGGAAATGTGGTAATGTGGCGAGAAGCACACACTGCCTGACCTTGTATATAACATAAAAAGTCCGTGTTAGGTTGTTCCCCGCGCTTCCCTACATCACACACTATCCCCACTAGCAACAAATAAACACCTTGTCCAGAGGTCATGTTAACCATCAAAACAAGCAAATGTAAGGGATTATACTTAAGGTTGAGTATTGTTTGAATTTTATCGAATCTGATTCCGATTCTGCTCAGAGCTAAAATCAGCTAGAATTCTTCCAATCTAGTGTTCTAATCGCACAGGTTTTAGCATACGCGCTAAACAGCTAATCACACCGGTGTGTCCGTGCGCACGACAGTGCTAAACAAATAGACACGCTGTTGCGTTGATGCGTGACGTAGTCACATAGACAAGTCCTGGCAGATATGTAGCCTTTGTTTACAATAATAATAAAGGTTAATTGCATTTAGGAACCGATGAGCAGAACTGAAATTCAATTTTCTTACGGGTACCCAATACTTGGCATTTTTGTGTTTCGGTTCCCAACCCTAGTCTTGCAGCACCAGTTTTTTTCATGCACAAATTCTTTTTTTCTTTTTCCATTGAATGTGATGCACAGCATTCTTGTAGACCCTCACACCACTTCTTTTAACAAATGTTCCTTCATTACATGGGACTTATCTTGAGCTCGCTGTGCATTTTTAGTGTCCCTGTGATGGCTTCACTCCAGGCTCAGTGCTGACAAGGTGTTGTCTTTGTTCCTTCAGGAGTGTGGCCTGCACGGTGGTAGAGATGCTGACGCAGAAGCCACCGTGGGCAGAGTTCGAGGCCATGGCTGCCATCTTCAAGATTGCCACGCAGCCCACCAAGCCTGCACTGCCTGAGGGCGTGTCTGACTCATGTAGGGACTTCTTGCAGCAGGTGTTTGTGGAGGAGAAACGACGTCCCACAGCCGAGGGGCTGCTTAGCCACCCCTTTGTCCAAGGCAGCTTCTAGACCCGCCCTCTCCACTCCCCATGATCTCCACCACCGCACGTGGCCTCCCTCTCAACACTCCTCCTCTGCCTCCCATTGACAATCACCTCACTGCCTTTCAGAGTCACCTGAACCCACGTCCCTCACCAGCCACGTCGCAACAGGACCAGCACCAATGAGAACCACATTGGGTCTGAATGCAGGGCGATGCCTTAGCAGTGTAACGCTTCGTATTTGTACTAGGTTGCAGCAGTGAAGACTGGCTGGGCTGTTTGCATTTCCACCTCACAAAGACCAAACTGTCAAGCGACGCGCCACCACAAAACATGTGGATCAGCGATTCCTCGGAACTGTTGTTCTGCGTTACCCCTTAATCCCAGGTAGACTCCTGTCATGTCAAGAATTTGCTCAAGACAGAAACGTTCTGGTTTATTCTGCAAAACTGCTGTCTGGGTGAATACATTCTCAGCAAATCAATTGCCTTTTTTGTGTTGCAGGAAACGGCAACAATTAAAAATTGCTTATTTTGGTCATGTCTCATAAGTACCAGTTAGAAAGCCTTGGTAATCATTAGCCACCTCTATGTGACTGACTGGATGATAATATATGAACGTATACAGTATGACGACAGATATATGGATGGTGTGACTTTATATTCATTAACTTCAGAGGAATGTAATGTACTCTGAATTTACACTGATTAATTGAATCATAGACAAATTTGGAAAACCAGTGTCCAGATTTTCCTGATTTGCCATTAGAAGATTGCACACCCTGTGTTACTGTAACATTCAAAGCACTCACCGTCCAGTTGGAAAGGCTTTCATATACGAAACCCTCAATATTTGCCCAAGTCCAACATCCGAACATTTATCATGCACTTTTTAAACATATTCATTAGAGAGTAAATATGTATAAGATTGAAAAATGAAAAATATTTTTGGATGATGAAGAAAAAAAAAACATTTTGTAATTTTATAATGCAGGTGAAAATGCACATTTTTGGTTTGTTACGTTTACAGAAAGAAAGCAAACCTTTTGCATTGTTTCAAGAGGATACATAGTGTGAACTGTTAAAGAAGCAATACTCAAAAGCAGGCAGGCAAATCTGTGTGGATTCAGGCTTAAGTCATGTTCAGTTTCATCAAAATGTGTATTCTTCAGCTTCATGAAAATGACCAAAGATTGTAAATAAACCCCACTGCAAGGTTGTGGAAGCCAGTGAGCTGTAGATGGTGAGGCGTCACGCTCTGTGCAACGCACGCTAAAGCTGTCCTTCAGTTACTTCTGAATGAGAACAAGCACATTCACTGATCTTCAAACATGCCCACTTTTTAATCATGCTTAAACTTGGATGTACCAAATACATATGGTACATTGCCATGGTGTTTTGCACATGTATATTGTCTGAACAAAGTATAGTTGCTATTTCAACCCAAAATTGTTTCTTCTTCCCCCGAATTCAGTGGGTTCCACTGATCCACCTTAGTTGTTTGTGTGACTGTCTAATGTGTCCTAATATGCCACCCTGGCTTTCATCCAACAGTCTCACTTTCTTGACAAGTCCTGCTGACCCTGGAACAACTTTGTCGTTTCTTCATTAACGCCTAGACCCACCTGTTTGTTAGTAAATGAATGAGCCAGACAAATTCCACTCGCCAAATGTGTCTGGTTGCTCACTAGCTTATGAGCAGGAAGTCTTGATGCATCTGCTATCCTTATTCTTGTATTGGTGAGATCACAACAAAATGATTGTGGAAGTGACACTGGTTAAACACAGATCCAGAATACATTTACCAACATACCAGCAGCCTGGGTCAGTTCATCATAGAAATGCTTGCAGCTCACCTCTGGGACAGCTGACCCACAGCTAAGGTTGGTCAGTGGAAATACAGCAGTAGGCTTTGTGATACTCCATTTTGAGAGCAACACATCATAATGTCATGGTAGATTAAAAGAAAGTCAATCATTTTTCCCCCAGGAAAAAACTGAAGGTACATAAATGAGCTCATACACGCATTCAGAAGCAGTCAGGAAGTTGGAAGCACCACATTTCACAGAGGTGCTGATGGGAGCTGAAGTCCAGAGGTAGTAGAAGAGGTATGAATGTATTCACCTCTAAGCAATGCACTTCCTCTCCCATCAGCATAGTTGCAAAATGTTGCTGTGTTTTTCTACTGAACTCACCCTAGGGGTGTAAATAAGGTTTCATAATTGAAACTCTAATGTGTGTAATGTACCATGCTGGGTTTTCAGACTCTCATACTGTGTTGTTGCATACTGAAACTTTCAAATATTGATATGCACTTGACTTCCTGTAGTGGGTAATGCTAACAATGGCATTGCAGGCAAGTGCCATTTTTGCATCTGAATACTGTCTTTGTTTCAACAGTTTGACGTATTACTAGGCAGCACCATCATCTCTTTTAAAACATTGAAGCAGAACAAATAAGTGTTGCTCTTGACCTGTAATAGAAAAAAGAACAACCACCCTCTACATAGAATTGCCACAAAAGGTATTGATTGGTGAAAAGAACAAAATCAATAGTATAATATGTAGTGAGTGCCTTGTCCAATTATGCTTTTCAGGGAGTAATACCCCATTTATGGAAAGCATTTAATGTTGGAGTATTCATTCCATTCTGTACCCAAAGGACTGAGTACAGAGCTTAGATCTGTACAGTATAGTGTTTAGGGTTGCTTAGCCTAAGGACTTTTCATGAAATTGATTGTATAATAAAAACATATTGTACTGCACTTTTGGAAATTAGGCATTTTTATATAAAAATAGTTTGATCTGTTCATGGGTCATCTTAATTGAAATAACTGCCGGATAAAGTGGTTATCTGATAGGTTTCGACTGAGGCTTAGAATGCAATTCTTTTGGCCTTTATGACAAAGCCTGGAAATATTTATCCTGTAATTGATTCTTGTACATGTAAGAGCATAAATTAAACATTTTTTAAGACCATTATCCATGTGCACTTTCCTTGTGTCTCAGATGTGATTATGGGTCAATATCCAAGGACAAAAAGGCTTCCTCTCACTATGTGTTGTAACTTTGTCCTCAAGTAACCCAGTATATGTATGATTTGATCATGTTGTTTTGTTGTTCATTTAACTCACATGTTGGTAAAGATAACTGTAAACAGAATGTTATACAGAAATCTTAACATGAGGAGGTGGCACTGAATATTCACAGGATGTCAAGTGACAAATCGCACAAGTGGAAAATGGATGAAGTGGAACATCAGGTTCTAGACTGCTACCTACAGATATTTCTGTGCAGGCTTGCTTGTGGCCCTCGCTGTGTGCTCTGGTCTACACTAAAGCAGAGTTGATATCTTCTCATCTTTTGCTCTGCCGTCCCTTTACTTTCAGTCAACCGTTTCTCCCTAGACAACTCAGGCTCTGCTTTTCTCCTCCAAGGCCAGCGTTCTCTTCCCACAGAGGACCTGTCATCTCACTGTCTTATTTCACCCACACCCAAGGCATTGCTGTGGTTGCTGCCATGTACCTTTCATGTTATTGCATCTTGTGGTTATGAAGGGATTTATCAACAAGCCAAATGTCTTATCATCCTTTTCAGAATTTCACTCTGAGCAGGCACCCAAAACTTTCTAAACGGTCTTTCATCTGACTTTCATCTTAACATTTTGTGTTAAGCATTTGAAAACACAAATGCTGTAGTTCAGCTGACATCTGTCTTGTATGGTGCAGACTAGGTGACCTTCAGTTTACACTTAATTTGAATCTGTTCAGCCAAAATCAACTGATCCACCCTTAAAACGGTACAGCTAAACCTCCATTATGTGTAACACTAGATTTGGCAATATCCTTGAGTTTGACTATAGCTCCTGATTTACCATTTCAACTGTTTCTGGTCTTTCAGGCCAGCTAATCCTCCTGTCTTTCCTCCTTTTAATGTAAATTTGTGTAATTTCTTTATTGTAGAAGCGTATTTTTTATCAAGTGCCACATTACTGCAGTTGAGTCTTGGCTTTCATTTCAAAACTCGTGCCATAACAGACACACCCTCCTATTGTCCTGGGGTCATAATGACCCAAAATCATCTTCAAACCTAAGAAAATGATATAAAACATTAATCTAAGTACATCGCCCTCCTATATAGCTTCCTAAAATGACCCCAAAAATTGAAATTTAGGGATTTAAAAAAAAAAAAAAAAATCATTTTCAGTGCCACAAACTCATCAAGTATTTCCTCATACTCATAAATAGCTGGTACTAGGTCCATCTCAAAGATAATAGCATGCATGCTAGGTTGCTAGCAGTACACAATTTCCATGTTTTTCCATACTGTATTCCATACTGTATCAAAACCACTGATGCCCCCTGACCTCTAATGATTGACTTGACATACTCAAAAATGTCATGCTCAACTATTAGCAGCACAGAAGTTGACCTTGCATCCCTGGTGTTGATGACAGCACATAGGCATTAGCTGCTCAAATACATATATAGCATTGTTCATGTCAGAGATGACACTGTTTCTCCCCAGACCACCCTTTTTACATTTTCATGTGAAGATCTTACCCTTGTATACCTATTGATTTATTATTGTAATAAATCAATGTATTCATTCATATCTACTTAGTTTTTACCACCTCCCACCTCCGCTGCGCATGCTGTTGTGGTTTATCCCTTACATGATCTATATTATACAAGATAAAAGTGCATATAAACACACACACACACATCTATAAATATATGTGTGTAAGCCTCTCTTTCTGAAAAGTACAAAAAAAACAAAGTACAATAAACAACCACCCCCACTCCCTCAAGCTTTAACAAATTATCCCTTTACCCTACCTACCCATATCTACCCGGTGTTTCACCTACATCGCCCCCCCAGTGGTGGAACGAACTCCCTGTCCCGCTACGTACAGCTCCTTCACCCCATTCCTTCAGACGGGGCCTGAAGACGCACCTCTTCAGACTCTACCTGGGCCGACCCAGCACACAATTGCTGCGCCCCCCCCCCCAATCAGTGCTGTCGTAAATTGCTGCGCCTTTACCCTGACACTCATTGCGCTGTTTGAAGTTGTTGATGTTTGCTGTTTGAAAGTGTATCGTATTAGTTGCCCTATACGCTGTAGTTGTACAAATCTGATAGTACTGTGTCCTCAAACAGACTTTGCTCTCAGCTGAGAACTGTCTCATTGTGGAACTGTACACATCCTGTCCCCATACTGTCGCTATACTTACTGTATGCACTTTTGTACGTTGCTTTGGATAAAAGCGTCTGCTAAATGAATAAATGTAAATGTACCCCAATACAGAGCAGGCGCCTTGTCAAGGTGAGGTAGCTTGAGTGTCTCGGTGATCATTTGGGCTATACTGACAGGGGCTTTACCGGTCCCTGTGAGGTCCAACCATATCAGGAAGGCCAAAGGTGAGGATTAGACTAAGACCAGCTCTTCTTTGTCTATTATTCATTTGAATTACTGTATGTTTGGATTGTATGGATGTTGGAAAGAGCAGTAACTCAAAGATTTTGAAATCAGTCTTGAAATCAACTTGTCTTGGTTGAAGCAAAAAAAAAAAAAAGAGAGAAAATTCCAACACACACGCTTCCATTGGGCAGTTTAGATGTGTTCTTGGTAATATTACAGAACCACAGCCTCCTTGACTTAGTTTAAATATGTCTGTAGATAGTCTCATCGGCATTCATACGTTTATAGCTTTATCTTCTCTCTTACAAAATCTGAACATTCAGATGTTATAGTCGGCTACTTCAAAAGGGGGCGCTATAGAATTTATTACATCTTAAAAGGCTAAGAGTTGTATTTGGGGGGATTTTATGACAATTTTACCTATATACAAAATATTTTTCATGCTTTTGCAGTGCATGGGACCTTTGGGGGGCGTTAGAGAGTTAGCAAAACAGCTGATGTTGTTTATGACTATTTGGTTGTATTCTACACTTATAGCTCTAACACTGTGCCAAATTTCACATTTGTATTCAAAGGTTTAGTTGAGTTATATGAGATAAATTGGACCCCGGGTCATAGTGATCCAAAGGTAATAGGTGTCAGTATTTCTTAAGACAACAGGAGGGTTAAACGACAAGCATAGACAGCAATGTTATGGAAGTGGCCATTACAAAACGCGATTTTGTAACATGCCTTGCTCCGCGTGCTGTGAAACGTGAGTCTGATGATTGCGAGCTGCAGTGAATGATCCAGACCGCGCAGCACAACCGTCTGGGGGGTTATAAATACGGCTTTATCTGTTCATTGCCCGCTGGTTTTATTACAAGTCGCTTAAAATGTCTGCCGCACGTACCATTATCTGCCTTCTCAGAAATGACCTGCGACTCCACGACAATGAGGTAAACTGGAACCCTTCCATAGCAATATTTACAATGTCCGCACCGCATGCGTGTAGCTTGGCTAACTAGGGACAGTTTATACAATGCAAACCGTGACAAAATTATTTCATCATAAGTGTGATTTCCAAAGTTGAATACCTTGGTGAGCTTTAATGTTTTGGTAAAGTGGGTTCCACTGGACAGTTTAAGTAAACGTTAAAATAGCTGACTATGGTACTCCGTGTTATGCAAACCTGATGTGGCTATTCGTAGCGTAGGCTTTGTTTCTTCATTTGTTTATGTATAGGTGTAAAAAAAAAAAGTGCGTCCAACTTGCTGGGTAAATACTTACCGTTGTTTCATTAACGTCAGTGCAGAGTTTGTTCTTGTGCAGTTCTTTGCAGAGAAAAGTTACTTTTGATCAGGCACCTGCGGTAGGCTGCCCAGATTGCACACGAACGCCTACCATTATAATGTGGAAGTACCATTTCAGCGCGTGTGAAGTTGCCATGATGTACTGTAATTTAAATTTAAAGCTGCGATTCCGCGGGACGTCTGGCAGGATTAAGTGAAACTTCTGCGACATTCCTGTCCCAAACAACTACTTTCATAATTAAAGGGGCCTAAAACCACTGTTTAGATAAAGCATATATCAGTCTGCGCGTGCGTTTTTGTTATGTATGTTGAATTTACCGGCTATATGAACAAGTACTTAAGACTCGGTGACCAAAGTGAACAAAGGACGTAATGAATTTGATATGACAAATTCTAATTATATTTGCCAATGAAAATATTACTGTGTAATGAACGGAACCTCTCGTCTGTCTTTAATTTATTTTACAGTAGAATGATGTGCGATGACACTGTTCACTACCTTGCAAAAATTTTCAAAGATTGCAAAGATTTTCTCTGTGTAAAAAAAAAAAAAAAAAAAAGCAACATAAAACGGTGAAACCAACGTGTTGTCATAATGGAAAATAATGGCCTTTTGGGAAAGGAGTGTGGTTTCTAAGCAAAATCTCATTCTTACCATTCCAATGTTTAGGTCTTTCACTGGGCTCAGAGAAATGCAGAACACATTGTTCCCCTCTACTGCTTCGATCCGCGACATTACCTGGGAACGTACTGCTACAACTTCCCCAAGACGGGCCCCTTCCGTCTCAGCTTCCTCTTAGACAGTGTGAAGGACCTCAGGGCCACATTACAGAAAAAGGGCAGGTAAGTGCAGTCATTCCAGTGTGTACAGGCGGTGTTAACAGGAATTATACTGCATGGGGTGAGTCATCCAGAAGGCCAGATTCTGTGTGGACTCAAGTCGTTTGTTTAATTAATCTTAATTTAATTAATAAGATACAAGTAGAACACACCAATGAGCCACGATAAGATCTAGAGTGCCCAAGTGATGGAGGTACTTATAAAACTAACAGAACAAACCCAAAATAAACAAGAAAAGCCTGCACCACCTCCAGCCCTTATTAGGTAAAGCAACCTGCCACTGCAAGGTGCACAGGTTCACACCTGCTAACACTGGTGAAATTTCAGGCCCCAACTAGCTCAGCTCAGTGTCTTCCCAGTATATGATTAAAGGCATGCTTATATATGATGGTCCCCTCACAGCTCACTGTTACATGACAGGTGTGAAGACATGAAATCAAAAAACTATCAGATCAAAAATCAAAACTATCAGATATTAAATGATAAATTACATTTCCTCCAGTTCTATACATTCCCCCACAATACAGTTACAGTTCCCCCATTATCACCTGTGGAACCTGCTATACCGCATAGCAGTGCACTCACACCACAGCCTTGCTTGTTAGAATGGCAGTGTCCATCAACCTGACACCCCAGCAGGAACTCCACTAACTCAACTGCATTTACAAACATATGAATATGGTGCAAGTTCAAAATTGTTGCAATTTGCAATTGTTGCAAAATTTATACGCATTATATAAGTCATGCATCTAAATACAGCTAACGTGCATAATAACATCAACATTTATCTTGTTTTACTGCAACATCTGCAGTTCTGCAATACAGGTTACTGTCTTGAAATGGTGACCAAAATCCGGTTAGCAGCCCACATCATGTTGTCCTGAATTCTCAACACAACTGGAATTCCTTTTGTTGTGCAAAATAAAAATAAGTTAAAATGTTCGCCACAGCTTAGCCAATCCACATAAACACTTCTGGGAATTGCCCATGAGCATGTGAATGCTTCCGTGCATGTGTGTGTGATGAAGGAGGGAAACTCAGTGTCATCGCAATGTCCACAAGTGGTCTGTGTTCGTTGGGATTGGTTTTGGGCTTTCTTTTGTTTGCCTGTGTTTCCTGATGTTGTAAACATACAACTTTCTTCAAAACTTCCAACAAAAAATCCCAAGAATGGCATATTACTCTGAGCCACTGAATCCAGGGGGGGCTGATGTCACAGTTGGTAAAAGCTCACTTCTGCTTGAACAGCATAGCACTAGGGCAGTTCGAGGATACACCGTGATCTCTTAAAATCACATGTGGATTTCCTCTGCAAATAAGCCGTGCCATTCTTGTTGTTGAGGTTAATGAGGCAGACGTAGCAGGTTGTGGAGGCGGAAATGAGCCGTCTCTTTCCCAGGAAGCAGCTTGCATGCAAACATTGACCTGCACCACTGTGCATGTGCATATATATATGTGTTCCTGCAGCAATCTATTGGTGAGGCAGGGGAAGCCGGAAGAAGTGGTGGGTGACCTCATCAGGCAGCTGGGTTCTGTCAGTGCCGTGGCCTTTCAGGAAGAGGTGAGTAACTACATGACGATAAGCGGAGTCCACTCAGAACACTCGATTTCCTCTCCGGTTATTTCTTATGTAGGTTATGCTGAATGCATTCTCATTGTGGAGCTATTTTTCGCTTGAAGGTGACACAGGAAGAACTTGACGTTGAGAAGGGGGTGAAGGATGTTTGCTCCCAATTAAAAGTCAAAGTTCAGACTTTCTGGGGATCCACACTGTACCATGGAGAGGACCTTCCATTCAACCACATCTCCAGGTAAGAGCAGCATTGCTCAGTTGGTCACTGTGGTTTAACCGTTAGAATGGACCACAGATTGGGATAGCACTTAAGGGAAGTGGTATCCTCCAGAATCTCACACATACAACCTATGGAATTGCTTGGTACAGTTACGTAGCAGCCATGATGTAGGCCATGTTAGGATTTCTCTTGTGCAAATAATGAAGACCATAATTTTGTTGCTCATTATCAGATTATTTGGTCATTGCTGAACTGTAAGTAGATTTTAGGTATATTACATGGGAGATTACTGCCATTGGTGGTAGAGACCTTTGTAACTATCATGATTAATAGGCAGATGAACAGGTTTTGACTCTCGAAGCAAAACGTGACATTTTAGATTATGAAATTGTCAGGGGCACCTGAGTGGCAGAGGCCCTTGAAGTGCTTGGACTGAGCACAGACTGAGTCTGAGTTGTGCGCTTTGCACAGGGACTCCATAACAGTGGAGCACAGTTGGCTTCACACTGCTGGGGTGGATGGGTTTCACTGGTTAGGGCCCCCCCTTTCCTGTCACTATAGCACCCTCTGGAGGCCCATGAGGTATTTGGGAGTCATTTAGATGATGTCAATGAAGATGCACTAATCCTCCAGTTTTCTTCATTGTGGTGTACTGTGGGACTCGCTGTATGAATATGGGGGTATTGGGGAGGGGGGAGCTTTATTTAGTGAAGCTGGCAATTCTAAAAAGAGGCAACATATGGGAAAAAGCATAAAGAAAATGCTAAAAAAAACTCAGGTAAATTGTCAGGTAAACCAAAATGCATGGGTCTGGTCAAGAAGTATATGGCAGTAAAATATATTTGGAGCTTGTGGTTGTTAAAGCAAGATGGATGAAATCATTGTACTCAACTATAAACTTTCATGACATAATGCCACAGCTGAAAGTAATCATGAACGATTGCTGTCATTGTACTGTCATCTGTGAGTGACTTAATTCATGATCAGTTGTAGCATACATTATATTATAGTGAGTGCTTGTGTATTTCTGACACATAAAAAAAAATCATTTAATGCATTTTATTGATGACCAGTAAAAGGGCTAGTCTATTTGGGCAAGAGACGCCTGTCCTATTTTCAGGGATAAACGTGCACACAGTTCCTCTCAGACACAGAAACAAAGGACACACAGCAAATATGAGACAGGGCAGTCTGTAGGATGCTGACATATGGAGAACAGCCTGAACCTTGTGGGGATCGTTTTTTGCCCCTTGTCGTCTGGCAGGCTGCCCGATGTGTACACAGAGTTCAGGAAGGCAGTAGAGACCCGGTGCAGAGTGAGGCCTGTCCTCCCGACACCTGACCTGCTGAAACCACTCCCCCCTGGTCTAGAGGAAGGTCCTGTCCCCACGCACCAGGACCTGGGACAGCTAGGTAACGTACTGCAAGCCCACTGTGGTTAATCAACAAAGAAAAAAAAAAAAATGGTAGCAATTTTGCATAGCTCAGCCTGGTTTGCTAGATGTCAGGCAAAACAGGAAGCACATCGACACTTATCTTTCTTCTGTCGATGTTTATTTGAGACTGCTGACTTCACCACCTCTAAATTCCAAGAAATATTGTTGTGCATAAACGTTCTTTTATCTTTAGTCATTTTGGTCCCTAATATAATCGAATTTGTGACTTTCTGATAATTCTTCAGGTTGTTTTCCTTGCAACTAGCAATGGCCCGTAGGAAGTAAGCACAGTAATGTTCTAAATCCTTCGTGGCTGATTAACAGCGCTCAGTCCCTCAGCTGAAGTCTTTTCCCCCTGGTGACAGATGCACCAGCTGACTCCCGCTCAGCCTTCCCCTGCAGTGGTGGGGAGAGCCAGGCCCTCGCCCGACTCCAGCACTATTTCTGGGACACGGTGAGTCTATTCCACCTACAGCAAGGGCTAGAGACCCCATTCATCTTATATCTAGTTGCACTGCTATTCTTGGAATTGATATTGTCGCTCGACTGCAACAGTGGTGTGTCACCAGCTTATCTCTATTTTGAATTGCACAAGACAGGAAAAGTGTCTCCAGTGCAGTCAGTCTTTATTTTACATGGTTAGTGTTAAATCACAAAACCTTAGTATGTGTCAGTCATTTTGGGTATGCAAAAGCGTTGCAGGTTTCAAGTGAAATTCCTTGAAACCAAAATGATTCCAGCGATTTTGTTCGGGAGAAACAAACCTTATCAAGTTCCTGTTTGACAAATTCTGTATTTATTTGATGAGCTAGAAATACGTTCTTGTCTGCAAAAGTAAGAAAAGTGTCGTCTTCCTTATGGTGCAGGATGCAGTGGCGTCATACAAGGAGACTCGGAATGGCTTGATTGGAGTAAATTATTCAACCAAATTTGCCCCATGGTGAGCTGCATACTGATAAGTCTTTCATCATTATTTAAAATTGCAAAGGACGTTGTTCTTTTATAGATGTTATAATAAATGTAACAGTGCAGTGTACAGATACAGTCCTGTTTTTCATGCTGAAGAGCAGTGAACGGCAGCAGGTATGATATCTCCAAAACAACTGAGCTAAAATGAACAATTGTTTCTTTGCTGTTGTAAAAGTCAAGTTTCATATTAAACACATATTGCACTGCTCTTTCACAGGCTAGCAATGGGCTGCATTTCTCCTCGATACATTTATGAGCAGATAAAGAAATATGAGAGGGAGAGAACCGCCAACCAGAGCACTTACTGGTGAGTACCATCAGAGCAAGTGTCCTTGACAGAGCATGTGACCTTACAGGAGTCCCCAGCCAATGCATAATAACTGCATAACTAAAACATAAGACTGCTGAAATGATGGAAGAGTAACCCTACAGTTAGGCCACCATACTGTGTATTGTGAGAAGGTTTTTTTTTTTTTGTTTTTACTGTGTTAAACCCTCAGTAATGGTGAACTGTTGCTTTGATGTGTCATGTATGACTCATTTCCTACTTCTCATTTTGACAGGAAAAGGAAATATTGTGTTGCCATGTCATTTGTAAAGCCATTGTTCATTATTGGTTGATGTTAACACATTTATTTGGAAAATAAGTCTACTTGCAAACTGAAGTATGATCACAGAAAGAATAAAAAGACATGTCCATATCAGGGTTTGAGTGTATGACCACTGTTTTATCCCATTAGAGTATTAAATGTCTCTCAGTTTGTGCTATTGAAAAGTTGTTTGTATCTCTGTTTTTTAAATTATGTTTTTTTGCATTGCTTGAAAACATTTTAGGTACACAGAAATTTTTATGTTTGAGACCGCAGCATTATGAAAATAAACAGATAAGTGGGCTGGGTGAGGGTTGTAAGAAAAATTGATGGTAATTCTTTGTTTTCATCACGCAAAGCCTGCTTCCGTGAGTTGTCAAGAAGATAATGTTGTTTGCGCATTAGAACAATCCCTGGCTTCAGCATAAATTCTAATCAAATACTCAGTGGAGCTCAACACAAAAATAACTCCATCCAGGGCAAAAAATATACCAAAGTCCGAGCCAGCATAAACACTAACTTTCCTTAATCTAAGTATGGGTTATAGGTGACTAGAGAATGTAGAAAATAACTTGATTAACGTGATATTCAACTACATATTGTTATAATAATTACACATTGGATCATTTCTTTCTCTTCACAAAGCAAAACGGTATCGTTTACAGATAATTGGTTATTTCAGAAAGCACGAGGGTCACAATTTTCCACACCTGTAAGTTTTCAATAAAAACACAAGTCTGCACCAACATTTTCCCTTTTTCACTCGTAGCCATGGTTAAGAGCTCTAACGAAGACTGTAGGTAAATGGTCATTTAAGGAATTGTGATTTATATACTCAGTAGTATCAACATCTATATGAAAGCATTTCATCTGCACATTCATCTCCTGTGGTTTCAGTGGGGAAGTTTCCACACCGTGTTTCCAGACTGGTGTCATCCTCCGGAATGCCTTGCAGGGATTTTAGAAGCGATGATTCTTGGTTGGCTTATCCTGTCGCCAAGTGTTGTAGTTCAGGAAGATATGAATTTCCATAAAGCGCAAACTTTGCATCTGATATGGCTATAGCTGTAATTTTAGTGAGGCTAGAGAACAACGAAGGGATCGCACCTGGCCATGACCCAAGGTTTCAGACCACAGTGTGGACATCATGAACAGAGACAAGAAATGGGGAAGATGTGGTGGAGGAGGGGCGCCGTGAATGGCTGACAAGAAAAGGAAGTGGAGTCTGATTTATATAATCGGGAAATGGACCGGCGTAATTGGTTAATTGTGTGAGGATTGTCCGAAAATTCTGGAACTTAGGTAGTGAACAGTTTTAATATTGGCTTTTTCACAGGAAAATGACTAAGAATGGGCACACTGGTCCCACTAGAGAACATTTTTGCCGTTTTTTCTTGAAATCTATCACAGAGTATCTGTCTGCGAATGACACACAAACACATACTTGTTATCATTCGCCATTTTGCACACGTGAATCCTGAGGGTTGTGCACACCTCCATCTTAAACCGTTTAACTTTGTCTTGCAGGGTCGTTTTCGAACTGTTGTGGAGGGACTATTTCAAATTTGTGGCTATGAAGTATGGAAACAAAATATTTGCTTTGGAAGGTGAGACTTGAATGCTTAGCTTTTTCCTATGTACCATGAGCTCCGTTTTATGGGATGTTGAAACCACAGACTACATCTCCTTGTCTGCTGCAGTTTACTAGCCAACTTCCTTCCACCTGATTTCCTTTGGGAATATTTGTGCCTGTCCCTGGATTGTTTCCTGTTGATGTTTTCAGCTTGGATCCTCAAAAGTGCTGATCTGGAAAAAGGAAAACAGTCACAGAGGGTTCTAGCATGAAAATGGCAGTCAGAGACTGCCCTCTACATCTCATTTTGTTTAACTGTTACTGTTGTCATGTTTTAAATATATCCATGGATCTATTCTTATATTTATGAAGACATAATCACTTCAGATTTATTATTTGTTAAGAGTTTTTCTCATCTGATAGGTATCATGTCTAAACTTTTTTTTAATGTTTAATCTTTTTTTTATCCTTATATTATTTTATCTTTAGGTCTTCAAGGGAAGTCTGTGCCTTGGAAGAAAGACATGACACTTTTTAATGCATGGAAAGGTACATAAAATGAATTTTAAATAGAGTGAATAGTCTTTGTCATAGCAAACGTATGCACATGCAGAAACGCTGCTAACATGTCTGTCCTGTGATTCTCAAGAGGGCCAAACTGGGGTGCCCTTTGTGGATGCCAATATGAGAGAGCTTGCCCAGACTGGATTCATGTCCAACAGGGGGCGACAGAATGTTGCCAGCTTCCTCACCAAGGACCTGGGCCTGGACTGGAGGATGGGAGCAGAGTGGTTTCAGTATCTGCTGGTAGGGATGTTGCTTTTTGTCCTCAGAATAGTAGCACTATATCGTCCTCCAGCAAGACCACAAGACCTGTAATACTTCAGAACAAACTACCTTGGTCAAATTGTTCTTGAAAATTCTGTGTTGAAGGAAAACCTACTAGACATTTTAATGATAGGATTGGAGGCCAATGACTTGGTAGTCAGCTGTTTATCTGAGCTGAAGTGCAGATTAGTTGGGCTCTCGGGTGGCTCAGTCACCAAGGTGCTCATCTCAAGTGCAGTCTCTGATACTCTGTTACTCTGTTACTCGGGATTGAAACCAACTGCCCAGGGTGTCCTGGTTTCGCTGCTGTTAGGCACCCTGTGATTCATCAGGCACCTGTGAGGTGCACTAAAGACGAAGGTTGAGTAGTACCTGTGAGCACTCACTCCCCTGTGGTGCATAGTTGTGACTTGTGGTGTGAAAAATACCCATTTTGATAATTAGTCGTGAGACTGAATTAACTAATGTACACCAAAATATTAGGCCCCTGTTCCTCATCATGAGAGGCAAAATGTTTTTTTTTTTTCATTACTATCGGTCCTAGTGCGGAAAGCTGCTACTTCCTGTTCACATCTGTATTGCTGGTAACATTGAGCTGTTGATTGTGTTTGAAAAAGGGACCACTGTTAAAGACCAGTTTTGTTCTGTGTGATGTTCCATGTGCTTGTAGGTGTAAATAACAAATAAACTGTTAAAGGCATACATATTCACAAACCCATTATATGCTTTTATTGCTGAATGCAATTCTGTCAACCAGTGACACATCACATACATGCTGTATCTTTTAGGTGGACCATGATGTGTGCAGTAACTATGGCAACTGGCTCTACAGCGCTGGCATAGGAAATGACCCCAGAGAGAACAGGAAGTTCAATATGATCAAACAAGGGCTGGACTATGACAACAATGTAAGTGCAGGCCAGGACCCAGGAAGGGTGCAAAAACCTACGTTTTTTTCCAAATAACAAATGGAAGTGATACATTCAAATTCATATTCTCTTTACTTGCCCCTTATCAGGGTATATTGACAGAGGACCTTCATTTTATTGGATAGTGTAACTACGACAGCTTTGTCCAATCAGAAGAGCTCCGGTTCTCTGGTAGTGCTGACCACACTATTGACAGGGCTAAAATGGCTGAATTTTGTTGAATTTTGTGTCTGCAATTTAGTTTCAGAGACTGTGGCTGTCCAAGTAAAACCCTCCATGTGTATTCTGTGCAAATTAGTTCCATTCATGGTTCACACTGCAAAACGCTAAGGATGTTAATGAATTTGAGAGAAATGTGCTCATTTGCCATTGCCTCATTAGTCCAAAGTATGTGAAAGACTGTGCTGGAGCTTGCCAGAGATTCCACCGCTCTGTATATGCTGTATTCATGTCCGCCTGCCTCAAACTCCAGCCAATAATCAAGCCTCTGGCTCTCCGCAGGGGGATTATGTGCGGCAGTGGGTCCCAGAACTGCGGGGGATAAAGGGAGGAGATGTGCACACCCCCTGGACGCTGAGCACTGCTGCCCTGTCACACGCCCAAGTTTCCCTTGGCGAGACCTACCCCTCTCCCATCGTCATGGCACCCGAGTGGAGCCGGCATGTCAACAAGAAACCGGTGAGCCCTAAACCGAGCCTTAACTTGACAGAATTGGAATAACTGTCTGCAGTGTGACATAATAGTTAGGGAACTCAACTCGCCCAGTACTGGAATTTTTAATCCTCAAACTGGAGGCATAGCAGTTCTATCTCTGAGCATAGTACTTAACCTAGACTGCTTTAAGAAATATCCATCTGTATAACTGAATAATACCTAAAAGTGTAAGCTATGTATGTTACTCTGAATGTGAGCTGCTTTTGGTAAGGGTGTCTGCTTTTGTGTTGACTTTCCCTTTACTTATTGAAACTGCAGAGAGAGGCTTGAGTACCCTCAGAGCTTTACTGTTAAGCATGGCTTACACGTCTCTGAAAGGATATGACGCATAGTTCTCACATTGTTTGTGTTCAGATGCATATTTTAAAACTTCTCAAATATGTGAGGCAGCTACTGCACAACACGTCTGATTACAGTAGTGTTTTTCACCATGCCATGTTTGACACATAGATGTTTAATGTATGTGGTAAGGAGCTTAAGGAGCACTGTCGACTGTAAATATTTCTCATACCAGCTTTCAAATTTATGTTCATATGTATGATGACCTTACTGTCTTTTTCAGAGTGGTGCAGCACCAAGTCAGGGCCGAAAGAGGGGCCCATCCCACACCCCCAAGCAGCACAGAGACAAGGGGATAGACTTCTACTTCTCCAGGAGTAAAAATCTGTAATGAGAAAACCTACCAATAGCTAAGCAAAGATGTAACCAAAGGGAATAATGAAGCTATGGGTTGATACATATTTGATAATATGCTTGATTTTGTTAGTTGCCAAGGCCACGACATGACGAAGATGACAGTGTGGAGCAAAGCTGTCTTTTTGCACTGTTGC
Organism: Megalops cyprinoides; assembly: GCF_013368585.1. Taxonomy (NCBI): domain Eukaryota; kingdom Metazoa; phylum Chordata; class Actinopteri; order Elopiformes; family Megalopidae; genus Megalops; species Megalops cyprinoides. The sequence continues at coordinate 9,086,760 of NC_050584.1, forward strand.
ATTGGTGTGCTGAAGCTTGGTGTTCAATATCAGGCATTCCTTTAGCTACTTGAATAAAGGACAGTTGGATTGGAAATCACAGTGGTGATTCTGAAGATGGAGAGCTGAGAACTTAATACTGGTATGTGAAAGTGTACAGCAAGTTTGAACTTTGTAACTGTAACTGAGCTTTGTAAAGGGTGTCCTTTACTGGTTATGCAGTTAGGTTATGCTAACACAGGTTAGGAAAGGTGGAAAGTATTGAGCGTCTTGTTTCCAGTAAATTTATCTTTGTGGAATTGACTTACAACCATGCCTGTACTCACATACCACCTTGCTCACAGAACATGACACAGAGTGGAGAGAGTATCGTCCTTTTGCTTGTCATTTAACTTTTTACACAGCTTTAGATGAACTACAGATGGGGTTTCAACAAGAAATTCTGAAACAACATTACAGTTGAATGCTTAATGCTAAATGAAAGCTTGCAGTGGAAATCGAGTGATGTTTTGAGTTCTCTCTATTGTTTACAAGCTGTATTTGTCTCATGGTGTTCACTCCAGCAATCCCTTCACTGTATGGTCAACTCCTTATGAACTCTTGAAGCTGCTGAATAACAAACTGATCATTTGAATCAGCTGTGTTGGAGCAGGGAGAGATCTAAAACATGCAGGACAAGTGGCCTTCCAGGAGAGGTTTGGACACCCCTGGTCTAGTGTTTCCCAGTTCTACTCCTGGAGCCCCCCTCTCCTGCATATCTTCGATCTATCCTTGCTCCAAACACACCTGATTGAAATTACTATAATGATTAACATGCTCTTGATTAAATAAGGTGCGCTCAGCTAATCAAAAGTGCCACTGATGAGTTCAGTCAGGTAGGTAGAGCAGGGAAAGATGGACAACGTGCGGAGCAGGGGGATTGAGAATCAGTGGTATAGTTTAAATTATGCAATTTTTTTATATTTCTATATTGCGTTTACCTGTGTCTATGGTTCTGTTTTTCTTGTGCACTCTGTAGTTAAGAATATAGGATTGAGGAAAGTAGTACATTAAATCAGTGGCTGCAGGACAATTTTGCCACGTTCATTTTTCAATGGTTATGAATTAATAAAGAAAACTTAACAAAGGGAACTGCAGCAGTGTGAAAATGATGTTTATAGAGTGACTCAGAACGGAAATGAAAAGTGTTAGCTAGCTATTTTGAGGAACTCTTTCAAGAAAAAGGAAGAGAAATTCACATACTGAAGATAAGCAGAAGGGCTTCACTGCATTATGCAGCGTTCAGCCAGATGCCTCAGTATCTTCCATCACCAACAAATTTCCACTTCTTTTAAAGTGTAATTTTTACATTAGTGGGTTTCATTTGACTATTACTGTGAAAAGAAAGAGAACATTGTGCACACCTGACCAAACTCTGCACATGTGCATAGTTGAGAAAAATATTCTCATAGAGATGCAGTGGATCTAGAAGGTCTTCACACCCTTTCAAAATTTATTATTTTTTGTCTAAAATGAAAACCCATTAAATAATATTTTTCCCGCTTTCATTTAGACGTGGTAACCGGAAACAAAACAAGCCACTTCCCACAAAGACAAACATCCAGTTTTGTCTGAATTATGCAAAAGGACAGTCTGGATCTCCTGTTGTCATGTGGAAAAAGGTCTTGTCTGAGAGGTCTGGTGAGACTAAGAAAGAACTTTTTAGCCTTAACTCCAAAATTTGGTGCAAAGAGCCCGTCCAAAAAGAGCCCATCAGCTTAAGAACACAGTCCCTGCTCTCAAGCACGATGGTGGCAGCATCATGCTGTGGGGCTATATCTCCTCAGCAGGGACAGGAGCTCAGGTGAGGATAGGTTGGAAAGTGAATGGTGCAAAATAACAAAAAATGTAAGAGAAAAACCTACTAAACTCTGGAAAAAAAAAGTGTAGATGGGGGGATTTCACCTTTCAGCATGACAATGACCCAAAGTACACAGCCAAATCCACAGTGGAATGGCTAACAAAAGGAAGATCAATGTCCTGGAATCACCCAGTCAGACCCCTGACCTCAACCCCATTGAAAATCTTTGGACTGCCCTGAAGAGAGCTGTTGATAAGCAATCAAACTCAAGCTCCACTGCAAAGAGGAGTGGGAGGAAATTGCAAAATCTAGATGTGAGAAACTGACTCAGTGCAGTTATCAAAGCAAATGGTGCTTCTACCAAGTATTAATTTAAGGGTGTGCAGACTTCTGCATTACAAAAGCCATTCAACGTTTTTCATTTTTAATACTTTTTTTTTTTTTTGAAAAACAGGCATTTGATTTTCACTAGGATATTGTTGTACACAAAATGCAAATAAAGCTAAAAAAAAAATCTAATTTCCCTTTACATAATATCAGCCTTCAAGGCAACAAAACAAATTCTGAAAGGCTGTGTAGACTTTCTAGATCCACTGTAAATGAAACTCCTGCACACTGGCCTTATTGAAAATGTCATTTAATAAGTTTTTTTTTCTCAGTGGACCTTCTTCATAGCACAAAGCATATGTATACGCTATACATACTGTCATGCATAATGCGCACATGCACACGGTTTTCCGGATCCATCACAACTCCCACCCCAATCTAATGGAGGACTATCCCATTAGATTGGAGTGAAATTATCAGTGCTCCAAAATCCTCCTGTTTACCATACCAGTTGTGAAACGGGAAAGAGAAACAACAAACTGATGACCCATAGAATCATGAGAGATGAGTGAAAAATCATGTCACAGTGCGCTGCATCACTCAATAGAGGGGAGTGTATGGGGTAAGACTGTCACCATCTCCTTCAGAAGAGGAAATGGCATTTTACTATAGGCCTACCCAAAACCATTCTGAGTTTTGCAGGTGTGGCTAAATGTAAAGCTAGGTCCTCTTTTTGAGGTCTGTTAAGTTTTACATATTAGTGAAGACTTAAATGCCCTCAAAATTACTAAGTACTCATATTACCATCTACCCTTACAAAGGTGAAATAAAGAATGCAGTATGGCTCATATGCAGAGAAACATGTACTATTTTCAAGTGACACTTGACAGCTATCACTCATGGCTGTGATGTCGAAGTTAAGTGTCTTGAGTTTCTGAATCTGGGTCCATGTTTTTCAATGGGATTACTACAGTTTGTTACATGATACTGTACTTCTATGATCGGAGAAGCAAATTTACAGAAACGTGGCTTTTCATTGCTACCTTCAATATCATGTTGAACATTTAAAAGCGATAACGTGGGCAAACGTGATGAGAAGTAAGGTGGACTCGAACATTCGAACAGTTTCTCCGCCCCGTGACGCGATTGTATGCATTTCCTCATTCTTTGGACTGAGGAAATCAGTTTAACCATTTTTTTTTCCAGTTCACAGAAGTCGTCGTCGTTTGAGGTCAGCACAACACGGATCTTCTGGCTGCCTTTTTTCACTGCAAGTCTTGTGATTTATTCCGGGCAAGAGTGCCACAAGTTATTTATTTTGAAGCGTTTTCATTTGGAAACCTCGTGGATGCTTTTTTAAAAATGCTACAGATACTCCCTCAACATGTTAACGGTAACTGAACTAATAAGACGAAAGTTTTTTTCCGGCGAATTAATAACAGCCTAATAGACTAATTTGGAAACGTATTCAGTTCAGTTGGCTTAAGTCTGGACAGAAATATTCAATCAGTATATGTAGCTTTCTACATATATACACTGTACTTTTCACCTTTAAAAAATCTGTCCACTGATCGCTATTCCTCCCAACAGCTACGCATGAGAATATGGCAGCTTCTTGCAAATCGTCAATAGATTACTGGAGTATCCCGCTGTCGTCTTTAAATTTCAATGTCAGAAAAAAGCTAGCACTTTACCTAAATCCGAGGAATACGGTGGCCGCCGACTGGGTTACGCTGGCCGAGGTGATGGGTTTCACTTATCTAGAAATCAAAAATTATGAACAACGCGAGAACCCCACCGCAAAAATATTAGAAGAGTGGCAAGCTAAATGTCCGGACGCAAAAGTGGGAAAGCTGCTGTCGATGCTTGAAGAAGCAGAGAGAAAGGATGTGGTGGAAGACTTGATAGATTTGATCGGTAAGTAATCTTGTCGCTCATTTTAACAAGGTTATCGGCTAGTTACGACTCTTTAAGTTTGCATCGTCAGCCATTCTAAAACATTCTTATATGTGTGATTAATATGAGGTTGGTTTAGTAATTTCTAGAATTAGGAAGTTTGTTTCATTTGAACTTTTTTTTTACATCGTCAAGAATAATAATAATACTTGATTCATGACGAAATGCGCATAAATAGGCTGTTGATGTTGCCATTTCTTGCATGGTGCAATTTTGAGGGAAACTTGTGAAATGAATCGATGTAGAAAAGAGAATTATAAGAGGTAGAAGTCGAATTGAAACGTATGTCGAAAGACCGTGACAGCCTGTGCAAACTTATGTAACAGAATCCACTAAGAATGTGAACTGATGGACAGATAGGCATGGATGAAAATCAGTCATTGACAAGCCACACTGAAAGCACTTTACAGGAAGGACGCAGTGCTGATTAATACTTAGAGAACTGAGGAACGGTTGACATGGCCTCCATATTATGGAGAAATCGAGGCGAGAAGGATGGAATGGTTGTAAATAAATAAATAAAATGTTAAATCTCTTGTTGAGTAAAGACAATTTTGTTCGAACCAAGGTTAGTAAAAAGCTGCATTTATTAAATAACTGCATTCATTAAAATAAGCACCAAGAGGTGGGCATCAGTCTGTTTTTACTCTTTTTTAAATCATGGTTCAGATACACTTTTCAATCACCTGACTTAAATAACATTGATAAACTTTTGGAAAAAACTGGAACCAAGGTACAAGGAACAGAACTCTTGGAACCTGCTTGAAGTTGTGAACTTCTTTACACACAATATGGGATTCACTGGTGCAGAATTTCCAGACCCTGGTGTGTGAAATCTTGCATAATTTAAATGTGGATATGCAAGTTATTAAACCACTGATCACTTTAACCTGTGGTATCATGTACGGTGTGATGGGCAGATGTTCAATGATTAAGCAGCTAATTTTTGTCTGCCAGTGTAGTAACAATATTGGACATTGGCCCATATTTTACATGGGTCAGAGGAAGGCTTTTGGATTAGCAAGTAAGCATTAATCTATGCCATGCAGCAGTTTGGCATGGTACTTAACCATCAGGATTTTTAACTAGGAGGATGTGAGTTTGAATCTCAGACGAGGCTCAGCTGTTGTACCTTTTAAGCAAACATTTCGACCTGTCTTGCTGTATTAGTGGGTAGCATGTACATTCACCTGCATGCAAGTCATCTTGGGTAAGGATTATTTCTAAGCACATTAATTGTGTAACGCGTGTCTGTGTGAAAGTGGTTCGTGCAATACATTTGGGAAGGAACTTTCATCAGTGATTAGCAGGTGGACAATGAATGAAGGAAGTGAATGCAGTGTGTTGTATGCCTGCAGATGAAGACTGCAGGAAGTATCTGGAGAGGCTCAGAGAGCCTCCAGTTCAGGTCCCTGAGGTGGACAGCTGCCTGCCGCAGACTCAGGAGAGGAATGGTATAACTACAAGGGATGATCCTACAGGTCAGTATTTGAGTATTTTATCTAATTAGCACCTCAGGCCTCTCTATCATGCCATGTTTGTGTGTTTTATGCAACATGAGCGGGGATGTGCACTGTTTCCTGCGACCCATTTCACATTTTGCAAGTGCAGGTTTTCGAATAGTGTATTCGTGTATTCAGTATATTTATTCCAATAAAACAGCAGAAAATTGATATACTTTAGTGTGTGCATACATGTTGAGCAATACAAAAAGGGGCGGTGTTTTCGTCTTAAAACATAGCTGAGTTGACGTTGTTCACTAAAGTTGGAGGGGCTTGTATTTCGTGGTTTGTTTCTGTTTTTGGTTTTGTTTTTTTGAATGGATAGGGGCCAACTGACGTGATGCGGAGCTGGATTAGTTTTGAAAGCACTGATTTACTACCCCATTTCAGACATTTATGTTGAACAGACTCTATAATGTAACAGTAATAGTTAATATGGCAAAGTTGCACTTATCTGAAGATTCATCCTATTGCAGATCAGCAGATCAATTAAATGTATGAGAGAGCTAGGTTCAGCTCTTGCTGGTTGGGTACTTGGGTACTGTTGGCTGTCATTGTGATTCTGCCACAGTTATTAAGTGGAGATACAAATTGCTTTAGTCATATGAAGATCATGATCTTGTAAAATGTAAACAAGCTACCAGAATTCAGCTTGAGAATCCTGAGAAAAACAAGACATTCAAGACCGTTAACTTTATTAGCTGTTTGCAGTCAAAGAAACCAGAATGATATTGTAACATCAGTTTGCTACATTACTGAGTCATTTTAATGGTGAGCTCTCTAGCTGCAGTAGACATCATGCCCTATGCAGTTATAGCCTCCCATGGCCCTGTCATGAAAAGTCGTCAGATATCTGAAAAACTCAGTATTTCCTCATCCTCCATTAAAAATAATTCTCCGAAATTTTGTATTTATCATAAAACATCATTAAAATGGAAAATATAAGTCTAATTGGGAAGAGCACCCTGTTCTGTGAAAAGGGAACAAAATAACAGCGATAATGTAAATTAGTGGAGTGTTTGGTGTGAAGACATTAATATATTGCACTCCACATTCAGAGAGTCCTGTCTGGTACAAAGCTGAGAGTGCCTATCTGTGGTTGCAGGAAGCATGCCAGAGCTGTTCGATGCTTTCATTTGCTACTGCCAGAGTGACATTGATTTTGTCCATGAGATGATACGGCAGCTGGAGCAGACGGACTACAAGCTGAAACTGTGCGTGTTCGATAGGGATGTCCTCCCAGGTACCTGCGTGTGGACAATCACCAGTGAGCTCATCGAGAGGAGGTGAGCGGCACGGCGTTGCACTGCGGAAGAGGAGCTCTGAAAGGAAGTGGGATGGCTTGGTGTTGCAGCCCCACAGTTCAAATGTTTTAATTGCCATTGCATCCTTGTGTTTATATACATTCTTCCAGATCTCTTCCCTCCTTGTAGACATGTAGGAACATCCTAGAAACTTGATGTTGTCACTTCCTGAGTGCTGCTTAATGGCCACTCATCGATAGATCTACTGGCCTCTCTCTTTTCCATAAATTTCCCCAGTAAATATGTTATTAACAGTTATGGGGAAAACTGTGTAATGTGATGGGACCAAAAAATTGCTAAAAATTTCTTGAGTACAGCAATGATATGCATATGTGTACTTTTTATCATCAGTAAGGAATAGAACATTCATGCATCTGCAGATTTTTTTTGTGCCATTGGTACATTTTTTACAATCCTAACAGTAAAATCTTCATATAATGGAGAGTGAAAATGATGAATGAAAATGGCCAACACAGAGGTGAAGTCGTCAAGCAGTTGCCAAGGAGATGAAGCCCCACATAACTACTGTGTTGGCCACTCTGAGTAGAAATTATCCATGGGTTTCTGTGTGATAGGTGTGAGCTCTTGGTACCACCCTGCCCCTGCCATCTTTAGTCAGTTTTGTTACTGGCATATGCTATGACTTCATTAGGTCCCTGAACAGGGCAATTGCTGTTGGGTAATAAATTGATGAACATAGGCTCATCGTTGTCCTTCTGGAAGTAAAATATGGCACCATCAGTTTCAAAGATTTTCTAATGGAAGCTCAGTGTGTTTGATGTGTGTGTGTGTACAGATTATTTATATCATATAGATTATCACTGTTGTTGTAGGACTGTGTATGTGAACTGTTATTAATGCTTTTGTTCAAACGGAATTTGACTTTTCAGTATCAACTGCTATTGACATGCTCTTGCTGTCCAATATGAACTGAGGTACCTTGCTTTGTAGGCCATCCATTTCCATCTTTGTAGGTCATCAAAGTAATCAGTGTAAATTTAAACTGTCCTTAACATCTGACTGTTGATATGCTATGTGTCTTCTCTGTGAAGGTGCAAGAGAATGGTGGTGGTAATTTCAGATGACTACCTTGACAGTGATGCATGTGACTTCCAAACAAAGTTTGCCCTCAGCCTCTGTCCAGGTGAGGTCCCATGAACTTTATCATTTACATTTACATTTACATTTATTTATTTAGCAGACGCTTTTATCCAAAGTGATGTACAAGAGTGCATACAGTAAGTATAGCGACAGTACGGGGACAGGATGTATACAGTTCCACAATGAGACAGTAGTTCTCAGCTAAGCACCATCAAAATGCAGTAGGCCTACTTTCTCTGTCTTTGGGCATGATGAATATTACAATAGTTAGAATTCATAAACTGATCAGATAAGCAGGTCACTGATGCTTTGGTTTTCAATAACCATCTGTTAGTAGAAATGCATCTGGTAATTTTCTGTGTTAATCCAGCGCCCAACCCCCATGTCGTCTTATGGTCACATGATGCTTTAGGCTCTAGAGCAGTGTTTCCCAAACCTCTCCTGGCGGACCACTTGTCCTGCATGTTTTAGATCTCTCCCTGCCCCAACACAGCTGATTCAAATGATCAACTCGTTATGAACCCCTGAAGCTGCTTAATAACAAACTGCTCATTTGAATCAGCTGTGTTGGAGCAGGGAGAGATCTAAAACATGCAGGGCAGGGGGTCCTCCAGGAGAGGGTTGAGAAACACTGCTCTAGAAGATTTCCCCTCTCTGATAAAAACTTTCAGATTTGATCAAAAATGTATGACAGGTGCCAAAACCACTGTTATGACCAACAATAAAATCTAGCATCCATTTATTTTTACAGTGTTGCAGTTCTAATTTCCAGATTTCATTTAGGTGGAAAATTAGAATGTGTTGAAGGCATTCAAGCTGATCAGACCTGGTAAAATGAAGAGTCATTTCTCTGATTCCTAACAGGCGCTCAGCAGAAGCGGCTTATCCCGGTGGTGTACAAGTCAATGAAGAAGCCTTTCCCAAGCATCCTCCGCTTCCTCACTGTGTGCGACTACACCCGACCCTGCACCCAGTCCTGGTTCTGGATCCGCCTGGCCAAGGCCCTGTCCCTGCCATGACAGTCCGGACTCCATGTGCATCAGGGAAGGGGTGTGAAACCGTACGCAGCACGGATTGCCCCTTGATGGCTGTCCCTTCTGCAGAGGGGGACCCATGCAGCTGGCATGCATTTTAAGGCTGTGTCAGCTGGCAGTGATTTTTGTGAGTGGCTTCAAAACCTATCCCTTCCGGTAATCTGTGCAACACATTTTCGATGTGAAAATTTTTCTTTTTGGATGCTTTTTTTTGTTTTTTTTATGCAAGTATGCTGCATAGATTCACTGGTCTTTAAATCGTCTGAATGGCTTAAGTGGTTTTGCTCTAACTGAAAATGTCAAAAATAAGATATTAAGGGTGTCCCCTCATAATAAGATTAATGTTTTGTTATGTATGAGGTGTTTATGTCTATATTAGCTGCCACGAAGTTTTTAAGTATTTTATTAGACTATTTCCGGAGATGATGGTACAAAAAATCCAGCAAAAACTTAATAAATAACAGAAAGTTCAAATTTGTTCATTTTTGCAGAATATTTGTCTACGGTCTGCAGTAAGTTATTTAAAGATGTAGTATGTCAAATATTGATTTATTTGAATGGAAGGACGATACACGTTCCAAGGTGTTAAGAAGGTGTACTATTTTAGCAGAAATTACTTTGCTGTAGAATAAAAAAAACAATACTGTGAGTACTGATTTAATATTTTGATATTTTTGGGTTTTATGAGTATTTTTTTGTCTTACATGTGCTGTTAGTTTATATATTTGTGTATTTTCATTGTGGGAACTATTTAGTGCAATGAAATAAGTAAATTACAATGGGAAAATGTAAATGGCCAATATCTGTAACAGTCATTTGGAACTTTGCTATAGTGACAACAGGTTAAATGATGTCATGGAGCTCATTTTGGTAAAAGAGAGATAAAGATATATAAATGTAAAGTGATATTTTATTACAACATATAATTTATACTTACTAATTTGCAGTCTAAAACAAGATGGGAAATTCAAACATACCTGTTCAGCTATTAACCACTGAGTTCTTTCCACTTTAGGGAACGCTGTTTTTTGTATTAGAAATGTTTCTGAATGTCATGTGCAGGACACAGGCAATTACAAGTAAATTGTGGAAATATTCTCAAGTCAAGAAGTCATGGAAATATGTGCCGTTAACCCATTCATGTACAGTGTACAGATTTGTGTAAGAACAATAAAGTCTTATTAAAAAAAAAATAAAACCTTCTGATTTCCATCTTCCTAATTCAATCATTGCTTTCTTTAGAAACTCATTAATTCCATTCGATAGTAGTATGTGGTCGGTGACTCAGGCAACTTTCCTGAAAAATTTATTAAAACTAGAAGGAGGCTAACTTCCTATGACATCTTCCAGAGGCAGTGCTCAGTCACAAGTTCACTACTGACAACACTGAAAGGTGAATAAGTTCTGGTTAAAGCAGTGGCAAATGTTGCCAGTTCTGAATTGTTAGTGAAATATCACATTAACTGATATTAGATGCATAGAAGAGACATTTCCATTTCAAGCTCAAACCCCTCTGGTTTAAAATACAGTGCCTTCATGAGTACTCCACACCTTAATTTTGACTCGTAAATATGAAAAAAACGTACAGCATGCCAATATCTAGGTATGTAGCTAAAATATGCATTTTCATATTACGTTTGTGATGAAAAATATCTTGCTATCAGACCATTTTAATATAAGCCCCTGGGAGCTACCATGGCCAAATCCTTTTCATGCACAAAAATAAACTCAAATACATGATGCAAACTGTATCAAACAGCTTAATAAACAGCAGCAGGTTGATAGAACTAATTAAATACAGTTGGTATCTATTTTATCTGTTTTCCCTAAGGGCTTACTTTCAACTTGCAAGCACATTAAGATGGACAGGAAGTAAAGCCTTGTGCACATTACACGATTGTTGAACCTCACACGCTCATTCAGTCACACTCTACCATCAAATTTTGTCCTGCTGAATCACTGAACCTGCAGCTGAACATAAATGTTGAAATCAGGCTAATGGGAAATGTATCACTGTTTATGATATGGCTGTAGGTACCTCTTTCCACACCTGCAACTTACATTTACGTTACATTTAGCAGACACTTTTATCCAGAGCAACTTACAAAAGTGCGTATCGGATGGATTTAAGAAGGTTAGATTAGCAGCAGAGACAGTACTGAATCAAAAGTCTTACTATCCAATAGTAGGACTCATTACATAACAAGCATACATAACGGAGGAAATTTGAGGACATAGCATGACTTTTAAGAGTTCGAGAAGCAGTGATGACATACGAGTTCTCAGTCTGCATAAGAAGAGGGTCAGTGATTGTCTGGTTCTGACTCTTGTGGGGAGTTCCTTGCACCACTGGGTGGCCAGAGTAGAGAACAGACATGACCCTTGATGGACCCTATTGGAGAGGGATGACAAGGGTGAGCAGGAGTCTAGCTAGAGTGTATGATTTGATAATGGCTTGAAGGTAAGAGGGTACAGTTCCTCTTGCTGTTTCTCAGGCTAGGACAAGAGGTTTGTACTTTATTCTTACCACAACTGGTAACCAGCGGATGCAGAATGAGGATAGGTTTGACAGGCTAGCTGTAGACAAGATGAGTAGCAACATTCTGTATGAGCTGGAGGGGTCTGAAAGCACATTTAGGGAGAACGGCAAGTTGAAAATCGCAGTAATTCAGGCGGGACAACACAAGTGCCTTCACAATGAGCTAAGCAGCATATGTAGTGAGAAATGGCTGGATTTTTCAGATATTGTAATTGTCTACTCTGGGTAATTGATGTTATGTTTATGGCAAAGAACAGATTGTTATCCAGAATTACACCATGTTACACCAAGAATTACACCAAGTCTTGGATGCAGACACCATTGTGTTACATTATAAAGGGTAAAGGAGAGATCGATGAGGGCGGAGGATGAGGCTGGAATGATACGATACTCACTAGGAGTATTCAGAGAAGTAAGGGAAGAACCATTTGTGGATACTGCCTGAGATGCCCAGGATCTGACGGTCAACTGTATCTAATGTCACAGAGAGATCAAGGATTAAGAATGAAGACAAAGAGGCTGCTTTTGCAGAATTGAGCACTTCTGTCACAGACAGGAGAGCTAAGTTGAGTGGCAAATCTTAAAGCTTGGTAGGTTAGCAGCAGCCAGAGCAGCCTTATGAAAACATCAGTGTGCTGGGAGAGAGTTACGGATGTCAGTAATTTTGGATTCAACGTAGGAAGCGAAGTTTTCATCTGTCTGAGTGGAAGGAGATGAGGGAGGGGGTGGATTGAGAAGAGCTGAGTAGGTAGCAAATAGATTGCATGGGCTATTTGCAGTGGCTTTTAGTTTGAAGTATATTCCACATTCTTAGATGTTTTAAGTGTTGTTTACAGTAATCATAGTATGGCTTTTGATGTCAAATGGGAATGGGATTAAGGTTCAACAAAATCTGAGAAGGTAACACTAAAGTTGTTCCGATTTAACACAGAGCAACGCCTCAGTGTTGTAGGAACACAAGACTTGCCATGTGCAGCTTGGCAGCTAAATGGCTGTCCTGTTGGCTGTATCTTTCTTGTTTATTCATTTGAGAATGACAAAGGAACAAGGGCAGAAATCCTCCCTCCAGTATGCATATTACACCAGTTAGGAGTCCCACCATTTATCCAGATAGCTGATGATTCTCAATGTACTATGTCTGCTATTTTTTGCACACCTGGTTGGTTATGTATTTGGTAATTGGGCACTGTGGCCTTAATTTACAGTAGCCACAAATTACAACCTTAGGAAGTTGGTTGCAGAAGTGAACCTGACTGCACTACACTGACAGCAATGAAGTGACAACCATGAACAGGGAGAAAAAAAGTGAGTAATCGAGTGCATGCATGGTAATCCTGTCTCTCAATGTAAGCGATAGCTCACTAAACTTACCTTGTGTAAGACCTAGGGGTTGAAAGTTGAACAAACACTGGAGTGATTAAAGGGTAAAGGCATTTGAATTCAGACAGCTCTGAATTTGGTTAGCTCTGTTGATTTATAGTTAGCGATATAGTGAGTGATTTATAGTGAGCACCTTGCATGATACTTGTGTCAGTGCCGAACATTAGTAAACAGTCCTGCATTTGTTATATTATATAACCAAAGTGTTATACTTTTACAACATTTTTCAAGAATTCTATCAGTAGATTCATGTTTAATATATTATCCCTCATCTGGCAGCTTTGTTTTGCAAATTATATAATGAAACAATTTAATACTTCCCTGCTTCCCATTGTATTCTTGAAAGGATAGCCATTACTGGTCTGAAGCCCTGAGTACACAGCAGTTTTCTTTTTTCATATCACTGACTTTAGCAGCTCACCATTTAATAGAATTCTCTACAGAGTATCTTGGTCAAGTATATCACAACAGTGTTCCGCCCAAAGGTTCAAGCTCAAACCCCTCTGTTTTAAAATACAGTGCCTTCATGAGTACTCCACACTGCTGCACTATATGTCAGACTGAGTGAAAAGATCTGATCTCATGCTGCTTTGATGACCGTTTCAGCTTGACTGTTTGTGAGATGTACTACCACTGGTGTCCACTGTATGGCAGCAAATCACAGACAGCCCTATTGGCTTGACTGAAGTGTTCTGTCCTCTAGGTGCATGAATGAAATACGGATGGGGTGGACGGCATTTCGGCACTCCATCATAGACCTCATATCCTACCACGTATTTATTTTGTCTGATGGTCAGAAAATTGCTCTCTGTCATTTGAGAATCAAAATTTGAGGTTGTTGATCTCGTATATCAAGACAATAAATAGGCAATGGCTAAAATAAAAACTACGAAAATGGCTGCTTTTAACAACATACAAAAGGCATAGCTACTTCCTGTCTTGGTACTATGATCAGAATCAATTTATAGAAAATGTGCAAATTTAGACACCTTTTAAGACACCTTTATAAACTTTATATTACAAAATCAAATCAACTAAGAAACGTACCTTGATGCTTGGCATGCCTCCACTCTCTTATAATTTGCAGCCAAGAACAGATCTTCTGCACTAAAACATTGTATAATTTACACCAGTGGGTATGGCGTACCTCTGTGAGCTTAAACTTTCACAAAAAATCCAACAGCAGCATAAAAAAATAATACATGATTGATTCATGTGGTAAAAGATTCCATAAGAAAATAATTCCCCATATCTCACTGCTTGGCTGATTAAGAGATGGCTTAATCATGGTATTGAAATGATCAGGCTTTGATAGCTGAACTCCACCAAACAATGCATGTGTTGTACTTCACTTTTAAACTGTTACAAATTCCAGTTTTTTCTCTGTTAAAACTGAACCCCATAATCCAGAGTGAAAGTATGTCCCCAGTGTGCCTGTGTCATTTGGAGACACAGATGCACAGATTATCTGATCTCCAAATTATCTGGGTGACTCATATTATGGTCTTTATAAGCTTTCAGCCCACCCAAATAACATAAGAATCAGTGGATCTTCTCATGTCCTGCTGTTGACAGTTTCCAAGGTATGGAGCAATAAATCAAAAAAATGGTTAAGTAATGTCCCGGTTTAACTCTTTTGCTTTCGCAAACTAATCGTTAAAAAAAAAAAAATGACAGAAAAAAGTTGCAGTGATGGTGAATTGGTCGAACACTAACCACCTAATTTCTTTTGACATAATAATATTCAGTAAAACAGTCCATTCTGTTGAGTCCCTTTGCAGATATTTTGCTTACAAACACTGGCTTTTGTAGCGGCTAATGGCCGACCTTTGCCATAGATATGTGCGAAGCAGAGGCTGGATCGACAGAGTAGTTGTGTGACAAGCAGGGAGGAGCACAGAGAAGAATCTCCTTTGAAAGTCAGTCCTCCCTGTGATTACCTCCCTCCGGATCCAGAAGGGGTTGATGATCTGTTTACTGAAATCCTGCTGCAGTCTAGGAACAGTACTCACAGCCTCTTAGGTTTCAGAGTCCACCCCAGGCACTGTGGCTCACAGATATGCAGCTATCTGTGAAGAATTGCACTCATAAGTCACGCCTGTTCTCTTCAAGATACCGATCACAAGGTGGGGCCCAGATTCCTCACAGAGGAAAAAAAAATTAGCAAGAGTTAATATATGTTTGTCCTCTGTAAACTCAGACTTTGAAAATGTGTAAAATAGGTTATTCTCCACAAGCAGCATTCTTCAGTTATGCCCTTTTAAAAAGGTAGAAAAAAAATAAAAGTAGATTACATTAATTATGTACATTACCTCTCCGTAATGGCAAATACTGACAATAGGAAAGGGTCAAAAACAAACAAAAAATTAAAAAATTCTTTAATTCTTTAAACCAAAAGCCGCAAATGGCTTGCTTGTTCATGGCTGGCTCTGAAGTGCTCCAGCAAGCTGCCTGTTGCTGTCAGAATATTTTTACTCCTTCAGTAATTTGCTTAAAGGCCTCATTGCAACAAGTTGAGTTGTGTACACTATGAGCTGCCAGTTTCTCTTGACAAATTGCCATTTTTGTGTCATTGAGGGCATATTACATTTACCTGCAAAATGCTGACGGATCCTCTCACAAAGGTTGAAAGGAAAACATCATACTCCATAACGGCAGGATAGGTTTCAGAGTAGTTTGTGGTTGCTTCCTTTCATTTATGAATAGCAGAGAAAGACAGTTGTGATTACCACTGATTCTAAGACATTCTTTAATTGCTTGCAACAGATTAGTATTTGCTTTTCTTTTTTACTCCTATTTTCTCTATCTTACTATCTATTACTCTTGTTTACAATATATGGTAATCTAACAGACAAAAATCATCTTTTTATAGCAGTAAAATGTGTCCTCAAAAAGAGACTGCTACAAAAATTATATTATTTTATAGTTCACGACTTCACATATCATTGGCACCCCATTATGTCCCTCACTTCTTCATCTGCCTGACAAGCATTCAGGATTCTATGTGGCAGATCTTGGCAAAATAGGTCCCATCATCTCACATTCACTTACAATTCTCATACTGCATTGAGAGAATAGGTCTGAGCATTCTATACATCAAAACATGACAAGTTTATGTAATAAGGACATAAGACTCACTTTCTAGGGGGTGTCTGGGCTCCCATGAACAAGAACAATCCTGACAGCTAGGAATTTCTTGATAATCTTATACCCTCTCCTGCCCCTTCCTTACAGCCTTGGCACTCTAGGAATCTGGCTGTTGGTCTCCTGTAGGATTTGTCCTCATGGATTTAATGGTGATAATGTATGTAGAAGACTGCTCAAAATACAGTCTAATACCTTGTTAGATTTTGTTTCACTTTGTAAATGGCGTAACTTACAATAACCTTTAAAGTTTAGCTTGGTCTCTAGCATTAGCTACCTGCTATTGTGTTACCCACCAAGCCCTTATCTTTTTCACTTTACCATTTTATTTTTCTTCTCTAGATGTCTAGTGTAATGGAACCACAAGATATAACTTGTGTTAAACTGTGTAAATATGTTTTATATAAAAAGGTTTGATAAAAATCAATTCAGTATGTTTAAACAGAAAAAGAAAACAATAGAAAAGTAAGTTTGGAAAAAAAAAAAAAAAAAAAAAAAACTTCCCCTGAAATGAGCGAATGGAGCGGGACAATCTTCACAGCTGATCGTTGCACAGGGACAACCGCATATTCTGATGTGTGTAGAAACCCATCAGCGTGACACTTTTCAAAAAGATAACTTCGCTCCGCTAGCAATTAAAAGTCGAAATTAATATCGACGTCATAATAAAACGCCATGAATGATGTGAATAACGTGTTTCGCAAAACAACTCATCGTCATGTTATTAGCCAAATCCTCCATCCCCTCGCTAACTTTTCGTAACAAAGTTACAAGACGCCAGTCCGGCGTGCAGCGCGCAGATCAGACTCCACCGCGAAATACAGTTTTCACTGCATAGACAGGGTGACCAATAAGCGATCAACACTGATATCTTGAAAAATGAACGCGGAAGTTTAGAAGTCAGGCGCACTCTGCATTTTGACTGACAGCAAAAGTACCCAAAGAAGAAAAGGAGAGGTGATCATTGTCCAATTAGAGGGCCAAGTGCACACGGACCAGAAAAATATTCTCACTTATGATGGAATCAAAAAACAGCCATCTGTTTTGCGTCCGACGCAGCTTCCAGAACTGCGGATGGCTTCTTTGCTAACCTATCAGACTACAACCCTACATTCATGTTATGATTTAATGAATTTTATTTATATCAGGATTGTTTTTTATTTAAAGTACATCACCAAAATTTGATTTGTTGAATTATTTTAAAGCTTGCTAGGCGACCACTAAGCTTCCAAAGTTGCCACGCCTAGCGTTACAGATAATTAATTCAAAAAGGAGCCTGTATTATGTTGTGGTAATCAAATCCCCATTCAGCCGAAAGCCAGAGATACTTCATTTGTGACACGCTTTGGCTTTATTAGTTTACCACACATAAGATGGCCACTACCCCCCTCCTCTGCTTACGACAAATACGTAGTGGGCGGGGATTGTGGCGCTAGTGGCAAAGTTTGGGAATGAGTAGGTGCTGTGGAAGGTTGCAAGCGAGGGGAAGTACCACTGCTGGTCCGCTTGGAACTATACACATATTTTAAAACAAATACACCGCGGTCTTGGGATTCAACACCGTCTACACTGCAACGGCTTCAGCGCAACCTACAGCAATGTCGGAGGACCTGAGCTCCCAACCTTGGTCCATCAACAAAGATGATTATGAGCTACATGAGGTGATTGGTGAGTGTGAAGCTACAGTGTACCTAGCTAGCTGTAGTGGGGTCACGTATGTTAGTGATATCCTGGTAGCTAGCTGGCTAGCTAGTGACATGAAAATGCTCCCTGAAGACAGGCAGATTATTTCACATGTGGAGTGGCCACAGATAGCGAGGTAATTTATGATATTTTAGTCAACACCAAGATTGAAAACGAACAATCTTACTAAACGTTAGAATACCTAGACCAGTTAGCCAAACATTAGCTAGCCAGGTTTTAGGTTTATTCCTTAGAAGCGAACTTAAAAACCCAAATTTGACACTGGCGACAAGCACGATTTGTGCTAATCAATACCGAGCTGATTTGATAAAGCTAACTACTGCAGTCATACGACTTGGAACTCTGGAATGCTGTCTTTGTAGCTACATTATTCAGATAGCTAGCTAGTGCTGCTGTCTGTCAGCATCTGTCATCTTCAGTGTACCAGCTAGCGTTTGCTAGCTCGGTGATTGACGAAAGCTGAATGGCCAATTCATCGTTAACACTGGCAATTTAGGTAGGCTAGGTAACTACATCTATTGATTGAAACATTGTTTCTGGCGATAACTGGCTAGCTAGCTAGTTAGCATGGTTACCAGCTACAGTCACTCTTGAGTGTGCTTACTTCTCCCAAGGTTGTCATGTGTCTGTAGCTATGTTAGCTAGATAGCTGCTATTCCCTGCTGTGCTGTCTAACGTATACTACTAAATGTCCAAGTGGGGGGTGCTCTGTTGAAATGCCGGAGCTTCTGGGCCGTAGGTTTAACTCATAAGTTTGACTGTATAGACGTTCCGAATTGATATGGTAGGTAAAGACTGTTTTAGTAAAATCCCGTTGTTGAACAGGAACCGCTCTGACTCGTTATAGCCAATGAGATTACAGCGACTCGTGTCCGCGATGTTAGTAGACAGCTCATTTCACTAGGAGCTGTCTTGCAGGTTAAGCAGCGAATATTGGCTAACGTTACCAGAAACCGAACCCGAAAACATGCCGACTAGTTAATCTAGCCTGTTAGCTGGTTTGTTGTTGACTTGCATCAGGTTTAGTGCTTCTGCTCTTTTATTTTTGGAATGTATGTCCCCCACATGATTTCCTAACTCCATAAATGAGCTTGTATTAACATAATTGCCGGCTACCTCCAAGTATGCTTTTTATGTAACGTTACCTAGTTGGCTAGCCGTTTGATTAATTGTTTTTAAAATGATCAAATTAAATGTTTGTTATTAAAATCTTGTAATGTTTTATTTATAGCAAATGGATCCCCCCCCCCCCCCCCCAGTAATACTAAAAGGCACCTTGAACATTTCCCTGAACAATTAACGTAGACAATCACAATCCTGAATTGCACGTCTAATTGACGCTTGAAATTTAAGTGGCGCTTTTGGCTTTTTAGTTGGATATCTTGTATACAGAATTACACGCACTTAAAGAAAATGAGTAAAGTTAGTGTAAAGTTTGCATCGGTTGTATGTGAAATAGAACAGGTCTCCTGCTAGTTTGGATGAGCGGCCCTGGCAACATGCATGATACAAGAGATTGGATTAGCTCGCTGCTCTAAAATTAGGGGTTTTATTGAAGTCTATTGAAGTCCAGGATCGCCCGCTACACCCTCATTGGCAGACTCTACTCACAGGCTGCGCATTGCCAATGATACAGAGTTGTGTCTTCGGACCACGGGCGGCGAGTTGAGGTTGAAAGGAAAGCGGTTATGGCACCTGCCCCCGCGAGCAAGTTTGCAAAAGGGGGCAAATGTTATTGTGATTCACTCAACCCTATGCTATTTGGAGTGTAATATCCTAATAACACTCCTCCTATGTTATTGGGACTCACACAATATGTTACATGCCGTGCTCCCTAAATGCTTGTTAGCCAACAAGCATTTAGGAAAGTTTTTGTTAGCATCTAGCAACAATGGCATTCTGAGTAAGGATCAAGGGTATACCAAAAAATTTAATGCTCCCATTTAACTCATCACAATGCCTGCAATTTAATTTCACCTTTCATTGATCCACAGTTCCACAACCTTGACTTAGTCAAACACAATGGGGAAATGTCAGTGAGTCTTCCAAGTTCTAGCTAGATTAACACAAAGCTGTATTGTCACAACATCTGTGTGCATTCTGAACGGCCCATTGGATACCACTGGGTGGAAAAGTGTTTCCGAAATACATACCCGGAATGGTTTGGCTTTAAATACATGGTCCATTACTTGTGATTCATCCTGCATTTGACCCTGATTTGTGAAAAATGTGTCCTCAGTCTCTGTATGACCTCTCATGTTCCAGGTGAAAAGAGATTACAGAAGTCCTTTAACCTTAGCACTGTGGTCAGAGGCTACCTAGGTTTTCTTTGAAGCCGGTGGGGGCATCGTTTCATACCATTGCCTTACTACCTGACTACCTGCAGATAGTTGCAAGTTACCTAATAATTGCATTCTGTCATTTTAGCAGTCCTAACAGGTAGTCTGACTGTATTAATGCTGTTTTCTTGTGAGCCAGAAGGTTTACTCTGATAAGATCATTTTTGGGTTTTAGTATCTTTCAAAAAAGGCTGTGTAATGGGTGGGCTAACAGTAATGTTGTCTATGGTACAATAATTGTTAGGGCAGGGGTCATGATTAGAACATTTGTATTAATCAAATCAAACTAACCAATCAAACTAAATATTTAAATATCTAGGAAGAGTAAACTAAATATCTACGTATGCAGATTAGTATTTTCAACAAATATAGACTAAAAAGATTGGTGTCTAAGTATGCAGATTAGTTCACTTAATCTGTATTGATATGCAGCAACCCTTAGTTTATCTCTTAAGAAATCAAACAGCTGAATGTAAAATGGTGCACACCAACAGGAACAAAACATGAATGCTATACTAACAACTGAGAGCTGTTGTTAGTATAGGCTTACACTTCCTAAATTTTGTTTGTGTATCAGAACCACTGAGGAGCAAGGGTATTTCCGTGCCTTCCAGAGCTATTGCAGTTCCTTGGTAGTCCATTAGAAATATATCAGAGAAGGGATCGATGATGGAGCTGGTGATATCCAGGTGTTCAGTACTACAGCTTCCCTTAAGAACAGAAAACAAGGCTTATCTCTCTCTAGTAGTGAAATGGCTGAGAGCAGCATCTTAATTTAGAATTTGTCTTCATTATTTAGAATGAAGAGGGGAAACCAATTGACAGTAGTCAAAACAGTGCAGAAGTTCTTTTTAAAAAAGATCAGCATCTAAGTGCTGTTCCAAAAGAAATCACCACAACAAGCTTACTAAAACATTTAAATTCTTGACTAAATGGTTGTTAGACCTCTCCATGGATTTCAGAATAGCATTCATAAATTGTTGATTTGATATCTTACAAGAAAAGATGTAATATGTATGATACTGGTATGAAAGATGAGCAGTAGCTTGCTAGCTAGCATTACTGCTGATGCACTTGGTGGCATGTGCTTTTTTGAATGGTTTTGATATTGTTAACCAATGTGACGACTGAGTTGTCCCTTCTGGTGCTGTAATCTGTGGTCGAGTCTGTTGTTTTCCTGTATCTTTCGTAGTATTGAGATGTGAAGCTGGTGTTGTATTGTGTAATATTATAGCGTTGGGCCAGCCCTGTAGTATTAAATATCATGGAGATGTTATGTTCCGAGACACAAACATAAGGATAGTCTGACTGTCCCCAAAACTGAATTTAGAGCCATTTGATCAGATGCAGCAGTTGGTGAGGAAGACCACTTAAGTGCCCCCACATTAGCGTTGGTTTTTCCAGACCCTTGTAAATGGAAGCATAATTTCAACATAGGAGGACAAGTGAGCTCTGGTTCTCATTCTCCATGCTGTAGCTAACCTAATTGAATCAGTTGTCATTATTTGTAAGATTGGATGTGCTGTTCCTATTTGTTGATTCTATTGAGGCTTGTTGAACTGAAGAAGACTGTAAAACCTGCTAGACCACAATGCTCTGGGACTCTGGGAGTTCTGCTCCCCTGTCCTAGTTCACATATCAGCAGAGAGCAAACATTTGCAGTTTGTGATACAGGCATACCTCTAGCAAGGGAGCCCATTTAACAACACTTTCTCTCCCATGAAACTGATTTGGTGTTTTCCCAACTATGAATGAACTGAAATCACACTGAAAGTCTTAGCTGAAGTAAGAATAGAATTCTGCTTTAGGTCTTACTCCAGGGTAGTACTGAGATGACTGAAGGAAAATGCTTTGTGTTACCTATCCAAAATCCTACTTTTGTTTCTAGTTTTGATTTTTTAAAGTTATTTCTTCTGTTATGCAAGAGAAAACTATCCTGCCATGAAATGCATGTAATAAATAGTAACAAGATCTGTAACAAGAATCGTCTTTGTGGCAGTATTCAGAATGTAGGCTGTTTTGCTTTTATTTCTGCATGCGATAAAAGCTATGTCATGATGACATCAGTAGTTTAATGGGAAATAGTACTAGGGTTTTTATTAAAATTCCAGTGAGTCCCCTCCTAACAGTAACTAAGCTCCAGTGTAGACCACTCCCACCAAAGCACATTTTTTTCAGTTATTCAAAGTTTTAACCTTAATTGGATAATTTAATTGAAAGTTTGCCTTATTGAGCTTACATAAACCAGCAAATGTGCTTTCGGTTTCATTGTACGTGTTGCAATTTTATTTGCAGGTGCTTTTTCTTTGGAAGACATTTTTAAATTGTGTTTTTAAAAATCCTTTTTTTTTTTTTTCATTTTTTGGATTCTGAATCATTCTGACTCCTTCACAGGTATCATCATCAGTTCTCCTCTCTGTCTCAGAACAGGAGGTTTGAATATGAACTGGCTTATATAGGGTAGATCATAACTGTAGAGCCTACTGTGAAGAAGAAAGAGTGCATGTTTTGCCCTGTTCAGGCATCCTAACTCCAAAACTAACTCTTAAGTGAACTTGAGACTTGCTAGAGGGAAGTCACATTCATTTACAAGACTACTTTGACAAGGATCTCTTTTTGGACGGGTCTTTCTCTGGCACCACTAGCTAGTACCTAGTACCCCGTTTTGTCTTTGAAGGTCAAGACTTCATTAACCTGTTTGAAAGAAGCTTTCTTCACAGCATTGTGTTTGATAAACGCTTTGATACATCCAGCCAAACGCTTTCCTGTGGGTTTCTTATTTAGACAACCCCTGGAGATGCACGGATGCATATGCAGTCAGTGTACAGCACTCAGAACATACTTGTCGGTCTTACCTGAGGTAGGTATATGTGCATGTAGTGAGTATAAGTGGCATTCATTGAACACCATACGCCCCACTGTGTTTCATCTCTTGTATAGGAACAGTGTGAGAGGAAGAGATTGGGAAAGAAAGAGAGATAGAGAGAGAGAGCTTCCCTAGTGGGACAGCCGGGAGATCTACCCTGCTCAGCTGATGTGAGCCCAGCCACGCTCCAGCAACGTGTAGGTGGCTCAGGGTTGCCGAGTCAAATCGGTAGAGCTCAAGTCCGTCTGCTGTGCAGCGCTTGTCACAGAACAGTCCTGCTGTTTCTCCCCGGAGCTCCTCTACACCTTCCCCCTTTGGCATCCACATCTCATTTACACACCGTTTCAGACAGGTTTTACATTTGTTTTAGCCCCTTTCAGACACGTTGATGCTACTCTTTTGTCGATTTATTGCTTTCTCAGTTTGCTTGTCAGCATAAGCTATATTTATATGCTTAGCGTAATCTCTTATTCAGCTAAATTGCACTGTGGGCATTTTGGATGCTTATACAGTAGAGTTCTGACAGGGCGGTGGTACAACAGCAGTGTCCTATGAGGGATTAAAACGTCCCATCCTGTTTAGGGCCAAAATCCCAAGTATAAGTGTTAGATTGCATGGCTTTCCTGTCAATTTTGATAATATTAAATTAAATCTGGTATGATATCAGCTTTGACTTCTGAGGAAATAAAGATTCAGGTAACACAGAAGTATTACTTACAGGTGATACTGTTACTTGGATAGATTTTCTTTGTAAGCTTTTATGTCCTCTGATCTCTTGATTTCCACTGGAGATTTCGAAAGCTGTTGTTCCGGGTGGAGATACATGTATAATTTCTTCTTTTATTTTGTAAAAAATTAAGAAATCCTATGATCTTCTGGATTGCAGTCTGTGACTGAGTGTTTTAGCAGTTCCTTGTGTGCTCCTGACAAGGTAACACAAGCAATGCTAATCTAAATTGTTATGAAATGTAACCAGTTTATTTCACCAAGAATGATAAATGCAGTGATGGGTCATTTAGTAAGTGCGTGCATGGAAAAGTAATATGTTGGAGTAGGGCGTAGGTTCAGGTTCAAAGCTTGTAACTGTTTTTCTGTATGTTAAAAATACTAGGGTCCACAGGATTTTTTTTAGGAATGGTCACTAACCAGAATTGCACCATTTTTTCCACCATTTATAGCTCACCAGGGCTTGAGGGCTATGGGCAGGAATGAGAAACTCATTGTGTGAGGCATCCAGTCTTCCTTACACAGCCGTTTGACTTCAGATAGTGAAGCCGTGTTCATCTCTGTATATCTGTTATTCTTCCAATATCGAGGTAAGGTGAAAGGCGGTGTCATAATTTGTCAGAATTTGTTACTTTTGTCTGGACCATTTTAGTTTTAGCATTTTCCGTTTAAACGAAGAAGAGACAAGCCAATACTTGGGGAGGACTCATAACCCAAACTGCAGACACTGGGATGTGTGATTCAAATCCTTGACTTTGAACGTGCTATGCAAAAAATAAGAAGGAAGTTCATCTCTTCACTGTGGGGAGTGCTTTGGCTTGACATTGGTGGACACTGCTTGCTAACCTGCTGAACAGGAATTGTGTTTAAAAGGAGTTTGTATGTCATATACATTGTCTTTCAGTGTTTAGTAACAGGCTCCATACATATTTTAAGTCATTTTCCATTGTCAGGCCCCTCCTCCTGGATTGAGCCAGACCCCCTTCTGCCAGAGCAGGAATAAAAGGCTGCAAGTATAAAATGGGAATCTTCTGGGTAGCACTGATTAGAAGCCTGGAGGATTCTCCCAGCCCTGCTTCATCTGCTGTATGTATTGAATGGCAATCAGGCCTTTTTCCGGGACTGCTTTTGCTCAGGTTACAGTCCTGACATTTCATCAGCACTGTGGCGGACATCTTAAAGGGGTTTTCCGCTGGAATACGAGCATGGTGCTGTTATGCACAAAAAGGCCAGTCCTGCACTTGCAGTGAATCTCCACCTGGCTGCCACGCTCTTGTGTACAGTTCAAGCATACCACCAGGGGACTGTGTTTGTATTGTACATTCCTACTGGTTTACTGGTCGCCTTGCTTTAAGAGAAAAATGTTATATGTTGTAAAAGTATGTCTTAATTATACTCCCCTGTGAGGTCACACAAAGGTGTCCATATGCGAGCCTCTTCTTTTTGTCCACCTAAAGTGACCCTTGCCCACATGCAGTGGAACTGTAGTACTTTTGTCAAAACGTAACAGGTTTAAACAAGCATTTTTGATTCTTAGGAGTTTGAAAGTAATAGAATTAATGAAAAACTGTGTAATAAACAGAAACGTTTACACCTGCTGTAATTTGTATCTGGAAGTTAAGGTCAAAGTCCATTACAGTTTAACTCAGTGGAAGCTTAAGTCAGATTTGCAGTCATCTTAACAAAACTTAATAAGTAATGTCACTTTCACTTACCTATGCTTTTATTATTTTGTGACACAAGTTACAAATTAGAAGTTATTAGTAGCAGCTCCATTATAAGCAGGTCCTTGGAGAAATTATTTTGTGATTTTGCTATGGGACAAGTATGTTCTAGAGTCAGCTGTAAAACCATGTAATATAATTTTTCCACTTTCGTGGTATAACCAGATACAGCTCTGGTCTGGTCTGCAATGTTTTTTTATTTTTGTGCCAAACGTGGACACACACTGAAATGGATAACCTGGTACAACCCTGGTTACAAGAACTAGAAAATTGTGTAGTGAGTTTTTACTAGTAAAAAAACTCATTACTCCTTGTGGAAGGAGGTCAGGATTATGGATGGTTGGAGACTTTGGTTGTTCCATGTGCTATAATGACATGGAACTTATTTATTGATTTGTCAACTTAAAATGTGTATGCCCAAATCACTCTGTAGTTCTACAATGTCAGTTACATTAGTTCCACTATGGTGTCAATTCTTGACCTCTGTCGATAGCTTTCATTGCTTAAAATTTTTGAGTGAGAGCCTGTCTTTGCTATATGCTGCATACACAAATTTTACCACTGTGTCTAGCTGGCACATAGTTTAAGAAATGACATATTTCACACCCTATTCACATGCTTTTTTCCTCAGCCACAAGAGTAAATGCATTATGCAGTCTAGTAGTGTCTCATACTCACACTATGCTGTTATTTCTCTGCTGCCCAAAACCTGGGTCCTCAGCTGCATGGTTGTTATAGAGGGGGGCCTTCTCTTCCCAGCATGCTCAGCAGAAGTTCCCAGTGGAAGAGGTCTTGTGTTTATTGAGGAGGTTTACACGGCTCCCCTACCCACTTTTTCCACTACGGTGAGCATCTGAACACACTGGATGATGTCAGAGGTGGGAAAGTCTTCAATCCTCTGTTAGCTTTAGGCCCATAACTGTGATGGACAGAATTCAACTCGCTGTTGCATTACATTGAGTGAGCGGCAGCAGCATGATCGCCACACCTCTGCTTGCCCCATCTTAGAGGGTTTTGGAAAAGTAAAGCCTGCATTCTTGCGTGATCAGTTATAAGAGTCAAAGCAGTACTTGAATAGCCTTTAGTTACTGAGGTAAATGTGGCCAAAGTTTAAACTGTCCATTTAATGTGTCGTTTTCATGTCTCGATTGGTCACGGCTGGTAGGTGTCTTTTTTTTTTTTTTTTTTTTTTTTTGCACACAGCAGTAACCAGAGTGCGGTGGGTGTGAGGCAGAGTTATGTTTAGCCACATGTGGCTTGTCTCTTTGTACAGTACCTTGGAGCAATGCATGGAATGTGCGCAACGCGTGTGGAGGAAATGCAATAAAGGCCTCCTGACATCTCTGTGAGGACTGCTGGTCCCGCGGGGGCAGGAAACGCAAACAGACAGAGGAGCTCATGAAGGAGCGCATTGTAGGGACACTCTTGTGACTTTGCACAATCGCGGCGTTAGTCAGGCAGCGTTTATGGATCCAGCGCCTTCGTCTGATTCGTCATCACTGTTTCGACCATTTGATGATAATCAGATAATTTATAATGCAATTTATTTATTTATTTATTTATTTTTTTTTGTTAAACTGGCTTTGGAGTGTTTCCACTGTAATATAGCAGTACTGGGCTTGAAAATATGAAGTAAACTCAGTGTTTTGGAATAGCATTTTGACTGTTTGAATGTTCTGTGTTCCAAGGAAAATCCAGTTCATTTACTGGATTCTCAAAGGGGAGCATGACTGTCTGCCAGAATGACATGAACGCACAAGACGTATTATCAACATTTTAAAGCGTGTAATACATTTTGAAATGAGGAGTCTACACAGCTGCACTGTGTTTGAAAAATATTGTGTTCTTGGCTAAATGCTTGTTTGAAAGGCAACGGGACCTGGACGTCTTGCCTTAGACGCTCATTGTGCCGTTTGAAGTTGTTGAAGTTTGCCGTTCGAAAGTATATCGTACTAGTTGCCCTTTAGGCTGTAATTGTAAAAATCTGATAGTACTGCGTCCTCAAACAGACCTTGCTCTCAGCTGAGAACTGTCTCATTGTGGAACTGTACACATCCTGTCCCCGTACTGTCGCTGTACCTACTGTATGCACTTTTGTAAGTCGCTTTGGATAAAAGCGTCTGCTAAATAAATAAATGTAAATGTAAATAAATGTAAAATAAAACTAGGTCTCATTCTCCTCTTGATTTGTGACTGCAAGTGCTACCCAGCAAAATAAAGCATTTTGACGGCAGGAGCAGTTTATCAGCGTGTATTTTTGTAAGCCGCATGAGAACACAAATTATCATGGTTTACTCTGTGGTCATTTAAACCTAACTCTTTCACATGTGTAACCCTCGCCTGAAAGTCAGGTACACCGCAATTGCGTGTCTGTCCTCGTTGACCTGGCTGTTGTCACAAAATGGTGGCTTGTTTTGTCTTGGCCTGCAACAGGACAACGGGTCATTGCCACAAAAAATATATCCACAAACATGTGTTGTTTTACAGTCTCATATGCACTATTTATTGGCCATATTGATTGCTAGTTCTTAGTTGTGAATAGGTGTCAGTATAAATCAGTCTACTCCCACATTCTGTTCTATCATGTAGCTTATCATTCCATCATTCTTGCATATTTTAAAAATGGCATGTGCTAATGTGTACAGAGAAAAATAGTCAAATGGTATGCGTATCTGTGCGTGTGTGTGTGTGAGAGGGAGAGAGAAAGAGAAAGACAGATACCGAGAGAGTTTTTTGGCATCAGGCCATTCTTGTGGGTACTTCTCTATAGTGTTGTTGTAGAGCATTTGCTATAACAAGGTATATAGTGTTGTTGCTGTAACTTGGTATCTTAATGTGATGCTGCTGTTGCTGCAGCATGAACTATTGATGGGTATAATGCATGTGTTAGCCCACCCACCCAATATCACCACCAGCCGTCACTGCGGTGCGCTCTTTCTGGGGTTTGGGGGTACGGACAGAAAAATCCCCACTGAGACTAAATGGGGAAAACTGAAAAATTGCTGCTCAACCTGTAGTTTTCCAGTGAAACAAACCTGGCAATGAAAATAATAGCTGTCGGGATTATCAAGCCTGTTGTACTACAGTAATTTTTCACATGCTAAGATGGTAAAGTTATATGCTTTCAGAGATGCCCACGTTTATTTCCACAACAATATGTTCATAACACACGAGATGGCAGTAAGGAAAGTATGCCATTATGCAGATGTTTATGTTTTTTGCTGATTTTCTATCAATACTGCCCAGCCAGACGAGGCCTAGCCTTTGAATCTTTATTATAAACGAGCACCAGTGGTGTTGGCCTCTCTGGGTTTCGTCAGGTAGCAAGGATGTGCACACAATGTGTGTTCTGTGGGACTGGTGAACCTATTAAATTGCTGCTCAAACAATTAATTTCTGCTTAAAGTGTATTTTTACCTTCGTCACAATGTCTTCATTCTATCGCTGAGAGATCTGTTCATATCCACGGTTCAAATTCTTGTCCGTGAACTGCATGTTACATTTCTCTCTTCTCAAATTTTTATGGAGATTTTATGGAGACTAGCACACCAGTCTTGTGCCTTTTTTCCTGTCCACCTAAGTTTCCTCCCCATCCTCACATTTAGTATTTCTGACTTTTTGAATGCCTTTTTGACACTGAAATTTGACTGTACCTTGCGGAGACTTAAATTGCATCTGTGGCTCCTAAGTGAATATGCAAGAGATTAAAAACCATGACTTGAATATCATTTGCATATAGATTCTTTTCCGGTCTCGGCTGACAGTGTGCGTAATGTTGTTTTTATGGCTGCAGAGGCCTGATAGCTTCACCCTTCATTAGTTTCGCTGTAAAGTTTACGTTCCCCCAGCTGCTGCGTAAAGCTGAAGTGGGGCTGCATGTGCCCTTGTTCTACGGTGTGTCAATTCCACTTGGACATGTGTGCAGAGCTGTTAGGTTTCTTTTTTTATTGATGTGGGATAGTGGTGTCTTAGCTGTCTACTCCGCCCTTGCTTTGAAGTGAAGAAATCATTTTGAGTCTGTATTAGTAAAGAAATTTACCAGCTTCCACCTCAGCTGATTATAAATGACTTCATTCTCTGGCTAGTCAGTTTAGCCCCTCATCCCAGTGTGGATCCAAAGTAGTGCCAATGATTTTTAGCTTTGATTTGACCCCAGTAATACTTCTAAGTTAGTGGTGTCATAGTCGATCTTGTATAGAAGGGTCAGGTGCTAACGAGTCGTAGTAATAACCCTTGTGAGGAACCCAGTGCTGGGTTTCAGTTTTTTGTTAAATTTTCAGCAGAATTGCACTTGTTGTCATGTTTCACAAGCCAGGCTCACAAGGAGGACTGCCTGCCAGCCAGTGAAAATTACTACTCAGTCTAACGTAGCAGCAGCAGCTGTTTTCCTTAGAGCATCAACAGTAAGAAGTAAGCAGATAGTCGAGGGAGAAGACACAGTGACAGGGTGTGAGCACACTTCAGACCAACGTGGAAGGTGAGGAGCTTAATGAGCTGTGGTGAGAGCATTGTGTTTATCTGATCCATCTGCAGAGACCTACCGTGCCAAGCAATGGAAACAAGATAAGGAGAAGGGATTAGCTTTGTGGCTTAGGACAAATGGTATGTGATTTTATTTGTCCTGGGGTTATGTTCTGTACTTAAAAAAAAAAAAACTCTCAGCAAGCTAGCAAAAAAATAGCAAGCCTGGTAATATGGGATGTAGTAATTGTGGTTACAGGTTATTATTTTTATTATCATCATCATCATCATCATCATCTTACATTGTGAATACTTTTCTTTTCCCTGTAAAGTTCCTGGAAATCTGTCTGACTGTATTAATGTTAAGGAATGAAACTTATGGGAGGAGAGACTGTGTGCTGCGATACTACCGACTTGAGCCTGTTGGTCATCTCTGTGTTGCTTGGCTCATAGCTGCCAAATTGATGGCAATTGCTACGGTAGCCCCTGGTGTTAGATGGAGATAGTTTTAACTGTGGAAATAATGGCTGTTATTAATATAATGTTGCTCTCACATCTGGATGGGAGCACAAGGCTCAGTTTGAAAAAGAGCCCAGACTGAGAACTGCCAGTGACCCGAGGCTCTTCGTAACTGACAGGAATGTATTGTCATGTCACACCATTATTATCCTTTTTCCCTTTGGTTTTGTAGAAGATGCTTCCTTAGTTTGTTTGTCTTCCTAAGCAGAGCTTTGCCTGGGTTATTCCAGGACGTATGCGCAGAAGTGCATTTCGGATATGAGCCTCGCAAATGTGATTGCCTATGAATTTGTCCTTGATATTGGCATCTGCTCAGCTACATTTATGTTATTCACATTGCCGTGATTCATCTTGACGCGGGCTAGTGCACAAGCCAATGTTTTATTAAAGGGATGGAAGGATTCATGCCAACAACTATAGCGGTGTCACCATTCCTCATTATTCACCATTAAAACAAAGCAAGCTGGGAGATTTTCCAGTGGGGATTCTTACTACATTTACCCCAGTTCAGTGGTAGTCAAGGCTGTTTGAAATATAATGGGATGAAGTACCTTGCATATTATCAATGTTGAATATTGTGGGTTGTACACTTATGACTTGATGATATACATTTTGATACATACAGACACAAGGCATGAGACAAAATATTGTATGTCATTTTCTTATTTCACAACACTCTAATGTTTTGTGGCCCTGAGAACATGTAATTTACAAGTAGATCATGTCAGTGGAATTTAAACTTGCTTCACTCACTTGTTCTGTCCATTAGTATGCCTGCTTAGGAGTGCTGTGAGGAAAAAGTACTCTTTAACCATGACACAAGTAACAATTACGTGTGATCAGTTATTCCTGTTTTTCAGTTTGTGCTCCATTTGTGACAGTATTCACTGATGTACCACAGGTAAATGGAATTTTAATGCATGGTTTTACATTGTCATTGCCCACCGACAGACATAAAGATTGTAGCTGATCCATTCCACGTCACTGAGTTACAGTAAAAACATTTATCATCTCTTTTGAGAAGTAAGTAGTTCATGTAGTAAGCCAGCAACAGAACTCTACTGTGTAATGTTGATATCAAATAAACAAAGGTGTTTCAAAAGCCATCTTGTTAGCTAGCTTGTGCATTGGCTAGCTACTGAATCCAGAAACACCGTCTTATATAATGGTAGGGAAGGGACTATAGGTATTGCAACAAGCTAGGTACTACTAGGTACCACTCTCATAGACAGTTTTATGTTACCAACATGGTTTATTAATTTCAGTCTGTCTTCATAATTTGTGCAGCTAAGTAGAATTCAGTCAATTACGGATCTGTTTTATAAAAGCAATATGGCACTCAAACGGTTAGAGATTTGACATCTGAAGAAAGGAAAGAAGAAGAAAAAACTGATGTTTTTGCTTTCCTATCAAAACGATTACTCAGAGAATATCATCTTCTCTTGTGTATTCCTTTGAAAAGCATACTGTATGGATAGGGACTCCCAAGTGACTCAGTTAGTAAAAGCACTTCATGTGCAAGGCTGAGGCCTATGGCCCAGGTTTGATTCTGGCCGTTTCATCAGCCAGTGATAACCAGGAGCCCATAGCCGTGGAGGAAATCGGCTTCCTTTCACCAGGTGCATAGGGGTGGGCGGGTCATCCAGGGGTGTGTTCGTCCTATTGCTTATTAGCGACCCTTGCTAGTCAGTCACTGCACCCTTGGTTTGCCTGTATGAAGCTGTGCATGAAGTGTCTCTTTCTGATTCATGTCTGGACTAATTAAGATTTAATTGATTTATATTAAGATGAGAACAAAGAAAAAATGTCACAGCAAGTTTCAAGTCTTGAGCATAAAATGATCAGATTGTGCCATTTGAATATCAGTAGGATCATGTTTATTTGGAAATCTGAGTCCTCTTCACAGTTCTTTTGATAAAGTGGTATGCAGCACAATTCCAATTCAGAGTTGTGCTGTAGAAAGCGCAATGTTTACGCTTATTGTATAAGATAGCAGTGAATATAAAACATGAAAGGAGCAATCTTTGCCATTCTAGGCAGAACACTTGCAACAGTGGTAACTTTCTAAGGTTGTGTAAAACACTATGAACGGATGTTTTGGCGTCAAGAATCTTACTTAGACATATTGGTTGTGTTACAGATTACCAGAGCAGAGTTGCAGTCATTAATGAGTACAAGCCTCACTTACAGGAGCTAGGCTTCATTTAATGCCTTTATTTGTTGAACATATTCACGCATCTTGTAGTCTACATATTCAGATTCTCTGGGAGGTCTGAGGATGTTGTGAATTTTAACTTCACTGTTGGAGTATTGTGTATCGGCTGAATGTGGTAGGCAGCTTGTTGTCTTGAAGTCTGTTGTGGTGCCGTTGTCTCTGTGGTAAGTGCTACATCTGTCCATATTGCCTCTGCAATATATGGATAAACCAGGTAATACAGCTATGATATCAGTGTAAATGCTACTTGATGCAGTGTTTGTAAGTTGCACTGCTTTAGCCAGGGTGTCACACGTTAATATCCATGTTTCCACATCAATTTGCAATGTTACAGTTTGATTGAATTAAGTGGTCTTACGAGCGAATCGATACACCCCTAACAATCATAGTGTTGACTGCTCGTGTGGTCCGGCTAAATCTCTGGAGACAGACCAGTGCCACGCCCTTAAGTCTCCCTCCTCCAATTCTTTGGTGCAGAAAATTTCTGCGTAAAAGCTGTTAAAGACGGGTCTTTTGACATAACACGTTCCCATCCCAACCCATTTTTTTCCCCAAAGTCCATCAGGGTCTAAAATGAAGTGTGCCATTTAAAAAAAGATTGGGAACTTCTCTTTGACCTCTGTGGTCTTCCAGGACCAGTAATAGTCATCCCTTGAAGTCCCTCATGAGAGATTAACCCTAAATGTTCCCAGCTGTCTACACATAAGCACAGAATTATGCGGGACATTCTTGTGCTGTGCTGTGAAAGTATGTGAGATGAATACCCAGACCATGATAAACTCTCTCACTGCCGAGCGAAAAAAAAAAAACATGATGCGCGTAGCATGCGTTCCTCTATGCAGTAGTCTCAATTTCATAAATCGGGCTTGGTTTTGGGGCTTTGTGCCATGAATTGATATATGGGTACATTGGCTGTGATTTTTTTTTCACAGCCTCATTCTAGCTTTTCCTTTTATTTTTTGCCAAAACTTTGCTCACCATTAATTGGACTGAGAAAATGAATGTAAGTAAATGCCGCTGTCTGTTTTATTAGGTGCTATATTAAATTAAACCTACACAATGGAATTTAATGGTCTACTATACAAAACCGTATTAAATAAACCTTTTCCTTAGAAATTATGTTTTTTTTTTTTTTTTTTGGTACAAGTGGCCGTGGATGATCTAGGACATGATCAATAGCCTTGATCAGGTTCGCTCTCTTTTTGGAAGTTTAGTGTGGTTGGTTTTTGGTGCCCAGTGCTGCTCTGGATAATTTCTTGAGTCTAGTAGCTCAGTTATTTAGTGTGATTGGTTTGGCATTTTTAACTAAATGATCCATCACAGCTGAAGATTACACAGATTCACCACCCTGAAGTAAAATAGTGGAGTTTTTTTGGAAATATGCGTCAGTGTTGTGCACAGTTAATTGACATATTGTACGAATTAATATAATTGGTTAGAATAAAAGAAGTCCCTCTAGCAACCGAGTTTCACCTACTTGGCCTAAACAGTCAACTTGAGAAAGTCCTATTTTTAAAATCATCACTTACATGTCATTGAATTTTCTGCCCAAATATAATGTTGAATTAAACAGAACTCCAATCTGATGTTAGTCATGTTTTAACATAAGCATTTTGAGACTTGATTTTTTCTTTTGATTTGGAGAGGGAAGCCTCCATGGTAAAAATGTAAAGGTTTAGATTGCATTTTGAGAAGTGGAGAACTGTAGCCTATAATTAAGAATGGAGAACTGTCGTCTGCCTTTTTAGAAGCCATAGTCCCTTTCTAGCTCTGTCAGATCTGAACAATGGATGTTTAG
Source organism: Megalops cyprinoides (assembly GCF_013368585.1). Taxonomy (NCBI): domain Eukaryota; kingdom Metazoa; phylum Chordata; class Actinopteri; order Elopiformes; family Megalopidae; genus Megalops; species Megalops cyprinoides. The sequence continues at coordinate 9,121,218 of NC_050584.1, forward strand.
GTAAAATATAAGAATGGACAGGGCTGAGGAAGATGATGAAATCTGACAGTAGCCGCCATGCTGTTCTCTGTTTTCCTGTATGCCAGATGAAAGCACTGCTGATAATGGACCTGCTAATGCAGTGCCACATAACACATGAAAAAATGGATGTGCTGGTTAGAGGTTAATCGTCTGAGCATCTGGTTGTCAATCCGCTGGCAGACTTTGAGATTACCACATACATATCAGTTGATGCGAAGGCTTCTGCTAGGATTATTTTTCATCTGTCAGAATGATGGACGGTGTTGGAGATTTTTCCATCATGAAATTTTGTCTGTTATTGTTTTTCATAGACCAGCAAATCATTGTTTCATTTGCATCAAATCAAATATCAGCAAGATGGCATGATACAGACATATTTTACCAACCGTTGGTAAATTAAATTAAATTCTCTAAATTAACATGCTCTACAATGAATATTTCAGTTAGGCTATTCCCACAACAGATTAAACGATGAGACCGTGTTCTACATATCTGCAATATGTAAAACTATAATTACACAGCATTAAATGAATTCAAAAATTCATTTATTTTTGCATTTTAATTCATTTTTCCACATCAGTACTTGAATACAGCGAAAAGACAGATGGGTTTAAAAAATTTCCATCAAAGCTGACAAAATTCGGGATAGAATGGCTGATCGTTAACAGATACCATGGATGTCATTTTGGAGGAAGAGTAGTGCACAGACTTAGTGCGCAGGTGCTTGAACCATTGACAGCAGTGCATGCTGGGAGTTTCTCACGGGCAGCGATTTGGATGTCGGGATTTGGAACGGTGCCGGGCTGTCTGTCATTTTGTCGGCGCACAAATGTCAAAGGGAACGCGTCCTCAGGGGGTATTCGGAGGAGCCGCTGGCAATTTAGACCGTTTGTTGCCAAATTTAGCAACTCCACGGGTGAGTCTGCAGAATTCTGTAATCAAAAGGGACTTCTGTCTCAAAACAAATGCCCTCTGTCTCGCGGGAAGATGTGTCGATTCACTTGAGATACTCATCCACGCCGGATTACTCACAAACGTTTCGTCATTAAATTGCCTGGCAACTTCTGTCTGAAATAATCTGTGGGTCGGGCCGGTGGCATCAGAGTTGGCATCACTGCGGAGAGGACCACAGACTCAACTGGGCCAGCGGTGCCAAGCCTGCTGGCCGCTGGCCTTTGCACTACAGTCAGAATGGGCCATTCATGACTCTTAGCTGATCACAGCAGAACTGGCAGTGCTGAGAAGAGCTTATTGCTTATTGAGGAAGAGTTTCGTCTTAAACGGTGTAATCCTATGCATTTTAGACGTGTGCATTTGTGTCTGCGACCTTAGCTGTAATTCATGGGAAAGCGGAGAGCAAACGCTTTCTTTCTGTGAGGTGTCCCAAGGCTTTTGTGTACCAGAACTTGGCAGTGAGAGGCCCTTTTCCTCACATGTGCCGCGCTCATCACACCCTTTCCTTTTTGGGAGGGCACTCCGGCACTCAGGAGGTCAGTCTGAGACTCCAGTTTGTGCCCTGTTGCCTGGATCCCATCAGCTGGACCTAGGATCTAGCAGAACGACGGTGTGTCTACTAAAGCAGGACGTCTGGGGATGTGCCTCTATTTGCACTGTCTAATTTCTGCTTAATTGGAGTGTCTCGGGTAGACAAATAAGCGCATAGCTGCAGTACTCGGCTCTGAGCTGCTGGATGTGATTGATGCCGACACACACAGCAGATCGGGAGGCCATGTCTCTTCTGTGGCTCTAGCCCAGTAGCTCTCCTCGGTCTTGGCGAAGGGTGGATGTAGTCCTCGGGCAGTTTTGGGCGGTGGCAAAGTCTCCCCCCCACTCCCCCCTACCCCCCGTTTTACAGGTTGAAGAAACAACTCTTGTTGTTTTTGTTGTATAGAAAATAAGTACACTGGGGTCATTTTTTCTGAAAAGCCACAATATTTTTGCTGCATATTCCATCAGACATTGGGAAAGTCATATTTATGTCAATGTCAATTTCAGCTTCATCTTCTGTGACCATGTTCCAACCTTGTTAGGTTTATATAGGCTTCAGTATGAGTGTTCAATTAGAGAGCAGGGCAACGTTCAGTCAGGCCTAATTGAAGTGATGGTCATTTTTGTTCACTTGTCTGCACTCAATATGTCTGTAGGTACCTTTTAAAATTAAGTTAATGTCATGGAATTGTCAGTTTGTTTGGCAGAATTAATGTCATACATATTATTAAAATGTTGGAAATAAGGGTAGTCAGCAGGCAATCGTGTGCCAACCACATAGAGAGATGTTTTGAAAATGTTAATAGTTGCCAAAACATGTAACTGTTTTCGCCACACCATTAATTAGGTTCGAGTGATAAAACTAATAGCTACATGGACACACCCACACTTAACCACAAAATGCCCAGGTGTCCCAATAATTTTGGACCCTAGTGTACATGATCAGTTAGAAAACTTTTGTATGCTGCCTTCACATCCCCAAAAAATGTACACCCAAAATGTACATGATGGGATAGTATTGTCTTATAACCTTGTGGCAATGATGTGACCTTCCAGCGTAGGGCTTTGAGGACATGATTGCAATTGTTACCTGGAGTAGCATACACAGCCAGCATACCGCAAGTAATTACACCCACGAGAGGCTCAGCACCATCAACATGGGACCTTGCCTGTTATTTGAAGTGAAACATTTAATCTGTTGAATTGATTATCTGATGTCACATGGCTGCTGAAACATTGAGCGAACTGAGAACCCTAACACCATTAACGTTAACAGTGTGCAGCTTCAGCCTTCATTTCCTTGGTGAGATCTGGTGCTGAAACTGTGTGTGTGTGTTTGTGTGTCTGTCTGTGTCTGTCTGTCTGTCTGGTTTCAGGAAGTGGAGCCACTGCAGTGGTCCAGGCGGCATACTGTCTGCCCAGGAAGGAGAAGGTGGCTATCAAGAGGATCAACCTAGAGAAATGCCAGACCAGCATGGACGAGCTCCTGGTAACCTATCCATAAACTGCATTAACTTCCTCAAGAATCCCAAGGGTTCTGAAGAACCAGTGAGGTTTAGTTGCTCCCGCATTTAGCATGTATTCAGGATGGTACAATGAAATCACTGCAGGGCTGTCTACAGAATATGTCTCGGAAAACATGCTTGCCCAATCATTGGAGAAATGACAAAGGCTGGGTATAACCATTTATATGCATTCATATTCATTTATAAGCAGAAATTACATTTATATTCTTTTTTTTTTGTTTTGAGGAAAACGTGTAAACTTTGAAAATGATTTCCACCTGTCTGAAATAGGTCAGTACTTTGTAAGTTAAAGGTGTTAAAACGGGCTGAATAAGCCCAGCTGTGAAGAAGTTCTCTTTTCCACTTGCATAGCTTCGTGGGTCGTATTTGGTCTTTATGTAATCTTGTCAGCGGAGGAGCCTGGTGCTTTTCTGCTCCGGTGGGAATCAAACCTGTTCAGCAGCTTCAGCGCAGCACCACGGTTTTCCCTGTTGGGCTTCACCTTGCAAATACAGCTGATTCACAGCAGAAAGACTTGACAGACCCTGTGAGTCTCTGTGGCTTTTATTTTCTTTTAAATGAAGGTGATTGATGCAGGTTCAAAGGTTCCGCCTTCTGGCTTTTCTATGCCGTTAGAATGTTATCTCAGTGTAATTCATCTTTTTCAGGACTGTCCAGTTTCAAATGTTGCAATCCACACTGGCATGCCAGCAAATGTTACAGTGCCCCACATTTTTGCTGAAGATTTTATTGTCTGTAGCCTATCAGCTGTAGTATATACGTATGAAATATTATCACATATATAAAGACTGATGCATAATATTCTTACTTCTTAAAAATGTTCTTCTCTTAAAAATTGACATTTGAAATGTGGCAGGGTAGCAGTTTGGGTGACACCAAGTTTATGTAGATTAAGGAGAAGGAGAGGAGGAAGAGGCTGGTCATCATTTCTGGTCAATTGCCTCTTTAAAGAGAAGCCTTACTCAGATCTGCTTTTCGTCTCACTGGGCCCATGACATCAGCTAATGCAGTGACTGAGTAACTGAAAACCCTCTGAAAGTGGCAAATGCTTGGGTTTGTCTGACTGCACCGCAGAATGCTTCATTCTCAAACACAAATGCCCATGAGAGAAGCTAGAACAGGGCCATTTGTTTCCTTATGGTAAAATGTTTGTTGGTTTTTAATGTAATTATATAAATTAGGTTTAACTTTAATTGGTAGAGGAAGTATAGGTCATAGAATATAGCATGTTGGAATCTGATGTTTCAACAAGATGTTTCATCCAGCAGTCTTCACTTCATAGTCCCAGCTGTTTCGAATTTCCATCAAATCTTTCCTTGTTTTGCGTATTTATTTTTTGATTTCCTAGGTCATTCTTTTGTATATGTCTTGACTTTAGGAATGAAGCAATAAGCTATATTTTGTTTATGTTATGTGAACATTAAAATAAGACAGGAAAGCACTCGACCCTGAGCTCTGAAAGGAAAAATCTGGCAGCTGTTTGAGTAAATTACAGTGTGAGTAGATTAATTGGAAAGCATGCTACTTTTCCTAGAAACTAATAGTTTTAAAAAAGTAGTGGATGTTAGAAAGTCATTTCCAGCCACATGCTTCATTAATGGAACTTTAATGCAACAATGTTTGTTTTCAGACAGGATCAAATGTCGCTTTCACCCCGGTATTGGAGAGCCCTGGAGGCCAGTGGAGCATGCTTGTCTGTAGTGTTTAGAGATCACCTGTGGATGAATGCTCTCATTCAGCCTCTTGTACGTCACAGTCACAGATAGCCCAAAAAACTTGAGCCTGCTTCAGTGTCCTCTCATACAAATGTTTTACTCTCTCAATTTATGAACCTGTGTAAATAAAGCCTTTGAACCAAAGCCACTGTTCTCCTCAAATATGGTGAAAGTATTCTGAGGAGGCTTGTCTCGCAGTGTTGAGGTCTGCAAGCTATCAGTAAGCACTTCTTTTAGCAGGTTATAGTTTTATTCAAACAAATGTCAGTGAAATTTCATCTTTACTACTGCTGCCTTGTGAATCCATACTGACCCCAGGTGTAGTGGGGGGCAGCAGTGCTAGTGTTAATTTAGAAAAGAAAATGTTAGAAAAGAAGGTGTTTCACAGGGGTCAGTGGAAGAGTTGGGATTAAGTTGCCAACCTCCTCTGCTAATAATAAGTGCTCTCTGTGAGAGAGCGTTTTCATTCTAGGCTTTCCTGCTGTTTGTATTTTGCATCTGTTTCAATGACAGAAAACAGGTAAGATGACAAAAGAACGACTGCAGAAGTGTCAAGTGGAGGCTGTGGTTATAATCTCCGACATCCCTTGAAAGTGAGCAGTGACTCCAGGGATGTCCAGTCTAAGAAATGAGGCTCGTTTGTCTCTGCTGCTAGTTTGTGGAGAGCCTGAAATTGGCCCAATCATCTGCCACCTTCTCAGCCTGGAGCAGTTGATCTGAATGAAAGAATGACAAGTTGCCAGGAAAGTTTTACAAACCCCCCCATTGTTTTATTAATAGCAATATTTTCCTCCCTGTTACTTAGTGCTGACCCATGTTGTCTTCCATACAGGGATGGGGGCTAGCAGGTGTTAGCATGTGTTCCGATGTGTAGCACTGCTCCAAATGTCCATTTACAGGGCTCATGTGCTGGGTGTGACCCAGCTTTGGCAGGACAGGCCTAAGGCCACAGGTCTTTGACGGGGGGTGCTGGCTTCACCGTGAACGAGGAGAACAGCCTTGTGTGATGCTCCTTGTTGGCTGTCGCTGTGCATTTGACTGGACCTTATGCTGATTTGCACTTATGTAACAAAAAGCCCTCCTCATATCATTACATCAGTTCAGGGAAAGTTTTAAGTGCAAGGGTTTTTTTTGGTTGTTTGTTTTTTACATTTGGACACTGAAGTGAATGAAAAATGTTGGAAACAAACAAAAAAAACAGACTTGCTTAAATTAATTGGCAAAATTTAGGACAAAACACATTGCGGCTGGACTGAGTCTAGGCCTAAGGCTATTTTTTTTGGCTAATTAACCCTAGCTGGCCCTTCATTCTGTTGCTTGCACTGAGGAGACTGTAACATGCTTAGGAGAACAGTTAGCTTCTGTGTTGTTCCAGGCTTAGCACAGACATTGCCATCTTCACGGTGAATTGCATATGAGGTCACACTGTACGTTTTAAAAACCAGTAGTGACTTGCAAACTTGTGGTCTAAAGCTTGAACACAGGCCTTATGTAAGAATGTCAAATGCAGCTAAGCTGGCCAGTTTTCAAAGCCACGGTATTTGTCATTGTCAGGACTGTTCTTTTGAGATCAGGCAAATGCAGTACTTCTAAATTCTGTTAGAAGGATGGTATGAATTTAAGCAAAAGGTTGCTCAAGGAACTAATCAGGAACAAATTCTACTTTAATATTACATGGTTTGCTACATATTCATACATAATTTCGACCAATGGTTATTTAGAGAGACCATGGTCATTCCATCATGAATGTTTTTTTCATCACTTAATAATAAATGAATAATAAATGATAATAAATTAAACACTGACTGATAGTAAAAATGAACACTGCAGCTCTTAGAGAACATCAATCATTAATTTCAGAGCATTTATCAAAAAAATTACTTATACCCTTGGTTCAGTCTTTGTCTGTATTGCAGAATGATGGGTCACGTTCAAATGCAAATGAGCACCAGCACCTTTGTGTGCCTCAGACCCAGGATACAAGACCGCCAGTGGCTGTGATTCCAGCGGGAGGCCTAACTTAACGGATGCACATCTGAAGAATACTCCATATTCTGTGTCATCTTTTTCCAAGCAATTAGTTCCATTCAGAGTATTGGTTGTTTTGGTCCCAGGAACTGGGGAGGATGTGGGATAGGGAATCTTTAAGAAGCTGGGTCTTGGGTTGGGGCAGTGATGTGATATTATTTGTAGTGCCTCTATGTCTCCTCTTGGCTGCAGTTATTTTGCAGCCAAGAGATATGACGCGCATTACTAAACCAAGTGTCTTCGAAGTCAGTTGATGTCTCAGCAGGTGTTGCTATTCACATGCTTAGTATGTTACCGCCCTCCATCCCAATGAGAAATGTAGTAGAATATGAAGACCCAGAGGTTAAGGTCAGCCTCACTTTAGTAGGTTTTTTGAACGGGTCTGTCCCCCAGAGATGAATGTGGCAAAGCCGTATATTTGTAACGTGTCTCATTTTGCCAGTTTGGACCTCGTATCTTCACATGCGCGTGTTCGTGTTGTTGCTTCCTGCGGTCAAGCCTTTTGTCTTTGTGTGATTTTCTTTGCGTCAGACGTCAGGCCTTCGGTGGCACTCGACGCTGTGCTTTTGAGATGGCACCTTTTTCACCCCAGAAGAAAAGAGACTCCGGGAAAAACCGCAGACTCTTTAGATGGACACCCCCAGCAGTGACTCAGCCATTATCTCATGTTGCCGCACGCGGAGTGAAGCGGATTTGCATATAGGCTCTCTGGCTGCCGAGGAATCCGAAGTGGTTTTTGTCACGGTGCTCCGCAGCTGTCTGCTAAGCTGCGGCGAAGGGCGTGGGGGGGGATGAGATCACTCCATCAAAGGGGGAGTGTGGCTGCAGCGGGGGGGGGGTGAGGGGGGAGGCATCACGGGGAGGGGATTTGCCTCATTGTGAACGCAGGGAGCTCTTGGCAGGACACCGGGACAATCCTGATTGTGAATAATGCAGACCCAGCAGTGCTGATCTGGGATGTTGTTGCAGACGTCCAGCTAATTAGAACAAACTGTCTGGAAAGCTTTGGGGGTGGTGTGGTTTTGGGGGCGGTTGGGTTGGGGGGGGGGGTGGTGGGGGAGGTGTGGCTTTGGACCACAAACTGCTGTCCGAGTATTCCTCCATTGTCCGGTCCCAGAGAGCTGGACCGAAGGCTGGCATGCTAGCTGTATGCACCAGCTGTCTCACTGCTATCAGCTGTTTCATTCTGAAAGCGTGTTTACAGAGTGAGCGCATGTGCGCTTGTGGATGTCTCCACCAGTGAATGTGAAATGAATTGCATAGCCTTTCCAGAACTTCAACAGCCTGTCAGTTTAGTGAAGCCACACATCAATTATCAGCATTTACATTTTTAAAGCCTTATTTGCAGAGGGTTAGTGTTAGGGTTAGGGTGTACAAAATCCATTAAAAATGTATTTTAAGTGCATTAAGACGGTAGTTGCTTCTTAGAATATTTACACATTTCGTGTAGAATTACGTTTTAAATGCATTAATTTTTGATGTAACAGTCTGCTGACAATTAAATACTGCATTGATGGTTCTCGTGTTCCTTGTGTTTCAGTCATGCAGACGTCCTTGTTCGACTCCCCTGCAGCATTTCTGTATTATTGGTCAAAATCTTAGCACATCATCACAGCCGCCACTAAGCTGAATACGCTCCTTCACTGAAAGACCAGTACTGCTGAAACTTAAAATTGCAGCTCACGCCGCTGCTTCCGCCTCTTTGTGGTGCGCAATATTGGAAAAGTGGCATAGCCGCTGGCAATTTCCCTAAAGTGGCTGCTCATAGCCACTGCCGAGTTATGAGCTCTGGAGTGTTAACGATCTCCATTTCCTCCTCGAAATAAATAAGACTCCCCCAGAAAGCATCTCTTTGAAAATATGGGCTGTTGCTCCATCTCCAGCTCTCACTTTCACCTCATCAAAGCTGTGGGGAAAAGCTTGCGGTTTTGACCAAGCCTTTCGAATCCCCTTATGCAAGAGAACGCCTGCGGATCTGCTCCTCAGGGCTTTGGCCATACGAGGTTGAGATTCGAGCAGGTTATTCATTGTCACGTCACCGCCTAAAAATGAGAAACCCTCTTGGGAATGTGCGGGAATGGAGCTTTTGCGCTGTCTGCTAGGGGCAGCTGTACATGCTTTGGATGAGCTTGGAAACTTGAGCATGAAAACCGAGTATGTTGCATGACATACCGTGTGTCTGTCAAGAAACAGTGGCATTAGGTTTCTGTACTTAATACAAAAGGCAGCAAAGTTTGTACTTGGAGGCATAATGTGGTCAATTGTTCGTAGTTAATTTGTGGCTTAACCAGTGCCATTGAGTGAAAATAACGACTGAATTATTGGTGCCCAGCGTTAGCAAAAATGTCTTGCAACACTTGCGTGGTGACTTTCGTCTCAGTGGTGTCTTCCTTGTGTTCTCTGCACCATGGCAGCAGCATTGTCATTGGCTGCTGGTGGAATGTAACGCCTGCTTGTGTTCATTCGTGAATCAGGCCTCAAAGATTTGATTGGCTCCTGGAATGGATCCAGCGGCCACCGAGGCCAGGGCTATTTCTCTCTTGCCTGTCCCTGCCCCGGCAGCAGGGAGTGTGTCTTGCCTCTGTGAGTAGATTAGTGCACTCGCTTGGACTGGGTCCCCAGGGGAGCCGGCGGACTGTGGCTTTGGAGCGGTTGTGCAGCAAGATGAATATGTGCACTGCCTGGCCCTAGCCCAGCTGCATCTTAACCCATTTTCAGAGGTACCTTCTATAACATCCCCCAACTCAGCTGTTCTCAGCAGAGCTACGTCTCCATCCGGCCCGTCTCGGAGGCTAACCTTCTCTCAGCTCTTAAAACTTGGGTTTGTTGGTGATGAGTTTCTATCAAAATGTTCCTCTCTGATGCTTATTTTATTACGACACCTCTCCAAGATCCAGTTGATATTGGCTTCACTAAACTGAACGGTGCACTGAACAGAGAAAAGTTTGGCAATTTTATAAGTCATATAAATGTATAAGATGTGACAGAAACACCAGCCTCTCTCCGTTCCCTTCCCTGTTCCTCTATCTCTGTGGCCTGTAGGCCCCACAGCTGAGTCAGGCTTGATTCCTTACCCTCGAAGTCAAAACACAGAGCCTAGACAACAGCAGGTTAACATTTTAAGCTTGCTTCTTTGAAGTGAAATAAATGATGCTAATTTGAAAATATGGCCCCAAACGTGTAAGAAGGGAAACGCATCTCCCCCGGCATGGTTTCTCAGACATGTGCTATGAGGGGCCCAGGCAGTGCATTAACAGGCTCAGACAGCATATTTTTCGGGGACATTCAGCTGAAGAAATCCTCTCAGTTGGCTTGGGAGGGAACAGGGAAACCCAAACAGTTTAGCACTGGTCTCCCATCTACATGTGGACCAAAAAGGAGAGTTGGTTTAGTTAGTTAGCTAGTTAGTTAATTAGCTTCATTACATAATAGTGGCAACCATCACACACTCAGGCCCTCTCAGAATCACACCAGCTGTCGCTGAAGTCAGAGAGGTATACTCAGAAAAAGAAAACTTACTGAGTCAGCTGGTTCAAGGCGCTGGGTTGGTGTTTTACGCAACAGCTGCCTGGGTATGGCCTTGTGTAATTTTTCTATTGCCTAGAGTTTGCTACCTGTTTTGGTCTATGTTTGTGCATATATGTATGTCTTCTCATTGGGTTTTTTCCATGGCAATGTATATCAGTTTAGTGGGAATCTAATCAATGTTGATGAACCCTGGACTCCACCAGCTGACTGAGCATTTTTGTGGCGCCTCACTGCCACGTAGTGCACCTCCCATCAGAGTCGCCAGACTGCTGAACACACGGCAGTGGAAATGCCTTGCAACGGGGGTTCAAATGGTTTTGAATGCGCCTGTTATCCTCAAAGGCTCTGTGTAGGGTTCTGCAGTGGTCTTCAAAGGACACTGCTGATGGAATAGGCCCTTCATATTTCACCATTGTGTTGTCAACTGTCTTCCTGTTGAACTGTTGGCCTCAAGCGATAATTCGGGCTGGATGCCTTCTTTCTATGTGGAATGATTTCTGAGATTTAGCTTCACTGCAGACACAAGCAGTTTATTTGCAATTTTTTATAGTCTTTGGCGATAATGATCAGCTCAACACAGCAACAAAGTCAAATGTATGCCTTCTCTCTGTGCTATTCAGGTGTGCTTGATCTTACAGAGTAGAGTGCATGTGCGGTGCTTCATAGCAAGCACAAAAACTCTGTACTCCTGCCACCACACAAGCCCTCAGCGAAACAAACACGCAGCAAAATCTTGTAATGGGTACCATTGCTGACCCCGCCTGCAATAAATAACATTTAACGGTTCAGTGAATGTTATAGCCTGTGCTTTAATGTAGTAGCAAGGGCATGCTGCTGTAACAGGTCTGCTGATTAAGGTTTAAATGACTGGCATGCAACCTGTAGTGTTCAGCCTGTTTTTATGTTTGGCAGAGCTTCACTAATATAACACATAGATGCAGGCAGGAGTCTAGCCTTTTATTGCCCCCCTCAGTGATGCTCTTTTGGGTTTTTTGTGACTGGACAAAGCAGCTTTTGAGCCAGTTATGTCCTGTACACACCGATTCACAGAGTAAACGGCTCCCTCAGTTGAGTACCGCAGTTTTCCACTAGAAGGCAAAAAGGCTGGCAGTGCATCCTAATCATTAAATGGCGACGGTTTACTTGCACAGGGGCGCCAGGTAACTATATAAAAGCCCAAACAGTCTCAAACAGAGACTGAAGCAATATGTTTGTACTGACAGTGCCCCCCCCCCCAGCATAAAAAAACGCAAGTTAAAAGGTATAGTATTAACCAGAGGTGAAGGCACTGATTCCAGAGTAAGGCACTGGTGTTGTGTCATGAAACAGTTTCTTCATAATTTTTGTGGCATTTCAAAACTATGTGTAGTATTATTTGTATAAGGGAGAGTTCTAAAGAAAAACTGCGGTCACCACAGTACAGAGCTGCACTAAGTGCACTTTATTACATCACATTAGAAGTATGCCGCTGTGCAGTGATTTATGCCCCTGAAACCTGAACTTGAATTTGGTGAAGTTTATGTAGTTATTCAGAGGTCTGTCAGGTAATTTGTAAAATCTAGTGGCTGCTGAAAATGACATCGATTTACATCTTGAAGGACACTGAAGTGGTTGTGAGTAACCAGCTGGCACAGCACACCCTCACACCAGTTCGTTCGGAAGCTTTTTTGAAACGTTTCACCTGAACAGGAAGCGAGTGAGTGTCTTTTCTTTAAATAAAGTGCTCACATAAGGAATATAGTCCACTGAAAAGAAACTGAGTGTATACAGTTGAAGTCTTACTACCCAGTTTATACTGAGCCCCTGTGAAGCTGGGGTGGACATCCATTAGTGGGAAACATTGGCTGAATTTCCACTACCAAGCCAGACCTCGTACTGCCAAGGTCTTGCCAGGACCAGCTGGCCTGAACCAGAGACTGGAGACAGACGACCCTTGGTTTTCCGTAGTGACTCCAAAAGAAGTTCTCCTTCAGAGTCACACTACATCCTGTCAAAAAGGAATACATATTTTTGGAGGGACGCTAGCTACATAACTTAAAACCTGTCACTGTACTATGCAAGCTAGGTAGCTTTAAAATGCTAGCTGTCAACTGCACACATTATGCTAATATCACTGAAAAAAGTTTTTTTTTTTTAAAAAATTGGACTAATTATCGTAATAAAAGTACATATGTTTGGAAAAAAAAGTTGCTTTGGGTGTGCTGTAGGGTAAGACGATGCTTGGGCAAGTCACCTGCATGGCCTCCTTCCTCTTTTTGTCCCGCATTTCCACAGATGTTGTTCAGATGGCCGAAGCAAGGGTGCTCAGGAGCGTAGCACTGCAATTTTCAAACAATTTGAATGCACAAGAGTTTGTTTCCACGAGAAGTTAAGCCACTTGCCAACACTAGGGACACTCTGCATTAAGATTTCATGGTGGTACATTGTTGCTTAGAGGCAACATACAGATCTGACCAATTTGCCATCAGATACATACATTTCAATAAGAACAAATGATAAACCTTTACTCACAATCGTGAATTCATTTTTTTACAGAATGGGAAATGACTTGCTCTGGATGATTTTTCAAGAGGCAAAATGGCTTCCGTGCATATGCTGAATGATACCCAAAAGAGCATTCAAAATGGGAAACCAGTGATCCTGTAAATAACTGTAAATTTTCTGTTGGTTTCTTTACGATCTTCCCCTTACTATAGCAGTACTTCATGGTACATGTGGGAAAATGGTAAACATGGACATGTTGCTTAGAGGCAACAGCGTGCAATAGAAGGCTAGCTATTTTAACAAACATACTTTTTCCTGGATTGCTTGTTATACACATTGCTAGATAGCTAGATATAGCTAGACATATATTCCTAGTGATGTCTTCTTGTCTGTTTTCCAATATTAACAATATTGTTGATTGTTTTAGTCCATTGCCATATTGATGCTAATTTTTTTTTTTTTGAACCAAGTTTGAATCCTAAGCAATACCACGTCCTTACTTGAGTTGGCCTTCTGAAAGACCAGGACATGGAGTCTATGGATGGGCTTGAAGGACTGAATTAACCTTGCACAAGGCCCCCTGGAGGCATGACCAAAGACGATGGAAATACAAAAGGGATGATCAAGCCCTGGCATGCACTGAGCAGGCCTGACTGTGGAAAGACAGATGCTCTGTCAGCTTCAGACCCCCAGGGCTGTAGGCGTATCACTGCTCACCTACAGGTCTCCAAACCAAGTGTTGGGCTTCATTATTGCATTGTGCCTGCACACCACAGTTGCACAGCTCGTTATTTTTGGATGGGGCTGTGGGTTACCCGATGAGGCTGTTTACTGGATAGCTACCCTGGTAGGCTCGGCAACCATCAAGGCAGAAATGGCACCTTGCAGGACAATCATGCAGAAGTGAAAAAGTGTTGTGGCAACTGCAGGGATGGCACATAAGACACTATGGACTACAGTGGAATGTAGTGGAAGACATGTTGTGGCAGTACACACTAGGGGTCGACTGATTATCTGGTGGTTAGATAATCAGGGCCGATATTAGCAAATTTTTGATTATTGGTCAAAAAAAAAAAAACTTTGAAAAGCAATGTGTGTACTATCCCAACGCATCTCTGTCAGAAAAACTGCTACTGGTATGGCTAACATTCAGCAAAATTTCCCTCATTGGCCGAGACAGACAGCGTTATCTGACCTTGAAAATCAAACCTTTGCGCTCAAACCATGCCGTTAACCAAATTGCACTAGGCTAATTGGACCTTTTTGAAGCAGTATACGTAGTCTATGCTTAAGCTGAAAAAACAAGCTTGGAATATAAAAGAAATAAGGACCTATAATAAGGATTAATTGGTGCACTTATGCTATAAGTTGCAACAGTTTGACACTGCACATTTAACAAATAGTAATGTATATTTATTCTTTCAAATGAAACATTCAAAGAAATTTACCCTAAAGCACAGCCCTTCTGAAATTAATGAAGTTAACGAAATTAAACTTTAGCTCGCTTGCGGTTGCGCTGTATGTCGGAACGTCACGGCAAAGCTTAAAAATAGCCGTTTGCCGCTTTGATGTTTCTTCATTTGGCCTCATCTTCATCATGGAAGACAAGTTATTAAAATAAAAATTTGCAGCACATAGCTTGCACTTCACAGTATTTTGGCTAACTTTATCACAGTCCTTCCACACGGTACCCTACTTTTGTATGAGCTGTCCGTTTTTCACATAAATGACTTAGGAGTAAATGGGCTCCTAGAATCTCCCAGCAGCTTCAGAAAAAGCATGGATGCACAGGCTAGTTTTAAGGTTTGATATTTCATACTTTATGATGAAAATGCAGCCTAAATGATGTATCAATTCACTTTATTTCTTATGCAATGATTGCCATCGTTCGTCTGATAAGTGAATGCTCTTGAAACAGCGATAGGCATCTACTGCGTAGCCAGAATAAGATAACCATAGAGAAATTTACCCACAACATCAATATTAGCCCCCTTTTAGTAGGCCCCGTCTCTCTGTCGTACACCGTCTCATTCGAACGTGCACACCCTCGCACAGGCTGCAGCTCAAATGTGACCCTCACAGATAATCTGTAATGCCAAATGTGGTCATTTTAGTTATTGCAATTTTCAGTTTATTTTTCATCTTTGAGAAAGAATTTTCATTTGATCTTTTTGCTCTTTATTTAACTGTATGCCGGAAAACATATGATTAAGTAAAGAGGGTTTGTAATTAAGTCCGTGCTGTCACAGCCTATTTCTTTTCACACTGAAAAAAACATGTTAAAAGCATTCAAATATCGGCCTGAAATATCGGTTATCGTCCTCTTTTTGTCACAGATAATCATTATCGTATCGGCCTTGAAAAAAACCATATCGGTCGACCCCTAGTACACGCAGCGGAGTGTATGAACTGGAGCAAAGGACACCCAGCTTGCCGCGATACCTGAAGTATCCTTTTGCATAGCATGTACTGTCAGCCCTGTCTTTCCTGAGGATAGGTGTGGCAGGTGTAGCTTCCCTCTTATAATGGTGTTACAGGAGCCGTGGCTGAGACCAGACAAACCTTGATATTCAGATGCAGAGGAAACCTGTGCATCCTCATAGGAAGGAATGTGCTACAGAACAAGCTGTAGTATTTTACTTGGCGGGGTTTCTTCAGTCAACACGTGGTCCAGTTGCTTGGTCTTACTTCCCATGTCCTCCAAAGCTCTGAGGTGTTTTACGTTACTTTTTCACTCCTTTGGTATTGCATGTTGGAAGAATGGCCAAAACTGATTTTTATACATTATAAAATATTGTGGAATTGTGGAATATTTTTATTGCGCAGTGTAGAGAGGCAGTGGTTAACAGAATTTTACAGATGTTTGGTAATCTGTATGTAGGGTTGCCACCTGTCCTGGTTTTACCGGGATTGTCCTCTTTTTTGAGCGAGTGTCCCGGAAAGGTAATATTCTTTCCTGGGACACGAATTGTCCCGGTTTTTTGTGAAAATGTACTTCTAATTTGGAATTTCATATTTTCAAATAAAACCTCATTTGTTTTCCTTCAACTGCTATTCTGTTTTCTTCCTGGTTATGTTTATCCATCCAATCCCGTGTCCGTAAACGGATAAAAATTGATAAAACACAGCGATGAGCGGCCATGTCTATACTTATTTGATTGGTAGCAGAAATACGGAAGCTTACCTTATTGCCTAGCAACTGCCTGGGCTGTCGATCTGCCATGCGCATCCACATCCACGACCCCACCGTGAGTTCAGTTGCTAGCTAGAGGTAACGTTAGTTTTTTAGAATTTTCTATTTATTTTGTTGATTTTGTGAAATGGGGGGAGAGACGTCTGATTTTGTTTTGTCGTCCTCCTTGTCCAAGCCACCAAGCATCAAAGAAAAAACGATATACAACATACAACTCAGACTGGGCGAGAAGAGAAAACTTTTCTGAATGGGTACGGCCCACCCAAGGAGACCCGTTCTCCGCCACCTGTGTTTTGTGTCCAGCCAAAATTTCAGTTAAATATGAAGGAAAAGCAGCGCTGGAAAAGCATGCAAAAACAAAGAAGCACCAGAGTTTTGTATTAAACGAACACAAAAAATCTATTCATTTTAACTTTTATGACAAAAAAAGGTTCAACAGAGGAAGACAGGATAGCAATAGCAGAGCTTAGCAGTGTATACCATGGAGTGCTTCTCGGCCACAGCTACTTATCTACAGATTGTGGCAATAAAGTGCGAAAAAGAGGTGAGAAATGTTAGGTTAGGTTGCCCAAATTCAGTAACTTAAATAGTTGTTTATAATCTATTACAATACATCTAATCATGTTTTCATTGCTAAACGGAATATACCTTTGGACATATGATTAGATTTTATAGTAGGTTATAATTAGACAGTATATGTTTACACGTTAAAGTAAAAAAAAATTGTATTCAATGTAGAAAAGGACAGCTGCAGACAAAGGAGTCCAGAGTGAGTGCAACTGCGTCAGGGAGTGTGTCTGCGTCAGGGAGTGTGTCTGCGTCAGGGAGTGCGTCTGCGTAAGGGAGTGCGTCTGCTTCAGGGAGTGTGTCTGCGTCAGGGAGTGTGTCTGCGTCAGGGAGTGTGTCTGCGTCAGGGAGTGTGTCTGCGTCAGGGAGTGTGTCTGCTTCAGGGAGTGCGTCTGCTTCAGGGAGTGTGTCTGCGTCAGGGAGTGCGTCTGCTTCAGGGAGTGTGTCTGCGTCAGGACAAATATAGGTAAGAGAGGCAATAGGGAGTCCTACACCTGTTAACCAAATATGGTATAACCCCCCCCCCCCCCCCCCCAAAAAAAAAAAAAAAAAGAAAAAAAAAAGTGGCCCGAGAGTCCTGGTTTTTCACAAATCAAAGGTGGCAACCCTATCTGTATGTGGTAACAGGAATAAGTTTATTTTACATGCACCTTGCAAAGTCAGCATCTTAATAATTTACCAAGTACTGGTACATTAAAACACAACAATAAAATACTTCTGTTTTTGTGTGATGTTTGTAATTGAGTTTTTAAGTATTACTTAATGCATGCCTTTCTAGTCATGAATGCGTTTGAAGTATTTCATTGAATATTTCATTATGACTACTAAGTACTTATCAGGAATTATGAAAATATGTTCACATCTTTCAAAATGTAGAAGCAGAAAGAGCCAGGTAAAATGATCATCTTTGTCTAAAAAGAGCAGTTGAGATGAATGGCTATACCGGTAAATAGTTGACATATTAATATTGTCCCATTAAGAGTTACTGAATTCAGAGCGAAGGCAGCATTTGAAACTGAATACAATAAAGTATTTTTAAGAGCTGATCAAATGAAGTCCTTGTCCCGAGGCCATTTTGTTATATTATGCATTCTGTATTGTTAAAATAAGTCTCGAGCAGGCATCTAGTCTTCCACAGTGGCCTCACCCCTTGGGACCTTTTTAAAATCCAGGGAAAATGCTACTGTTTAAGTCAACCAGCAGATGACTTGTTTCCCTTGAAACTTCCAGGTCATGTTGGATAAGACTGTGGGGTTAGGATACATGGAAAGCATAGAGGAAGTTTTAGACAAATGAACAGCTGTTTGGGATGGATTTTCTTGTTTTGTAGACAATACTCTAAGGATGTTGGTGTTCCAGTATTCATGTGGTTGTGAGTTATTAATACATCTAAAGTTACACAATCTTTTTGTATGCCAAGGTTTAACGTGATATGATTTCAGCAGTATCACTGTACTTTTGGGACATTTTTAGTGAGTGTTAAGAGAGCATTTTACACCATTAGGTCTTTGAAATGGAATTCCTCCTTGTTTGGAAAAAAGTATGCACTTTATTTCACTGACTGTCTTTTAATTTGTTGGTAGACAGACAGAAATCATATGAACTTGAAATGGGCTTTCTTGTGCTGCAGTTTCCCAGTTGGAATTGAATTTAACAGGCTTCAGCTGTTGTCTGTCACCACTGAGTGTCTGTAATTAGAGACAACTCTAAGCACAGATCATGGAAGGCCATTTGCCTGTTGGTATTATTGAGCAGTGTTACCTAAATTGTGCTGAACTGTGAAATCTAGAACAGATTTCCTCATATGAAAGGTCTGTAATTTGACGCAAATGCCTAATAAAGACTACATGAGGCATTTAAAAAGAATGAAAAGGGAATAATGACATACAGTGTAAATAATAGTATGTAATGGCTTTGAGCAGAGGGGGCATGCAATGTTTCCAGTGTCTGGTTTCCCAGATGGGTTTACAGTGACATGATCGCGCTACAAAGGGTCACATTGACATGCTCATTGTCTCTTTCTGAATTGGAGGAACACAACTGCGGTCAGGCCAAGGGCCGTATCCTTATTGCGCTACTGATTTGTCTCCAGGTCAGCCTTGAAGAACAGGGCTGGGGTGCCCCACCTCTTCCATGGCTCTCTGAAGGAGAGGAGAAAAGGGAATGTGAGGCCATGAACATCAATCCTTTCCTTTCTGTGGGATTGTGCTTTTGTTTATTCATTCTCTTTCCAAAATTCCCTAGGAGACGGCAACATGTGACCCACTGGAAGGGGCTCACTTGTTCAATAATTGATACAAACTCCAGTGCGGGGTGTAGAGGCATGTGTTGGGCCACCTGTGGGAGCAGTTAATTCCTGGCATGAAAGAGTAGAGATGGCTACATTGAAGAATAAAATGCACAGACACGGTGTGGGCACAGTGGATGGGCAGAGACAGCGTGAGCCCATGAGCCAGCAATCTACATACGGGGTGCTTAGGGAGCCAGGGAGGTGTGGATAATTCTTATCGTATTTTCATCAGTTGGACGGTGTGCTGCCAGACAATACAATACACCCCCCTGACAGGCTGCCAGTCGTCTGCAGAGCCATATCTCTCTCCTTGTCTTGCATGCCAGTATTATCCATTTTTATAACTGGATTTTTAATTATCTGTCAGCTGTCTTGTAGTTACAGTTCCATAATCGCTGCACCACACAATCACCCACGCTCACCACAGTATCAGGGGACAGAAAAAATGCAACAGTTAATATTCCCCTCCAGTACAACTAATAAGAATTCCACAATGCGACTAAAAATGCATTGCACAAGGTTTTTTGGTAATTTGCTATTTGGTAAGTGCATTCACAAACATAGGAAGAGAGTTATATGGACATGTTTTCTCGGAATACTGTGAGACCAAAGACTTAACTCCCTCACTGTTCCCTGACCTCGGATTAGTGCTCAGCACAGCATGCGCAGTGTTCTCTGAGTGTCACTTGGCCGTTGCTGATCTGAGATCACAGGCGAATGTGCACTTTGGGATGCAGCCCGAGACTCTTCACATCAACAGCTGCTCTTCTTTCCTCACAGTTCCCTATGTTCACGATCAGCTAGCTATAGATGTTTCCAGCTGTGTGAGGTCAGTGGTTCACAATGAACACTTCCATTAGCTATCATAAATGATAGTAGAAACATTGAAGATATAAGATATCTGAATTAACTTAAAGTTACTTGCTACCTATAATGGCAAGTAATTGTTTCCCTATGCCAAAATTAACAATAGTAGCTTGTTGCTTAGTGTTGGGCTGTTTCCTGAGACCAGGAACAAATTTGCAGTTTGAAATCTGTTCTCTTATATTATTTTGTTATTCCAAAGATGTAGTGCAGTGGGATGCATAACTATAATATGACTGACATTTCTAAAAATGAATGTGAGTTACATTGGTGACACTCACTTGAGACACGAGGGTCACGTTAATTGGGGCTAGAGTATCGCCTGTTTTTGTTTTTGTTCGTTTTGTTTTTTTCAGGTCAATTAATAATATGGTAATAAGTCTATAATTCAGTAAGTTACAGTGAAACTTACTGGAACTCTGGGAGGGGATAGATCACACAAGGAGAATTGACTAGAAAAGGAGCCAAGAAAGAAACTGAAAGGAACTATTTTAGCTTGAAAGTCACAAGCTGTTAATTAAAGAGCTGTAAATGTTAAGAAAGAACACAACAACAGAAAGTTGTTGTGGAATTCTGGGAGGAGAGATCACACAAGGGGGAAAAGTCAGCTGTGCCAGATTTTGGACACAGACTGTGAGATGTGTGATGTGAATGCCAGTGTGTATTTGTACTGGGAAATCAGTCATTTCTATAGCTACATCTGCTCTGAACTGTTCAGCATCTCTTATGAAACCACTTGTCTGGTGTTGTTTGATCTTTCCAAAAAAAAATCAGTGTTCCTGTATGTTGCATAGCTGCCAATTGTCAGTGAGTGCTTTCATCTCCCCAGACAACTAACAGGCCCTCCATATCTTACAGTTCCTTTCCCACTTCACCGGTTTTGCTGATTTTGCTCAATTTTATCAACACAAGCAATTCTCTCTTGTATCTGTGAATGCAGATATTGTGTCCTGTAATTCCCTGCAACCGTGTGCTGACGGGGTGAATGAAGTGGAATTTTCCATTGGCTGTTTGTGGAACCACTGGGTCAAACAAGTGAAATATTATGGAGGAAGAGATAAAGTGTGGAGGCTCAGTAGTAAAAACGCATGTACTGCTCATTGATAATGGCAATGGGTCTGTAGTTTGGGTGTCCAACCTCCACCCCCCACCCACATCATATCGACTGACATAAGACAGCTTAGCCTGGAATGTAGACCACGTTGGCCAAGCAATCTAGGATTCGTCACTCCAGATACATTTTTGGTCTTACGTATGCCTTGAACTCACTAGTTAAGCTGTCACAATGCAAATTAAAAAAGGATGTGACTGTGTCATGACAAGTAGAAACCAGAGGCATCAGACAGGGAAAGGTTGAATTTCACCTTGGGATAGTGAGTGTAATGGGCAAAGGTCATACCATTGTTCCATCCTATCTTTTTTAAAGAAGGCTCTTGCCTAAAATGTTGCTGCAATCTCTTATTGTACAATATTGTATGTCTACTTTTTCCTCTGTGGAGTACACTGAGAAGGCAAAGAACCTCAGAGAGGCACTTCAGAGGAGAGGAAAGTGCTGTAGTCCTTATTTTGCCAGTTGTCCTTTATTTTGGACATAATGTGAGCTCAGGTAGAACATAAATCTTGAAACTTTGTCCTAGTTACGGAAAATTTTTAATTGTATCACAAGCAGTCGGTGCCTCTTAAATTTCTGAACATTTTTCCTCTCTCACTCTTGTCCCTGTCCATTTTGTGTAGAGCCTGCTGTCATTCATTTTTAAGTGAATCGTACCCCAATGAAATGGGAGAGTTCTCTCAGTGTATTTTGCAAGATTTTTTTTTGCCTCCAAGACTGACCCTGGTCCTCTCTCAGTTGAAAAGGATGAGTCTTTACTGAAACTTGCATGATTGCACGCAAGTGAGAGCAGAAAGCTCCAGTTTCCAAAGTACTTGAGTGAGAACCTTGGTGCACTTTCCTATCTCTTAAAATAGGGCTGGGCGATATAGCCGTTGTGATATATCGAATAGCTATTTTTAGCGCAATAACAGCTATCCCAGGTATGTGGCGTTAGGTTTCTTCCCGTATTGTTTACGCTTTAGTCATACCTGATGCGGGAGCACACCTCCAGTTTTCCGAGGCCATGCTTCTGGGGGAAAAAAACGGCACTCTATTCAAGGTTGATATCACAGCAACAGCACTATGCTGCTTCCATGTGGTAGATAGAAACACATTGCTATGAAGATAAAGAGTGAAAACTTATGCTATGTGTTTTTCAAAGCTAATAGGTAGGTTAATGAACCTGTAGACACAAGTGATATTTTTTCTGCCCCGGAAGCATTTCACTGAACTTAGGAGGTGTGCTCCCGCATCAGGTATAACTAAAGGGAAAACAATACGGGAAGAAACCTAACGCCGTATACCGGGGATAGCTGTTATTATGCTAAAAATAGCTATTCAATATATTGTGACGGCTGTATCTCCCAGCCCCATCTTAAAACAGCCTACATGTCAAAGGTAGGCAAATCAAATATGGAATGTCATTTTTTTTTAAAGCCCAGTGGTTTGTATGAGTCAGAATTTCCTTATTATGCAACTTTATTTCCCTCTAATTCAAAGGCCTATTGAGAAGCTTTATGAATGTTGTCGAAGTTCTTTGTAATTTCTGCCCATTTGAAAACATTACATTTTCTGTTTGTCCCTGTGAAACTGGCAACTTTTCATAAGCTAATTATCCAACGCATTCGGGCCCATTCAAATACAAATTGAAGGCCATTTTATTCATCCAAGTAGTCCCTGTTTCGGTAACTCATTCAGTCATAGTTTGCCATCCGTGCATAAAAATTGAGCCTGAGTAGCCAGTCTAAAAAAGTCAGGTTTTTGTTTAATTTTCCAGAGAATTCCTGCTTTTTATGCTGTTAGGTGGTGAATGACTGTGTTTGGTAGCGGCAAACATAACCGTAGAATGCTAATCAGCAAGAAACAACTGCTTTGCTTTGCCATTAATTGAGATTACAGTCTGGGTTGGAGAGCTTTTTTTTACAAGCCGCTTTTATAATACAGCTTGGATTCCAAGGCAGTGAGTCACGCTTAGACTGAGATGTGCTCATGGTGGGGGGTGAATTCAAAATTCATTCTGCACACAGTGTCGTCTCACATTGTGTGTGCAACCTTGGTTGTGCTCATCACATTTAATTCATTCTGATTTAGGTCAGAGGATAGGACTGCCCAGTGGTTCAGTCAGAGCACAGTCATTTAATGGACGACCTTTTAAATTTGTTTATCTTTTTATTGTCTGTTATTCTGTCACACAAGTACAATAATTCAGCAAATGGTGCAAAACAAGATTTTTTTATGATGAATTTCAGATTTTTATTTCTGCATAGCATTCTGGTCTGCTAGCAGTAAAGTTGTAGGGGTGGTATGTGATGCTTTTTTTAAATTGGGAATTTCCCTAGGGAGTTCCGTATGAAGCGCTGTCTGCAGATATACTGACCACGTGCAAAATTCCGAGCCACTCAAGTGTTAACCTTGGCTGTGGGTGTGTGTGTGTGTGTGTGTGTGGGAATGCTGTCAGCTGATGTCCTGCAGAGACCATAGGGGGGGATGTGGAGTGGATTTGGAAATTCATACACCACGCAACGCGATAACATTCAGAGGCGCGCGTAAAGCCGTTTCACAGTAGATGAAGAGCAGAGGGAGAGAGGACACTGCGGCGTGTTGTAATGCAGGCTTAGCCAGCGCGGGAAACCCCTTCACAGCTACAGGTGGACCGACAGAGTGGGATTAAATCCACCATCGAAATTTACATTTATTCATTTAGCAGACGCTTTTATCCAAAGCGACTTACATAGGTTACAGTTCTTTACAATGTCATCCATTTATACAGCTGAATATTTACTGAAGCAACTGTGGGTTAAGTACCTTGCCCAAGGGTACAGCAGCAGTGTCCCAGCGGGGATCGAACCGGCAACCTTTACGGTTACGAGTCCTGCTCCTTAACCACTATGCTACACTGCCGCCCCATTTACCATGCGCCATGTAGCCATTGCGGTCAGCGCTCTTGGCGTATCGCTCTCTTTGACAAGGAACATTCATGCCGTATCGTTCTGATGTAAGGGAGACTGTGTGCCAGAGCTCTGCGTATGTGGAGGAGTCTTCTCAAAGGCACGGTGCACAAAGCCCCTGCCCTACAGATTTGGGTCACAGTTTGCTTTCTTTGTGAAATTAAAGATCTGAATCGGCCTGTGCTGTGAGTCACTGCAGGTGTTCGCGTGAAACTTTTTGCCTCCCTGGCTGTGATGAGTTATCGTTGGGATTGCATGAGGTCACCGTTTCGGATTTGGAAAGGGCTTGCTGATGATGCCATTTGCCTGGACAGCATATTTGCTTTTGATCTAGAGGAGGCAGTGCCGATGAGCCTTGCAGATTATCATGCCCATCGTTGAATCATTGTCTACTCCCCCACCAGGAATTGGACGTGCTGAGTTGAGAAGTCATAGTCACATATTGTTATTATTTAGTTTGCCCTTGGAGTCATGACCTGGCAAAAATTAATCAAAGTGAAATACTTACCTTGCAGAAAAATATCACCCTATCTCCATAGGTCACATTTGAGAGGTTGCCAGGCAACTTCAGGCCCACCCATTACCTTCTTGGGGGTGCGGTTCTTTAAATAAAAATTTGTGGGAATGGTGTAATATTCTGAATATTCTTATAATCAGGTTAACACAATGACGTTTTCCGTTGTGCAAGAGCAATTTTAACCCCGCTGTTTATATGACCGATTGGAATATGATTTGAATGTGATGCCAAGGAATTCTTTTTGCTCCCACAGTTTTTCAAATTTGATCTATTTTTAAAGACCTATAGATAACACCCAATGACATGTGAAATTGGGTTCCTCTCTCTGGTACTCAACAGATGAAAACTGAATATAGTCAAGAATTAGAGTTTGTTCCTGGATATTAATTGATTTAAAAAAAAAAAAATGTCGGACAGTTATACGTTGTGTGTCCTTTGCGTAAGAGTCGCACACGTGCCAAGCGGTTAAGGACGAACAGAGAGCCACTGACCCTTAACTGGTCAAGACCGGCGTGCGTCTCAGGTGGTTTGGGAGGGTCAGCGTGTTGAAATAAACAGGCCGGGCCGGATCGGTTTCAGATCGAGGGCGGTGAGCGCGGCGGGCTGGTGTGTTTTCCCAGCAGCCGCTGTTTGCTGTGGTGGAGATCGCCGCGGGTGCCCAGCCAAGGGAAGATTGAGCACAGCCGCTGGCGGTCTGGCTGGAAAGAGAGCGTTTTTTTTTTGTTTTCCTGTGGATCGGTGGCAGAGGAAATAGAGGGTTGCATTGTTAGTTCTTTGCTTGCCGGTCTCCTAACCTCTACTTATTGGCAGGTTTTTATTTTGAAATAGAGCCGCTTTGTGCTGCCTGGTTAACGCAGCATGTGCCCTGTTGCGGTTTCCTGCGCCGCACACAGCCCTTGTTAGTCCTGGACACAATCCTCAGACTTTATTTACTCTGAAAGGCCAAAATCTCTTATTTTAGGTGTCTTTTTAAATGCACAAGGGGCATTCACTATAACTGCTGCTAACTACTTTGACCCAAACATATATTTTGTTGATGGTTGCAGATTTTTTTTCTTGTTAATATCTGTGACAGCCAAACCCATGGTGAGAAAGAATTGAAAGAATGCGATGCTGAAAATTGTTACTCAGTGTTAAGGACCACTGGTTAGAGTAAATTCCTCCCCACATACATTGAAATTGAAAGCCAGAACTGCTGGAGCTTAAATATCTCCCTTTAATGTGTTTAGAGAAGTAAAGAGGAGGTTTGAAAAGGCTCTGTGTATCTAGCTCCCTGCGACTGAGGGAGTGCGTTGGGAGTGAGAGGATGGGTTGTATTGCTAGGATGACTTCACTTCTCTTTGGTTTCAAACTGCGGGGGGTCCTGACGCCCATTTGCAACTGCAGCTGGGGAAAGGGGCAGCTTTGAGGGGAGGAAACATCCGTTTTTGTTGTGCCAAAAAGATCAAAAAATTGATCTTACGTTTTTGCTTTACCCTTTTTCCTCTCAGCAGTAACGTCAGTTGCTCTTTGATTTGCTCTCGCTCAATTTAACCTGATACTGAGGGAGCCGAAAGAGCCTTGTTTAATTACCATCTAATTTCGTCTGGCTCACATTAAAAGTTGACCATTTATGATGCATCAGTATACATATCAGCTAGATAAAGTTACATTTTAGTTCAGTTCTAAACCTGTGAAGTAACCTTTTTCTTGAAACACTTGTATTGTCTGTTGTGCATAAGATTTCAAGAAAAGTGTCAAACAGTAATTACTATTGAAACTATATTAAGCACCTAACTGCCTCTTAGTTTTTTCTCAAATATTAATAATACAATGAAGTATTGATTTCCATTCATGGCGATTAACAGAAGCCTCTTTGCTTAACAGTTTTTTTTTTTCTTCAGAGATGAATTGGGGGCAGCGGGATTGGGGAATAGATTCATAATGTTGTCGAAGGTTGATCAGTACTGTCAGTGGAGTCTTGTTCGGTATGTGCAGACTGCCCCCTCTCACTCCTCCTCTCTCTCTCCCTCTCTCTCTCTCTCTCTCTCTCTCTCTCTCTCTCTTCCCTCTGACAGAAAGAGATCCAGGCCATGAGCCAGTGCCATCATCCCAACATCGTGTCCTACTACACCTCCTTTGTGGTGAAGGATGAGCTGTGGCTGGTCATGAAGTTGCTCAGCGGTGGTAAGCGATGGGCTCGCCGTCATCCTCTCGTCACTCTGCCTCGGTGTCACACCCGGGACGTCGCCCTCGAAGGCGCGGCCCCTCTGGGCTTTCGGGCTCCGTTTCTGTCCCATCCCAGTGCCTTTTCCCAACACTGGGGCCCCTGGGGGTCGTTCAGCTGATCAGTCCCTTGCCCTGTGCTCAGAGCCTAATTTGCTGGCCATCGATCTTCCCTGTAAGATGAATCTGTCTTCATTTCCCTAGATTCCCCTGTGGATTTAAGGGGGACGCGCAGCATTTTTTGCAGACTAGGAATGTAATTGGAATAGGAATGTAAATGCAGAGAAGGGGGCGTGACTGATTTTCCAGTGTAGACTCTCTCTGGATGTCAGGTTTCGTCTTCATTACGCCCGTGTGATCTCCCCATTGTGTGGACACGGTAGGTTTAAGCGTCTGTGAAAAGCAGAGACTGCAGCAGGTCACAGAGCAGAGCGGTCTGTGAATAAGATGTCTGACAGTAATAGTTACCCTGCATGTGTCTAAGTGACAGCACAGGGACAGGGCAGGTAATTGTAGGTAGAGATGGGCGTCGTATGGTGGCCGAATGGCGTGCTGATTATGGGTACAGCTCTTCATTGTTTCTTCCAGGAGAAGGGGCCGTTGCACATTCTTTTTCAGAGGTTATTCTGGGATAATCCACGCGGATAATAACAACGTAGAGTAATAACAGCCAGCAGACGCAGAATACTGAAGGCGAGGATGGAATTAAGATGATTAGAGGAGACCAAGAAGAAGAGGTGACACAGACTCTTAGTGCCAAGGAAGGATGTCCTGTAGCCAGCACTGGGGGGGGGGGGGGGTGTACATCTTCCTCTGAAATCCCTGAGGGTGTGAAGTTTCATTTTCATTCATCTTTAAAACACTGTTTTTTTTTTTTCTGTAATTATAGCTCCATAAAATATCACCGTATCCACCCATTTCAGGATTCTCCCCCCAGATTTGCTGAAGAGCTGATGGTATGTGTTTTAGCAGGCATTTTAGAGTCGTATATGTTTTAAATTAGAGCTTAATTCATCTGTGACCAGCAATGCTAGTTTGGTAATTTATGCATTGGGCGCAGGACATAAAAATGATTTTTACAAACAAATTTTACAAAAATAAACTATACATATACACATTCACATCAGTTCACATCAAATTCCTTATATGAATACGAAAATCAGTTGACAAAAAAATTTGGATGAATCTGCTTTTGAAGGTGGAGACAGAGGGGCAGACTTAATGTCTGGTTTTAATGAACTCCAGAATTGTACAGCTCCTTCATGAATGATTTCATTGCCTCACTGTGTGCATTTGGAAATGTATTTTTTTCATTGTTGATGATCTGCTGTAATGATGCACTTTGTTAAAGTACGTAATTAATTCCAGCAGATAACCAGGTGGGAGGCCTGATCCTTTGGTAGATCACGGATAATGTAGGAGGACACATACGCCCTCACAAATGAACAAAGTATTTATTGTCTTCTGCCCTGTTTTATTGAACAGATGCCAGATAGAGACAGAATTTTGGCTATAAAACTGATGACCTCAGTGAGGCTACCATTTCAGCTCAGATGGTCCAAATGCATTTAAAACATTTAAAACTCAAAAGAAAGTTAGCTTAGTGGACTTACAGATACATTGAGTGTGTGAGCGAGACCGCAGAGTCACTGCATTCAGGCAAAACTTGAAAGGGGTCTGGCCATTCTTTCAGAGCAAATGGGGTCTCCAGGGTCTAGGTAGGGGGCGTAATCAGGTGCTCCGCCATTGACCACTCTTTCTGCTAAGCTGAGGCGTATGCCTGCTCAAAAGAGCATGCTCAGGTTGAGCAGCCAGGTCATGGAGACTGTTAGCAGCCAGGCCGCCACGCCACGGGCACCGGCTCGTCCCCTCCACAGGCCTAGCGGCAGCCGTGCTCCTTCACTGTCCCATAATTGAGGCTCTCGCTCTCCTTTCACCTTTGCCTTGGGATCACAGCAAAGGAGGAGAGCATACAGAGATGAGTTTGAAGCAAGGGCCATTTCACTGGCTAATCATTCCTCATGCTAAACACAGGTGAGTCCTCTAAGGTTAAGTGCCTTGTCTTGACTTTTGAAGGTAATCGGTTTTTAAGGCTCGGTTCAGGGGGCAGGGTGTACACTACCCCCGTCTCTGCACTCTGGTGCATATAGCCCCTCTGTTCAGAATTTGGACTGGTGAAATGTTGTCTTTCAAAGACCAAACCAACTTTATCTTGATGGGTAAAATTAAAATGCAGAACGATAGAAAAGAGTTTAAGTCATCTTGCATATGGTTGCTCTTATTTTCAGTTTCCATAGAACACAGTTCACAAATCAGCCCATAAAGGGGAAAGGAGATTAAATGATAAAAAATAAGAGAAATGATAAAAAAACAACCTTAAAACACATCCTCTCTTAACCTTACCTGACCTCTATTTGTTGCTGAAATGTTAAGGGTTGAAGTCGTGCTTGCGAGATGAAAATCCATTATTTAAAAAAGCAAACAAAAAAAATAACATGAAGTCTTGAGCTCTCCAGAAGTTTGACCTTTGAACAAACACTAACAAGGTCTGTTCTAGTTCTAAAAGCTGTTGGTTCTGTTCTGAGCTCTGCTTACTATTAATAAGAAATTGCAATTTGTAATTAGCAGTTTAGTTAATCGGGATTTATTCTGTGCCTGAGAAGATTTGATTTTTAAAACTCGCCATGTGTCTGAGAATAAGAATTCCTGTATTACCCACTGAAAGCCCGAGAGATCCTTCACATGTTATTCCTCTCACCTGATGACAAGGCCCATTTATCCGGGGCTGGGCAATAGAATGGTGATGACCGGCGAGCTGCTTTGTCACTGTGGCCGAGGCGGCATTTGGGAGTGACTCATACCTGCGGCTCTCGAACACAGGAAACGATTATAGCCGAGCGCTGCTTTTCTCCGCGATAAGCCCTCCGCCCTCGCAAATCTCTTTAAGTGCTTTACACATGAGTTACTTAGCACTTAAGGATACCAAAACAATCCGGACTTCTTGGTTTATTGCGCGGCGTGTGTAATTCTCTGGAGGGGCTGGGAGTAGAGGAAGAGACAGAGAGGATAACTTAAGCGACGGGGCAAGAGGACGTGATGTGTCGCGGTAGGCGGTAGTATCCTATCCGCAGAGAACTCTAAAACAACTGTAACATTGTTCGCCTTTTTAAAGCTGCCGAATGCAGTTGCGGAAACGTAGTGGTACGTACCTGTGCAGGTATTCCGATGTGTATGCAGGGCAAGTCCTTCCTGGAATAAGGCAGTCACACGGAAGGGGTGGCAGGCAGCGGCTGGTGCACCTGAGGCCTAATCTATAATGGGATGGGTGATGGTACTTTGGAACTGTGACACTGACAGGCTGTCACTTTGGAAGTGACTTCCCTCTGGCTGTAGCAGACGTGGAGTGACATTTCATAAAAAGTCCATTGTAGACACACTGGCAGATACATGACAGGTAAACCAATATACATACACAGACACACACACACACTCGCACACACTGCGAACCTCCACACCCACACTTTGGGTATGGGGGTTCGCATACCAGGTAAACAGCAGGGCATCTCACACATACACAAACAGGAGCTGCTTTTGACAGAAAAGTGAGTTTTTCGCATAGCGAGATGGTGATAAATCTACTGCTTTTGCTGCCAAAGCAAAGTTTACCTTGCCAAGATATTTAAATACACATTTCTTCAAACACAAACAGATGAAACCACGCCGCACATTTGCAGGTTTTGTGCATGTGCTGTTGTTTGTTAGTTTGGGAACGCACCATTTGTTTTATTTTTTTTTTTTTTTCGTGTCTGGCCAGCGGTCCTTAGTGGGAATGCAGTGAAATAAAGGGGTCCTCACAGGAGAAGGTAATTTGTTGTACATCCTTGGCCGTGAAGGCTTGTGACTGCGTGTCCACAAGAGAATCATTTAAAGCGCTGGTGCCCTGAGGCCGCTCTGTCCTGGTCATGAGGAGAGCAGACGCGGACCAGGGCTCAATGTGCTGCCAGCTTGCTGTACAGTAAGCGTTTCACATCATCCCTGTAAAGGGTCTTGAGGCCAGAGTCTCTGAAAAACCCATCTTACATGCAGTTATATTTCTTTTGTACTTGCGTTTCTTTTGCAGTTATATTCCTTTTGAACTTCTTTTCTCTGTCCGTCGCTGAAATTGGTTTCTGTGAGCAATTTCTAATGCATCTCACTTTTTTCTTAAAAAAGACCAAAATGAATACACAAGTTAATGGGTTGAAAAAAAAATAAAACAAATGTCAGCATTGGCTTACAAGTTAAAACTGTCATTTAAGATTTGAAATCTTTTCATGTACAACAGGTCAATAATTAGTAACCTACTTTGACTGTGGACCATTTTGTGGCGATATTGTCCAGCCAGCCAGCCTGTCATACCAAGGATTTTGATGTTAAATTAGAACATAAATGTATGAGAGGCGTAAACTCGTATTTCTTATGAAGTATTACACATATGGTAGGCTAAAGCTTTCCACTGCCTTAAGTGTGTGTATGTGTGTGTGGGGGGTGCAACCCTTGCTGCAGAAAATTTCCCTTTCACTTGGCCAAAACAAAATAAATGATGAATAAATGAAAGCAGTCTGTCCATGAAGGTCTTTCACTGTAAGCATCCAGACGGAAAATGCGTGTCTTTCCTGCAAGCAGGAAACAAAATACACTTTGCCCGTAGCCACTGTCAGAAGTCACGTGCATTTAAAAAGCAGTGTTTTGTACTGTATATGTCTTGCGTAAATGCAGTAACCAAGACTTCCACAGGAACATTGCTTCCCTGAAACGAGCCTGGATTTTAAAGAGCTGATTGGCTGTTGAACAATCAATGAATTGGTGCATCACAATATAACAGCATCACTCCTCACTGTGTCGCTCACGTTGTCGCCTGTGTAGTTACGCTTACATAGATAAAATGGCTTCCCCTGAGCCCTGGCTAGCACCTCTTCAGCCTGTTCCCACGTGTCACCCTGAGATTTTGTCAAGTGTTGCCCGACCTGAAAAGAGAAGGGCGAGTCCTCGATGAAGGGAGAAAGAGAATTGTAACAGCGTTACTGAAAATGTGAGTCATGTGAAAGCACTCTGAGGAATGTGTCATAGCCGATTAATTTGCAGACTCCTTGGCATTTACCGTGTAGCCAACTTGAACAGGCTAGAGATGGACAATGGAAGTGCAATTATTTGCACTCCGCCCTTGCCTTTCAGTCTTTTTTTTGTTTTTTTTTTTTGGCTCTTGCTTTACTTTCAGTGGCTTAATTCACTTTAGTTTTTATTTTTGAAGCAAATTCCATTGTTTTTGAATCATTACTTGGTTTTGCATATGGGCTGCAGTGTTTTCTCTGTGAACAGCAGTGTCATATTTGGTTTGTCCCTTTTTAATTTTTTTGGACACTTGGATCTATCTCAGTAAAGCATGACTGTGACCCTTGCAACAACAGTGGAAAAAGAATGGCTTTGCAAATTTCATCCTCTTGAAGTCTTTTCGTCCTTAAATGTTTAAAATGCCAGTTTTGAGAGGAGAGAAATTTATAGGCCAAAATGAAAATTGTATTGAGCTGCAGTGATACGGATCATTCTAAAAATTTGCAAACACATTTGAATTTTGTTCCCAGGACAGCATTGTGGTAGGGAACAGGGCACGCAACCCAAATGTTGCTGGTCCAGTTCCTAGGTGCAGTGCTGTTGTGCTGTTGGGCAGAGCCAAATTGCTTCTACAAATATATAACATAAAAATTGTAAGATATTGTACGCCAATCAAAATGTAGAAGTACTGTAACTGATTTGTTGATTTAATTGATTAACCATGAAATAACCTACGATCATGTAGAAGGTACCATCGTCCCTGTTGTTGCTGGTCCGTGCTCGCGGATGGTGGAGAGGCCCTGATGAGTCCTGGCTCTCTCAGACTCCATCCACGCTGTCGAGCGGGATCCTCCTGCGGGCGCGCTCTCCTGGCCCCTCCCTCTGTTGCTGCGGGGCGCTTCTCGCTGTCCTCCGGCACAGTCGCGGGGGCCAGGGGAGACCCTGCCGTCGTCTCCTTGAGGGACGCAGCACGCGGTCTCGGCGGATGGGGTCCCTCTTCAGTCAGTCCTGCCGGGCAGCGGGCTTTGTGGCCGTGTGGCTCTGAGGCGCAGCAGAGCGCACGGCCGGAGAGAGCAGCGTGGGAGGATCACTGGGGGACAGACACGGCCGTCTGGAACATTGGGGTAGTCTTTCACTCTTCAGGAAATGCCATTTTTTTTAGTCCCATTCCTCACTCGGGTATGAGGTTAAGGTTCTGCTGTTTTTAGACACAGACGATTCTGCTGCATGCAAGGTCGAGGTATCAGTCCGTCTCATAATTTAAGCCTGTGTTCTCGTTCTTAGTGGGATGAGTGCGTGGATTATGATCACGACTAACTCATGAGGGAAGGACAGAGGAATTGGTGGATGCCTGTTGGTCCACAGTCCTTCTGTGCAGGTGCAAAGTGAAGGATGTAACTTTCAGCAGTTCATACAAAACACGAAAAACTACACGTACGTGTATTATGGCCAGTGATCAGGTTGAACATATTTCAGATAATTGTAAAATATCAGAGTTGTAAAGTGTCAGAGTACATTTTACACATGTAATGTATGTGTCATAACCGACTGTAGGTGTTCATGAAGTGCTGTCTGTCTAGACGCGGATCTTAAGCCGTATAGCTCAGGCACAGGCAGCGGAGTTCTTCAGCAAGCTGAACTACAGGAATTTCGTATTCCCAGCAGCAGCCCCTTTTTTGTATATTGCAGAGTAGTGGTAGAAGCGCTGAGGTAATTGTATTACACACCCTGTGATACAGGAGGGGCAAGTGCACTGTCGCTCAGAACGGTCCTCTCTCTGTCAGGTCGTCCTGCGCAACGGTCTGTCCCCTGACGCGTGACCTTGAGCCGCCTGCCAAGCTCTGTCACAGCACTTCTCTCTCCGTCTTTTGATGTCGCGCTCTCTCTCTCTCTCTCTCTCTCTCTCTCTCTCTCTCTCTCTCTCTCTCTCTCTCTCTCTCTCTCTCTCTCTTACAGCCCCTCTGTCACTCTGTCTCTTCCTCTCCGCACTTCGTCGCCGCACCAGCCCCCGCGGTAGCGGCGACAGATGGGTCTTCCGGTCCCATCAGCTCGATGTCTCCATCCGCCTTTTAATCCAGCGCCGGACTGTTACGCTGGAATTCGGCACGCTATGCTGTCAGTGGCTCCGTGCGTTTGTCTGCTTCACCGTAACGGGCCGAGGCTCCAGGGCTGTGTCAAGGAGACTGCCGCTCGAGAGCTTATGGAGTCAGTGTATTCTTGGGGCGGCAGTGTAGCATAGCGCTTAAGGAGCGGGACTCATGACTGAATGGTTGCCGGTTCGATCCCTGCTGGGACACTGCTGCTGTACCCTTGGGCGAGGCACTTGACCCCAAATTGCCTCAGTAAATACCCAGTTGTATAAATGGATAACATTGAAACTGTTGTAAGTCGCTCTGGTTAAGAGCGTCTGCTAAATGCAAATAACGTAAAAAAAAAAAAACTAATGTAAGGATAACGCTGTGCTACAAGATGATGTAGAATAACTCCTGCCTCTTTCCACCTGGGTTTTTGACCGGCTCTGCTGTGAACCCTGCGTTCCCGGATGTGCGCGTGCCACGGTGACGTTTGGGTTTTGTAGCAGTATAAGTCTGTTCTCGGTCGGTCACGAGCGCCGACCTGGTGCGCCAGCGTATCTGTGCACTTGGGCTTGAGTGGACAGCCTCCGTCTTTATCGTAGCAGCTTTGTAACTGGTTTCCGTGACACTGATCATTCTGGCTCCTGAAGCGAAGCTGTGTAGCACTCAGTCTGGGCCCCCGTGCGTCCTGGCATGAAACGGCTCTGTTACTGAGCTGCTGAAGGAGAACATCCTCGAGCACCCCCTGCAGATGAATATCCTCCTTTCCTTATGATGTCCTCGTATCCTCCTGTCTGCGCCCTGGCAGCCTGCCCGCTCCACACTGAAAGAGTCGAATGGGCAGCCTGCCCGCTGTGGCATTGAGCTTTTAAAGACCTTGAAAATGCCACTTGCCTGGTGAAGGTCGTGTTCTCTATGTTTGTGTCCTGTAAGCCCTATGTGTGTGTACGCGAGTGCGTGTCTATATATATATATATATATATATATATATATATATATATATATATATTTATATATTTATATATACACACATATATGTATATGTATGTACGTTTCAGAGTCTCTGACAAGCAACTTCATCAGTGGGCAATACTTTCCCCTCGGCTTGATGAGGTGGTGACTTTTCTTCATTGTTACAATCAGTTCAGAAAAAGACATCCCTCTCAATCTCAGAAACCTTTCAAAGATAGAGTACACAAAAGTAATTGCTGGGTTTTTTTTTTATCTCTACAGATCAGCACTGTTTTTAGAGTCAGTTTTCTTAGCATTCTCAGGTCCCTCACGCTAGAATCACTACGCCTGGCAGAGGAGCTGCCCTGTACCACAGTGGTTGCAGAAATGACCAGAGGCCTATAAGTTGCTCTGTTTCTGTTGTCCATCTTTCTTATAAGCAGTGCTGGTTGTAAATAAGTACAGTTCCATGCTGTAATGCTGAGCTGATATACTAGGAAGAAAACTACAGCAAAAATGTGTCTTTTTATATTTTGGCAGGGTACATACATCATAACAACAGGTGACCCTTTTTTATCTGAAATGAACACCCTGTGTGTGTTTGCTTCTGAATAACTTTGTAGCCATACTTGATATTCCTCATCACGGTTATTTATCTCCTTTCAGGGGTGGGTGGATTTTTGTCACCAAATATGGTATTGGAATATTTTACCTATGGGGGGGGAAAGTGAACTTCAAATAGCCTCTGTGAAATAATTCACTCCTAATTTTCTTTTCTCCTCCTCCTTATTTTATTGCCGTTTTGGTGTGGCTCTGAAGCATGGGAATTGTTAAAGCCATAAATGTAATGAGTGTGGTTTCTCATTGTCATGTTTTGACATGCCCAGCTACAATGTCATGGGAAAATCCCCTATCCAGTTCCTTCAGTACTGCAGATTTTACATCTGCATTTGTTATTGTCTCAATAAAAATTCTGCAGCTTCTTGCTTCCATAAGCAATTCAGTTTAAAAAACTCTGCTAAATAAATATCAAATGTTGGAAAAGCTAAGGACAGTTTCTGTAGAAAAGCTGCCAAAAGTCTAGTGTGTATTATTTTTACAGATTAGTGAGTAAATCAAATGGATAGAGAGTTAAAGCGTGCAAAACAGCCTTGTTGAAGTGAAATGTTGAAATGCACACGGTAGCCAAAGATAAGTCGTAGATTTGCTGTTATTGAACACCTGGGTGGAGCTTTGCTGTGTTCACTAAGGTGTGGCTCTCCCCCTGCCTCTGTCTTCCCCCTCAGGCTCAGTGCTGGATATCATCAAGCACGTCATATCAAGGGGGGAGCACAAGACTGGGGTCCTGGATGAGCCCAGCATCGCTACCATCCTGAAGGAGGTCTTGGAGGGCCTGGAATACCTGCATAAAAATGGACAGATTCACAGGTAATGCACTGCGGTACTGGACCAGAGTGTGACAACAGCAGTGACCTTCTCATTTCCTGGGGGTGTGGGGGAGGTCTCCTATTAACAGCGAAGCACAAGTCATTACAACTTTGATTTAATTACTTGTCAAAACTTTTGGTTCAGCCTGTTGTCCAGTGACCTTTTAACAGGTTGCACAAATGACTTTATGCTTGGGGGCGGGAGGGGTAACCGGGGGTGGGAAGATTTCATTGGTTCCACACAAACGCCAGATCCCTCCCATGCTTATTTTTAATTGGCTACCTTGCTCACTGAAGAATGATCGATGTCTTGTCTTTGAAGTATCCAATTAGAAAAAAGAAAATCAAATAGAATTTTGAAGTGAATTTCACATTCTCCAGAAAATGTCAATTGGTATTTGATTGGACGTACATCAAGTAGACCTTACAAGGCTAACTGAAAGTGATTTAGAATGACCAGGCAGTATCCCTCAATTTACTTCAAGAGAACAGTCTTTCTAGAATACTGTGAATGCCTTTATTGGCAGTCAAAGTTTGGTAGCTGTCAGAGATTCAGCTCAGGACGTGAAGTGCTAGATGCTATCGTAACATTGATACTTGTATCATCTAGGCTTCAGGGCTGTGATACCAGTGAAAGGTGCAGTGTTAATTAGAGCAGCTGTGTATGGGTTGCCCAAGTCAGCATCCTGCTATGCTGCATATGAAGAATTACACACTGTTTAGCTGAACTGAGAACAGCTGCTATGAAATGGTGCTTCTCTGTACATTGGATTGGTGAGATCAAACAGAAAGAGACCTGTTCTGGTTTGCTTCTTTGGCTCTGGGAAAATAACTGACGATTCTGAATACTGGCTAATAATCTAATCTACCGACATACAGACCAAGGGCCAAAACCTCCCCTGTTTTAGTTGTATATAAATCCTTAGTCCCTGCCAGGGACGCACATTGCTGTTTTTGACTATTTGAAACAATTTCTCATCAAATCTGAAGATGCTGCAATTTCACAAAAAGGGCATATTTTTACAATGCCCAGATAACATATTTGGTAAATTACAGCAAAGCAGATGTCAACATCTGTATCTTTCACCCATTCAAAGCAGTTCTAGATCTTAAAAAAAACTGAATAACATTGCATGTGCTTCCATTACAGGGATTACAGCAATGAAAAACTTTGCCCATGATCACGGCCACATTGCAGTCTTCTCTCATTGTTTGCTGCTTGGCCACCCTGGACACAGTCCACATCCTGGAGTTGTGTTCTTAGGGTGAGGCAGTGGCTGGATGCATAGAGGGTACATGGGGTGAATTCCATTTGGCAGCTGCACTTTAACTTGAATTTTGTTGATGCACATGTGTGATTGAGCCAAATGTGGGATGGGTTAGTTCATCCACCGACAGCCTTGCAGCCTTGGCATGCCTCAACCTTGGACACTTCGCTGCAGCCCAGTGCTGGAAAACTGGCACATGAAAGGAGAGCTTGATGGTGATGTTGGTGTGAAAACCTCGCTGTAAACTTGCATTACATTACATTACATTATTGGCATTTAGCAGACGCTCTTATCCAGAGCGGCTTACATCAATTTCAGGTTTTTACAATGTTACAATTTTACAATACATTTATATAGCTGGATATTTACTGAGGCAATTGTGGGTTGAGTACCTTGCCCGAGGATATAGCAGCAGTGCCCTCATAAGGAATAGAACCGGCAACCTTTCAGTTATGAGCCTTTCTACTTAACCACTATGCTACAATACCACCCCAAAAACTCTTAGAAAGGCGTTGCGAAGGCCATTCAAAAGGCATGTGCATCCTTACTGTTATTCAATACGGCACGATCAGACATGGCATATGTTTGGCGTTGCACTCAGCAAATGTTGACTAACGCTAACTCTGTGCCAGAATTCATTGTACATCGATGCTGTCTGCAAGGCAGGTGTAAGTCTGCTATTCTCAGGGTTAGAAACTCCCCCTTTATTTCACTCTCTCTCACTCTGTATGTCTGCATCTGATTGAAGAGACCTGAAACGCTTGACTTGCGCATAGCCGGTGCCACCGAGTTTAATATTCATTGCCTTCTCTTGCGCCTATTTACTCTTTTAGTCGTTACATTCCTTCCCAACATGCACGTCCCGGGGAAGCGGAAGTGTAAATAACGCGTGGCCTTTTAGCCTGGTTAAGTACCCCGCGCAGGTGGCCCAGAATGCCAATGAGCGGCGGCTCCTTGGCTTCCGTCGGCGGGGGCATAAATCTACCCCGCAGACCGGCGCTGTGACCAGAATGCCGAACGCCGGGACCCTCCCAGCCGCGCTGCGGCAGCTTTCCGCGAGGGAATGCAGGGACAAGACAGAGCGCCCCGCTGTCATTAACCCCCATTTGTTTGCCGGACAGCACAGCTGTTGGGGGGGGGGGGTGATTCTGCACCCACCGCTTTGAAAAACCATGGCGAGGTGCCTGAGAACACAGAAATCCGTATGCCGAGGCTATTTGTAAACACAATAAAAACGTCTGATTCTCCTTTTCCTCTCAAAATAATATATATATATATATATATATATGTTTTTACAGCTAGTAACCTGTAAGTCCTTTGCTCGTTTGATCAGTCTACAGAGGCAGAGAGGGTCTGCAAGGGAAAAGTGACAATGTCTCTTCCTATAGTGTGTGAGCCCGCGGTGGAAAACAAGCTGAGTTAGTAAAGCTGTGTAGTAATTCTGTGTGCTCTCCCTGGGTAAGCTGGGTCATATGAGGAATAGCTACAGGGATGGGTCACATGGCATCCCAACCAGTGCATCAGAATGCAATTAGAGGCTCAGTGCAAAGGTTCATTCTGAGGCCTTTGCCACGAACGGGCAAATTTCTCCGCCTACTGATTGACACAAGGACGAGAATCTCGGTGGGGGCTTAAAGGCGAACCTCCTTCACATCCCCTCTGAAGTTTTCGTCCTCCGAATAAATTAAGTCTCTCTTATAACAGGAGATGGGAGCCCAGTCTCTTATCTGCACCAGACAGTTATTCCCTTTTGTAGCTGACTTCTCTGTCTGTGCTTGTTATTCAGTCCTGCTGAAAGGTATCCAGTTATGAAAAATATTAGGGAGTGTATTCCGTTCCATTGGCAGGAGAATATCCTGTGTGGCATAGAGAACCGGACAGAGGGATGCGATGCCGGCCAGCGTGGCCTTCAAAGCGTGGCGAACTCATTGATTAAGGGAGGATATGCCCACGTCAGGTTCTGAAGCCATCTGTCTCTGCAGACATTTTCCTTTGATGGTGCTCCAGAGACGCTCATGCTGCACATAGCCTGCACCCTGTGGGGCAAATATTATGCAAACTGCCACTGCTGGAGGGCTCTCGGAACGGGTTCGGGGGTGGAAACAGCTGACAACAGTGCGTCGCAGTCCGAACCTCAAGGTTAAACCTCAAACGCTATTCATGGCCGTACGAGTGACTTATCACAGAGAAGTGATGTCATTATGGATCACCTACTGCAGACCAGGGCGTGAAGGGGCCAGACGAGGGCAGAATTCTGCACCACGTCACTGGGGTTCGGCGGCACCAATGCCGCGCTGGCAGATTTTGTTCCAACTGCCGTCTATAAATTGTTAGCCTGTAAGCGGCTCGTTCCGCCTGCCCCAGCTTTTATCATTTGCACTGGTGTACTGGTGTGTTGCCTTTGTCTGCAGGGATATGCGACTGTTAACTGCACACAAAGCAGGTTAAGTGTCATGATAACGTAATCCATGTTTTTAGTAAGTCTTTTATTAACCCAGTCAAAGACCTTGCTGGTTTTTTGGTAAAATAAAAAAAAAAATCATAATCATTCTTATACTGGGTAAATAATTAGATGATAAACTCAGGGAATGTTTACATATGCACACATAAACACATTTGCGTTCATTTGATAGACGCTTTTATCCAAAGTGACTTACAAGTGAGGCACAGGTGAGTACAACACAAGCAAAAAAACATAAGGATTCAACAATATTAGAAGCGCTGCATGACCAGGTATCAGTGGTTGGCTAGGTACAAGCTAGCTGGTAGAGATAACGAGTGTGGTAAACCATTAGATTACATTTTTTATATAGTTTAGTAGGAAACAGTTTTGAGACGTGAGAAATTCCTTTAGGTGGTAGTATTTCAGGTGCTCAGGTGACAGCGGAAGAGCTGTGTCTTCAGACAGACAGGGACTCAGCAGAACGGATGAAGTGTGGAAGCTCATTCCACCATTGGGGGACAACGGCAGAGAAAGTCCTGGATAGTGATTTTGCGCCGCAATTAGATGGGACCACCAGATGCCATTCGGTCGCAGAACATAGCGGTCAGTAGGCAAAATAGGCTTGTAGCAGTGAGTTCAGGTGACACGCAGTTGAACAGAAAATTGGCATACGTATGTAGCCTACTTTTGTAGGCACAGCTATTGACTGCAGTGTGCTGCCCATAGAAGCGATTTTGCCACTCACGTGGGCAAACGGGACCAGTGCCTCGTGTTTGCCCTAGGAAAGTACCTTTACCTGCCGTCTGAATGCCAGCTCTCCCTCCTCACAAGCTAGGCCAGCAAACAGCAAAGAGCTCTTTTCACCATATGCTCAAACAGCAGGCTATACGTTAAGTCAGTTAGAACAGTCAAGCTATAGTTTTTATGGCTACCAGTTTAAAGATCAGGATAGCAACCAAACCCCATTCCTCAATAAGTAACACAAACATTAATTTGTAGTTACAAGGCTTAGCAATAGCCTGAAACAATAGCTTCTCTTATATAACATTTCTGTCTGACTAAAAGAAACAAAACCATCCTTTACATTCCTCAGGCTCAGTATCATGGGAGTTTTTAATTGAGACGTAGCCGTGTAGAGAAGGGGATTATGGGATCTTAAGTCACATGGGACACAGAGGTCCCTCTTTAGGAAACTGGAGCATGAGAAAGCCCGGTATCTGTTGTGCAATCCTGTCAGAATGACAGTGATGCTAATTATGAGTAGTATCAGTATAAGCATTGTAGGACTAGCATTGGTTGCTTTGCCATAGGTGTGTTGTTACAGAGTTGGAGTTTACAGTCTTACTTTTAATTTGGTTTAGTTTAGTTAGTACCCAGTGGTAAGCATTTTGAGTTCTCAAAAACTCAGAAAAGGCAACAGTCTGCAAAGGCAGTAATTTGTAATCAATCATATTGTGGCCTAATGGTTAATGTGTAATACAACAGTTTACTCACCAAAATCACTTCATGATATCACATTGTTTATGATATTTATAGTCCATTATTTTAAATCAAGCCTGTAGCCACGCTGAACCTTAAACAGCAAGTAAGTTCAGCCTGTAAAAACAATTTCCCATGAATAAAAAGACGTTAATGCCAACATTCAAAATGTCAATAAAATGTCAGACCACAGTGGGTGCAGTATGTGGTAAGTTCAAATAAACATTTACTCTAAAAGAGGCTTTGACATGTCTGTTGCCATAATAAAAAAAATGACAAAGTAAAAAAGTAGAAAAACAGGTTAGCATAAGTACCCGAGAATCCTACCAAAATCATCTTAACATAGTGGCTCACAGTTTTCTTCCCCGGTCTGACAAAATGAACAGCAGGTCCAAGTCCTCACAAAGACAGAGTGACAGGTGAGTATCCAGGAAGAAAAGCTGAAAATTATTTTAATTCAAGAATGACAAAAAAAAAAAACAACAGTGAAAAGGTATTCACTCA
The DNA here is from genome assembly GCF_013368585.1 of Megalops cyprinoides. Lineage (NCBI taxonomy): Eukaryota > Metazoa > Chordata > Actinopteri > Elopiformes > Megalopidae > Megalops > Megalops cyprinoides. The sequence continues at coordinate 9,162,923 of NC_050584.1, forward strand.
GACGGTTAAGACTTTCAGAATTCACATGGCTTTTTTCTTGAAATCCACAAGAAGACAAAACACTACCAATGTTTTACCTGCTGGCCCCACATAAGTATAACAGAGAAGCACTCTGGCAATCCCTCAATACTCTGTAGTTGTCAAATATCCCTGGAAGAAAGATGATCAGTGAAAATAAGCATAATCATGTTCAGGTGGAACACTCACATGTTAAGTGAAAAGGTGGTGTACCATAATCAAGTATGTAAATAGATTCAGTTATATACATTAAGATCTTTGGTTTTACACATTGAACAAGGTCAGTTAGGATTTATATTGCATATAGTTTTACTAAACCTGTTGGTTTGTATTTCAAGAGATGGTACTCATAGCAAACAAAGGGTATTACGAGAATGGTGGCAATTAAGCATACCGTCAATTAATGTTCAATTAATCCATGTCAAAATACACTTCAATATATATTTCAAAATGTACATGATACGTGTTATAAAATCCATTATACCAAAATATAATATCAAAATACCAGCAGAACTGGCCTGTTATAACATACAGGAGATTAACGAAGCATTTACATAATCGTCTACAAGTCCTTGCAAAACAGTGAAAAACAATGGCTTAGTCAGGATATTTCTGTTTGGGTCTGGACCTGGCCCTGGCTGTGAGAGCTTTGATAAATAAAATTTACATGTTCCTCGACTAAATGAAGTTAATGTGAATAGCAGAAAAGAAAACATGGAGAATAAGGCAGGCCTTTAAATTAATATTGAACAGGAACCATGGGAAAACATCCGTTGGCTTAACAAAGCAATCCAGCTGCAAATTGTGATGTTGTTTACATTCATTATTGGAAAATTAAGGAAGAAAGAGAAATATTACACGGAAGAAAATGTTGAGGCGCCAGTGTTGTACTCAGGTTATGGTAGTGAAAAGATGTGTGCATTTATGTGACTAACTTTTCATATCAAAGTATTGTGTGACATGCTGCATCTGTTTACTGAGATGTTAAACCCCGGTCACAGTGCACTCCCAGAGCTAGCTAATTGGAATCATAACACAGAGCTTAATGACAATGTTACTGTGTAAGAAGATGATGCAGTTCACTAACTCTTCACACACATAGTGGTGGTGGTGTGTAGACATTCATATACTGTTGTTGCTGTGATAGGAGTTTACTGTTCTGTGTGTGTTGTGATGTGTGGTCGTTCCTCTGTTTTTATTGCATGTAATGTTGTATCAAGTCGATGTTTAGTCAGCATCGTATGCTGTCTATGCTGTGTGGCAGAGGTCATTATTGCTTGTCGACTTGTACAAGTTCAAATGTGAACCAGGGCTATTAGGAGTTAATGGTGTCAGCAGTCACAGATGCTGTTCTTATCGTGTTGTGCTGTTGTCCAGCATGTATACAGGTCCCTTAAATCATTGCCCTGATAAATCATGACATTATCGCCATAGCTCTTATTTTGGAAGAATGGTCACATTGTTTCTGTAAAGATAGTGTTTCCTGGTTGCTTTTGTTATTAAGTGTGGAATATGCATGCAAAATGTCATCATTGTGACCATTCATTTATATTGGTGAATGTTCAAAGATTAAACAAGGTTCCAAATGTTATCGTTCACAAAAGAGGCTTTTGCGTTGGTGGGAGTTCGCCCGCTTATGAATTTTAATTGACTTCGTTGTCGTCTCTTTGATTATTGTTGCTGTATAAGAGAGTGGGCCAAATCTGTTCCTCTTTTCGCACTTTAAATTAATCCATTAAATGGACGGCTTGCCCGTTCCCCTTTATCTGAAATGAGCAGGAAAACTCGTTGAAGGGTGAAAAGGGAAGCAGGTGCTGGCTGTCTTCAGAAGAATCAGTCGCCACATGTCTTTTCTCTTCATGTCATGTGAACTGCAACGGCCAAGAGACCCTGTTTGCGCCTTGGCCATGATGCACACGTTTAAGAACAGCAGATAACGCTGTTCTTAAACGTGTCTTCACCGTAGACCTTATACGGGTCTAAGGCTAACCCAGTTAGGGACCAAGCTCTTGTGGTGTGGTTTTCTTCACAGTCTTTGAATTCGCGCTGTAGGGGGGCTAACGTCAGTAAAGACGATGGAGCGGGTGATAATACCTATTCTTAGCGACTTTGTGATCGTGCCATCCGTGTGAAATTGGGTTGCTGAACCCCACACCGCCTCCCTGCGATGCCCCCTCCCCCCAGCCGCAGTCTGAGTCAGTGTGGCTTGGCACCTACTGTCTACATACCTACTAATACCTACTCACTGTATTAGTCAGTGCGAAACCCCTATCATCAGCAAGACAGACTGAAGCTTAATGACCTGGACAAGACTGAGTCTTGAAAATAGGGAGCAGGGTAAACGTTGCAGTGGGCAATCTGCTGTTTTTGGTACCCTTCTGTGCACCGCTGCTAAGCGGCACCGGGGTATGTTTCAGAGATAGCCTGTTTTAGAAAAGTCCTGCAGGAGAAGGTCATGTCTCCCCCCAAGGACTTGTGAATACTCCATCCATTCGCAAGATGCTTTACCGGGAAAAACAGCATGCAGTTGCAGACGGGGTCCTGTAAACACGCAGCTTGGATATGGGCCTCTGACTTGTGCTTTCTTCCTAGCCCAGGGCGGTTGGGTTAGTCCATAGCACTTCAGAAAGGCAAGGGCAGGGGAAAAAGCGCACTCCCAGTGTGTGTGTGTGTGCAGTTGCCCAGTGTTGTGTGCATGATGCAGCGGGTTGTGTTCTGAGGATGTGCCCTTGATCCGTCATATCCTCTATCCGTCTTCATCCTGGTGGTTAGATAACATGTTACATCTGGGAAATGCTTGAGTGCACGCATGCATGAATGAGTGTGTGCATGCCGCGGTGCACGTGTGCGTATCTAGGAGGCAGCTTTGTGCAGCAGTAAGGCGCTTGGTTGTGTAACATAAGTCACCGTCATCGCACGCCCTTACCCCTTAGGCAGGGTGCTTAACCTTTTACGTGCAGCTAAAGTCACATTTCTAAACTTTGATATGGGCCACTACAGCAAAGTGCCAAGCTCAAGGGTGTTGCAAAACATTGCCAAAGATCTCTTGTCATGAGTGACAGTCTTCTTGACGCACCGTTCAACTGCACCGCAGTCCCCTGCAGCTGCAGTTACACTTTTGAGGAAGCAACGTCACAAGCCTCAGCCAAGAGGGCTGGTCAGAGGTTAACAGGCAGAAGACCCGTGAGACACAGTGGTAGTGAAATTTGGCAAGGGGACTTTCAAGAGTCATAAAAGGTCAAGGAACATTTTCTGTGCCTTTGGAAAATCTTCCACATCAAAATCCAAACAAACATCAAATGTGTGTGTGGGTGGGTGGATATGTTAAGGGAAAAGCTGAACCTTGGTCATTGGTGTTGTGGTGGGTGGGATTTGATTCAAATTTAATTTAGAGAAATAAATACATGAATCTGTTCGCTTTGATTATGACACCTCCTTGTGGAGGAGATGTGTAATTCACCAACATGCCTTGCTAGTTAAAAACTGTTTTTTGTTACTGCAAAAACTACTTTTGAATTCTAAAGATGTATAATTAACATAGTATCTGAATGCCCATAGTTTATATATAATATTATATATATACAATTAATATGTAATTAGTCATGAAAGTCAGTGAGAGACTTTGCAGTCCTAATCTTACCAAGCAGTTCATTTCACTATGGTGTAGCTGCAGTATAGAAGCAACCGTATTTAGATCATTAGAGATAGAATAGTGTCTCTACCAGCAGATCATGATCATAGAATTGATTTATAAACAAATGATTGTCTGCAACATACAAATAGAGACAGGGATGCACTGACTTTTTGAGTGATAGAAATTGTGTTAGGTTGAGATTTTTCATAAGATTGAGTTTTGTCCCTGTCCGTTACAAAAAGATTGTAATGTCCTCATGAGGGTCATTGCCTGAATATTCAGATGTTTACTGGACTGTGTTAAACTACTGTGAGTGCAAAGTGAATGAACAAAACATCTGTGTGTCTTATGTTTTCACCATCTTTATTTTTTTATTGTGAGTAATTGAAAGTGGCTTGAGGGAAGGGTACGACAGTCCTATTGGCAGATAAGGTCAGAGAGTGAAAGGCGATGTCCAAATCATAATACTTAATGGAAAATTGTTGACCAGAGGTGGGATTACATCATACAGTATTTGTTTTTTACTTTGCTTTTCAGATGTGTTTTTTTCCAGAGATTAGTGCATTGCGTCATTCATTGTCCTTTGTGGTCTTAAGATAACAGCATACGTAATAAAACAAATACTTAAATTAAGCAAATAAATCCCGGACAAAGTGAAGTCATTTCAAGCTGTTGCGTCGGTTAAGGACAGAGGACCCTTTTTTGCCCAGTACAGATGTTAAGCATTGGAAAGATTTGTAACTATTACTCTCTCGATCAGGGGTGCCTCATTCATAGATGCATCCAGAGCCCAAAGGCATTTACCATATACCTATGAGCAGGTTTGTTTTGGTCTATATTCAGCAGCATCACTGGACTGTATTCTTAAAGCATGATGTGTTTTTTGGAATTGGGTGTGAGTTCATGCAATCTAATTTCAGCAGGCCGGACCATTTCTGGATTACTTTATTCAGGGTTATAACAGCATTTCATTTTGTGAACAGGCTAACATTAACTTCATACAAGAAGGGATCTCATGAAGAAAGTGTTTTTCAGTGACCAGACTTTGTTCTCCCAAAACAAAACTCCTTTGTAAACACAATTTGCTGTGGTTTTTCTGGACAATTGATTATCAACACATACTGCATGCACTGTACTACAAGTGATATTCTGTGAAGGACCTGTTAGACTGACCGACAGTTCGTATGTCGTATTTGTAAACAATTGTAGTTAGTTCCAGTGATTATCTAGAATTGTGTTGTTGCACCAGATTAATATGAGAACACTGCAAAGCTCATATCACTTTGTAAGAGGTGCCACTGTCCTTGCATAGTATTCTTTGGGAAGTAAAAAAACTGAAAGTGTCAAGTTTCCTTGCAGTATCTTAGAGCACAATTCAAAGCAGTTCCACTTGGATTTTGTAGCCATGACAACTCCCAGTTGGACAATAAGCGGGTGCTGTGCACAGCGCTCCCTGTTGTAACAACTTATTGCCCCTGGGGAACATCATCTGTATAACCTGATAATGAGTCATTTTACTGGTGGCTGCTCACAGTTAATGTGAGGGGGATGAAACACGTGGCATCGAAGCCTTGAAGCAGCACGCCTCAGAAACGCCTACTTTCATGTGTTTCTTTGGTTCCCCTGTGCCCTTTTGATAGGGGAGTCTGTGAGATTTGACGTCTGAAATCCTGACCTGCTGTTGGCCTTACTGACGCGAGCCTGAAGTCTTACTGGCGCATGGATCCGTGAGCTTTCAAGGAGCTTCACAGCTTGAAAAGCTTTCTGGAAATGTAAATGAAGCATGCTGACACGTTGATGACACTTATTTCAGCTTACCACCCGGCGATCCTCCACGTTAATTTTTACGCTTTCGTCACTGTACGGGTTTACCCGCATTAAAAATCGACTGCTTCATTCTGCGCTCTTGCTGTACTGGAATTGTGACATGCTGTGTTGCGGGACAGCAGTTAGCTTGGTAGGTGAGGGTCTTGAGGCCTGAATTTTTTTTTTTTATTTACCTGTTTTTACCTGTCTGTTTTCAGGTACATACCTCACATTTACAGGCAGCCAATTCCAGTAAATTGTTTGAAATTTAAATCTGTTACCTCTTGACGTTTTGTGCTCATGTGCTTGGTATGGCCACCTCAGTTCCTCAACAAATTTAATTTTTACCGTCTTTCATGTTTTGAAAGATGTAGGTGGAAAGCTCAGTGTCGACCACACCTAAATGCTGATTTAATTTCTTGGGAATTTCTTCATATTATCTAAACAAATTGCCCCAAGACTGTCTTAAATGACTACGTAAAAGGCTGTCTCTGTTGCATTCTTTATTTGATTTGTCATTCTGGAATATTAGTTATGGCTCACCAAGGTGTTAAAAAATACTGTCTTTTATGAAATCTTTGTTAACTTCTTCAGTTTTTAGGAAAATGGGGCGGTAGTGTAGCATAGTGGTTATGGAGCAGGACTCATAACCGAAAGTTTGCCGGTTTGATACCCTGTTGGGGCACTGCTGCTGTACCCTTGGGCAATGCACTCAACCCACAATTGCCTCAGTAAATATCCAGTTGTATAAATGGATAACATTGTTAAAAAAAAAAAAAAACTGTAACCGATGTAAGTCGCTCTGGATAAATTAATAAATGTTCTGGATAAATGAATTTTAGACTCTCAACTCAACTTCTACAACAACACTGAGTATATATATACAAAAAATGCTCTCAGCGGCTATACCTCCTGAGGAAACTCAGCAGCTTCAGGGTCAGTCCACAGATTCTAGAAGTTGTTTATCAATCTGTTGTTGAAACATGGTACAATCATGGTACAGTCATCTGACCTGCAGATCAAAGAACAAACTGAACAAAATTGTGTCAATGGCCACTAAGATGGTTGGCAAACCTCAAAAACAACTGAGCCAACTGTACAGAGAGAGGACATTGAATAAAGCCAAGAGTACTGTGGCAGACAGCTCCCATCCTCTTTTTAGTCAGTTCGAGCTCTTGCACTCTGATAAGCGCTATAGAGTCCCACTAGCGACTAAAGCTGTCTTTAAAAAGTCGTTTGTCCCATGTGCAGTAGATATTCTAAATACAACTGGAATTTAAGACATGCTAGCCACAGAAATGGACAGTGTTTTTTATGGATTGTGTTTTAGTGTATTTATTATTGACTATGTTTTATGTTGTATGTTTTAAATGCCTTTGACCTGTCTTATATGTATTGGTGAGCCAAAGGAAAATTTCCACCCCGGTGGACAATAAAGATCTATTTATTTATTTATTTATTTATAAGAGCATCTGCTAAATGCCAATAATTTCATGTGTCCACTCATTGTTAAGTTTACTGAGATTCAAAGCATCAGCTGAATTCGTTTCTGTCGGATACCTTCTCTCATCAGCTCTACATTTTGTTTGATGGTGCTTTATGGTGCCCCATGTGTCTCAGTGGGGGTAGAGGCAGCATCCCTAATTTCCCTATGTCAACCTTCCCTTTGTTGACCTTTGACACATACATTCTTTTGTGTTCAGCCCATGAGATCATAATAGCTAGAGCTATGTCGTATGAGACTGTAAAAATTCTTCTTCCCTCTTGGGTACAGCGGTACATTTACTGCCTCATTATACATAGATTAGCCCTATTATTCTGACTTTGCATTAACCGTTAAACTCATTAAGTCCTCTAATGCTGACTCATGGGAGTTTTGGACAAAGCTGCTATTACATCCGACACATGTGTGAAAAAATTGAAGTACAAAGGTATTTAGTAACTACTCATGAAGCAGCACTGAAAACCATCATGGTTTCTTCCTGTACGCTATACATGGTGACACCCATTTGATGGGATTATTTCTGTGACCAGACAGAAGGGAACATGTACAGGAAACAAGACAGAGTACACCTTTAGTTGTCTACTGTTGTTAGTTGGGAAATTAATGAATTATAAATATCCCAAAACATAATTTTCTTGAAGCGTTATGACTGTGAGAACATCTGTTTCAATTCCGGAAAACATTTATTTGGAATTGCGTAAAATGCACGCTGTGTGAAAATGTTTTTCCAGGTGTGTATACCTGTCACTGTGATTTAGGTTGTTTAACATGATCATGCAGGCTTTCTCCGATTCAGAGAGAATTTTTGCTTCTAGACTTCTCTATCCTAAAGAATGCCCCTTACTGCCTGGTTGCCTGTGTTGGATTTCAGACCTTCAAATCATATTTCCAGGCCAAGCTAAGTTTAAAAACATCTGTCATTGTCTTCATAGGACTTTCATGGTTTTAGAAGGTTAAAGAGCTTTCTCTTATGCATGATGCCTCCACATGAGTGTTGTGATCTGCCTTTTTAAAGAAATATTAAACAAATGAATGAGTCCCTTTGCTTTGCAGAAGCCATAAGCAGTTTGGCTGCCTGACACTGGGAAAAGATATTGATACACAGTAGCGTGGAAGCGTAGCGTCAGAATATTTGAAAAGCAGGTCACAAGACCCGTCCCTGAGATGGGTCACTTTGCACTGATAACTGCATACCACACTTGTTCAAATGCAGAGCCGTGTCCCAGGTACTGTTAATCCCTCTGCATGGATATGTGGCACGTACCGAAGCAGTACTGAAACAGGTTTGTGACAGTGGGACTCGGTAAAACAAATCCAGTTATAGCGCAGGAGCAACACTCAGTACCGTGGCTTGAATTTCCAAGAAAGGTGGAAGTCCAGTTCAGCTTTTTCAGATCCACTGCTACCTCCTGGATTGGGTTTAACAAGGCTCTCTGCTGTCTAGCACAGCCTCATTGGCAGCACAAGGAAAACTGTTCCCTGGTGATTGTTCCCAGGGTTAAAGACAAACTGAAGTATTGATTTAATTGTTATTTATTCTAATTAATTACTTGTGGTGGTTTTTCATTTTAAGGTACAAATATCACATCAGTTATATATATATATCCATTTTGTATACTTTTAGGTTTACAAACGAATAGCAAGTTACTTTGTAGCATTGAATAAGAGACAATGTATATGAGCCAATGGCCTTCAAAATGTTAGGGCAAAATTTAACGTGATAGTGTAAATGTGTGTATGTGTGTGTGTGTGTGTGTATGTGTATAATATAGGTAACACAACATTTGAATACATATGCTTTTGACACTGTCTGTGTGTTGGTCTTAGTATCACTTGCCCCTCCTCTATAGGGCGAGTATGGCTGAACTCTACGCAGCCATGCCATTATTCCCCTCTGTTTTTGTATGTTTACCTCTTCTACTTCAGCACAGCGTGCTGCTTGTTTTCGACTGCTATACTGTACGGTAATTTCGATAGCTGGGGTCATAATCGAATTATAATCCACTAAGGGGAAAGCATGCAAGCTGTCCAGCCAAACTTCCGGAGGGGTAAACTGCATGGTGACATCAGCCAGATGGAGAGCAAGGTCAAAGGCTTGCCAGTTTGAGTTATGCAGAGATTGACAGAACATCCGTGGAATATGTTGGAATATGTTCTGTTGCAAGCCAAATAATCAGCTCACAGTGTTCTCTGTGTTTCAAAATTGAACACGGGCAGATTTTTAATGTTTTAAAGTGTCTTTAAACTAGTGGGCTGAGGGAGATTTCTTTCTGAGGGCCCATGTTATGTTAGAAAAAGATACATTCTGTTTAACATTGTTGCATAAATAACACAGATGCTGTATATACCAAACCATGGCTATAATAGTGTAGTGCTGGGATGTATCTGAGTCTCCAGGTGAATTCTTTTGAAAGCAGAGCTGCTTTCTTTTACCCAGCTCTGAGGGGATGTCTCTCACAGTGGTCCCTTCAGTGCATCTCTTCCACCACCTACTGTGGTATGGAAACAATCATGTTATGGACATTACACACACACACACACACACACACACACACACACACACACACACACACACACACACACACATATACACACACACATATACACACACACACACACACACACACACACACACACACACACACAGACACACACACAGAGACACACACACACACACACACACACACACACACACACACACACAGAGTAATCCCCTCAAAATACCCCATACTCAGCAGAGCTACGTATCAGAAACAACAATGAAAGTCAACAGCGGGTACAAGCATTTTCAAATGCAAGTGCATTGTCTGTCAGTTACATTTAGTTGTGAACACATGGTTTCCTGTAGAGATGGTAGATGGTAGCTAAACATGATAGTAGTTTTATCAGTTGGATGGGACAAATGAAATGTGTGGATGGGGTAGGCATTCTGTGTAATTGGCAAACATTAGCAACCCCCCCCCCCCCCACCCCTCCCCTACACTCTTCCCAACAACAGTAGCAATAAAATTACAAGGCAGTATAACTGGAGAAATGTCACAGTCGGGAAGCTGGCATGTAAACGGCACATTACAGTGACCAGTGGTGTTTTATTGCCGTGATACAAAAGTTTGCAGGGGTCAAAGCAGAGGGAGGGCTGTGCAGTGAGCTCTGTGTAGAAATACGAAAGTGAAGCAGTGAGTGCTGAAATCGGTTTACACGGGTGTGTCTTAATGGAGACAGCCACAGAGGTGTGGCGCTCCACTTGATTCCGCTCCAAGAGCAGAGCCGCAGCCAGTTCAGTGATTTTATCAAGGGTCGTTGATTTTTGCTGCATGGTTTTGCTGCGTGTTTTTTGCTGCATGTTAATACTGCTTCTGGTCTTTGTCTTGACAGGGACGTGAAGGCTGGAAACATTCTGCTTGGAGAAGACGGCTCAGTGCAAATTGCAGGTATTTGTTTCGGAAGGAAGACACGCTCTCTTTGGCAGAGGGTTAGTATAGAATATGCACCAAAGAAGGTGTTGTCTGTCTCAGACCAAGGGTGTTAATGTTGAGGACACCTCAGTCTCACACTACCTACATGTCCATAAGAAGAGTAAATCTCATTGGGCACACAGGCAAACCTATTCTTGCATGTCATACTATGCATTTTTCTATAAAGATGTTTCATCATAACATTCTGTAGCAATACAAATAGTTTTGTGTACTTTATATATTTTGTACAATGTGTTGTAGGTATAAGTGATCCCTATAATACAGGAATATTTTTATTTGGAAATACAGGAATGTATGTATTATAAATGTATGTACAATATCTCATCCAAAACAATTTCACAGACATTTCTAATCAGTGAGGGTTTGTTCAAGTTCAAGATTTTTATTTGTCACATACGCAGGTATAAACAGTATACAACTTGTGGTGAAATGTAAAACTGGTCCAACTCCTTAGACTGTGCAGAATAGAAGAGATAAAAATAAATTAGATGAAAACAGATAAAATAGGTAAAAGGAAAAAATATGTACAAGAAGACTAAAAACTAGAAAGTACCAAGTGAGTGCAGGAAAGTAACAACCACAATCATTAAAGTCCTGAGTTTGTGTTTAAGATTATGTGGCGGGCATGTCCATGTTGAGGAGTCTGATGCCCTGGGGGAAGAAGCTCCTCTTAAACCTCTCAGTTTTGGCTCTCAGATTGCGGAAGTGCTTGCCAGATTTCAGCAAGCTGAATAGGCAGTTATTGGGATGGGTGGAGTCCTTAATAATTTGACAGCTCTGGTACTGCAACGTCTGGTGTAGATGTCCTGCAGAGAGGGGAGGGCAGTCCTGGAAATGCGCTCAGCTAAGCGCATCACTCTCTGCAGGGTTTTGCGGTCCTGTACAGAACAGTTTGCATACCACACTGAGATGCACTGAATCAGTATACTTTCTATAGCCGCGGTATAGAAAGTTTTCAGAATCACTGAGGGGACCCTGAATTTCCTCAGCAGTCTTAGGTGGTACATCCGTTCTCTGGCCTTTTTTTACCTGAGCTTGGATGTGATTAGTCCAGGTCAGGTCCTCAGAGATATGTACTCCAGGATACTTGAAGCTACTCACTCTCTCCACTTGGGTCCCGCCAATCATGAGTGGGGTGTGAGTCTGCTGCTTCCTCTTTCTGGAGTCCACAACCAGCTCCTTGGTTTTGCTGACGTTCAGATAGAGACATCTAAACGGAGCGACCAGTGAACCATGTATGTGAACTTTGAGTGAGAGCTTTCACACTTATGGATGGCCTCACGACAGGAGATTTATTCTGGATGTGAGGCAACTTTATCCATATCTCCTCTGTGTGAGGTTAGAGAGGAGTGGCCTGTCTGTCGGCTCTCTCACAGCTGGGCAGTAGAGTCATGCACACAGTGAAGGAAGCTGCTCAGTTTCACCAAAGAGACCTTTTATTTGTATGTGCGTGCATCTGTGTGTGTGTGTGCGTGTGTGTGCGTGTGCATGTGTGTGTTGTGAAGCGCTCCCTGTTTAGACTCTCTGGCTTATCACACTATGCTGCATTGTGTCTCAATGGATTAGAAATGACGGTGACAGTGCTTGAAGGAATAGGATCTCTTTGTGTGTATCCTGGCTATGTGACAGGGATAGGACCAGAACCCTTCAGACAGAAATAATATGTGATCCTTGCCCTGATTTCCACACTGCATTAACTGCTGTGTACATAATATATTTGGATGCGACCATTTTTTTTCCCCCCCTAACAGTTAATATTACCAGTGGTCACCTGGCCATCACAAGATAGGTGAAATTCAGTCATTTGAGCAGAACTGGAAACCTGCTGGACTGCAGTCCTCCAGGATACAGAATCTTGTGCCAGCTCCATGGGGTGAGAGAGACCTGAGTCTCCAGAGAGAACACTGTAAAAGCTTATTCCAAACCAAAATCTGTTTCACTTTGCAGTTAAGCACTGAAAAAAGCATTAGAGTGTCTATAAGGCTCATATATATGAGCCTTATAGACACTCTGAAGAGCCTGCAGGCCAGGTTATGAAGCTTGTGGACCACATTTTCAGAACCACTGGCCTGTTCGAGGATCACATCAATGATCACATCCGTTTTTTTTTTTTGCAGATTTGTCTACTTTAAATTTGAGGCAATGTTTACTTTGTATTTTTAAAAATATTTTTGGAGACTTTGTGTTACTAGCTACCACTAGTTTGTACACTGTGACAAAACAAGCTGTATCTAGGCTAAGACGAGCAAGCCAACACCCCACCACTCATGGTAAGTGTTCAGCTGATGCTGGACTAATTCAGGATTATAGTTAGCTACCTGTAACAGTGTATTAGCTTTCTCATTGTATTTCTCATTACTGTTAGCTAGCCAATCTAGATACCTTAATATTGCTTGTCCAAACATTATTTTTGGTACACAACTATCTAGTTTTTGTAGTTAAGATACTGCATTGACAAATATTATGTGGTGACACTCTGTCATCATATTAACTGAAGAAGAAAAAAAACAAATCACACATTAATTTTTCAATGGAATCTTTTTAATAAAAACCACAGTACAGCTGCTTATTAAAATTTGAGGAGTAATTGTCAGCTGAGTCAGTTAATAATCATCAGCTGAGTCAGTATACAGAGTCTTGCAAAAATATTCACACCCTTGACCAATTCTCACATTTCACTGTATTACAAATAATAGATTGAAATTTTGTTCTGTTTGAATTTAAAAAAAAAAAAAACAGCAAAAACACTAAACCCTAAAAAAATAAACACTGAAAATCAGTTATTTTAAGACATTGGTTTTATGCCAGAAAATATTTTAAGCAAAAAAACCCCAAAAAACTGAAATATGCTGTTTGCATAAGTAGTCATCCCCCGAGGTAAACAAGGCCCATGTCATAGATGACACAGTTGCCTTACAATTGGCCTCAATGTATCATTTGTAAATGAATAAAATGTGAGAGTTGGTCAAGTGTCTGAAGCATTTTGAGATTTACACTGAAGTGGTAAATAAAGAATAATTAAGCGCGTATAGCGAGTTTCATGCTTTGGAATTGTGATAGTCCTCGTCACATCTGCTGTGTTCTCAGTTCTACATGGCAGGAGAACAAAGGATAGATGAGCAACTAAAACTCTGATACCTGACAATGAGTCAGCAGAGAACTAATCACGATTTATAGCTACCCATCCTAGGCTACAGAAATTTTTACACATATATTAATTTGTTTGAAAGGTGTATGAACAGTACAGTATGTAAAATCCAATACAGCAATAATGCTGCCTTTGTGAGGAGATTATGGTGAAAATGGATTTCTCTTGTGCCAAAGGCAGTTGAGGGCTTAATTCCCCTGATCAACTGTATGACAGGTTATAACTGATATATTTTTCTGGGAAGTCCTACACAGGATAGCTCTACCTACAGGGTGCTGAGCTAGATTGGGCCTCCGAAACGGTTCCTCCGGGACGGTAGGGGAAGTTCTAATGGCATGGTTGAATTGTAACCTCACCGATTGACGCTGACTTCACACCTGTTGAACATCCACAGAGCTGTGAATGTAGCAGAACTGTAGTGGTTGTTGAAATGAGGGAGAACAGACTTTTCCAAGAAAAGTTTGATGATCCTGTCATTTTTACTTGTCCCATAAATTTCATCTTAGGGCCAAATTCCCCTGTATGACGACACCAAATGTCTCATTTTGCATAAATCTCTCATAATGTACAGGCTCTGGAAATGGTATCTAGACATGAAAACATCAGATTTATGGCTTGGACAAACAATATTCTATTTCAGACAGACTGTTGTTTCATCCCAAATTTGACAGACTTACACTGTTGTCTCACTTTGTCTCTTTACGACCTCCAGCACGAAGAAAAGAACACATTTTGAAAAGCTGGTTTGTACTACTTCTTCTGTCGAACTTTTAATTAGGCCACTACTGGATCAAACTGGTGAAGGGTGAAGATTCTTCACCCATATGGGACGTACAGCAGGATGTCCTGTCTCCTCCCCTGCCCTATACACTCATCCTCATGGTAGTGCGTGGGTTGCGGTGTAGCATAGAGGTTAAGGAGCGGGACTCGTAACCGAAAGGTTGCTGGTTCAATTCCCCGCAGGGACGCAGCTGCTGCACCCTTAGGCAAGGTACTTAACCCATAACTGCCTCAGTACATATCCAGCTGTATAAATTGATAACATTGGCTAAAAAAAAACTATAACCGATGTAAGTCGCTCTGGATAAGGGCATCTGCTAAATGCCAATAATGTAATGAAGTGCATAGTTCTCCCATTATGGTGAAGTTAAGCCACAAGTGTGGGCAGGTTTGCAGGTCTCCTTTGGCCACTCCCCTGCATATTCTGTCTTCTCCGACATTCCCTTAGTCACTTTTAGCCCCTATTGGAAGACCGTCACTGGTTATGGTAGGATCTTTTGTGACATCGCAGAAAATGTAGACAGCGCAGTGCTGTCCTTAACCTTCTGCACTCCCATAGCCTCTCATGTTTACCAGCTGAAAGTCGAGTTTCGTTTGGTGAAGCCTTTCGTTAACATGCATCTTTATGAGCCGATTGCTGATTGTTAGTACTGATTGCTTTTCTACTGAGGGCATGAACGTGAAGCTATTGCTGTTATGACTTTTCAAGAGTTTTCCCACTCATTGTGCAATGGCAAAGCAGCAGAAGTGGCTTTGGAGTACGACACTGTAATGACATTACATTCTGAATACCTACTGCTGTGAAGTCGGGCACGACAGGTTCCTTACAAGCTGCTAGTTTATCACGTAAACAATATGCGTGCATATTGTACATTTTATAGGTAGATGTGTTTGCAGTTGCAGATTTTGTTATGAAGAAGCTGGCTGATGCTTCTTACAAACACCAAATAGAAGGAATAAAACTTACAAAACAAGCAATTTATTAAAAAAGAAAACAATAAAGGGTCCAAACAACTCAGCATACAACCAAACTGCTGAATGTAATCAATCTCCTTTGAAGTTAGGCACCTGTTTTTATCCATTTTATCCAATTTAACAGGTGTAGCTCATTAACTAATTGCTGGCTATCCGACACCACATAATTAAAGATAACAATTACATTTACAATTGGACAATTAATAATGTACTAGTTTAGATGAAATTGGTTTGAAATGAGCACAGATATTTAAAAAGTAGCAACATAAAGACAAAGATCCTGAGACACCCATTTAAACAATTAACAATCTGTGGAAGATAGGTGAAGACTCTCCTTCACATGGATTAAAAAGATGTTCTATGAAAGATACAAAATAAACATACAGAAATGACTGGTTTTTACGTGGAATATATCTTCAGTTTTGTTGTGCTTTCTGTGCTAGCGGACTTGATCTGAGGTGTAGCCTAAGCAGACAAGTGCTTCAGTAACAATGACATAAAACATTCATGAGCCTATGGTTGAAACGATGCACAGTACTGCTGTTTTTGAAAATGTGCCAAATCCCCAAGCATAGCTATTCTTCTAATGCAAGTCTGCCTCATGACATGTTAATATTTCTGTCAAGTTAGCCAGTGTTTTTGGGAACGCATTTTCCAAGAACATACGTGTGACAGAGAATTCTCCAAAAGCAAACTAAAAATATGAATCACTTCACAGATGTTTCCTTTTAGATGGGACAGTTTGTTCAAGGGTAATATATATGTATATATTTGAATTCAGATGCATAGCCATTCCTTTCACTGCAGTAATTGTACAATTGTGATACTGCTTGTGAAATGGTTCCCTTTTCTAAAATGCCTTTTCTTATGCATTTTAAGATGTTAGGAGCTTTTTTGTTGGGAAAAATTTACACAGGCCATATAGTGACACAGGCAAGGGTCTTCTGATTCTTTTCCTGAAAAGCCTTTACGTAGCATGCTTTACCATTGTAATTAGAGGAGGAACTGGGAAGGGTTGGTTGATCTATAGTAGTAAATCTGTTGTAAATCTAAAATGTAAATCTATAATTCACAGAAACTATTGTTATGTGTTCAGATGCAATTGATCAAAAAGCTGACAACAGCCTTGTTGTCCAGAGCTAGGTCTGGCTACATGTTAACACTGTGTAGCTTCCTGTCGCTTCTGATTCCATCTCATACATTTAAGTACAGTATCTAAGAAATGTTGGTAAACTGACTTTACTCATCTGTGAACATCTCTGAAGGAGACAGCTGCATTTGTAAATCATTTTGACAGCGGTGGTTTATTCTGCTGGAAAAAAAGAACCAACTCTGGAATGACCTGCTTCATGTACCACTGAACAATGCAAGTTCAAGGCCAGTCCTTTGATGGATGAGTCTATTAAACATGTATCTATTCAAAAGCAATGAGAATTGAAGAAACTAACCTTTATCCCAAAGAAAAGTCCCAATAAGTTACATTCAAGCACAAAAAGCGTTCTGAATCAGAATCATTCAACCCCAAAGGGGCTAACCAAAAGTTGCTAGCTGTGTCCTTGTGAGGGCCCATAGCAGAAGATTGCTTGTACTGCACTGATGTTTTTTTCCTGATAAATACAGCTGGCTCAGGAACAGTGCTTCTCAGCAGCCTCTAACTAAAACCTCTATGCTGTATACTGCAATGCTGTAGTCTTTGGGGCTTGTAGCCTCAACTATCGAAAGCTTTAAAAATTCATTAGACATTCTACAATGTTTTTTTTCCACAATATTGTTCAGAGTTTCAGATACATAAAATAGTAGGAAATGCCTATTGATCGATATTGACTTAGTAGTGTAGGTTAATCCTGTTTAGTCTGTTGGGCTAAGATGTTTACTAATTACGTCTGGCTTTGTTCATTGATGACTGAGAAAACTGAGAACTCTGTGTACGCATAGTTATGAAACCACTCTGTGTACAGTTTCTTCCATGTTTGCAGTATCCCTGCAGTGCAGTTCAGCTGGCCCCATTGTTGTTGCCGAGCAGGTGGGTCGCTCGGTGATGGCGTCCTCTCAGACATCACAGTGTAGACATGACAGCAGTCTGAAAGAGTCTGAAAGAGTCTGTCAGCGAGAGGAATGATATGTGTTACCGTGCACCTTTGTCAGGGGTAAGGTTGAGTCGGTTGGACTTTTTGGATGGGCAGTTCCGAATGTCACGTCTGTCACTCACAGAGCCCGTGGTGTTGGAGTGTCGCGGATTAGGGCCAAACATGTCTCCAGGCTTTCCGCAAGTCATCAGATCAGAGTGGTGCCACACCAAGTGACCTTTTAAATATTTCATGAGCGCTTTGCCGGTTCCCATTGCTGTTTGACGGACTGGAGTTCACTGGAGTGGCACCTGTGATCAGAGGGTCATGTGTGTGATTTTCTGAAATGTTGTACCTTTGAGTGAGGTAGTGTACTTCAAGAAGACTCAACTGTAGTAGATTGTAGAATACAGCAAAAGGGTCATAATAAGTATGCAGATAATGCCATTTTGGTGTCAATAAAACAGAATTTGTGTGTCCCAGCTGAAGAAATGTTGTCAGTGGGCAAGTTCTCTGTGAAGTTGGTTGAGGCTGATTTGCTGCATGCAATGTGCTCTCTACAAAAACTGCCCTCCCCAAAACACACGCACACAGCCACGGCCAGCTGCCCAGACACTTCCAAATGTCTTTTGTCATGTCAACAAGCAACGTTATGTTCAGAGCCAGAGATTTTCCTCTGCTCTTGAACTCAGTGGGTTTTAAAAAGCCTCCTTTAGACAGAATGTTATTCTCTGTCAGATTATCCAGGGTTCAGTGTTGTAGCAGAAAGCCTAAGCTGCCTCAGTCTTGGGAATTGAATTTAAATGTGTCTGACAGGGGTAACAGAGGCATTTTAGTGGGCCTTGGAGAAATCCTCTGAGGATTAAGGTAGCTGTAAAGCCATGTTACTTCTACTCTCCTTTTGCCTGATGTTCCTCCACCCGCATATACTGGGTGGACATACTTGAAATTGCCTGACACTAGGGCCAAGAGAAGCCTCTGACAATCCCAACAAATGGCTGCTCCTGCTTCCTCTTTTAGCGTCTCTGTCTCTCAGCTCCAGCCAGACCTCTGCGGTAATTACCACGGCCACTGAAGAAGCTGCCATTTAATTAAAATGATGAAAAGCAGCACGTTTGTTGAAGCTGAGAAATGCAGAATTCGCTCTAATTGCAGGGCAGCCTCTCAGTAGGATTCTGCAGCTTTTAACACTGGAGTAAATCCATTTGGTGACTCTCTGGCTTGTCCATTTAATTATTTACCCTCACTTCAGACTGTTAATGACGCTCACAGACCTTTCAGGGCATGGGGAGGCCTTCATAGGGTCTTATGGTCCACTAGACAGGGTGTCTGTTGGATGAAAAAAAAATTCACCAGTCAGATTTTTCACCAGCCAAAATAGTTTATTTCGACTCAAGCTACATTTCAACTGGGTGCAGCGAATCACACATCTGTATGGTAGCAACATCATATAGTATTAGTTAAAACAGCTAGGCAGCAAGACGACAATACAGCTGAAGTTGACAGCTAAACTACAGTAATGTTTGCTAGTACTAGTAGATGGCTAGAAGTTACCTGAGTGCATAAAGAGACAAAGTTGGGATTAAACTTATTTGCAGAGTCATTCAAAATCAGAGAGGGGTCTTCTCTTTTTCTGATATCACATACTGTTCAGAATATGATGTTTATTTATCTGCTATCTGTTCAGTTTGTGTAGTTAGTTTCTTCACATTTTTATATCGATAGAGCCATCTTTCAAAATATGCAATGTTACAGAGACAGTACAGTACATAACTGTCTCAGACCAAAAGCTAGTTAGTCATCAAGTCAAGTTGAATTTTCAAGTTGAATGGTGCTCTCATACCTAGCTTGTGATCTGACAGCCAGAGATTGTATGGCGATGACCAACCAGAGAGTTGCTGTAGTGGCTGCCAGGTTTAATTCCGGACGCTGATTACAAATCTGGCTTGGCATCTTAGAGCAACGCACCTACATGGAGAGCAGGTCTCATCCCTACACAGCTTGTAACTCAGTTCTCTCAGTGGGTGTTTCACAACTCTCAGTACTGCAAATCTGCCCTAGTAGCTCCCAGACTTATGTGTGCAATACATCAAATCAGCAATGCCTTCTCATGTGGGCGGAGTGGCTTGGTAAAAAATTCTGTCTGGTATTGAGGCTCTGTCTCCCCAGACTTTGGTTCCCATGGTGTGGAGACAGGGGGGGGATCAAACAAATGCACCATTTATTAGCCTTCCTCAGTTCCAAGGAGGGCGTGAGAGGAGCATCAGAGGTAGCATGTGATCCGCAGGCACCCCCATCATCTAGGATCTCAGGAGACTGTCCGCATGCCCTCTAGCTCAGTGTTAATGTCTCAGCTCTACAGAGTGCAGCCCAGGTCAGACAAATGGATTGCATCAGCACTGTTGATATGACAGACCACTTTCTCCCTTTTTGTCCTCTGCTTCCCCCACCAGATTTTGGTGTCAGTGCCTTTCTAGCAACCGGCGGCGACATCACCCGGAACAAGGTGCGGAAGACGTTCGTGGGAACTCCCTGCTGGATGGCCCCAGAGGTTATGGAACAGGTAGGTGTTGAAACGTTTTAGGATTCCCTTTCCAAAATCACCTTATCAGTTGGTAGTTCAGCAGTGTGAGCCAATTTTGAAGTTGTTGCTTGCTTCTACAAGAATTCCACGCTTTGATCTATAAAGTCGCTATAATCGGTTGCATTAGACAGTTCCCACAAATGATTGCATCTGCGGGGAGTAAACAAAATAATGGAAACACAAATGAAAAAGGACTCATTTTGAAGTGACTAAATTGCAATTAAAAAGGAGTCTACACATGTTTGCCATGTTAATGTCAATAGTGATTACCAATGTCTCTGCTCTTAAAGACATTTTTAAATCAGTACTTTAACATGCGAGTTTCTAAAGAAACATGAGGGATCTCACAGATTTTGAAAGAGGTCAAATGTTGGTGCCAGAATTACAGGTGTGTCAGTCAAAGAAGCAGTAAAATTATTTAATGTGTCAAGGAAAACAGTGTTGAAAATTGTGACAGCGCATGCCAAACAAGAAAAAACCTCATCAGGAAAAGAGGACCAGAGGTCGCAGTTCGAAGCTCACCAACAGGGATAGGCAGACACTTAACAAAATGGATGTTAAAAACCACAGAACAACAGCTTCAGAAATTGCCACAGAACTGGATCTAATCCAATCTCAACAAAAACTGTACACTGTGAGCTTCACAAAGCTGATATTCATGGTAGGGCTGCCATTTGGAAACTGCTTGTAACCAAGGCCAGTGCACAGCAACACATAACCTGGTTTAATGACTTCTGAGCAGTAGAAGGAAGTAATATAGTCTGATGAGTCATCTTTTACTCATCTTTCTACATTTGGGCAGATTTATGTTTGGAGAAATCCAAAGGAAGCCTTCAATCAACATTAACTGTTCCTACCTGTTAAACGTGGTGGATGTGTTGTGTTGTGGCAGCCATCTTTTGGGAATCGATAGGTCCGATCCCTATGATGCAAACATTGTTTCCTCTAGATGTTCCCATATTCTAAGGCAATAACAGATGCAAGAGTGGCTTCATGAAAACCAGGATGACGTGAAACGCCTTTCGTGGCCTCCCTAGTCACCGGCTCCAAACATTATTGAACCTGTATTGGAATTTCTGTAGCAGAGTGCAGAATAGATTTCCACCTCCTTCATCTTTCAAAGAACGGGAGGTTTCTTTCTTGAAGAATGGTCCAGTATCACACTAGAAACAGTTCAGTGCTTGTATACCAGCATTCCAAAAAGGACTGAAGCTGTTCAGAAGACAAAGGGTGGCCCAACTCCTTATTAGTTATTAAATATAATTTTTTTGTATGGTTTGTCCATTATTTTGTCTATCCCCCATATCAACTGTGCAACAAGTAGGCTCTGTGCTGTACTGTTTCACTTTTGATTTGATGCAGATGCACTGATTTGGTCAGTCAAAACTCAGCAAACGTCAGTGTCATAATATTCAGACACAGTGACTGCTTTCAAAAGACTGCCCAAAAAATTTAGAAAAGTAAAAATAAAAAGTAGAAAAATAAACAACGAAAATTACTGTTGATAAACTGAACCCTGTCTGGTTTCTTACATGTGGTCATCAACGATCAGTGTGAAATGCAGACCTCTCCTGGAAAAATGTTTCTAGGCACAATGAAGTTGAATCCTTTGTTGTTGTTTGTTACAATAAACTTTTTACAAGAGGTTGGAATAGAAAGTTAGCCACGCCTTTGTTTCCACAAACATATGCTAGCACAACCGTGGTATTTGGAGAGAGAACTTTCAGGCCTCTAATTATTTACGTTGACTGATTGTTGAAACCATGTTTATAGCATGTAGATATACAGAACCCCACATAATTTGAATTTCCATCAGATGTTGCAGCATGAAAGAGGCCTTAATGGTCGGTGTTGTTAACTGCCGTTCCTTTCTGCAGGTCAGGGGTTATGACTTCAAAGCAGACATCTGGAGCTTTGGGATCACAGCAATTGAGCTAGCGACTGGAGCTGCTCCATACCACAAATATCCACCGATGAAGGTGAGCAGGCAGCAAGTCCCGTGAAATATGCAGGCAATTCCGAAAGAGAGAGATTTGAGCATTTCACCTAGTAAAATGTTCATCGGGTAATGTAATGAAACTGGACAAAACACATATGTTCCTCACTGCTTGGCATAAAATGTGCACCCATATGTGGTAAAGGGCACGAGGAATACGCGAGACCTGATGGAAAGATGGTTCTTAATACTAATCAGATAGGGGTGATTGTAAAAGAATGTGAAGCTGTTGGAATGAAGACAGGGTCTCCAGTAAATGAATGTGGCTCTTCTCCACTTGTTTCTCCCAGTGTATGACTGTTCAGTGTTTGTTGTCAAAGTACAGATCGTTATTATGGATGCTGACCTTTGTAAGATTAAATGTGCTTTATATGGAGGCTGCTGTTCAGATGAGCCGTGCAGATGTAGTTATCTCTGCTGAGGTCTTACGCATCATAAAGGCATTTGAATGAATGAGGAAAGCGTCTTTAACATAACAGTACTATATTATTAATTTACAGGGGTGTTCTTTTGATTGTTATTTCTTGGAGGTCTAGTGCTGTAGGGTAGTCTATCAGCAGTCCAGACTATTCCCAGATGGACCTTTAACAGATTTCTCATCTTAATACCAAATACCAGTCTTTATAACATGTGATATATCGTTGTGAATATACATCATTCTGAGTAGATTTTGCAGATGATTGAGACATGTCTGCCTTTCAGAAATGTTACACAGTCTGAACATATTCTTTTCTGAGGGCTCTTGCAATGAAATGCTGAACTGGTTCCACATTACTGTTTGACTGATTGATTAATTTTTTTAATCTCAGTGTGTGTTTCTCAGTGTCTGCTTGGATTGACTATTTCAAGTACCATTACTGAAACTGAGCAGAGGGGCACACATCTTAGGCTGAATGTTTACGCAAATGTTTTCATACAAGGATCATTTCATACAGTGCGCTCAAAGCCATTCAGTTCAGCTGTCTGTCGGCACTGATAGGTGTTAATTTATGCCTCATATCCTGATAGTCTGTTAAAGTGAATAAAAATAATATGTTTTGCAGTTTTGTAATTGACAGTGTAGTGTATCTGACAGAGACTGACACGGGGGTGAAGCAATTATTTTTTCAGTCATTATATGACTGAATTTTGTAGTTCATTATAATTTCGCTGAAATTAGATTTTTGTCATTACTATGTATTGGAGATGACATCTCTTTCCTTATTCAAAGTGATTTATGAATGCAGCATCACACACATCAATTACCATAGCTCATTATAGTCAGAAATGTGTGGAGACTGAATAAGGTCTGAACTGACTCCAGCATTCACTGGGAAGTAGGAAGTGGTTTCGTTTAAACAGTGGAGCAGAAGGGCTGAAACAAGATAGGTTAAACAGTGGGTGTGGTAGGAGTTCTCAGTATGTTACCTTACTTCAGGTTGCTGCACCAGTCTCTCAGTCAGCGTTTTTGTCTGGCAGTTCTTTTGACCTCAGTGCAGCTCATTTGCCGCCCAGTAACCCATATTTATCTTTCAGGTGCTCATGTTGACCCTGCAAAACGACCCTCCTGGGCTGGAGACGGGTGTCTCCGACAAGGAGATGGTGAAGAAATACGGGAAATCTTTCAGGAAGATGATCTCACTGTGTCTGCAGAAGGACCCGGAGAAAAGGTGACCCTTGTACACACACTCACACATGCACACACACACGCACACATACGCACGCACACACACGCACACACACACACACACACACTCACACACACACACACACACACACACACAGATGCGGCCTCACTGCACACTTGCAGAGAAAGTGTATTCAGGGTGGACACTTGACCTGTTTGTAGCAGGTGTCCTTTATTAGCATCCCAAAACTTGAGAGCTGTACATGCATGTAGTGTGAGATACCCACAGTGTTACATTAACTTGGTTTTGGAACCTGGTTAACGTTCCCCTACCCAGGTTTCTCCCCTGGGAAAAACAACCCTTAACACTTGGAAAGGTGTTGAGTTGACCTAACCAAAGAATACCAGACAGCTGTGTGAGGGCCGTCTGCTGCATGTGTAAAGGTCATGACCACCCACTTTCTCTGGGTTACATTTTCAGATCTAATACTTGTTGACTATTTCTTGGAATTTAATACTGATATTTGGCTAGGTCTCTATGAAATGTTAAATGTTAAAAATGTAATCTTAAAAAAGGTTTCTTGCTCAGTTTTAGGTCATGCTGGAGAGGGACATGAATATCATCAGTGGACATTTAATGGCATTTTTAAAGATCCAGCTGTAAATCCATGTGATCAGTTCCATTTAAAAAAAGCAAACCCCACGACATCCACAAGATTGTGTGCACGACATTGTGGATTTTAAGTATTCATCTATATGTTAATCAGTCAAAGACCCACTGTACCTTATCTGTGTATGAGCAGTGCTCCCCTATGCTGGTGCTGATATGAATGTAGCTGCAAGTTGCTGCACCACAAGGGGTTATCTCAGAGGTGGGATGGCTTGTGCTGTACTCCTACTGCTGTAGGTTTCGCTCTGATGCCTTATTGTGGCTATCATTGTTTGACACCCCCCCTCCTCCAACACTTGTGAGCATTTACAAATTCTGAAGTAGAAATAGCCAAAGCTATAGCAGAAGGCATCCAGAAGGCACTTGATGGGTCTCTCTGTCCATTGTTTATGCTCTGTAATCGCACTTCATCTTGGCAAAACAGTAACTGGAATACATTGAGTGTGCTACATTTACATGAGAGCAGTAAGCTAACTGTGGCCTTGTAGGGTTTCCACAGGAGCAAGCAGTGATCAAGCACAAGGGCCCTGCAGTGAGCTGGCAGGCTTGGAGCGTTGAAGGAATACCATTAATCCAGTCTGCCTCTCTGCTCAGGCATTCCTGCTCATACAAAGCCTGGAGAGCAGAGACCAGCAGCGTCCAGTAGGAAATTCCAGGGGCCTCACAAATGGCCCTTGTTTTTACAAGAGGGAATGTAAAGAGCTGTGAAATGCTAGACGATGCTGGAGGAGCGGAGGCCTGCTGCTATTTAACAAGGAGCAGCTCACTTCGGTGTGAAGGGGTATTGTGTTGTGTTCACGGCGCTGCTTACCCCTGCAAGGGTGCTTTGGGGTCACTCTCTTTAAAATATGTCAGTACTCTACCATGGCTTCTAAGCGTATGTATCTTGGAGTTTAAGTTCTCTAGAAAAAAGCGTTTAAAGTGTATTTCATTAAAATCAAATAAGAGTTTGGCTTTACAGCGGACTCTTTAAAATGGTATAGGCAGGGACCAGCAGGCTGTGTTACACTTAATCAAGGTATATACAGCATTTCATTCCCCTGTTGATTTTCAGAGCTTGTGCGGATTGCATACACAGCTACCAAATATAGATGACTTTAATGGTTTACATTTCATGCCAATGCGCATATATACTTTAATAACTGGTCACCATCTCACAGCTTAATGATGCCTCCTTTGGTTTGTAATATTTTTTTTGCAAACCAAATGTCTCAATAGTATTTATATAAATATATTCCTTTTTTGGGACTACCCCTTCAACAAGACTTTAACTAGTCCTTGCAGTGTTCTTCTCAGGCCAGTGACCCGTGTTATTGTTGTAAAGTGCACCCTCTGTATAGCCTAGAGATTTTCCAAATATGAGTGGTTTATTGTAGCACGCAGACATTTTACTGTAACCCAGGGTGGTCGCTGTGATTATGCTTCACAGTGATATAGGGAGCATGTTAAAGATGCGGTGCAAGCTTATTAATCATAAATCCATGTCCTCAAACAAGTCATAAAACTGTTGTAAAGACCAATGATTTATGTACTGGTACACTTCAGTCACTTGAGTTTTTTTTTCCTGGAGTGATGTCAGTGACTTTATGGTGATGTCTCACTTGTGTAAATTTATAGCACTCTCATTTTTTTTTATTAGCAAATGCAGATTTAATTTCATCCATGAGTCATGTAAATGCATGTTAGCAAAGACATTTATTGCGTATGTAAAAGGCATAACCTAGAACAGCAATGGCATAGAGTTCTTCCATTTTGTGTTTTTTTTCTCTCATCCTTAAATAGTCTGACTGTTTGTAGACTAAAATGCATTAATACGAAAAAATTTGCATAATACGAAATGAGTAATATTTTAACATTAAAAAAGGTAATTACAGTACTGTGTCTCTTTGCTGTCTTTCAGACCAACGTCATCAGAGCTTTTAAAGCACAAGTTCTTCCAGAAAGCAAAGGTAAGCGACGTGTCAGCCCTAGCTCTGTTTCGGAGAGCGTGCTGAGCTCAGTGTCTGCCTCACGGTGAGCAGGTGTCGCCCTTTTGGTAGCATCGCCCTGTGAAACTGTCCTGTGACTCTCGCCTACCTTGGCTGCTCTGTATGTTTGAGCCCGGCAGTGGCCTGTCCAACATTCCTTTCATTGCTCCGTGGACATTGCTTTCTGAGCACTTCTGCCGTAATAAAGGCAGGGATTAGCTTCCCGGCGAGGGTTTCCGGCCACCTGATACAGTCCACACCTAAACAACTGGAGTGCTGGCGCTGCAGTATGAAAGATATGGACCCCTGCTGGCTTAGCGTGCATCGGTCTAGCCAAAAATGATAGCACCGTTCTGCTTAATGCCCTCCCAGAGCAGACAATGGCTGCTAGCACAGCCTAGACACACACTGGGGAATGGGCTGCTGCACTGTACAGTGCCATTCCGGCAGAGAGCATAAGTGCTGTGTCCAAACAGCGGAACCACTCCTTATTCTGAGCAAATTTCCTCATCCTCGGAATCCTGTGAACAGCAGCCATTAATACGGTAATGCAATTACTGGAGTAGGCTGAAAGAATAATTAAAAAAAAAAAAAAACTGTCCCACCTGCGGTTTTGCGGTTTTACCACCCAGGAGGTTCTGGAAGGGTTTTGTTTCAGACCAAGAACAGAGCGGGAACAGGAAGTGGCCATCTCATCGCCCCGAAAGTCATTGCATTACATTCATATAGAGTATCCACTATGTGTGGATGTTCTTAGAATAGATGTTCATTTGCAATTTCATGGGATTATTAATTTGTCAAAAGCAGATGTAATACACTGTTTGTGTTTCTCCTGTGTCACTCTCAGA